>NC_053394.1:134463465-135107244 GCF_905171765.1 Bufo bufo | reverse complement strand
ATTTAACAATGTATGGTATCTTCTAATGACCCCTGACATTCTCAGAAAACATCTGACGATCCTTGACAATCTATGAGATCTCCTTACAACTCCTGACAACTCATGGATGCCTCTTTCTCCCGACACCCTCAATATATGCTGTGTTCACCTTTCCTTGTGTGATCCCTTGGTGACCAGAAGCTGGCTTTTCTCTACTGAATGTTATGTAGTTGATCATCTCTAACCATCCCCTTTGTGAATCTTGGGGACTTGCTTGAAATCTTTTTATGGTTGTTGAATGAAACCTCGATGGTTGTGAGAACAATTTAGAATAATAGTAAATCATAAGTTGTTTCCAGAATTGTGACGTGTATGGTCCTTTAACAACCTCCATAGTTAAGATTACTGGAAATTTGGTTTGACCAGGGCAGATTGACTGTACATGACAAGAACGTCACTGACCAGGGGAAGAGCATTCGAGAGTAAAGCTGCAGCACAAGCAAAGTCTTGGATACTTTAGTGGAAAGGATGATGGGAACAGTAGTTGTAGAGTATTGAAGAGATGTAGGAGAGCCTCAGCAGTCATCAGATGTCAGGGAGATCCTCATACTGTGCCTTAAGCCTCATGCAGACATCCGTGAAACACGGTCCGTGAGATACCGGACTGGCATTGCAGGAGCGCATGGCGTCATAGCAACCAATGCTGCTGTGCGCTCCTGCAACGGACCGTGTTCCACGGACATCTGCATGAGGCTTTACTCTAGCAACCTTCAGCACTCCAGCTGCTGTGAAACTACAACTCCCGGCATGCAAATATACTTGGCTGTTCTTCTAACTCCCATAGAAGTGAATGGAGGGTTCTGGGAGTTGTAGTTTCAGCTGGAGTGCCGGAGGTTGCTGATCCCTGCTCTAGAAGTTTGTATGTTGTCCCTGTGCCAACAACCTGGGATTTTCCCCTGAGTATCCCTCGTCCTTCCACAATCAATAGCATACTGACTGTTGTCTGCAGGCGGCAGGGAAATGACATTTTTAAAACGCCCTTGGGATGGTGAGTGATTATAACCTGTGTACAGCGCTGCAGCATGTGTTGAAGCTATACAATTAGAGATAAGCGTCTTTCAGACACCAATGGTGCCGCTCAGGAGGAAGTAATTGGATATGATAAGTTGTCTGCCAAGCTCTATACAAATTACCTCAATTCTACGTATAAATCTATTTTACTATCTTAAAGGGAATGTGTCATCAGAAAATGACCTATTGTTTTAATCGTGTTAAACATATTTTAAAATAATTTTTGGTAATGTTTTTTTTATATTTTCCATGTCAATATCTATATTTAAATGAAGAACCTAAAATCCTGCAGTTCTCCCTCTGGCCACTAAGCCTAGTAACAGGCGCACTTCTTGGTCGGTACTGATCGCTTTACTGTAGTTATCTGCTTATCATTACAAGCAGGATTAGACTGACAGATATCACCTATATATGCAGATAACACCCAATCCACCATTCACAATAGGTGACATCACAGCTTATCTACTCCCTCCTGACCTCCGCAGAGGTCACAGAGCATGCTTTGAGACAGCCAAATGCTGTTAAGAACAGCTGGGGCAAGATTGCCTCCCCCAAAAATCTAAAATCAGAAAATAACAACAGAAAGAAATTGTGTTGCTATCTTGTTTTCACTGCCAGAAAAAAATGTCTGTGATACATTCCCATTAACCCCTTCGCAACCTCCGCCGCACATGTATGGCGGAAGTAGTCACTTTAATGATAGAGCCCACTTGCAAGTGCATAAGGCTGATCGCAGACATTTAACCCCTCAGATGCCATGGTCAAATGTGAGTGGTGAAGACACAGGAGACGCCTGCTCCTGAATCGGGGAAGCGATTATATGCCTGTGACAGCCCAGAGCCTCGAGTAGGCTCCGAAACCTATCACTGGTATATTGCAATACAGGCCTGCAGGTGGCAGCACTGTATTGAAATACAGTAAATGGTGTGATCTCAGATGGATAAGTACCCATTACAAAATACAATTGTAAATCTGATGATTGCTGGTTATAGTCACCTAGTAAAAAAAAAGAAAAGGAAAAAAAAAGTTTCTAAAAATGAAAAGTTAAAATCAACCCCTTTTCCCCCAAAATAAAAATAAACAATAAAAAAAAAACATCAGAAGCATCACTGCATCCGGGAACTACTATTCAAATATAATGGATGTCGTAACAGAAAGAAAATTCAAAATGGTCAAATCGCCATTTTTTGTCACTTTACCTCCTGAATAAAAAATTAAAAGTGATCAAAAACTCACACACACTGGTATTACTGAAAAGTACAGATCGTCCTGCAAAAAAAACAGCTCTGTATACATAAATATAAAAAATATTAAATATTATAAAGTTATAGGGGTTAGAACATGGCAGTAAATAAATAAAAAATGTTTTCAGTATTAAAGCACAAGAAAAATGATGGTATTGTTGTAATCGCACTGACCTGGAGAATGAACAGGTCACTTTTACCGCATAGGGAACACTGAAAAATCAAAACCCGTAAAACTGTGGCAGAATTAAATTTTTTTCCCAATTTCACCCCCTTTGGAACTTTTTTCCTGCTCCCCACTACATCATGAAAAATGAAAATGCAAAAATGGAAAATCGCCGAGTCCTCTAGGGGTTAAATGGCGAGTCCAGTCTTCTGTAAAGAAATCACTGATTCCTAAATAGTTCTGAATTGTCTTTGTATTTTAATTCCTCACCATTTCCAAGATCTCTGCTTGCTGTCAGTGAATGGAAGTTGTTTTTTTTTGTTTGTTTATTTGTGTGTGTTTTTGTTTTTACTTCTCACAGCTGAGGGTTTGCTACATTTTGTGTCCAGTCTAGATAATTCCCCACACTGGCACATTTTCGCCTGCACTGATATATTGTAGTATCTATTAGGACTGAAGAGAGATTTGTGCTGCTGATGTGTTTGCCTCACAGAGGATTGTGTAGACTGGATGCAATTGTGACAACCCCTCAGCTGTGATGAGTGATTGGTCTTATTTTGGATATAAATAAAAATGTTCCCATTTACTAACAAGCAAAGGAGAAATGAAGCACAAAGTCATCTACATGCTGCAACGTGTGGTTCATTTCTTGCATTTTCCCCGTCAGATAATGGAGCTCAATCTGATCCTTCTCACTTTTGGTTTCATCCTGTCCAAGACCAAAGCCACTGACCCTGGAATAAAGGGCAGGCTGACCATGAAGGGACTGCAGTACGGTAATAACATGTCAATACAGATTAATCATCATATCATGGAAAGTTCTGCAACTTGTTCTACTCATACAGTTAAGGGTTTGTTACAATGTGTCAGTTTAGATAATACTGGCATGGCAAAAAAAAAGCCAGGAATTTTGTACCACCAGCCCCTATTGAATGTGTGAGACAATGCCTGGAGATGTAGAGTAGTCACCCACTGGGTGAGTCCTCCGTTACTAAGCAACAGCACCCCAATTTTCTCCAGTTGAATCCATAACATAAAAAAAAGGTGTCCCAACAAGCAGCTGTACGTGGATTCAGATCCAGTAGATGACAATACTATTGATTTTCATGTTGGTTCCTGTGTCTCTTTTTTCCTACTTAGGATGGCAGGTGGGTTTAGAGGAGATGCACAAGCGACTCGAGACCGTTCACATCCCTGACGTCAGCGGCTCCGTCTCTGTTGCTGTTCTTGGACGCATTTACTATTATGTAACAGAGTAAGTTGTGGACGAGTGGAAGGGGAAATACACAGTGCGATGTCTAATGCAGGGCCTGAGCGCAGAACTGGCCACTGGAATAAAAGGATCACCAAAGATGAACTCCTGTGTCACGCTCCACCCCTAAGGCCGCCGCCGTAGACATCACAGTTTCCTGTTTTGCTTAGATCTAAAATAGAGCCAACGTTCTCTGCTGATAAATTCATATCATGTCTTTATAGCAGTTGGGGCTCATTAAAGGAGATGCCAAAAATGCCTGATAGGTGCAGGTCCGGCACCTCTGGCACCCGCTCCTGAATGGGCCATGTCTAGTGGCTTCTGTTAATGAAGAAGAGTCTTGCATGCGTGGCTTTCTTGGCCAAGCATAATTTGGCTACATGCACACGACCGTATGTGTTTTGCGGTCCGCAAAAAAAAAACCAGATGACATCCTTCTGCCATCCATTTTCTTTTTTTTGCGGATCCATTGTAACAATGCCTAAAACGGACAAGAATAGGACATGTGCTATTTTTTTGGCGGGGCTACGGAACGGACATACTGATGCGGACAGCACATGGTGTGCTGTCCGCATTCTTTGCGGACCGATTGAAATGAATATGTCCGCATCCTATCCGAGAAAAAAAACGGAACGGACACGGAAACAAACAACGTTCGTGTGCATGTAGTCTTTTACTCTGCTATAGGGTGGACCCGCACCTATCAGACATTTATGGATTTATGGCTTATCCTGTAGATATATATATGCATACCTCCACACTTTTGAAAAATAGGAAGAGGGACATTATTTGCGACACGCATTGCAAATTTTTTCATACAAGGCCACGTCTTTAACTCTGCCCAAAACATAACTATACACACCCAACCCCACCTAAATGCCCCCACATAGTAACGTTTCCCCCTTTATGGACTACACAGTAGTTAGGTCCACATTGTGCCCCCTTCACAGTAGTTATGCCCAGGTATGTGCCCTATTCAAGAGCTTATGGACAGATATGTACCCCCTCACAGTACGTATGCCCACCCCCCTCACAGTAGTTATGCCCAGATGATGTGCTTGCTTCAAAGTTGCTATGTCCAGATATATTCCCCCCTCAAAATAGTTATGCCCAGATATGTGCCCCCTCACAGTAGTTATGCCCAGATATGTGCCCCCTCACAGTAGTTATGCCCAGATATGTTCCCCTTCTTCACAGTAATTATGCCCAGGAAGTAAAAAAAAAAACTATATACTCCCTTAGGGGGTCATTTACTATACTGAAATATGCCTAAATTAGACAAATTTCCGGCGCAGATGGCGGCACAACAGTTGCATCACTATCTGCCGCTTCGCCCCACTCACGCCAGATCTAAAATTGTGGGCATGGTGTGGGCAGAGAAGGGGGCAGGCCCGCAGGCCCTTCACATTCATAATTTTCTATGCCTGGTTTAGGCATAGAAAATGGTCTAAATGTAAGACAGCAAGGAAGCGGTCTTACATTTAGAACTGGCGCTGGATGAGCCGGAGTTATAGAGAGGCTGGCGCCTCTTCATAACTTTGACGGAACCACCACCAGCTATGGGCCTTTATTAAGACCGGCTTCTAAGAGGCCGGTCTTAATAAATGTGCCCCTTATGCTGCATTCACATGTCCGTGGTGTGTTGCGGACCCGCAAATTGCGGGTCCGCAACACACCAGCCCGGCACCCCTATAGAAATGCCTATTCTTGTCCGCAAGCTGCGGACAAGAATAGGACATGCTCTATCTTTTTGCGGAGCTGCGGACCCAAAATCGGGGCCGTGCTCCGCAATTGCGGCTGCAGACAGCACACTGTGTGCTGTCCGCATCCATTCAGTCCCCATAGAGAATGAATGGGTCCGCACCCATTCCGCAAAATTGCGGAAAGGATGCGGACCCATTTTGCGGACGTGTGAATGGAGCCTTAGTTCCTCCAATGATCTGTGCTTCCCCGCAGCAGCAGGATACACATCGTCGGGTCCGGGACAGTTGGGAGGTATGATATATGCCATAAATCTCCTAGATGGGAACACCCTTTTAATCCCTTGTAGATGCACCTACATCATGTCCTTGGGTGGCTGTGTACAAGGCACATCACATCTGTCTACAGGTTATGTCTGGTATTGCAACTCAGTGAATGTAGTTTGTCTGCCATATCACACATAACCTACAGACAGATGTAGCGATGGAAGAAAGCAGCCAGGTTTTTCTAATCCTAGACAACTCCTAAACTCTATGGGGGAGATTTATCAAAACTGGTGGAATGGAAAACTGGCTTAGTTGTCCATAGTGCAACGGACGGACTCCCCCCGGGGCCCTCTCTTTAACACGCATCCCAGGTATAGGAAATGCTGAGTGGTATGTTGCGGCTTAAAATGTCTCTTTATGTGTGTCACGGTGCTCCTACCTGGATACAACTGAACCCCAGGCTTTGGCTCCGAAGCAATAAATAGGGGGAATAATTGAGGGATTTGAAGAAATAACTTGTCCAGACCTTGAGATGAAGTTCAATGGCAGCTTTATTATGAATAAATGTTTCTTCAAACAGTTTACAGGCCTTGTCTTGGTTCCAGCAGGCTTCAGCTTCAAAGTGGCAGGCAAACTCAACTCTGCTATATCCTTCTCTCACTCTGCTGTACTGACAAGCTGACTCAGTAATTTGGCTTCTTCTTTATGCTGCACTTCACTTTTTAGTCAGACTTATCTTCAGCCAAGGAATAGGTTAGAATCCTGGCAGCCCCAACATGGAGTCTCAACCAACACAAACCAGAACTGCCCTGACTCCTTCTGGTAGCACTTCTGACCAAAGGGGGGGGGGGGGGGGGGGGGGGGGGGGGGGAATGGAATGGTAAGTTCCATTCTCTCTAATAATAGCTCTGCCATTTACGCTGCCACCTGCTGGTGAACCAGGCACATTACATAAACAGTTACATAACAAGTTTATGAATGCACATTGTGGAGGACCTTGTGAAAGACATACATAAGTTGATATTATATTAGCTTATTAGAGATAGTAGCAGGGTGCAGGAGTGGTAACACCACTCTGGGGTCTTACAATAGCGACCAATCAGATTCCACCTTTCATTTTCCAAAGAAGCTCTGAAAAATTAAAGGTGGAATCTGATTGGTTGCTATGAGCAACTAAGCCAGTTTTCCTTTACACCAGTTTTGATAAATCTCCCCTATGTCTATACAGGGGATATTGGGACTGTGTATGAAAAATGGAAATGCAACTGCTATACATTAGTGGGAGGGGAGATGGGGAACTTGAAATTTCTTGCTGCTGATAACAGGGAACAATAGATTATATTCAACTGCACAGCAAATGAAGAAAATATAGCCAAAATACTGCAGGGATGACCTGAAATTCGCTGCACTATCTCTATCTACTTATCAATGCCATGAAACCCACCAGGGACCTTACAATACAGCAGACTCTGATGTATTGCATTGAGAGTAGAGATGAGCAAATCAATTTGTAAGAAACAGGGTCCTTCACTTATGAAGGGGCGTCCCAGAAGCTGAGGACACTCTCCCTGCTGCTTGATTGACAGAGCCAGACATCTTGTCCGGCTTTGACAATCTAGCGCCTGTGCTGGTGCTCCAAGTAGCGACACACGCACATTCGGCTTCCACTACCTGGAAGTGTAGCGCTGCGTGTACAGTCAATGCTCCATGCTTAATGAGCTCATCTCTAATTGAGAGACGTAGTTGTTTTCTACATTAGGTGGCTTGATGTGAACATTATATGTTATACAGCAGGGAATGACCTAGTAGATGTGCAGTCATCCAGACTCCTGCACGCAGCTTTAGATGTGACTAAGTATTCTGACTCCGATTGTTGTAATAGCGATTGATCCCTAGTGAGACCTCTATGCCTGGCCTGTATAAGCAGATATAATCACTGCGGACAATCCTTATCAGATAGCTTGAACTCACTAACACCGAGTTTATCCGTGTAAGTTGCTTTATTCTGTAAGCCAGATAACAGAGTACAGCAGAACAGATGGATTCCGGTATTGTGCAGTCAAAAGATGATGCTTTTGTAAGCTTACATGAAAATACCTGTGTACCTTGTGCAAATGCCGGGGAGCAGTATAAAGAAACAGGAAGTGAGGTACACAGAATGAAATGAATGACATATGTCATGAACCAGAAAAACAAGTGCGATACCAAAAACGGCCACTAGATGGGAGCATATAACCAAATATAGAATATCATATGAATTAAACTATATAGATTTAACTGCGTAGAAGCACACTAAGGTTGACATGATGGAAGATTTACTGCTGTAAGTTGTTGCTTATGTTACAGGTTAAAGATAAAGAACCTGGATCTCTCAGCTTCAGAAATTTCATTCGCTCCAGACACCGGAGTTAACGTCTCCATTAACAACGGGGAAATCCACGTGACAGGACATCTGAGAATAAAGACAGTGCTCTTGTGAGTGTATTAAAGGGTGGAAGAGGGAAACTATCTTCTCTGTGACAGGGCTTAAAGATAAAAGTGCTCGACTCGTTCCTTCATATAAAAAGTCATTTCTTACTTACATGTGGTGCTGGGAAAGGTCATACGGCCACCATGAGAGCCCGATGCTGACATCACACAGCTTTCCCAAATAAAGACACAACTAAGAAACTGACTGTAGAACAATGCAATGTTTTTGTCCTCAGCTCCGCATCATCCTGGCTGGAGCTCCAAGTCCAAGGTCTGACTCTTAATGGAGTTCTGGGGATCACATGTGATGACACAGGACATGGAGCCGTGTGGAACGCCGGGTGCTCCTCCTCTGCCAAATATGTCAACCTGCAGTTCCATGGTGGAGCAGGGTGGGTAGAAACTATCTATCGATCGATCGGTCTACCTATCTATCTATCTATCTATCTATCTATCTATCTAATCTATATATCTCCTATAGTTCTATCTATTTATCTATATATCTAAATGCAGAAGGGATCACAGCACTCCAGCAATAAATCACAACTTGTACATTTTGTCCATAAAAAGTGCAACGTTTCAGCTCCCACCTGGAGCTTTCTTCAAGCATCAGGTTCTATCTATCTATCTATCTATCTATCTATCTATCTATCTATCTATCCATCTATCTATCTATCTCATATTTATCTATCTATCTATCTATCTATCTATCTATCTTCTATCTCATATTTATCTATCTTCTATCTATCTAATATCTATCTATCTATCTATCTATCTATCTATGTCATATCTTTCTATCTATCTATCTATCTATCTATCTATCTATCTATCTATCTATCTCCTATCTATTAATATATTTGTCTCTACACACACAGATGGCTATTTGACATGTTCAAAGATACAATTGTGGAACCCATACATGATGCTCTACATAAGCAGGTAAGTACTAGGTGCACACGTGTCATCATCAGTGGGTGAGGTGATGTCATCTTCACATATCCTTTGTTTCCTATAGATTTGTCCTGCGTTTTCAAATGCAGTTGAAAATATGGAGAAAACTCTGAGCAACTTCCCAGGTAACCATTCGATAATGACACCTGTACATACTGTCCACTGTTTCCACCACTATCCCATTCTGCCAGTGAAATATGCCCTTTTACATGTCCTCCATAGGCCCATGCAGTGCAGAGCCTTTAGACAGTTTCCTCCTGACAGTTTATGAAAAGAATACCAAAATTACAGTAATGACCGACAGAGCAGACACAATCCTTGACCCGGAAGGGACTATACAGTATACAAGTGCAGTGTTTGACTAGGGTTCCATGGGCCCACCAGAGGAAATTATTCTTGGGGCCTAACCCTTATATCATCAATAAAGTTTAATTAGTGGCGTACTAATGGGGACAGGAGCGGATTAAGTGCATGATAGACCTGGGGCTGTCTACCCAACTCGGCCCCCATTTTAGTTTTTTTTTTTCTGTATGAAGAGACTGCGGTGCTTCGTGAGCACCACAGTCTCTTCCTAACCCATATGACATTGTTCACATGGCCTCAGTGCAGCTCTGTCCCATCTGAGTGATTGGGTCTGAGCTGTAATACCAAGCACAGTGCTCTCAAATGGACAGCGCTGTGCTTGGTAAGGAGCAAAGAGGCTGCGGCGCTCACTGCAACATCGCGGTCTCCTCAAACAGCTGATTGGTGGGGGTGCCAGGAGTCGGACCTCCACCATCTCATAACTCTCTGAGTACAGATTTCATAGATGTTACCTGCAGTCCTATGTAACACCCCACATAACACATTGAACACAGGGAACATCTACTACATTATCTGCACACAGAAAGTTATCACTGTTGTCTGGGCTGTTACATAGGACTGCAGGTTGCCAAATTTAAAATACATATGATTATGATAAAAAAAAGACTTGGAGGAGAAGATGAGACGCAGGTCACAGTAGTGAGCCAGCTATACATATAGGGAAGTACAGCACCACATACCTCTTACATCCAGGGATATCTCCTGTCATGTAGATCTTCTCTTTCCTCTTCTCCGTTTGACCCAGACCGCCATGACAAATTCTTTCAGCTCCATCTCGTCTCTACAGAGTTTGTTACACAGACATGTTAGATTTCTCATAATTGTGGTCATTTATCGAACTGGTGTCAAGTAGAACTGGCTCAGGTGCCCATACCAACCAATCAGATTCCACCTTTTATTTTCCAAAGGAGCTGTCAAAAGTGAAAGGTGGGATCTGTTGCTATGGGTAACTAACCCAGTTCTACTTTATCACCAAGGTCTGATTTAAGACTAAATCAGAATAGGAACCTGCGCTTGTTCTGATACAAGCAGGGGTTAAAAGTGACGGGTGAATCTAAAAAAGAAGAAGGTGATATTCACAGTAGTGTTTAAAGTGATTACCTTCTTGGACAGACAATGTGTCCGTGGAATGTTCTTCTCGTAGGATCAGAGATGTTGGTATCCAGGTAACTTCAGATCCCTGACGAAGGGGCCCGACTGGCTCAGAAACGCGTCGGATTAACTTTGTCCCCTGAAGGCTTCCATACTCAGTGCGGTGACGTCACACGCCAAGTTCCCGGACTTCAACTGGAGCTCCCTCGCGCATGTGATTTGCTGCCGACCGGAGCACCACCTACGCTAGAGGTTGAGCCTGAAGTTACCTGGATACCAACATCTCTGATCCTACGAGAAGAACATTCCACGGACACATTGTCTGTCCAAGAAGGTAATCACTTTAAACACTACTGTGAATATCACCTTCTTCTTCTTTTTTAGATTCACCCGTCACTTTTAACCCCTGCTTGTATCGGCGCAGGTTCCTATTCTGATTTAGTCTTAAATCAGACCTTGGTGATATCTTATTTTAACGGTCACAGCAGCAGACCGTGGCAAAGAAGCCTAGCAGCGATTCCCTTATTGATACCTAGTGGTGAGTGAGTTCGGGAGCGCGGGTGGGCTTGTACATATTCTACACCAGTTCTACTTTACACCAGTTTGATAAATTACCCCAAAGGTCCCTATAGTGTCTACAGTAATTATAATGTCCTCTAGAGTGCCCCCAGTAATAATAGCACCCTATATTGTACTCCAGGTAATAATGCCTGTACAGTGTCCCCAAAAATAATGTCCCCTAAGAGCAACGCCCCCACACTACCCCCACATAGTAATTTCCCCCACACTGCCCAATATAGTAATTTCCACCACACTGCCCCCATATAATAATTCCCCCCACACTGCCCCATATAGTAATTTCCCCACACTACCCCATATAGTAATTTCCCCAACTCTGCTCCATATAGTAATTTCCCCCACACTGCCCCATATAGTAATTTCCCCAACTCTGCTCCATATAGTAATTTCCCCCACACTGCTCCCTATAGTAATTTCCCCCACATTGCCCCATATAGTAATTTCCCCCACATTGCCCCATATAGTAATTTCCCCCACATTGCCCCGTATAGTAATTTCCCCCACACTGCTCCATACAGTAATTTCTTCCACACTGCCTCCCATGTAGTAATTTGCCCCCCACCAAGTAATAACCCCCCACACTGCCCCTCATTAAGTAATTTGCCCCGACACTGCCCTTCATTAAGTAAGTTGCCCCTACAGTGCCCTTCATTAAGTAATTTTCCCCCACACTGCCATCCATCAAGTAATTTGCCCCCACACTGCCCTTCATTAAGTAATTTCCCCCCCCACTGCCCTTCATTAAGTAATTTGCCCCCACACTGCTCCCAATTAAGTAATTTCCCCCCACACTGCCCTTCATTAAGTAATGTGCCCCCACACTGCCCCAATTAAGTAATTTGCCCCCACACTGCCCCCAATTAAGTAATTTGCCCCCACACTGCCCCCAATTAAGTAATTTGCCCCCACACTGCCCCCAATTAAGTAATTTGCCCCCATGGAAACATTTGCCCCCACTGTCCCTGTAGTAATATGTCCTCCTCTGCCCCCCAAAGTTGGCACACACACACAAAAAAAAAAAAGCTAATACTTACCTGTGTCCGGAATGGTGAGACAGGCGCGCGTACGTCAAAGCCCTGCGTGCGCTCCTTTATAGGCGTGCGATGACGTCATCACGCATGCCGCGCAATGACATCACCACGCACACCGCACCGGGCTTCTACCACCCCATAGGCCTCAGGAACTATGCACTCCCGTGCCCAGACGAAGTTTTTGGGAGTTTGGGTCGGCGTTGGGCCCCCCAGCGATGCCGGGCCCGGGGCTGCCGACCCAAACTCCCCAATTATAATCCGCCACTGAATGGGGGGCAGTCCGTCCCGGGTGCTGGCTCTGAGGGGGTGCCAAAAGCAATGAGCGCTTCCATCAATACAGATGGAAGCGCTCATTGCTGGAGCGCAGGGAGCTGTGTCCTGTCACTCACCGCTCAGGCCGGCGGTGCACAGAATGGTGAAGCACGAACACTTCTTCCCGCTCCACCATTCAGCCTGCAGGCACAGATCGTGCGGCCGGCCTCTATGGGCGGAGCTTTTAGCATGGAAATCTGCATAAGCTCCGCCCACACAGTGCTGCAAAGCGATCTGTGCCTGCAGGGAAGAGAGGACTGTGAGCTTCAGGAGCGGGACCAGGTGAGTAGTTCTTTTTTTTTTTTTTTTTTTTTTTTTATACAGAGGGGGCACAGAGAGATTTATTACTATGGGCGGGGGGCACAGAGGTCTTTATTACTATGGAGGGGGCACAGAGGGCATTACTTCTATGGAGGGGGCACAGAGGGCATTACCAGTGGCGGATTATAATAGGGACGTTTGAGTCGGCAGTCGACCCGAACGCCCACATACTGTGGCGGGCCACGGGAGCACATAGTTCCCTGTCCCGCCGCCTATCATCGCCATAGGCTTCATGCCTAGTAGGCCTGAGGCCTATGTGGTAGTAAAAGCCCGGCACAGGTGTGCGTGATAACGTCATCATGTGCGATTACGTTATTGCGTGCCTGTGCTGGGGCGCAGGGCTTTGATGTACGCGCGCCTGCCTCACCATCACAGACACAGGTAAGTATCAGCCTTTAGTTTTCTTTTTTTTTTGTGTGTGTGTGTGTGCCAACTTTGGGGAGAGGAGGTTATATTACTGCAGGGACAATAGAGGCAAATGATTAAATGGGGGCAAATTACTTAATGGGGGCAGTGTGGGGGCAAAATACTTAATGGGGCAGTGTGGGGGTAAATTACTTAATGGGGCAGTGTGGGGGCAAATTACTTAATGGGGCCAGTTTTAGGGGCAAATTACTTAATGGGGCCAGTTTGGGGGCAAATTACTCAATGGGGCCAGTGTGGGGGCAAATTACTCAATGGGGCCAGTGTGGGGGCAAATTACTTTGTGGGGGCAAACTACTACATGGGGGCAGTGTGGGGGAAATTGCTATGTACGGGCAGTGTGAGAGAAATTACTATATGGAGTCAGGGTGAGGGAAATTACTATATGGGGGCAATGTGGGGGAAATTACTATGTGGTGTGGGGGATGTTGCTATTGGGGAGGCACTGTAGGGGCCTTTCTATTACATGACATATTAGGGGACATTATTTTTGGAGACACTATTCAGGCATTATTACATGGAGCACAATATAGGATGTTATTATTACTGGAGGGCCATCTAGGGAACATTTTAATTGCTGTAGACACTATAGGGATCTTTGGGATAGTTTATCAAACTGGTGTAAAATAGAACTGGCTTAGTTGCCTATAGCAACCAATCAGATCTCACCTATTTTTTTTACAGCTCCTTTGGAAAATGAAAGGTGTAATCTGATTGGCTGCTATGGGTAACTAAGCCAGTTTTACTTTACAGCAGTTTGAAAAATTATCCCATTATGTCTACTGGGGTCACTATTTTTTAAGCAGTACAGTACCTGGGACATTGGGGAGCACCACGGGCACAGTATTGAGAGTGGCAGCAGGATGACATTGTTGGGACACCAGGATGGGGAGGTTGATGGAAAAATTTAGAAATCTAACGTGTCTGTGTAACAAACTCTGTAGAGACGAGAGGCGGCTGAAATAATTTGTCATGGTGGTCTGGGTCAGACGCAGGAAAAGAGAAAAGAGAAGGTCTACATGACAGGAGATGTCCCTGGATGTAAGAGGTATGTGGTGCTGTATTCTCCTCCAAGTCTTTTTTTATTATACCGGTAATCATATGTATTTTAAATTTGGCAAATTTGTAACAGCCCAGATAACAGTGATAACTTTCTGTGTACAGATAACGTAGTAGATGTTCCCTGCAGTCTTATGTAGCACCCCGCATAACACAATAGTTCACTGTGTTATGTGGGGTGTTACATAGGACTGCAGGTAACATCTATGAAATCTGTACTCAGAGTTATGAGATGGTGGGGGTCAGACTCCTGGTACCCGCACCAATCAGCTGTTTGAGGAGACCGCGATGTTCCAGTGAGCGCCGCAGCCTCTTTGCTCCTTACCAAGCACAGCGCTGTCCATTTGATAGCACTGTGCTTGGTATTACAGCACAGACCCAATCACTCAGATGGGACAGAGCTGCACCGAGGCCATGTGAACGATGAATGTGATGTCATATGGCCTAGGAGGAGACTGTGCCGCTCACAAAGCACCGCAGCCTCTTCATACAGATTTTTAGGCCTGAGTTGGGTAGACTGCCTATCATGCACTTAATCCGCCCCTGGGCATTACTAATGTGAAGGGGGCACAATGGGCATTTCTACTATGGAGGGGGCACAGAGGGCATTATTACTGTGAAGGGGGCACAATGGGCATTATTACTGTGAAGGGGGTACAATGGGCATTATTACTGTGAAGGGGGCACAATGGGCATTATTACTATGAAGGGGGCACAGTGGGCATTATTACTATAAAAGGGGCACAATGGGAATTATTACTATGAAGAGGGCTCGATGGGGATTATTACTGTGAAGGGGGCACAAAGAGGGCATTACAACTTTGAAAGGGGCACAAAGAGGGCATTACAACTTTGAAAGGGGCACAAAGAGGGCATTACAACTTTGAAAGGGGCACAGAGAGGGCACAATTGTACAAAACTACTGTAAAGGTTGTACAATGAGGGCAATACTACAGTGAGAGGGTGCCAAACACTCTAGGCACGCCACTGAGTTTAATGTATTTTTTTTTCCTCCTGGATCTTTGGGACCCACTATGGCTTCAGAGACTGTGCCCACCGCAGGATTCTCTGGTAGTCTGGTGGGCCAGCCTGACCCTGTATCCATGCAGATTTATACAATGCCATTCAGGCTTTGCTATACGCCTACTGACAACTCCTATATGCACAGTAATGGCTGCCATTACTGGCTGTCACCTATCATCTCTTACCAGAACCACACAGGTCAAGGACTAACATTTCCAACCCCCCCCCCCCCCCCCCCCCCACACTTCTATCTGCAGTTTCCTTAAATGTGGACATGGTTTCCTTATTTGAGATCTCGTTGCTGGGTCCTCCACTCATCACAGAGAAGAGGTTTGATCTCCTGGTAAAGGTAGGTAGTGTGGGGGATAGGTGTGGGTGAGCGGACATAGAAGCCCCCTAACGGTCTTTTTTGCTCTCCAGGGTGACTTTGTGGATCGGTCTCATCACTGGGATCTGCCATTTCCTCCAGAGAAGCTTGTCCTGCCAGACGTCGACTCCCGCATGTTACTCCTGGCGCTGTCCGAATTCACTGCAAACTCAGCCGGGTTTGTCTACTATAAAGCGGGGGCGCTGAGGAGTAATGTCACTGATGAGATGGTGAGCGGAGGTGCCCTGTAGTTAATATCTAACTAATATTCTATCATTCCTGAAATTTCAGACCCTCTCTGCAAATTCAGTCCCCAGACCAGACCTGGTAAATACAGCGTTCAGGATGAGGCTGTGGGGCATTTCCCAGGAGTTCATTAGGCCTCCCGATTTTTGGGAGCCTCCTAGACATTGCCATAGAAAGACTGACCAGCATTGCCACAGAGAGCGGTATTAGAATTATATCAGACAATCGCTCGTAAGACAATTAGCCCATATTTTCAATAAAGCTGCTCATTAAGGCCTCTTTCACACGACAGTATGGATTTTTCAGTGTTTTGCGGCTCGTTTTTCACGGATCCGTTGTTCCGATTTTTGTTTCCGTTGTGTTTCCGTTTCTGTTCCGTTTTTCCGTATGGCAAATACAGTATACAGTAATTACATAGAAAAAATTGGGCTGGGCATAACCTTTTCAAGAGATGGTTCCGCAAAAACAAAGCATTTCCGTATGTGTTCTGTTTTTTTGCGGACCCATTGACTGGAATGGAACCATGGAACGTGATTTGCGAGCAATAATAGGACATGTTCTATCTTTCAACGGAACGGAAAAACGGAAATACGAAAACGGAATGCATACGGAGTACATTGAAATGAATGGTTCCGTATACGGACCGTATACGGAACACAAAAAACGGCCCGTAAACGGAAAAAAAAAACGGTCGTGTGAAAGAGGCCTCAGGGTTCTTTCACACCGCCGTGTGCTGGGGACCGCAAATTGCAGTCCACAATGCACGGGCACCAACCGTGGGGCAGCCACATGCGGATTGCGGACCCAATTCATTTGAATGGGGTCCGGGATCTGTCCGTTCCGTAAAAAGATAGAAGAAGTTCTATATTTTTGCGGAACGGAACACCACGGATGCACTCAGCGGAATGCACACGGCTGGTGACCCGTGTATTGCGGACTCGCCATACACGGCCTGCAAAACGGCCACGGAACGAATAAGTTCGTGTGAAAGAGGCCTAACTAAAACATAAAGTATATCAATTTAATGGGGGGAGGGGGGAGGGGGGGTTTGTTGGGTGATAACCTCCGTAGAAGTTTGACTAGTGTGGACTGAAATGCTGATTAGTAACTACTGTATGTGCATTCCCCATTTAATAACAATTCCAGCGCATATTTTTATAACCTATGTTGTACTATTCCTTTATTATTCCTCCTAGAAGTTTATGAATGAATTGCCAGTAGTCTGCAGTAAATGTCCATCTGGGGGGGGGGTCCTTGCACAGTCTGACACTGGCAGCACTAATTGGATATTGTCAGACTGCGCAGAAAGAGGAACACACCCCAAACTGGTAAAACCAAGTTGGACCTATTTGTCAATTCATTCATAAACTTCTATTAGGAATAATAGAGGAATATCACAAAATAGAGATATCATAAATGGTGATCTACAATCGGAGAATGTAAGTAGTTACAGAACAGACAAGTCAGGAAAGGTGACAGGTCCTCTTTAATATTGTTCTTGTTTTAGATCCCGAAGCAATCTCCCCTGCGCCTGAATGTGAAGAGTCTAGCCATGTTTGTGCCAGAGGTAAGAGTCACTTGTGTATCTGCCGCAGTTGTGATTGTGTGTGATGATATTACTGGAGATGGCATAGTGATTATGGTGACCACTATCAATAATCATTATTGATTTACTAACCAAATGGCACCAAAAATTGGAATGGTGACAAAAAAACTTCTGGTGTGTTTTCGACACTTTTTGAACTTTAGGGTCCAGGCCTTAGACAAAAGCCGTGAGGAGACATAAAATGCATCAATCTTGTTGAAGATGTGCGCCATTCTTAAAGTGAAATATTAAAGGCCCATTCACACAATGGTTACCTTTTGCGGTCCTCCTAAACAGTGATGGTCAGTTCGCAGTGTTCGCCAGCGAACACATGCGGGCTGCCATCTTTAGTAAGGTAGACTCACCCGTCCGGCGATGCACAGGTAAGCCCTTACCTGTGCCGGGAGCCGGTCTGAAATCAAATGCAGTCACCGGGAGCAGGCAGTTCCGAGAACAGCCGCCGGGGGCCTTCATCGGGCTGTTCTCGGAACTGCCTGCTCCCGGTGACTGCATTTGATTTCAGACCGGCTCCTGGAACAGGTAAGGGCTTACCTGTGCATCGCCGGACGGATGAGTCTACCTTACTAAAGATGGCAGCCAAGACAGTCTTTTTTTTTAAACATATTTTTATTAATTTTTGTCACAAAATTACAAAGTTATCTGTAATACATGGCTTGCATAAGTTTACATATACACTTGTGATCAAGACAATTGTGTAATACAGATCATTTCAGTATTCCAAGCATCTATCCCTCCCCTCCCCCCCTCCCTAAATGAATAATCCCACAGTGCAAATGAACAACCCATTTGGGTTAATAGAATACCATCCTTCTAAACTAAGCTCCTGTTTCATGCCATCACTATCACTTTGTGAAAACAACCCTTGTGCTGTCCTAGCCCCATGCCTTTGTTTATATCAAATCCCTAGTGTCATTTTCGGAAAAGAATGCCAGTATAAACGCAAGCCATTTTGCTTGATATCTTTTTGTGGCTTTCTGGCCTTCCCTGTCTGCCGCCCATTTATCTGCCAGTATGCACTTCTTTGTATGCTTTATTATTTCTTCAATTGATGGGATCGTTGGCTGTAACCAGTGTGTTAGGATACACCTTTTTGTGGCTAGTAGAACTACCTGTACT
This sequence comes from Bufo bufo, assembly GCF_905171765.1. Lineage (NCBI taxonomy): Eukaryota > Metazoa > Chordata > Amphibia > Anura > Bufonidae > Bufo > Bufo bufo. The sequence continues at coordinate 135,088,607 of NC_053394.1, read as the reverse complement.
GCTAAGGGAACCCGTGGGCCTGTATCTTGGAACAAGATGTCTTTTGGATCCATAGATAAGTTTGTTTTTAACTTTATATTTAATTCTTTGGTTACCTTTTGCCACAATTCCCCAATGTCCCTGCATTCCCACATGCAATGATACATGTTTGCATCTGGAAGCGAGCATTTAGGGCAAGCGTTCAGCAAGACCGTCTTTAATATTGATTGGACCCCGGGCAAAAATTTACTTGGGCCCTCTGGATCCCGCCTTCCCACACCCTAGCATGCAATCACGGCCTTCACCACAACACACACAAAAAATCCACACACCTGGTAGAGTACAGTGATGTAAATACTTCCAGTTCTGAAGACTCCAGCGGCTCAGGATCAGTGCTCTGGGCAGCTGGGCTCAGGCTGGCACCGCTCTGCAGGAAGGAGACCGGGGCTCGGTGCCCCCTAGCGTTACAGTGCACCCCAGAGTATGCAGTATAGCACCCTATAGTATACAGCAACCCACAGTATGCAGTGTAGCACCCTATAGTATACACAGGGCCGGGGCAAGGATTTTTGCCGCCCTAGGCAAGATAAAAAGTGCCGCCCCCCACCCCCCCTTATCAGATGATCTGCCCATATCATATTCCACCCCTTTCTTAGCATTTAAATTAAAAGAACTGCTATGTTTCCCTTGGGGTTAATCAAGCTTCTTGTAGCTGCCTCCCTGACAGCCGCTAGAGGTGCTTCCGCGATTCTCACTGTGAAAATTACAGTGGGAAGACGCGGAACATAGTTTTGAATGCGTGCGCATATGTAACCCTCTTTTCCTTACACCATCTGCGACACCTCCAGCTTTCGCACTCACTCGGTCACCAGCTCCTCCAGGCATAAACTCTAAGTGGACTCTAAGGGACGACACTCAGGTCTTCTGTGGGTTAAAGCTTTATTGAGGTGGAGTGCACTTGGCGGGAGCCTGTAATACAACAGGGAAACACTGCCACTATCTGGTATACAGCCAGGTCACCAGCCCACTAGTGATGTCCGGATCATGAACGAATCGTTCTTTTGAACCAATTCAGTTCACTGATCCGGAAGAGTCGGTTCCTCTGACTGAGCCGATCCGAATGAAACGTCTCACAGTCAGATTAGCAGAGGCAGCAGCAGGCAGTGTAATAGGAGCCGACAGTGGACGCTAGCCCCGCCCCTCCCCGCTCTCCAACCAATCAGAGGCAGCCAGCACTGACTCACAGCACAGGGGGAGTCGCAGGGACTCAGAGAATCGTCTGAGTTTATTAGTTAAAAGAATCGAATGAGTCAGAGACTGTGTCACCGAGTCCCTGCCAGGCTTCCTGCTCTGCGGCTCCCTGTAAGTCCGTCCGGGGGGAAGGGGGCATTAGTCTAGCATGTAGCAGAGCTGTGTGTGTACAGGGTGCATGCTGTGTGTGCACAGGCCTGTCACTTACCAGTAGGAGGAGCTCCCGGCCGGACACAGACATCGCAGCCTCGCAGGTAAGTATAATGGTTCTACAAATTGCTAAGTAACCATGGCAACCGGGACAGCAGTAGCGTCCTGGTTGCCATGGTTACCGATCGGAGCCCCAGCGATTAAACTGGGACTCCGATCGGTACTCTCCGCTGCCACCAATGATAGGGGGGGAGATTTTAATTAGGAGGGGGAGGGAGGGGAGAGGGCCCACTGGCCACCAACGAGTTAACTACAGGGGAGGGAGGGGGGCCCACTGGCCACCAACGAGTTAACTACAGGGGAGGGAGGGGGGCCCACTGGCCACCAATGAGTTAACTACAGGGGAGGGGGGGGGGGCGGCCGCACTGGCCACCAATGTGTTAACTACAGGGGGGGGGGGGCTGCCCCCTGCTGCCTGGCAGCACCTGCCAGGCAGCAGGGGGCAGTCATGTACACAGTTCTTTTAGAATATTCTAACCTGAAGCATCCCCATCACCATGGGAACGCCTCTGTGTTAGAATATACTGTCGGATTTGAGTTTCACGATGTAACTCAAATCCGACGGTATATTCTAACATAGAGGCGTTCCCATGGTGATGGGGACGCTTCAAGTTAAAATATACCATCGGATTGGAGAAAACTCTGATCCTATGGTATATTAACTCCTGACTTTACATTGAAAGTCAATGGGGGACGGATCCGTTTGAAATTGCACCATATTGTGTCAACGTCAAACGGATCCGTCCCCATTGACTTGCATTGTAATTCAGGACGGATCCGTTTGGCTCCGCACGGCCAGGCGGACACCAAAACGATTTTTTTTTCATGTCCGTGGATCCTCCAAAAATCAAGGAAGACACACGGACAAAAAAAAGGGTCACGGATCACGGAAAAACGGAACCCGTTTTTGCAGACCGCAAAAAAATACGGTCGTGTGCATGAGGCCTTTAACACGTTTTTTTCACTGATGCCTTTCTGAGAAATGGACATTAAAAACAGACCCATTCAAATGTATGGGGGCGGTCGGTCAGTGAAAAAGGACAACATAGAACATGATCTATTTTTTGACGTCCGTTATTGACTGGCAGTTAAAAAAAACAGTTGTGTGAATAGCCCCAAAGAATAACATTGGTCTTAAAATGGATGTGCGATGGCGGTTAAAAAAACATCCATCACATGTCCGTTTTTCACTGTCATGTGCATGTAGCCTTACCGTCTATGGCGAGACATGGTATTCACATGCAGGGATACGATGGGGGGCAGATTGACCAAACTTTGCATAACTGAGTAGTTACCCCTTGCAAGCAATCGTTTTGCAAGGAGCCTTTGAAAGATGAGATCTGATAGGTTGCTATGGCTAACACCATGTCTTGCTTCTTCCTGATGTCTTCTCCTTCATCCGCAGCTCCCCAGCCATTTCCCCGACTCTCCGCCAATCGTCCTCCAGGTCTCTGCCCGATCAGCCCCGACCGTTACCTGCCAGCCAGACTCTCTAACCGTTCAGGCTTCTGCAGACATCCAGGCCTTTGTCACGTATCCAAACCAGACGTGGCTCCCTATTTTCCAGATACAGGCTGTGAGTTACTGGTATTGGAGATTATATGGATTTTACCAGGTTATCTATTTATTGTGACCCCAATGTTCTCTGCACAGGATTCATTGACGGCGGTTAATGTGGTCTTATCTAATGATACGCTGGGAGCAACCATATCCGTAAAAAAGTGAGTCGCCAACATATTTGTCACTGTTCTGCTGGAGGAGTCAATTTGTACATACATAATATTATATGTACTTACTGTATCCTGTACTGAACCTGAGTTATACCCAGTATCATACCCCTGAGCTGCGCTCACTATTCTGCTGGTGGAGTTAGTGGCGGATACACAAAACACCCGGCCAGCACCCCCATAGAACTGCCTATTCTTGTCTGCAATTGCGGACAAGAATAGGACATGTTCTATTTTTTTCCGGAGCCGCGGACCGGAAGATAGGGGGCGTGCTCCGGAAATGCGGAGAGTACATAGCATGCTGTCCACATCCATTCCTGCCCCATAGAGAATGAATGGGCCCGCACCTGTTCCGCAATTTGCGGAACGGATGCGGACCCATTCTGCGGACGTGTGAATGGACCCTTACTCTGTACATACTTTACATTACTTATGCTGTACTGATCCTGAGTTACATCCTGTATTATACTCCAGAGCTGCAATCACTATTCTGCTGGTGGAGTCACTGTGTACATACATTACTTATCCTGTACTGATCCTGAGTTACAGCCTGTATTATACTCCAGAGCTGCACTCACTATTCTGCTGGTGGAGTCACTGTGTACATACATTACATTACTTATGCTGTACTGATCATGAGTTACATCCTGTATTATACTCCAGAGCTGCACTCACTATTCTGCTGCTAGAGTCATTGTACACATATATTACTTATCCTGTACTGATCCTGAATTACATCCTGTATTATACTCCAGAGCTGCACTCACTTTTCTGCTGCTAGAGTCATTGTGTACATATATTACTTAGGCTACTTTCACACTAGCGTCGGGGCTTCGCTTGTAAGCTCCGTTTGAAGGGTCTCACAAGCGGCCCCGAACGCATCCGTCCAGCTACCAATGCATTCTGAGTGGATGCGGATCCGCTCAGAATGCATCAGTCTGGCAGCGTTCAGCCTCCGCTCCGCTCAGCAGGCGGACACCCGAACGCTGCTTGCAGCGTTCGGGTGTCCGCCTGGCCTTGCGTAGGCAAACGGATCCGTCCAGACTTACAATGTAAGTCAATTGGAACGGATCAGTTTGAAGTTGACACAATATGGCTCAATTTTCAAACGGATCCGTCCCCCATTGACTTTCAATGTAAAGTCTGGACGGATCCGTCTGAACAACTTTCAAACTTAGAATTTTTTCTAAACTATAATGCAGACGGATCCGTTCTGAACGGATCCAAACTTCTGCATTATAGGAGAGGATCCGTCTGTGCAGAAACCAGACGGATCCTCTCTGAACGCTAGTCTGAAAGTAGCCTTATCCTGTACTGATCCTGAATTACATCCTGTGTAAAACTCCAGAGCTGAACTCAGTATTCTGCTGGATACATAGGATCAGCAAAGGATAAGTAATGTAATGTATGTACAAACTGACTTCAAGGAATTTTCCAGGATCAGAATATTGACGGCAATATGGCAGGCCCTCAATATGCTGTCTTTAGAAAAAAACCTTAACAATTCTTATAGGATAGTTTTATATATAAATTGTAGCATGGTGGACATACATTCTTAAAAAATACAGTAACGCCAGTAACATCACAACCATTGACATCTATGGTTCCATGAGAATGAGCGAGTAATTACCCTGGTGGTTTCTGTGATCAGAACATGTCACTGGCTCCTGTAATGATAGCGGTGCAGCCTCGGAGTTCCTCTTTAGCGCTCACATTTATCACAAATCTGACACCTCGGTAGCAATGTTGATATCAACATATTAAGGGGAACCTGTCATGAAGGAAATACAGCGCAATCTGCAAGTATCAAGTCATAGGGTCAGTTCACACGTATTTTGACGCCGTAATAAGCCTGTAAACTGCCTCGCATTCGTTTCAATGGGAGTCAGCGGTTGCAGCAGCATGCCCTATCTTGGGGCAGAATCAGTGCTGATTTTCCCATTGTAATTAATGGCAAGCAGAAAAATACACATATAAAACGCACCTAATTTTGAGGCAGAAAAATCTGCTTGGATTCAGCGATGATTTTTTACACGTGTATTTTAGAAATCAGCCATGTGAACTGACCCATAGAGGAGATGGAGCTGAGCAGACTGATATATAGTTTTATGGCAAAATATTCAGTATCATTTTTATTTTATTCATTTAACCACCTCCGGACCGCCTAACGCAGGATCGCGTTCCGGAGGTGGCAGCGCTGCGCACAGTCACGCATATACGCGTCATCTCGCGAGACGCGAGACTTCCTGTGAACGCGCGCACACAGGCGCGCGCGCTCACAGGAACGGAAGGTAAGAGAGTTGATCTCCAGCCTGCCAGCGGCGATCGTTCGCTGGCAGGCTGGAGATGTGTTTTTTTTAACCCCTAACAGGTATATTAGACGCTGTTTTGATAACAGCGTCTAATATACCTGCTACCTGGTCCTCTGGTGGTCCCCTTTGTTTGGATCGACCACCAGAGGACACAGGTAGCTCAGTAAAGTAGCACCAAGCACCACTACACTACACTACACCCCCCCCCCCCGTCACTTATTAACCCCTTATTAGCCCCTGATCACCCCTAATCACCCCTGATCACCCCTGATCACCCCTTATAGACTCCCTGATCACCCCCCTGTCATTGATTACCCCCCTGTCATTGATCAACCCCCTGTAAAGCTCCATTCAGACGTCCGCATGTTTTTTACGGATCCACTGATAGATGGATCGGATCCGCAAAACGCATCCGGACGTCTGAATGAAGCCTTACAGGGGCGTGATCAATGACTGTGGTGATCACCCCATATAGACTCCCTGATCACCCCCCTGTCATTGATTACCCCCCTGTCATTGATTACCCCCCTGTAAAGCTCCATTCAGACGTCCGCATGATTTTTACGGATCCACTGATAGATGGATCGGATCCGCAAAACGCATCCGGACGTCTGAATGAAGCCTTACAGGGGCATGATCAATGACTGTGGTGATCACCCCATATAGACTCCCTGATCACCCCCCTGTAAAGCTCCATTCAGATGTCCGCATGATTTTTACGGATGCACTGATACATGGATCGGATCCGCAAAACGCATCCGGTCGTCTGAATGAAGCCTTACAGGGGCATGATCAATGACTGTGGTGATCACCCCCCTGTCATTGATTACCCCCCTGTAAAGCTCCATTCAGATGTCCGCATGATTTTTACGGATGCACTGATAGATGGATCGGATCCGCAAAACGCATCCGGACGTCTGAATGAAGCCTTACAGGGGCATGATCAATGACTGTGGTGATCACCCCATATAGACTCCCTGATCACCCCCCTGTCATTGATTACCCCCCTGTCATTGATTACCCCCCTGTAAAGCTCCATTCAGATGTCCGCATGATTTTTACGGATGCACTGATAGATGGATCGGATCCGCAAAACGCATCCGGACGTCTGAATGAAGCCTTACAGGGGCATGATCAATGACTGTGGTGATCACCCCATATAGACTCCCTGATTACCCCCCTGTCATTGATTACCCCCCTGTAAAGCTCCATTCAGATGTCCGCATGATTTTTACGGATGCACTGATAGATGGATCGGATCCGCAAAACGCATCCGGACGTCTGAATGAAGCCTTACACGGGCGTGATCAATGACTGTGGTTATCACCCCATATAGACTCCCTGATCACCCCCCTGTCATTGATCACCCCCCTGTCATTGATCACCCCCCTGTCATTGATCACCCCTCTGTAAGGCTCCATTCAGATATTTTTTTGGCCCAAGTTAGCGGAATTATTTTTTTTTTTTCTTACAAAGTCTCATATTCCACTAACTTGTGTCAAAAAATAAAATCTCACATGAACTCACCATACCCCTCACGGAATCCAAATGCGTAAAATTTTTTAGACATTTATATTCCAGACTTCTTCTCACGCTTTAGGGCCCCTAGAATGCCAGGGCAGTATAAATACCCCACATGTGACCCCATTTCGGAAAGAAGACACCCCCAGGTATTCCGTGAGGGGCATATTGAGTCCATGAAAGATTGAAATTTTTGTCCCAAGTTAGCGGAACGGGAGACTTTGTGAGAAAAAAATTAAAAATATCAATTTCCGCTAACTTGTGCCAAAAAAAAAAATTTCTATGAACTCGCCATGCCCGTCATTGAATACCTTGGGGTGTCTTCTTTCCAAAATGGGGTCACATTTGGGGTATTTATACTGCCCTGGCATTCTAGGGGCCCCAAAGCGTGAGAAGAAGTCTGGTATCCAAATGTCTAAAAATGCCCTCCTAAAAGGAATTTGGGCACCTTTGCGCATCTAGGCTGCAAAAAAGTGTCACACATCTGGTATCGCCGTACTCAGGAGAAGTTGGGGAATGTGTTTTGGGGTGTCATTTTACATATACCCATGCTGGGTGAGAGAAATATCTTGGTCAAATGCCAACTTTGTATAAAAAAATGGGAAAAGTTGTCTTTTGCCAAGATATTTCTCTCACCCAGCATGGGTATATGTAAAATGACACCCCAAAACACATTCCCCAACTTCTCCTGAATACGGCGATACCACATGTGTGACACTTTTTTGCAGCCTAGGTGGGCAAAGGGGCCCATATTCCAAAGAGCACCTTTAGGATTTCACAGGTCATTTACCTACTTACCACACATTAGGGCCCCTGGAAAATGCCAGGGCAGTATAACTACCCCACAAGTGACCCCATTTTGGAAAGAAGACACCCCAAGGTATTCCGTGAGGGGCATGGCGAGTTCCTAGAATTTTTTATTTTTTGTCACAAGTTAGTGGAAAATGCTTATTTTTTTTTTTTTTTTTTTTTCATACAAAGTCTCATATTCCACTAACTTGTGACAAAAAATAAAAACTTCCATGAACTCACTATGCCCATCAGCGAATACCTTGGGGTCTCTTCTTTCCAAAATGGGGTCACTTGTGGGGTAGTTATACTGCCCTGGCATTCTAGGGGCCCAAATGTGTGGTAAGGAGTTTGAAATCAAATTCTGTAAAAAATGACCTGTGAAATCCAAAAGGTGCTCTTTTGAATATGGGCCCCTTTGCCCACCTCGGCTGCAAAAAAGTGTCACACATCTGGTATCTCCGTAATCGGGAGAAGTTGGGGAATGTGTTTTGGGGTGTCATTTTACATATACCCATGCTGGGTGAGAGAAATATCTTGGCAAAAGACAACTTTTCCCATTTTTTTATACAAAGTTGGCATTTGACCAAGATATTTATCTCACCCAGCATGGGTATATGTAAAAAGACACCCCAAAACACATTCCTCAACTTCTCCTGAATACAGAGATACCAGATGTGTGACACTTTTTTGCAGCCTAGGTGGGCAAAGGGGCCCACATTCCAAAGAGCACCTTTCGGATTTCACAGGTCATTTACCTACTTACCACACATTTGGGCCCCTAGAATGCCAGGGCAGTATAACTACCCCACAAGTGACCCCATTTTGGAAAGAAGAGACCCCAAGGTATTCGCTGATGGGCATAGTGAGTTCATGGAAGTTTTTATTTTTTGTCACAAGTTTGTGGAATATGAGACTTTGTATGAAAAAAAAAAAATCATCATTTTCCACTAACTTGTGACAAAAAATAAAAAATTCTAGGAACTCGCCATGCCCCTCACGGAATACCTTGGGGTGTCTTCTTTCCAAAATGGGGTCACTTGTGGGGTAGTTATACTGCCCTGGTATTCTAGGGGCCCAAATGTGTGGTAAGGAGTTTGAAATCAAATTCAGTAAAAAATGACCTGTGAAATCCGAAAGGTGCTCTTTGGAATATGGGCCCCTTTGCCCACCTAGGCTGCAAAAAAGTGTCACACATCTGGTATCCCCGTACTCAGGAGAAGTTGAGGAATGTGTTTTGGGGTGTCTTTTTACATATACCCATGCTGGGTGAGATAAATATCTTGGTCAAATGACAACTTTGTATAAAAAAATGGGAAAAGTTGTCTTTTGCCAAGATATTTCTCTCACCCAGCATGGGTATATATAAAATGACACCCCAAAACACATTCCCCACCTTCTCCTGAGTACGGAGATACCAGATGTGTGACACTTTTTTGCAGCCTAGGTGGGCAAAGGGGCCCACATTCCAAAGAGCACCTTTCGGATTTCACAGGTCATTTTTTACAGAATTTGATTTCAAACTCCTTACCACACATTTGGGCCCCTAGAATGCCAGGGCAGTATAACTACCCCACAAGTGACCCCATTTTGGAAAGAAGAGACCCCAAGGTATTCGCTGATGGGCATAGTGAGTTCATAGAACTTTTTATTTTTTGTCACAAGTTAGTGGAATATGAGACTTTGTAAGAAAAAATAATAAAAAAAGAAAATCATCATTTTCCGCTAACTTGTGACAAAAAATAAAAAGTTCTATGAACTCACTATGCCCATCAGCGAATACCTTAGGGTGTCTACTTTCAGAAATAGGGTCATTTGTGGGGTGTTTGTACTGTCTGGGCATTGTAGAACCTCAGGAAACATGACAGGTGCTCAGAAAGTCAGAGCTGCTTCAAAAAGCGGAAATTCACATTTTTGTACCATAGTTTGTAAACGCTATAACTTTTACCCAAACCATTTTTTTTTTACCCAAACATTTTTTTTTTATCAAAGACATGTAGAACTATAAATTTAGAGCAAAATTTCTATATGGATGTCGTTTTTTTTGCAAAATTTTACAACTGAAAGTGAAAAATGTCATTTTTTTGCAAAAAAATCGTTAAATTTCGATTAATAACAAAAAAAGTAAAAATGTCAGCAGCAATGAAATACCACCAAATGAAAGCTCTATTAGTGAGAAGAAAAGGAGGTAAAATTCATTTGGGTGGTAAGTTGCATGACCGAGCAATAAACGGTGAAAGTAGTGTAGGTCAGAAGTGTAAAAAGTGGCCTGGTCTTTCAGGGTGTTTAAGCACTGGGGGTTGAGGTGGTTAAAGGGGCTTTCCAGGTCTTCTATACTGATCATCAAAATGTGATCGACTCCCGGCATCGCTGACGATCAGCTGTTTGAAGGGCTGCAGTGCTCTGATGAGCGCCCATGCCTTCTTCCTGCTCACCAAGCACAGTGCCACCCATTGTATAGTGGCTGTTCTTGGTATCACAGCTCAGCTTCATTCACTTGAATTGGGACTGAGCTGCAATTAGGCCATGTGATCGATGACCGTGACATCACTGGCCTTTTACTGGTAGTCGGACCCCCACCGATCAGATCTTAATGACCTGGGTCTTCTACTAATATTGAAAACCCCTTTAAATCTCTGCTCTTTCTGTTATTAGAAGTGAAGTCCTAACTGGCGGATAACTCTATCACGTGACTCCTAAGCATAGAAAGAGCAAATGTTTAAATGAATAAAATACTAGTTATACTGAATCTTTTCCCATAAAACTATAGATCAATCTGCTCAGCTCCTCCTGCTCTATAACATGCTGCCTGCAGATTACACGGCATTTTCATACTGACATTCAGCCTATACCATGTATGACCCTGAGGGATCCTCAGTCCATAGTCCTATACTGCCCATGTCAAGAACATTTGACCAAAAACAGTGCAGCTAGTGCTTTATTCAAACCACACCATGGGGTAATCTCCCAAATATAAAGCCCCAGCGTATGTGTAAAGGGATGGTCTAGTGGCGTAATATTGATGACTTATCCTCAGGATAGGTCATCAGTCTCAGATCAGCCATGGTCCAGCTCCTGGCACCTCCACCATCAGCTGGTTGAAGGGTCACAGCGCTTATGCAACACCCTCTTCACTATAAGCGTGCGGCCACACGGTCAGTTTTTTGCGCGCAGTTGTGGAAGCCAAAACCAGGAGTGGATCATAAAGTATGAAGGACAGATACAACTTCTCCTTATTTTAGAATTCATTCCTGGTTTTGGCTTCCAAAACTGCAGATGAGAGATCACAGTGGTGATTGCTCCTCCATATACTGAGGAGATGATTGCTGCATGTAAGTGCATCTCTCACCTCCGCAGGCAATTATCATTCCTGATAACTGACAATATCTCAGGAATCTGAGATGATGGGAGCTGTTTGCTGAGTCCTTAAACAGGAAGAGATACTGTAGCTGTCGGTGACATGGAGGAACACAGTGGTCACCATTGTTTCTAGAGGGACAGCTACAGCATCTCTGGTACATCTTGAGGACCTAACAGTCTCAGCTTTCTGCACCCCTATGAATGTGACAGTCACCCCTGACGTTTCATTTTCGGAGTGGAGTTACACGTTAAAGGGAGGTATATTTTATCTACAGTGGTTTCCAGACTGTGGCTTTCGGGGCATACTGAGAGTTGTAGTGTCTTAGCTAAAGAGAAACAGGTTGGAAACCGGTGTTCTGTATCAACAATGTGAAGATGGGAGTTGTGTCTCCTTGGCAGTTGACTGAATTTTTTCTCATAGCTTTTCGCTGACGCTGGTTCATTCCAATGTGGGTCCTATCAAGGTGAGTCCCTTATGCATAGACTGACTATCTATCTATCTATCTATCTATCTATCTATCTATCTATCTATCTATGTCATATCTATCTATCTATCTATCTATCTATCTATCTATATATCTAATATCTATATATCTATCTCTGTCTGTCTAATCTATCATCTTTTTCATCTATCTATCTACACCAATATACACTGCTCAAAAAAATAAAGGGAACACAAAAATAACACATCCTAGATCTGAATTTATTAAATATTTTTCTGAAATACTTTGTTCTTTACATAGTTGAATGTGCTGACAACTAAATCACACAAAAATTAAAAAATGTAAATCAAATTTTTCAACCCATGGAGGTCTGGATTTGGAGTCCCACTCAAAATTAAAGTGGAAAAACACACTACAGGCTGATCCAACTTTGATGTAATGTCCTTAAAACAAGTCAAAATGAGGCTCAGTAGTGTGTGTGGCCTCCACGTGCCTGTAGGACCTCCCTACAACCCCTTTGCATGCTCCTGATGAGGTGGCGGACGGTCTCCTGAGGGATCTCCTCCCAGACATGGACTAAAGCATCTGCCAACTCCTGGACAGTCTGTGGTGCAACGTGACGTTGGTGGATAGAGCGAGACATGATGTCCCAGATGTGCTCAATTGGATTCAGGTCTGGGGAACGGGCGGGCCAGTCCATAGCATCAATGCCTACATCTTGCAGGAACTGCTGACACACTCCAGCCACATGAGGTCTAGCATTGTCTTGCATTAGGAGGAACCCAGGGCCAACCGCACCAGCATATGGTCTCACAAGGGGTCTGAGGATCTCATCTCGGTACCTAATGGCAGTCAGGCTACCTCTGGCGAGCACGTGGAGGGCTGTGCGGCCCTCCAAAGAAATGCCACCCCACACCATTACTGACCCAATCCCAAACCGGTCATGCTGGAGGATGTTGCAGGCAGCAGAACGTTCTCCATGGCGTCTCCAGACTCTGTCACATCTGTCACATGTGCTCAGTGTGAACCTGCTTTCATCTGTGAAGAGCACAGGGCGCCAGTGGCGAATTTGACAATCTTGGTGTTCTCTGGCAAATGCCAAACGTCCTGCACGGTGTTGGGCTGTAAGCACAACCCCCACCTGTGGACGTCGGGCCCTCATATCACCCTCATGGAGTCTGTTTCTGACCGTTTGAGCAGACACATGCACATTTGTGGCCAGCTGGAGGTCATTTTGCAGGGCTCTGGCAGTGCTCCTCCTGTTCCTCCTTGCACAAAGGCGGAGGTAGCAGTCCTGCTGCTGGGTTGTTGCCCTCCTACGGCCTCCTCCACGTCTCCTGATGTACTGGCCTTTCTCCTGGTAGCGCCTCCATGCTCTGGACACTACGCTGACAGACACAGCAAACCTTCTTGCCACAGCTCGCATTGATGTGCCATCCTGGATAAGCTGCACTACCTGAGCCACTTGTGTGGCTTGTAGACTCCGTCTCATGCTACCACTAGAGTGAAAGCACCGCCAGCATTCAAAAGTGACCAAAACATCAGCCAGGAAGCATAGGAACTGAGAAGTGGTCTGTGATCACCACCTGCAGAACCACTCCTTTATTGGGGGTGTCTTGCTAATTGCCTATAATTTCCACCTGTTGTCTATCCCATTTGCACAACAGCATGTGAAATTGATTGTTACTCAGTGTTGCTACCTAAGTGGACAGTTTGATTTCACAGAAGTGTGATTGACTTGGAGTTACATTGTGTTGTTTAAGTGTTCCCTTTATTTTTTTGAGCAGTGTATATTTATATAGAGAGAGCATTGTATAGTAATGATACAGAAAGTCTGACACCTAGCTGTCATAGATGGTAATACCGTTTTCCCCAAATTATAGAGTTGCCCCATGCCACCTAATGATTTCAAATTTTTAAAAAATTAGAATATACTCATCTTTTGCTGCCCCGTTTGTCTCAGTGCCGCCAATGTGGTCCTCCTCCTTCTGTTTGCATAAAAAAGCCACAGCGGTGACATGCAGACATATGGCCAGGGCCGGCGTTGCCCTGGGCCCCCATCACCAATGTAGCCCCCTTCCAGTGCTCTTTCTCCAATATTTAGAGAATACAATTAGAGATGATCAAATGTCCGCTTATGAAATTAGTTTGCGATTAGTTTACTGGTAAAAGCAGAATTGCGTTATGGATCCCGTTACCACGGAATATGTTTATATGTATGTTGTGTGAGTATATATGTGTAAACAAATATACTGTATGTTCATATGTATGTGTGTGTATATATATATATATATATGTATATATATATACATATATATATATATATATATATATATATATATACACACACACTGTGTATGTTCTTATATATGGTGATATGTGAGTATATACAGGTCCTTCTAAAAAAATTAGCATATTGTGATAAAGTTCATTATTTTCTGTAATGTACTGATAAACATTAGACTTTCATATATTTTAGATTCATTACACACAACTGAAGTAGTTCAAGCCTTTTCTTGTTTTAATATTGATGATTTTGGCATGCAGCTCATGAAAACCCAAAATTCCTATCTAAAAAAATTAGCATATCATGAAAAGGTTCTCTAAACGAGCTATCAACCTAATCATCTGAATCAACTAATTAACTTTAAACACCTGCAAAAGATTCCTGAGGCTTTTAAAAACTCCCAGCCTGGTTCATTACTCAAAACCGCAATCATGTGTACGACTGCCCACCTGACTGCTGTCCAGAAGGCCATCATTGACACCCTCAAGCAAGAGGGTAAGACACAGAAAGAAATTTCTGAACGAATAGGCTGTTCCCAGAGTGCTGTATCAAGGCACCTCAGTGGGAAGTCTGTGGGAAGGAAAAAGTGTGGCAGAAAACGCTGCACAACGAGAAGAGGTGACCGGACCCTGAGGAAGATTGTGGAGAAGGACCGATTCCAGACCTTGGGGGACCTGCGGAAGCAGTGGACTGAGTCTGGAGTAGAAACATCCAGAGCCACCGTGTACAGGCGTGTGCAGGAAATGGGCTACAGGTGCCGCATTCCCCAGGTCAAGCCACTTTTGAACCAGAAACAGCGGCAGAAGCGCCTGACCTGGGCTACAGAAAAGCAGCACTGGACTGTTGCTCAGTGGTCCAAAGTACTTTTTTCGGATGAAAGCAAATTTTGCATGTCATTCGGAAATCAAGGTGCCAGAGTCTGGAAGAAGACTGGGGAGAGGGAAATGCCAAAATGCCTGAAGTCCAGTGTCAAGTACCCACAGTCTGGACTGGTGTTGGTCCACTGTGTTTTATCAAGGGCAGGGTCAATGCAGCTAGCTATCAGGAGATTTTGGAGCACTTCATGCTTCCATCTGCTAAAAAGCTTTATGGAGATGAAGATTTCATTTTTCAGCACGACCTGGCACCTGCTCACAGTGCCAAAACCACTGGTAAATGGTTTACTGACCATGGTATTACTGTGCTCAATTGGCCTGCCAACTCTCCTGACCTGAACCCCATAGAGAATCTGTGGGATATTGGGAAGAGAAAGTTGAGAGACGCAAGACCCAACACTCTGGATGAGCTTAAGGCCGCTATCGAAGCATCCTGGGCCTCCATAACACCTCAGCAGTGCCACAGGCTGATTGCCTCCATGCCACGTCGCATTGAAGCTGTCATTTCTGCAAAAGGATTCCCGACCAAGTATTGAGTGCATAACTGAACTTAATTATTTGTAGGTTGACTTTTTTTGTATTAAAAACACTTTTCTTTTATTGGTCGGATGAAATATGCAAATTTTTTGAGATAGGAATTTTGGGTTTTCATGAGCTGTATGCCAAAATCATCAATATTAAAACAAGAAAAGGCTTGAACTACTTCAGTTGTGTGTAATGAATCTAAAATATATGAAAGTCTAATGTTTATCAGTACATTACAGAAAATAATGAACTTTATCACAATATGCTAATTTTTTTAGAAGGACCTGCATGTGTAAATATCTGTACATACTGTATATATACACACCGTATATATATATATATATATATATAGATACTGTATATACAGTATAAATATATATTCTCTTATAGAAGTCCACAATAGGCAGAAGTGGTCAGTCAAGTCTTGTCCCTCCTCACTAGCTGAAGACTGGGTAAGGCGGCAGGCCTCATGCACGTGACCGTATCTGTTTGCGGTCCACAAAACACGGATCCCGGCCATGAACATGCCACCTGTTTTTTCCAGTCTAGAGAAAAGAACATGTTCCGTTTTTATGCAGGGACACGGAACAGAAGTACGGATGTGGACAGCTCATGGTGTGCTGTCTGCATTTTTGCGGCCCCATTGAAATGAATGTGTCCGCATCCGAGCCGCTAAAAACGTGGAATGCATGCAGATCATATATACTGTCATGTGCCTGAGGCCTTATAGAAAGTCTGTGATCCAGTCTTTGGTTAGTGAGGAGGCACAGTACAAGGCAGCGTATTTCTGCCTCCTTGCAGGGTCTCAATACCCCAATTCCCACCAATCAAAATTGGCAGGTCACTAGGACATGCAGAAAGTGTTTTTAAAGGAGAGTTACACTTTAAATGTAGTATATTGCTTTTTTATTTTAAAGCATTAGATGGCGTGGCACAAATTTGTAATGAATTTATAGTTTCTTTGAATGAGTTGTGCAGGTTAGAGAAACACGTCTTCAGTTCCAAAAACAACGCCACACCTGCCCTCAGGATATGTGTGGTATTGCAGCTCAAGGCCAGATGCCACCCATGGACAGGTGTAGCGCTAAAAGATAGTTCCCATGATTTTGTTGAGACCTTTGGTGTTCCTGAACATTATCAGGGAACTCTTGTATGTATACTGAGGGGCGTAGCCTTGACTAAGGGGGAGGAGCCTAGATGTACACAACAATAGGTTTGGTTGTGTGTTTTCACCTACAGGTGATGATTGGAACTGCAGCCAGGAAATTTACCTGTGGGGGACCTAATGCACCTTATATGAACCATATGTCATGTATCTTTTCATCAGATGGATGCTCTGCAGAAAACTCTAAGTTTTGGCCTGAAAATAATGACCCCAGTCCTGAATGGTAAGTTTTATGTTAAGAAGGGCCGATATGGACACACAGAAGTGATAATAGGGTGGGGCCCCCTCTATCTATGTGTAGCGGTGGGTCCCCCCTCTATCTATGTGTAGTGGTGGGTCCCCCCTCTATCTATGTGTAGTGGTGGGTCCCCCCTCTATCTATGTGTAGTGGTGGGTCTCCCCTCTATCTATGTGTAGAGGTGGGTCCCCCCTCTATCTATGTGTAGCGGTGGGTCCCCCTTCTATCTATGTGTAGTGGTGGGTCTCCCCTCTATCTATGTGTAGAGGTGGGTCCCCCCCTCTATCTATGTGTAGCGGTGGGTCCCCTCTCTATCTATGTGTAGCGGTGGGTCTCCCCTCTATCTATGTGTAGAGGTGGGTCCCCCCTCTATCTATGTGTAGCGGTGGGTCCCCCCTCTATCTATGTGTAGCGGTGGGTCCCCCCTCTATCTATGTGTAGTGGTGGGTCCCCCCTCTATCTATGTGGAGCATGGGCACATACATGCATTACACAGACAGTTCATTATAATGGCTCACTAGCTGCAGTGCCAGTCACCACCACAGGCTCATAGGACATAGCCCAGGGAACACCGAATGATTCCTGCAGGGAACCCCTTTAATAACGCAGCTTCTCACTGACCTCTATAATCTGTCTACAGAGCGACTCAAGAAAATGATCCCACTGCCAACACCTCTGGTCCGTCTCCAAGACCCCACCGTTCGTGTGCTGCAGGTGAAAACACTTCACTGGCTCCATAGACCGTATCACACAAAACAGGATTAGATACAACAGCTGAACACGTGATAGTATCACACATTACACAATTAGCCACACAACTCAACAGACGGTATCACACATGATAGGATTAGATTAGATACAGTAGCTGAACACATGATAGCATTAGATACAGTAGCTCAACAGACTGTCACGCATGATAGGACCAAGTAAACAGCTCAGCAGTTAGTATCACACATTATAAGATTAGATACAGCAGTTCAGCAGACAGCATGATACATGAAAGGCTTAGATACAGCTGCCCAGCAGTCAGTATCGTACATCACTGGGTTAGATACAGTGGTTTATCAAACAGTATCAAACATGATAGGATTAGATATAGCAGCTCAACAGACTATTAACACATCAAAGATATGCTGGCTCAACAGATAGTATCACCTATGATAGGCTTAGATACATAGGTGCAGGAGGCAGTATCACACCTTACAGACAGATGCAATATCTCATTAGACAGTAATACATATATGATATAGGCTTAGGTACAGTGTCTAATCAGATTGTATCACACATGATATGCCTAGATACAGTGTCTAATCAGACAGTGGCACGCATGATAGGCCAATTACAAGCTTAGATACAGTGTATTTTCAGGCAGTACCACACAGGTTAGTCTTACCCAAGCTAAGCACCACATTTGCCATAGTCATTGGGGGAGATTAATCAAAACTGGTGTAAAGGAAACTGGCTTAGTTGCCCATAGCAACCAATCAAATTCCACTTATCATTTTCCATAGGAGCTAATTGGTTGCTATGGGCAACTAAGCCAGTTCTGCTTTACACCAGTTTTGATAAATCTCTGTCTCGCCATATTTCCATCCTCCCTTTGTGCTTGGGTCCTGACCAGTATCTTCTCTCTCTCTCCTCTCAGGGATATTTGGTCATCATGACTGATCTCCAAGTGACTCCATTCTCCCACCATGTCATGAAGCCTTAAAATCAGCTTTACCACCAGAGGTTCGCCGTGCTTTGAGCTGCAGCTCTCAGATTTGATAAAGATATTGTTGGATAACTGACAGTGGAGAATCAGTGTACCGCAACTGTGATCATCATCAGATTAAGGGATTGTTCACACAAACGTGCCGTATTTTGCGGTCCGCAAATTGTGGATCCAAAAAAACATGGATGCCGCCCGTGTGCCTTTTGAAATTTGCGGAACGGACGGCCCTTTATAGAAATGCCTATTCTTGCCCGCAAAACGGACAAGAATAGGACATGACTCATAATTTTTGAGGGGCCACGGAGGAACAGATGCAGATAGCACACGGAGTGCTGTCCGCATCTTTTGCGGCCCTATTGAAGTGAATAGGTCCGCACCAGAGCCGCAAAAAATGCGAAGGGAAGGTACGCCGTGTGCATTCCGTATATATCTGTATTTCCGTTCCGCCCAAAAATAGAACATGTCCTATTATTGTCTGCATTACGGACAAGTATAGGACTGTTCTATTAGGGGCCAGCTGTTCCGTTCCGCAAAATACGGAATGCACACGGATGTCATCCGTACTTTTTGCGGATCCGTTTTTTGCGGACCGCAATGTACATACGGTCGTGTGCATGAGACCTAAAACTGACTGTACATTTTGTGTCTGTTCTCTGTTATCAGCCACACAGGCTGGGGAGATGCTGGTGTAACACCCATGAGTGGTATTGCCACTTCTGCACTCTGCTACTGTCTTTTTTGGTCTAACCTCATGTCATCTTGTCTATTTATTCCAGGTCCTCCACAATGTGCATTCCTATTTTGTTATGCAACTGTTATGTTCATATGTAATGTGCCTGGTTCACCAGCAGGTGGCAGCAAACACAGCAGAGCTGTACTTAGGTAGAATGGAACTTACCATTCCATTCAACCCCCCTCTGGAGCAAAGTGGGCTAGTCCTACTTCCTGCAGGAAGGGTGGGGACCAGTTCTAGTTGGTTGCAGTTTACCCCTGTAAAGGGGAAGGGTGTGCAGGGGCACGTCTCTGCTGGACGTGCCCACGACAGCCAGAGCACCCTAAGCTCTGTTGGCCATGGAGGCCAAAGCTTGAAGCCTCAGGAGCCAGGAGGAGAGTTCCCTGGCATAACCTAGAGTTAGACTACAAAGTGAAGTGCAGCATACAGAAGAAGCTGAGTTATACAACCTGTCAGTACAGCAGAGTCAGAGAGAAACAGATATAGCAGAGTGTAGTTTGCCTGCCATTTTAATGCTAAAGCCTGCTGGAACCAAGATAAAGCCTGAAATCTGTTTTGGAAAAATGTTAACTCAAGTAAAGCTGCCATTGAACTTCATCTCAAGGTCTGGACTCAGGTTCTTCCTTAATCCCTCAATTATTCCCTTTATTTATTACTTCGGAGCCAAAGCCTGGGGTCCAGCAGTATCCATGTAGGAGCACCGTGACACACATAAAGAGACATTTGGGTCGCACCATTACACCACTCTGCATTTCCTTCACCTGGGACACGCGATATATAGAGGGCCATGGGGAGAGGCCGCCCGTTGCACTGGCTATTAGAAACATTAAGGGGGTCATTTATCAAACTGGTGTGAAGTAGAACTGGCTTAGTTGCCCATAGCAACCAATCAGATTCCTCCTTTCATTTTCCAAAGGAGCTGTCCAAAATGAAAGGTGGAATCTGATTGGCTGCTATGGGCAACTAAGCCAGTTCTACTTTGATAAATGACCCCTAACTCGCCATGTACTGAAGTTCTTCACAGTTTGTTCTTTTACACTGCAGCCTATAGAATAGGGTATAAGCTTTAGACCCGAGTGGTATCTGTAAGAACTTTCAGTCCTGTCTCCTATCATCCTTGAGGTCTATTCCAGGGTCCTGAGCTGAAGGCATCTACTAGTTTTACTGGGAACTCATTATTCAACAGTTGAGTCAAATAACTAATTAAAGGGAGTCTGTCAGCACTAGGTAGGGGCATGGGAGAGGAGTACAAACATACATTTTATGGAGTTTTTATCATCAAGAGTAAAGTACTGTGAATATGAAGATTTATTCTGCTAGATTCTGCTTCTGCAATTGCCTAGGAGGCGGAGCTTCACTGTGACATGTTCTCTGCATTGAGCTGCTTCACAGTCCCTCCCTTCTGCTCTTGGAGACCATACTTGATGGCTGAATTGGAGTCAAACTAATCAAATGGCAGTCACCAGGAAGAAATTAAAGGATAACTGTCACATTTAGACCCTAATTATAATTTTCATATATGTAGTTACTAATAACATGATATTCCAGAATCAGTTACTATTAGACTGACTTACCCCATATTTAACCACTTCAGCCCCCCTAGCTTAAACACCCTTAATGACCAGGCCACTTTTTACACTTCTGCACTACACTACTTTCACCGTTTATTGCTCGGTCATGCAACTTACCACCCAAATGAATTTTACCTCGTTTTCTTCTCACTAATAGAGCTTTCATTTGGTAGTATTTCATTGCTGCTGACATTTTTACATTTTTTGTTATTAATCGAAATTTAACGATTTTTTTGCAAAAAAATGACATTTTTCACTTTCAGTTGTAAAATTTTGCAAAAAAAAACGACATCCATATATAAATTTTTCTCTTAATTTTATTGTTCTACATGTCTTTGATTTAAAAAAAATTGTTTGGGTAAAAAAAAATGGTTTGGGTAAAAGTTATAGCGTTTACAAACTATGGTACAAAAATGTGAATTTCCGCTTTTTGAAGCAGCTCTGACTTTCTGAGCACCTGTCATGTTTCCTGAGGTTCTACAATGGCCAGACAGTACAAACACCCCACAAATGACCCCATTTCGGAAAGTAGACACCCTAAGGTATTCGCTGATGGGCATAGTGAGTTCATAGAACTTTTTATTTTTTGTCACAAGTTAGCGGAAAATGATGATTTTTTTCTTTTTTTCTTACAAAGTCTCATATTCCACTAACTTGTGACAAAAAATAAAAACTTCCATGAACTCACTATGCCCATCACGAAATACCTTGGGGTGTCTTCTTTCCAAAATGGGGTCACTTGTGGGGTAGTTATACTGCCCTGGCATTCTAGGGGCCCTAATGTGTGGTAAGTAGTTTGAAATAAAAATCTGTAAAAAATGGCCGGTGAAATCCGAAAGGTGCTCTTTGGAATGTGGGCCCCTTTGCCCACCTAGGCTGCAAAAAAGTGTCACACATGTGGTATTGCCGTACTCAGGAGAAGTTGGGCAATGTGTTTTGGGGTGTCATTTTACATATACCCATGCTGGGTGAGAGAAATATCTTGGCAAAAGACAACGTTTCCCATTTTTTTAATACAAAGTTGGCATTTGACCAAGATATTTATGGATCATGCCATGTACAGTGGACAAAAATGTGGAATTGAGGGGTAATTGAATACACAGTGAAAAGTTGAAATAGGGCCACCAAGGAGATATTAATCACCACAATCCAATACTCCCAAAAATATATATATGACAGTTTTCCTTTAAAGGGCTTCTGTCACCCCACTAAACTGTTTTGTTTTTTTTGGGTTACTTTTAATCCCTATACTGCGATTTATGCATACATACTGTAATTAATCATTTTGGTTCAGCAGATTATGTTAAAAAAAGTACTTTTAAAATATGCAAATTACCTTGCTACCAGCAAGTAGGGCGGCTACTTGCTGGTAGCAGCCGCATCCTCCTATCCTAAAGATGCCCCCTCCGCATGTTGATTGACAGGGCCAGCGGACGGGATCTCTCTCTGCTGGCCCTGTTTGCACTGAGAGGCGGACGCTCGCTCGGCGCGCCTTCCTCAATGCGCCTGCGCCGGGTGTAGATGTGACGTCATCGGCGCAGGCGCATTGAGGATGGAGCGGCCGAGCGAGCGTCCGCCTCTCAGTTCGCCTGCGCCGACTGAAGACAGGTACGGCGCAGGCGCCAGATTTTGAATGCAAACAGGGCCAGCAGAGAGAGATCCCGTCCGCTGGCCCTGTCAATCAACATGCGGAGGGGGCGTCTTTAGGATAGGAGGATGCGGCTGCTACCAGCAAGTAGCCGCCCTACTTGCTGGTAGCAAGGTAATTTGCATATTTTAAAAGTATATTTTTAACATAATCCGCTGAACCAAAATGATTAATTACAGTATGTATGCATAAATCGCAGTATAGGGATTAAAAGTAACAAAAAAAAAAAAAACTGTTTAGTGGGGTGACAGAAGCCCTTTAAGCTTTACTTAACCCCTTAGTGACCACCAATAGGCCTTTTTAAGCGCTGCATGGGCAGAGCGGGGGCTCGGCTCTCACATGAGAGCCACGCGCCTGCCCTAACAGCTCGGACTGGCAAGAGTGCTGATCCAGGCTGTTTAACCCCTTACATGCAGCGGGTAATGACGGACACCCTCTCTCTCCCATCGGCACCCTGCTGGCTGGGACCTAGTGTAGGCCCCCAAGCCTACCTTGAGTGTTCCTCAGCAAATTGCAAAAATGCAATTCAATATAGAGACATTGCATTGTGTTTTAGAAGCAATCAAAAGATTGCCTGTTATAATCCCCTTGTGGGACTATTAAGTGGTTAACAAAAAGGGAAAAAAAATTGTTAAATTGAAAATATGCTTTTTAATGACAAAAATCGCTAAAAAAATCTCCTCCACATGTTTGGTATCGCCGCGTCTGTATCGACCCGCACTACACATTTAAAACTGGCACTGGGTGCGCCGAAGTAATGGATAGGCCTGCACCTCTTCATAATGCTGGCAGAACCACCGCTGGCATCTAAAATGTCGGTCCTAATAAATGTGCCTCTATATGTATTTGGTATCGCGGTAATCGTAAGAACCCAGAGAATAAAGATATCATGTTAGTTATGTCAAAAAATGAACGCTGCAAAATTTAGAACGTAAAAACTCACTGGCATTATTGCTGTTTTTTCAGATAGTTATATGTACCCCAAAATGGCACCATTAAAAACTACAACTTGTCCTGCAAAAAAACAAGTTCTCATACAGCTATGTAGACGGAAAAATAAAAAAGTTATAGAGAGGATGAAAAAAGGAAGAAAAACGCTTGGTTAGTAAGGCCCAAAACAGGCTGGTCTCTAAGGGGTTAAAGGGAAACTCTAGTAAAATACCAATTATTAATATGAATGTGGAACCTTTTGTCTTAAATAATTTATTTGTGTTTTCTAATAAAAATCAATTTATTTTGAACACAGCCTTAGGCTACATGCACACGAACGTTGTTTGTTTTCGTGTCCGTTCCGGTTTCTTTGTGGATAGGATGCGGACCCATTCATTTCAAGGGGTCCGCATCAGTATGTCCATTCCGTTGCCCCGCAAAAAAAATATAACATGTCCTATTCTTGTCCGTTTTAGGCATTGTTACAATGGTTCCGCAAAAAGAACAAATGGCATACGGATGTCATCCTTTTTTTTTTTTGGTGGATCCGCAATTTTCGGACCGCAAAACACATACGGTCGTGTGCATGTAGCCTAAGACTGGATTTATAGGTGTCCAACCCCTAAAAGCAACACCAAAAATGCAGAAATTAAAATGCATATAGTACCACTGATGACCACCAGGTGGCTGCAGAGAGCATTAATTTACAATGCTGCTTTGATATGTATGTGACTAAGGCCTCTTGCACACGACCGTATGGCTTTTTCAGTATTTTGTGGTCCGCAAAAAACGGATCCACAAAAAATACAGAACAGCTGGCCCCTGATAGAACAGTACTATCTTTGTCCTTTAGGCCTCTTGCACACAAAGTTTTTTTTTTTCCGTTTCCGTACTGTTTTTTTGTGTTCCGCATACGGACCATATACGGAACCATTCATTTCAATGGATCCGCAAAAAACGGAAGGTACTCCAAATGTCTTCCGTTTCTGTATTTCCGTTCCGTTCAAAGATAGAAGATGTCCTATTATTGTCCACATAACGGACAAGGATAGTACTGTTCTATCAGGGCCCAGCTGTTCCGGAATGCACACGGACGTCATCCGTAGTGCTTCCGTAGGGTTCCGTTCCGTGCTTCCATTCCGCACCATTCTGCATCTCCGGATTTGCGGACCCATTCAAGTGAATGGGTCCGCATCTGTGATGCGGAATGCCCACGGAACGGCACCCGTGTATTGCGGATCCGCAAATGCGGTCCGCAATACGGCAACGGGGTGCACACGTTTGTGTGCAGGAGGCCTTATCCACATTATCCCCTTAACAGTGACAGCCACAGAGCCCCCACAACAGTGACATGCACAATACCTTCATAACAGTAAGAGCCATATAATCTCTCTAACAGTGACAGCTACAGAGCCTCCATAATATTGACAGCCACAGAACTTTTATAACATTGACAGCCAAAGAGCCTCCATAACATTGACAGACAAAGAGCCTCCATAACAATGACAGCCACAGAGCCTCCATAACATTGACAGCCACAGAGCCTTCATAGCAGCGACAGCTACAGAGCCTCCATAGCAGTGACAGCCACAGAGCCTCCATAACATTGACAGCCACAGAGCCTATTGATTGCCACAGAGCCTCCATAGCAGTGACAGCCAAAGAGCCTCCATAACATTGACAGACAAAGAGCCTCTATAACAATGACAGCCACAGAGCCTCCATAACATTGACAGCCACAGAGCCTATTGATTGCCACAGAGCCTCCATAGCAGTGACAGCCAAAGAGCCTCCATAACATTGACAGACAAAGAGCCTCCATAGCAGTGACAGCCACAGAGCCTCCATAACATTGACAGCCACAGAGCCTATTGATTGCCACAGAGCCTCCATAGCAGTGACAGCCAAAGAGCCTCCATAACATTGACAGACAAAGAGCCTCTATAACAATGACAGCCACAGAGCCTCCATAACATTGACAGCCACAGAGCCTCCATAACATTGACAGCCACAGAGCCTCCATAGCAGCGACAGCTACAGAGCCTCCATAGCAGTGACAGCCACAGAGCCTCCATAACATTGACAGCCACAGAGCCTATTGATTGCCACAGAGCCTCCATAGCAGTGACAGCCACAGAGCCTCCATAGCATTGACAGCCACAGAGCCTCCATAACATTGACAGCCACAGAGCCTCCATAACATTGACAGCCACAGAGCCTCCATAGCAGTGACAGCACAATACCTTCATAACAGTAAGAGCCATATAATCTCTCTAACAGTGACAGCTACAGAGCCTCCATAATATTGACAGCCACAGAACTTTTATAGCAGTGACAGCCACAGAGCCTCCATAGCAGTGACAGCCACAGAACTTTTATAGCAGTGACAGCCACAGAGCCTCCATAGCAGTGGCAGCCACAGAGCCTCCATAGCAGTGACAGCTACAGAGCCTCCATAGCAGTGGCAGCCACAGAGCCTCCATAGCAGTGGCAGCCACAGAGCCTCCATAACATTGGCAGCCACAGAGCCTCCATAGCAGTGGCAGCCACAGAGCCTCCATAGCAGTGACAGCTACAGAGCCTCCATAGCAGTGACAGCCACAGAGCCTCCATAGCAGTAGCAGCCACAGAGCCTCCATAACATTGGCAGCCCCAGAGCCTCCATAGCAGTGGCAGCCACAGAGCCTCCATAGCAGTGACAGCTACAGAGCCTCCATAGCAGTGACAGCCACAGAGCCTCCATAACATTGGCAGCCACAGAGTCTCCATAACATTGGCAGCCACAGAGTCTCCATAGCAGTGGCAGCCACAGAGTCTCCATAGCAGTGGCAGCCACAGAGTCTCCATAGCAGTGACAGCCACAGAGCCTCCATAGCAGTGGCAGCCACAGAGCCTCCATAACATTGGCAGCCACAGAGCCTCCATAGCAGTGACAGCCACAGAGCCTCCATAGCAGTGACAGCCACAGAGCCTCCATACCATTGACAGCTACAGTGCCTCCACAGCAGTGACAGCCACAGAGCCTCCATAGCAGTGACAGCCACAGAGTCTCCATAGCAGTGACAGCCACAGAGCCTCCATAGCAGTGACAGCCACAGAGCCTCCATAACATTGACAGCCACAGAGCCTCCATAGCAGTGACAGCCACAGAGCCTCCATAACATTGACAGCCACAGAGCCTCCATAGCAGTGGCAGCCACAGAGCCTCCATAACTATAACAAAGTGTGCACATGACAGGTAACGTCTTCCAGACCAGCACTATACTAATTACAGTAAAAGGCTTCCAATAACTTGGTAAACCTGGTGATGTGGAATAGTAACATTATTTCTATAGCCCCCTGTATATTGAATTACAGGAAGGCGGAATGTAATTGACCTAGGCTGAAGCGGAAAGTTGAAAAGTGGCCAAAGACAATCCTGATCGATAAATCACTCACTGTAATAAAGCCGCCTGGAAAGTACTGGACATAATCTCCTCTTTGAAGTTGTGTATACAAACCATAATCGAGTTAAAGGGAACCCGTCATCCACTTTATGCTGACCTCACTGAGGGCAGTATAAAGTAGTGACAGAAA
Organism: Bufo bufo; assembly: GCF_905171765.1. NCBI lineage: Eukaryota > Metazoa > Chordata > Amphibia > Anura > Bufonidae > Bufo > Bufo bufo. The sequence continues at coordinate 135,061,753 of NC_053394.1, read as the reverse complement.
TGCTGATCTCAGTGGTGGGTCACTCATCAGCTAAAAGTAAGTGGTTGCCGAGAACCAGCATCATAATCATTGCAGTGCAGGCCTTGATAAGAGTCAAATCTACCTGAGAAGAGTCCTGGTTATTCCTAATCTCCTGCTCTCCCCGATCTGCTGATGACTGGCAGTTCTCTCCTAGAGAGAAAGGGAGAAAACTAGGTAGAAGACTGTCAGTCATCAGCAGGTGGGCAGGAGAGCAGGAATGTATGAATAACCAGGACTCTTCTCAGGTGGACGTGACTCTTTTCCAGGCCCAGTCTGCAAGGATTGTGATGTTGGTTCTCGGCAACCACTTACTTTTAACTTTTACATGACAGACCTCTGAAATCAACTCACCTGTCTCTACTTTATGCTGCCGTTAGTATGGACAGCATAAGGTTGATGACAGGTTCCCTTTAAACTGTGACAGTGTATGATGGTCAATAAAGTGTACCATCGCGGATAAGGCTCCCCAGGACATTCATAGCCCCTAGGGACCTGCACAGTACCTCCTGCTATGATAGTTATACCTATATTCAAGGGAGTTTGTCAGCAGTTTTGACCCTCAAAACTACTGACTGTGCTATATACGTGATGGGGGCGAGCAGGTTAATTATACCAGGGGTGATGACCATGCAGCTTCCAGCAAGAAATCTGTTAATCCCATTGGCGCTGCGATTGCAAGTGTCATAGAAGTGGTCCCTTCCTGTTCAGTGCCCTTGGCTCTAAGTAATGACTGTAGCATCCAACCAAGAGGCTGCTAGAGCCACTACTCAGAGCAGAAAAGAGGAGCAATGGACGTGATCAGTGCACTTTGTTCACAAACTGCCTCCATGTCACGGGAGAGATTATAGGTTTGAATTACTTGGTCATGCAACCGGAATGACTCTCACTGCAGGTACCACTACATTACTCCCCCATCAACAATAAAGTGCAAGCAATTTTGACGGTCAAAACTGCTGACAGACTCCCTTTAACCTGAACCAGAATTTCTGCTGAAACTAAAGGGCATACCTCCAAACTTTGTTAAAATGAAAAGAGGGACAAGAGCAGTGGTTGACATAACGTGCCATGACAAATGTTTTTTTACATTGCATTTTTTACAATTCCTGTTCATACAAACCCAATCCTACCCGGTCCCCTATGTATCCCCACATAGCGATCGTAAGGATGCCCCCAGACAATTACAATGCTTCCTTAGTGCCCCTCATACAGTAATGATGCCATCTTAGCGCCCCTCACACAGTATGATCTCCTTTTAGTGCCTACGATAATGATGCCCCTAAGTGCCTTCCCATGCAGTATGATACCCCCTTAGTGTCATCATGCACTATGGTGCCACTTAGTGCCTCCTCCTTCTCTATTATTATGCCCCCTTAGTGCCCCTATAAGGTAGTATACCCCTTAGTGCCGCCAAGGAAGTATTATGCCTCATTAGCACCCTTATGAAGTATTGTGCCCTCTTTGTGCCTCCAGATTTAATACTGACCTAGCCCCGCTCCCACAATATATGGAGCTCACCTCTCAGTGCAAGTCTCTTCTGGTCTGTGCTGCCTACAGCTTAAGGCCGAGTTCACACGAACGTGTGTGACCCGTGCCCGTGCTGCGGCCCGCAAATTGCCTCATCGGATCGCGGACCCATTCAGTAGGTCAGCCACATCGGATCGTGGACCCATTCACTTTAATGGGTCCGCGATCCGCCCGTTCCGCAAAAAGATAGGACATGTTCTATCTTTTTGCGGAACGGAAGTACGGGACGCAACCCCACGGAAGCACTCCGTAGTGCTTCCGAGGGGTCCCGTTCCGTGCGGCCGTTCCGCAATTCCGGATTTGCGGACCCATTGAAGTGAATGGGTCCGCATCCGTGATGCGGAATGCACACGGAACTGTGGCCGTGTATTGCGGATGTGTGAATGGAGCCTGACAGTCCCTGATTTTAGGGACAGGCCACTGATCACACACGTTCGTGTGAACTCGGCCTAAGGCTTTCTGCACACGAACATTTTTTTTTCCCGCTTACGGGCCATTTTTTGCGTTCCGTATACGGTCCGTATACGGAACCATTCATTTCAATGGTTCCGCAAAAAAAACTTAATGTACTCCGTATGCAGTCTGTTTCCGTATTTCCGTTTTTCCGTTCTGTTGAAAGATAGAACATGTCCTATTATTGCCCGCAAATCACGTTCCGTGGCTTTATTCAAGTCAATGGGTCCGCAAAAAAAACGGAACACATACGGAAATGCATCTGTATGCTTCCGTATCCGTTGCGTTTTTTCCGGAACCATCTATTGAAAATGTTATGCCCAGCCCAATATTTTCTATGTAATTACTGTATACTGTATATGCCATACGTAAAAACGGAACGGAAAAACGGATCCGGAAAAAACGGCCTGCAAAACACTGAAAAAGCCATACGGTCGTGTGCAGGAGGCCTAAAACAGTTGTGATCACATCACGCCTTCACAAGGCTGCCGGTAGCAGTGGTCGCATGCAAGTTGTATGGTGGATCAGTGGGATGACTGGTTTCTGCCTCACCAACGTATTTAACTGTATCTGTATCCTGAGGACCTAGATACAGATAAAAGCAGGAAATGCTGCAGCCCACCTGGGACCACAGGACACTGCCTAAAATCAGGGACTGTCAGGCTCCATTCACACATCCGCAATTCCATTCCGCATTTTGCGGACCCATACATTTCTATGGGGCCGCACGACGTGCGGCCCCAATCCGGAATTGCGGACCCGCACTTCTGCGTCCGCAATTCCGATCCTGAAAAAAATAGAACATGTCCTATTCTTGTCCGCAATAGCGGACAAGAATAGGCATATTCTCTTAGTGCCGGCAATGTGCGGTCCGCAAAATGCGGAACGCACATTGCTGCTGTCCGTCCGCGGATCCGCAAAACACACACGGATGTGTGAATGGACACTCATGCTGAATCCAGGACAGTTGGGAGGCATGCTCAGGAGATATACACAGGCACTTCTAGTAAGTCTCCGTACAGGACTGATCTCTTTAGAGAGACCCAGGACCCTGCGTAAACTGCATCCAAGGCATCGCACTGAGCCAGACAGAATCCTACTCCATACTGATGAGGGGCAAACACCCAAAAACAGCTACAGATGTATATTTCGCTTGGCTATATTCCCCTTTTTCATATCCCAAGGCTTAGTTAAAAAGTTGCATTCCACAAAGTGGCACTAGTGAGATGGTCCTCTTTCCTTGGGAAATACCTCTTTGTATATCCCCTCCATCAGTAATGTCTTCAGTCTACTACTGATCTTCAGGTTGTAAAACAAAACATGCATAATAATTGCTAATGCTATACTTATAAATTAGAGATGCTTGGCAAATACATTTTGTACAAAAATACAGTGTTGTTCTCAGCCATAGCAACGTGCCCCTGCGCTTTGGGATGTGCTGACTGACCCCCTTTTTCTTTGCAGTTTGTACTGGAGGTGTGGCTGACACCTCAGTCGTGCACTCCTCTAGCTCGTCTGCCCCATAGGCTGATTTTAATTAGTGTGAGTATATAGCTTGGCCTGCTCCCCCTCCCTCACTCACTGGAAACCATTTGGCACCAGGAGAGGTATAGTGTGGACTCGCATTGCATCAGGAGAGGTATGGAGCGGGCTCGGCATGCATGTTGGTACCTGGATATTATGGAGGCCATTTTGGCACCAAAGATGACAGAAATAAAAGCAGGCCCAGCATGCATGTGGAACCTACACTTCCTGAATTGTATGGTGGCCGTCATGGCACATAACAGGTAGAATTTAGTGTTAGGAACCCGTCTTACAGAGATCGCCTTGACGTGCGGCAGACTGGCTCAAATAATTTTGCACAAAATGATTTGCCAGGCATCTCTAATTTATAAGTATAGCATTAGCAATTACTGTGCATTTTTGTACTTTATTTGGTTTGCAGAGAGCTGCTGCATTGCATGTGGTGTTCTCAGCCATAGCAACGTGCCCCTGCACTTTGGGATGTGCTGACTGACCCCCCTTTTTCTTTGCAGTTTGATCTTCAGGTTGTTTTGTAGAAGACACCACCCCCAGGGGAAGGGGACAGAATATTAAGTATGCCCCCTGTAGACCCTTAGATCGTAGGATCCTCTTCTATTGCTTGTGTGACCTTGTTGCTAGATATAAATTGCTGACAGGTCCCCTTTAAGAGTCCTTGTATGGAGGTCGATAGAGTAACCAGGGATAAAGAATAAGACTGTCATGGCTGGTGGCAGACTGAAAGGCGGAAGGAGACAAAGTATTAGGAGGAAACCTCGGAGAAGGTGGTGATTATACGTGACCCCCTCCTTCTGATTTCCTGCTATAATGTTTGGGGGGGGGGGGATTAAAGCAACTAAGGCGTCTCTTGCTCTTTCTGTCCCAGAATGCCCTTCGCCTGGCTTTTTCTCAAAATCTGTTTCTGGCTGTGCTCCCAGATCCTGTCCCTGAGTCTCTCTCCATTTTACAGTCTGCAGTTCGGCTCCCTCGCTGTCGCTGTGAGTACTGTAATGGCCTGAGTGGGGTTCTGCACTGCAATCTCTTTAAATGTGGGTGTTGCTCACTATATGGGGGGGCTGCTGAGGCTTGGGAGGGGGTTAAAAAGATTTTTTTCGTGGAATTGATACGGGACCTTCAGCTGAAGGCCATGACATTTTACCGGCTATGCCAGTGCATGCAATAGCTTCTCACGTCAACTTCAAAGCAGATCCCCCCAAACCCTCCCCTTCTATCTGCAGAGAAGCTATCGCTACTGTATCAAAAGAGCTGGTAATGTAACTATATAGACAGGTGAGAAAGAGACATGTTGACCTTTCCCTGTTCCCAGAGGTCAGAAGAATACTCAACTCAGGTGGCAGTGCCAGGATGTCCGACACAGCGCCACTCTGTGGTAGGAACATGGAACAGCTACTTAGTCTTCATAGGACATGACCCTCATTCTCCAACACATAGGGGCAGGAAAGTACAGCAGATGATGACCTACAATTTTTTCCATTATAGATGTTGTCGGTTCTGGCACAGAGGTCGCCGCTTTTGGCTAAAATGAGGGTTCTAGGAGCCATCGGCGTAAGAGCAGCCCACAGCCACGGGGACCACGGTAAGTGCTGGGAATAAAATCATACGACAGTAGGTAAGGGTTTCACAAGAGGAAGTGAGGCACAGAATCGGGTGAGAAGGAAGACAAAGAATGAGGTACCAGGCATGAGTTTTGTGCGAACCATTTGTTATACGGAAGGAACTGTAGATGGCCCAAAATGATGTGTGCGGACCATAAAAGAGCCTCAAATGAGGCATGGGATACAAATAATAATGTTGGAAAAGTATGGAGGGCCTGGAATGCCATGTTAAACTGGTAATAAGTTTGAAGAAGAGGGAAGGATCCTTGAATGAGCTACCTCTTATAAGATTTGTTAAGTAGAGAAGAGCTCTGATGGGTACCTATCAGAGATCCAGAAAGTCAGGAGAGCCCCTGAATGGGGTGAAATACTGTAAACAATGTTTAGGTAGAATGAAGGAATGGATTGACTCGTCAGGTAGGTAATTAATATTTAGGAAGATAGGAGTATCTGCATTGAGAATTAAAGCATCTATATTAAAACAAAGTGATGGGACATCGACACTGACCTGAGGCTTCAGACACAAATGAAAGAGGCACAGAATGAGGCATGAGGCACCTGTGATAAGAATAAGTAATTATCACATGAAATAAGGTGTGAGGCACTTTTATTGAACTCTGTGGGTTAAGTGTCCGAGAATGAGACATCAGGCAACTAATTGACAAGGACACAGGCCAACGTATAAGGCACCAGTAATTAGACAAGGAAGTTAAGACTGAGGTATAGGAAGTGATACTGGCACAAAATTAAGAGCGAGGCACCTGTAATAAGACACAGGTCATTATGTGGGCATAGAATGAGGCATGAGGTCAGGGGCGGATTGGGAACTTAAAGGAGTTTTCTCATCTCAGACAATGGTGGCATATCGCTAGGATATGCCCCCATTGTTTTCTAGGTGCGGGTCCCACCGCTGGGACCCGAACCTATATAGAGAACGGTGCCCCGAAAGTGAAGGAGAGCGCACTGCGCAGCCGCCCTCGATTCATTTCTATGGGGCCGCCGAAAATAGCCGAGTGCTGGCTCGGCTATTGCCATCTGCCCCATAGAAATGAATGGGAGCATGGGCCGCGCATGTGCGGCACGCTCCCATTCACTTCTATGGGAGAGGCGGGGATTAGCGCTTGGTGGTGGACGGACCCCGGGAAATCTGGGGTCCTCCAGCCACAGCGCTCCCCGCTACTTTCTCGATATAGGTGCAGGTCCCACCGCATCAGACAATGGGAGCATATCCTAGCGATATGTCCCCAGGTCTAAGATGAGAATACCCCTTTAAAGTGACCCTGGGGGGAAAAAAAGTGGCCCCAATGTTGTAGGCGGGTCACAATCGACAGAAGGTGGTATTTAGAATACTATCCCACAGACCCAAATACCCCAGTGCGGCACAAAATACCTCTCCAGAACTGTCCCTCTTCAATGGCCATCAATAGCTGCCACTTTCTGTCCTCCTCCAATTGTGTCTAATATGGAGCAGGATGCTTGAGATGTGGGCCACAGCACCTGGACTTCCTCTAATAATGACCCTTATTGTTTCCCTAGTAGTATGTACCCAGCCAGCAACAATGAGGAGGGCTAGGGTGGGCCTATGGCATCGGCCCAACAGGGAAATTCCCTGTAGGGTCTATGGCCAATCCCCCCCCCCCCCCCCCCCCCCCCCCCGCATGAGGTGCATCTTAGGATACAGACAGGGTAAGGCAGCTATTTTGTAGGCAGCTAATAAGAAAAAGGAATTGAGAAAGGCACATTAGTTGCCTGTTATAAGTTGCTTAAGCAAGAATGAGACGGGAGGTACCTGAAGCAAGAGATAAGATGAGGACAGTGAGTGGAAGGAGCGTGCCATGGGCAGAGTGCCATGAGTCATTAGTGAATACTGTACTACAGAGCAGTTTCTGCAAGACCATGGGAAGCACAAGTATGTGACCCTAACGTCTTCACTTTGAGCTTACTAATCTGTAGTGCCTTATAATGATGTTATTAACAAAGTCAACAGTTCCTCCATCAAAACCCCCTAAAAACACTAAACGGCACATCATGGATGATAGCTAAATGGAGAATTTCAAGGTAAGGAGACAAGAAACCCTTACTGTTATTTCTTTACCGGTAAAGATGAACAAGCTTACATCTTCCCTAGATAGTCAGTAATCGGGGCTATTTGTATTTAAAGAGCTTCTCCTGGAATTATTTAAAATGGATGCAAGCAACATGTCCTAGAATGTGAGAAGGACTGGTGGGTTCTACTTCCAGAGTTGCCTAGAGGGTGAGAGGTCGAGGCCACACTACACACTATACTCTGGCACTTGCCTATACTACACATTCGTGATGGCTCCTGTCAGGCTGCTCAGCCATGATGGCATTTCATAGGTAGGATCGCATCATTACCATTTATTGTAGAGCAGTGTACTGAGGCCCTAGACAGCTCCACAACTGGCGGCAAGCAACTACGCAAGCAGTTGCAACCAGTCCTACTGACATTCTAGGACAGGTTGCTGGCGGCCATTTTAAATCCTTCCTGAAGAACCCCTTTAAAGGGCAATTTCAGTAACCGCTGATATTATCATCGATCATCAATAATACAGTAATCCTTTCTGAATTACTATACGGGTATACTGCCTCATATGTGCAAGAATATACAGTAACTACGACAATCCTGCCCCCATGTACAATAATATAACTACTATAATAGTTCCTCATATGTGCAAGACTATAACTACTATAAGGCCTCTTTCACACGAGCGTGATGGATTAGGTCCGGCTGTGTTCAGTGAAACTCGCACCATTTTGCAAGTTCAGTCAGTTCTGTCTGCGATTGTGTTCAGTTTTCTCCGAATGCAAAAACGCATCGCATCTGCACTTGCTTGAGGATGCAATGCGTTTTTCACTGAAGCCCCATTCACTTCTATGGGGCCAGGGCTGCATGAAAAACGCAGAATATAGAACATGCTGCATTTTTCACGCAACGCAGAACTGATGCTTGAAAAAAAAAACGCTCATGTACACAGCCCCATTGAAATGAATGGGTCCGGATTCAGTGCGGGTGCTATGCGTTCACATCATGCATTGCACCCTCACGGAAAACTTGCTCGTGTGAAAGAGGCCTAATAGTGGATAAACCTAATATACTTTATTGATACTAGTTAAAAACAGGGGGAATATATAACATTTTTCACTCATATAAAATCAAAAATACCTAATAATCGGGTTGGGTCTATTTTGCATGCCCATTCCGATATTGAGGTGGATTACAAGACTAAATTGTGTGGATGGTGTCTGTAGGTACTGTAAGTATGAGCACCTAATGGTCAGTATTCTGCTCACTGGAGTATAACCAGCTCCCACAGACTGACACTGACCCCTTATATATGATTCCCACCGGATGGTTATTTATGCCAACAACCAGCCAAAATGGGAAAACTCTCAAGACACCTCACCACCTGCCTACCACTAACAAAAGCTCCCATATACAGTATGCTGCATCACAGGCATGACGCGCTTCATCAAAGAATCATCAGGAGTGGATGTAAAGCAAAATCAAAGAGCATGTAGTGGAAACATATGCTGCCACACTGGTGTTCTGTGACAGCACCTCCGGCTCTGTAGCGGCCGTGTAATACTATAATAGTGGCCCCTATGTACAAGAATATAAATGCTATAATACTGCCTCATATTTGCAAGACTACAACTACTATAATATTTGCCCCTATGTACAAGAATATAACTACTATAACACTGCCCCATATGTACAATATAATTACTATAACACTGCCTCTTATGTACAAGAATATAAGTACTATAATACTGCCTTCTAGGTACAAAAATATCGCAACAATACTGCTTCTATGTACAAGAATATAACTACTATAATATTGCCTCCTAGGTACAAGAACATAACTACTATATTACCCCTATGTACAATAAATAATTATTTTAACACTGCCTCCTATGTACAAGAATATAACTACTATAATACTGCCTCCTATGTACAAGACTATAACTACTATAATATTTGCCCCTATGTACAAGAATATAAGTACTATAACAGTACCTCTTATGTACAAGAATATGACTACTATAATACTGCCTCTGTGGGACAAGAATATCATGACTATAATACTGCCTCCGAAGTACAAGAATATAACTAATATAACACTGTCTCTATGTACAAGAATATAACTACTATAATACTGCTTTCTATGTACAAGAATATAACTAATATTACCCCTTATGTAAAAGAATATATACCTGCTATAATACTGCACCTATGGGCATATGAAAATATTACCAGTTCTAATGGCATCTCTTACATCATTAGATGCAGTACCATATTACACCAAGCCGGCATATTTTGACCACCGGACTCTTCCTCTGCCTGACATCCCCTTTCATGATGGTCTGAGCTCCCAGGAAACTGCGCTTAAGGAAAAGGAGAAAGGACCTTGGACGCAGCTGAGTGCAGAGGACAAGATATCACGTAATGTACAGTGTGTTCAGGACCAGTGGTCTACTAGTTCCCATAAGCATTCTGTTTGACTGGTATGGCCATTTGTTTAGCATGTAGTGCCAGAGCTTAGTGATGAAAATCTCTGGGATTTCTAGACACCCTGCAATTTTTGAAATTGCCACAGATCCAAGCCTACAGACCACCATTATGATCTGTTGATATGACCCTTATATATGATACCCAGCAGACTTTCTCTATGGCTGATGCCCCCTTAATCTGAGGGCCTTCCTTAATTGGGTGCGTCTTTAACCCTACCTTTTTTTCATTGCCACTCAGTTTACCGTATCAAGTTTAACCAGACATATGCAGAGATGAATAAACCGACCAATGAGTGGAAAACTGTGATTGGTGGCATCCTCTTCTTGTTTGGCGTAACAGGACTCATAGTGTGGTGGCAGAAAGTACATGGTGAGAATACTATTGGAAAACTGGCTTCTTTGGGGGACTGTCTTGGGGTAGGACTAACACCATGTTTTCTGTCTGTGTAGTCTTCCCTCCTCTCCCGCACACCCTCCAGGAGGAGTGGATACAGATGCAGATTCGAAGGATGCTGGACATGCGCGTGGGGCCCATTGAAGGCTTCTCCTCCAACTGGGACTATGAGAAGAATGAGTGGAAGAAATGAACCGTGATCTTCGAAGGAACTAGATCCGAGCCAGCACAAACTCTCCATATAGAACCTAACCGCAATGTGTCCATGTACTAACTAGTTCAACAATAGTCCGTTATTAAACTCTTGTCAATGAATCCACGTAACACGGGTGTAAAAGCGTCTTCTGTCTCTCATAACAATGCCATGGTCTGCAAAATGTAGGCCTGCAGCCGCTGTGAGCCTGGATCCTGAGTTACATACTATATGATGCTCCAGAGCTGCACTCACCATTCTGCTTCCAGCACTGGGTAAAATAAAATTACTTGTTTAAGCACCATCCCTCCGAGGACCTCCTCCCCCACATTGTTTATAAGTATTTGAAGGAGGGGCCTCCACGAGTCCCCTCAGTTAGTTTAGTGACGTGAAGGACTTGCTTAAAAGGGGGTTGTCTCATCTCGCCATTACTAAGTCAAGATTAGAGATGGCCAGTTCGCAGTGTTCGCCAGCAAACACATGCGATCTGCCATCTTAACTGACAAGTCCGGCGAGGCACAGGTAAGTCCTTATCTGTGCCTGTGCGCGAGCCAGTCTGAAATGAAATGCGGTCTCCCGGAGCAGGCCGTTCCGAGAACGGCCCCCGGAGGCTGTTCTCGAAACTACCTGCTCCCGGTGAACGCATTTCATTTCAGACCAGCTCGCGCACAGGCACAGATAAGGACTTACCTGTGCCTCGCCGGACTTGTCAGTTAAGATGGCAGATCGCATGTGTTTGCTGGCGAACACTGCGAACTGGCCATCACTGGTCAAGATAAGGCACGGTCCTGACCACCAGCCAGGAAACGGACAGTGGAGAACGCCGAAGCGTGGAAACTATGCCATTTCCTATCCGGCTGGTGGTCATGACTGTAACAGTGAGATGAGACAACCCTTTTAATAAGTAAGATTAGGGGAGGGTCAGTTGGAGATGCAAATGCATGAGTGGTAGGGGAAGACAACCCTCAGTAAGGCGGTTTTCCTAGGTCCTATAAATTAGAAAAGGTTATATGCATGGTGGTCACATTGAACATGGCCCACAACCATCTATCAGTGCTGAATGCGGCTCTTGGGGTACAAAAGATTGGGGACCACTGGCCTGTATCATACTTCACAGCTGCACTCACTATCCTGCTGGTGGAATCATTGTGCACATGTATTACACTCCAGAGCTGCACTCACTGTATACATTTGTTACTTAACCTGTATTATAGAGCTACACTCACTATTCTGCTGGTGGAGTGGCTGTGTAAATACATTATTTATCCAGAGTTATATCAAGTATTATACTCCAGAGCGGCACTCACAATTTTTCTGGTGGAGTCACTGTGTATAAATACACATTACGTATCCTGTACTGATCCTCAGTTGCATCCTGTATTATACTCCACAGCTGTATTCTCTATTCTGCTTGTGGAGGCACTGTGTACTTATATTACATTATTTATCCTGTACTGATCCTTAGTTACATTCTATATTAGACTCCAGAGCTGTACTCACTATTCTGCTGGTGGAGTCACTGTGTACATTACTTATCCTGTACTGATCCTGAGTTACATTCTATATTATACTTCAGAGCTGTAATCACTATTCTGCTGGTGAAGTCACCATGTACATACATTTATTATCCTGTATTATACTTCAGAACTGCACTCAAGATAAGAAATACAATGCATTTAGAAAGGTGGAGGTTTGCTTTAAAGGGGATTTTGAGTTTGGACAACTTGCCTCTGTTATCTTTAGGGGAAATAAATGATTCATGAGTTATTCAATGAAATAAACTGGCCACCCATCTGGACCCTCAGAATCAACCGCTTCCCATCACCATATGCCAGGGGTGGGCAACCTGCGGCACTCCAGCTGTTGTGAAACTACAACTCCCAGCATGCATACTTGCTCTGCTTTTCTCAGAAATAAACTGAGTATGCTGGGAATTGTAGTTTCACAACAGCTGGAGTGCTGCAGGTTACCCACCCCTGGCATATGCTTTCTGGAGAACTCCTTTAATTTACCAATCACATTTTCCTGCAGCTTACTGTCAAATATCCAGAGCAGGTCAAATATCCAGGAGACAAAATAATTGTATTAATGGCATTTTATTGAAACTTGTTACATGGAAAATCAAAAATATGTAATAAATAAAACTCATATCTGAGTTACAGTAATCATCCCGACAATAGTTATATTAAAAAATAAGTAAAAATGAAATAAAGACAGGCAGGAGTAATCTATTACAGAGAATGCGTTTATTATTTTGACAATTGAATCTGTTGATGTGAAATGATCACGGATCAGATCTTACTGATCATTACTGAATATAAACCAACCAATCATTCCTATGTGAAGTGCGCACAGTCTCTCAGCGGAGGGCGGACATTGATGATTCCACATATAGGGGGCAGAATCGGCATCACCTCTAGGTGACTGTTTTGTGTAAACAGGTCATGAACCTATAAGGCTCCATTCACACGTCCGCAAAATGGGTCCGCATCCTTTCCGCAATTTTGCGGAAAGTGTGCGGACCCATTCATTCTCTATGGGGACGGAATGGATGCGGACAGCACACAGTGTGCTGTCTGCAGCCGCAATTGCGGAGCGCCCCCCCGATTTTGGGTACGCAGCTCCGCAAAAAGATAGAGCATGTCCTATTCTTGTCCGCAGCTTGCGGACAAGAATAGGCATTTCAATGGGGGTGACGGGCTGGTGTGTTGCGGACCCGCAATTTGCGGGTCCGCAACACATCACGGACGTGTGAATAGAGCCTAAGGGTCAGAGTTCCGTTTTTCTGATGCAGAGCTCCAAACCCCTGGGGACACAGAATTACATTGCCCTAGGCCTCTTTCACACGGGTGTCCTAGATTTGCTCCAGATGCGTTGCATGTGCATTGCGGGAAACCTGCGCGAGTAGGCACACAATTTCAGTCAGTTTTGACTGCGATTGCGTTCCGATGTTCAGTTTTTTCCACACGGGTGCAATGCGTTTTGCACGCGTGTGAGAAAAAACAATGTGGTACCCAGACCGGAACCCGGACTTCTTCACTGAAGTTCGGGTTTGGTGCTCTATTCATTTTATTATTTTCCCTTATAACACGGTTATAAGGGAAAATAATAGCATTCTTAATGCAGAATGCTTACTAAAATGTGGCTTGAGGGGTTAAAAAATCTATATATATAAAAAAATTATAATTAGCTCACCTCATCCACTTGTTCGCGCAGCCGGCATTGTCTTCTTTCTTCATCTTTCAGGACCTGCAAAAGGACCTTTGATGACGTAATCGCGCTCACACGTGTTGAGCGCGATTACGTCATCAAAGGTCAAAGGTCCGTTTGCAGGTCCTGAAAGATGAAGAAAGAAGACAATGCTGGCTGCGCGAACAAGAGGGTGAGGCGAGTTAATTTTTTTTTTTAACCCCTCAAGCCACATTTTAGTAAGCATTCTGTACTAAGAATGCTATTATTTTCCCTTATAACCGTGTTATAAGGGAAAATAATACAGTAAATTGACTTATCAATTTACTTACATCATCTCCTAGCAACCATGCATGGAAAAAATTGCACCGCATCCGCACTTGCTTGCGGATGCTATGCGATTTTCACACAGACCCATTAATTTCTATGGGGCCTGCGTTGCGTGAAAAACGTAGAATATAGAACATGCTGCGATTTTCATGCAACGCACAAGTGATGCGTGAAAATCACCGCCCATTGAAGTGAATGGGTCCGGAGTCAGTGCGGGTGCAATGCGTTAACCTCACGCATTGCACCCACGCGGAATTCTCGGCCGTGTGAAAGTGGCCTTATACTTACGAATAAAACGCATTATACAGTAGTCTCTTCCTACTGGTGGCCGCAGAGGATCTGGAGCTCTGTATCAGATAAATGGAGCCCCAACTGCTAGAACGATATATTAAGATAAGAAAGCAATCAGCACAGGATATTGAACCTAAAAATGATCTGGTGAAGACTTTATTATTTAGCATGATTTAGACTGGTGATTAAGAATTCTGACATTGTATTACTATTATTTTTTAGGTTTATATCGCTTTTATTTTATGCAGAACACATTCACAATAATCTGGTTATACAATTTATGGTCTCCTGGAGACTGGGTCAGCAGACCTCAGACTCCTTAGGCCTCTTTCACACGAGCGTGGCTGATTGGCTCCGGATGCGTTAAGTTGTTTTTTCAGCGCGGGTGCAATGCGTTTTTCACGCGCGTGATAAAAAAACTGAATGTTTACAAACAACATCTTCTAGTAACCATCAGTGAAAAACGCATTGCATCCGCACTTGCTTGCGGATGCGATTTTCACTGAACGCCAATTCACTTCTATGGGGCCAAGGCTGCGTGAAAAAACGCAGCATATAGAACATGCTGCGATTTTCACGCAACGCAGAACTGATGCGTGAAATTTTTTTTATAAATCGGTCAGGATTCAGTGCAGGTGCCAGGCGTTCATGTCACGCATTGCACCCGCGCGGAAAAAATTTGCTCGTGTGAAAGGGGCCTTACTCCACTCACATACTGAAAATTCAGGTGTGCCTCCAGTTAATAGGAGTCATTTATGAACGCCAGTTTGGTGTATAAAAAACCCAAAAAAACTTGCAAGCCCCTTTTTTGTGCCTTTTTGTCACACACAGCGTTTTTGCACCATCTTTGCCACTGGGCCGTGAAGGGGGCTTGGTGGCGCCAACGACACTGTCAAATTCACTAACATGTACACCTGAAAACAGGTGTAAATGTTGGAGAAAACCACTCCACTCAGGGAATGGAGTAGTTTCTCAATCCCGGCGCACAAACTGCCTTAGGATGCGCCTCGTCATAAATTAGGTGTATCCTCTGCCAGCCCAGGGGGGAACCAAAGACCTGCGTAAAATGCTAGTCTTAGTAAATGACCCCCAATATCTTTTGCCTCCCACGTTACAATATCCCAGGAAGCTGACATAGGAGGGTTTTGTTTTTGCAGGTTCCTCACTGTACAGGTGAGACCAGCAATTCTACACTGTGATGACCCTGCAGACAGCTCAGCTTCATGTGAGGGACATGGATGGAGACACCATATATGCCGTCACCCTGGGGGGACACACCTTATAGAAGCTTCAGAAGTATATTCTATACACAGTGGTCTCCAACATGTTGCCAAACTACCATTACCAGCATGCTCTGAAAGATGGAGGCCACTATTTTAGAAGTGATACTTACCAATACCTACACATTTTTTTTATAGTTTGGTACCCAGCTATATGCAGGGTGGTAAACTATATACTTATAGCACCCCTAAAGAGTAGCTAATAGTACTCTACTGACTGGGATCCCATTTATGGTTCCAAAACGTGCAGATCTAGACTTCTGCTGCACTACAAGTCAGGCCAATTTGACGATTATGTGAAGGTATATTATCCGGAACCTCAGTATTGTGATCATAGAGACCTACTGTAGTGCTTCTAGAGAGGATAGTGCACCAGAAGGGTGTTTTTCACCCCTCTGCACCCCTTTACTATCCCAGTACAGAAGCATCCAACTCAGGTTCACCTATTCTATCCCATACGACAATCTGGACGGTGCTCCTCTCCCCCGTTTGCTAATACTGAAGTGCATATGGAGAAGGGGGGCTCTGTGCCATGAGGGTCAACTAGAGCTACTCCCCCATCTCCATCCACATGTCCTAAAGGGTTTACCTTTATGGTACGTACTGCCTCCCATGTGAAAGGTCTGGTCACTAGATTTCATTCTCTCCTCTGTCCACTCCGAACAACCCCCATACTTCATATGCATCATAGAGCGTAGTGATGGGGGGGGGGGGGGGGGGGGGGGGTAGTTCACTGCCTGGGACACCCTTGTTATGGGACCACTAGACAAGACCGTGTATTACATGGCTGCCCAATTACTTTTCCCACAGTGCGGTTCCCAGCAGCCAGACCCCTTTGCCATCAGTTGGGGAAGCTTCCTCAAAAAGGGAACTCTAAACCTTTTGGGTAAACAGTTCTTCAAAGCTTAAAGGGGTTCACAATGACCCCCCCCCCATGAGATGATCAGTTTCATGAAGATATCCAAGGGGTGGATAACCCCACTGCTAAGCAAAGTAACGCCTAGGAGAAACAATGGATGACCCTGTAATAGAGGGCCCCCCAGGACTTGCATTGCATTGTGGATCAATCACAGTGATGTTGCAAACATCAAGGTCAAGGAAACACAGGGACTTCCAGCATGAAAAGGAAAAAACAAAACAAAAAAAAACCTATTTATTTAAATACAGATTATGGATCTGATCCACAGAACAGGAACTTAAAATAAACTAACAAATGGTTAACAAGGATCTGGAGTCTGCAGAGTGGGAGTCCCAGTTACTGGGACATCCTGTATGAGGAAGGGGGGATAAGACATTCTTTGTCAAGGGTGGACATTGAGAACTCCCCACCTTCCCGACATCTTTTCTTATATCTGGGTCCAGTGGACGGAGGTCTATCTGCGGACGATGTAGGAGGCCAGCAGGGCCACTCCAGCCAGTGTCGCACCAGTGAGAAGCCACCTCCCGAAGCGTTCCTGGCTCTTTCTGGATTTAGCTGCGGCATCGCTTCCATAAAGGCCGACAAAAGCTTCCTGTGGGGAAGGAAAAGGAGGTTAATAAGACAATACTGTCCAGTGCCAACAGGATCCTCCGCAGCAAGGAGCCTAGGAATCAACCCTGAGTGAATCTGCTACACAGGCTGTGGGATGCATGGTGGTCTATGCCGCCATTGTAACTTTTCACTGACCCTGAAACTACAACAGCAACGTTATACCAATGTATCCCCCATCCCTTTCATCTACTCATCTGTCAGTCTTAACAGCAAATTTAGCATTCTATTCATTATCTATGAAGTGCTCTTTATGTTTCCATTACTCCACAGTCAGTGGAAAATTACAATATTCAATGGATACGCGTGCAGTCCGTGGAGAACATGGGCAGTACACGTCCGGGATTCACTGAAGTCTGAATGAGGCCCCATACACACGACCGTATCCAGTCCGTTTGCAGTCTGAGTATCCACAAAAAAAAATGGATACTGGCCACATATTTTCCTGTTCTGCACCTTCTGCCCTAAGTTAAAAATGCCTATTTTGCGGGGTGGCGGAATGGACATACAGATGTGGACATCTGGAGTCCCCAAACTTCAAAAATATCAGTCAGGTCGGATATGGCCTGGCTATATACAGTGGATGTAAAAAGTCTACACACCCCTGTTAAAAATGTCAGGTTTCTGTGATGTAAAAAAAAATATTTAATAAAAATAAATCATTTCAGAACTTTTTCCACCTTAAGGGGGACCTGTCACCAGTTTTATGGTGTCCTAACTAAGGGCAACATAAATAAGTGACTGATTCTCTTAGCAAAATGCTGAGTCACTTTCTTTAATTGACCCAGTCAATCTGCCAACATCTTGTATTGAAAAGCTCCAGCTGATAATGATGAGTCATGAATATTCATGAGCTCCTGACTCTCCCCGCCCACCTGCTGCTGAATGACAGTTTGTTTCCATAGGAATCAGCAGCAGGTGGGCAGGGGAGTGGCTATAGCTCTGAATTAAATACGCTGGACTCAATGACATCACGCTGGACTCAAATCAGCTCATTAGCATGCAGCATCTTTGTGTGTATATTATGAGGTAACCATCTGTCACACCAGTAAGTGAATACATCTAAGGCACTTTTTAGTAGTTAATGATTGTATATAATTAGTTAGATTATAATCAAATATCCACATGACAGGTTCCCTTTAATGTGACCTATAAACTGTACAACTCAATTGAAAAACAAACTGAAATCTTTTAGGTGGAGGGAAGAAAACAAAAAAAAACTAAAATAATGTGGTTGCATAAGTGTGCACACCCCCTTAGAACTGGGGATGTAGCTGTGTTCAGAATTAAGCAATCACATTCAAAATCATGTTAACCACTTCCCATCTGGGCCATTTGCCCCCTTCCTGACCAGGCCAAATTTTGCAAAACTGACACATCTCACTTTATGTGGTAATAACTTTGGAACGCCTTTATTTATCCAAGTCATTCAGAGATTGTTTTCTCGTGACACATTGTACTTCATGATAGTCATAAATTTGAGTCAAAATATTTCACCTTTATTTATGAAAAAATCCCAAATTTACCCAGAAATTTGAAAAATTTGCAATTTTCTAAATTTCAATTTCTCTGCTTTTAAAAACAGAAAGGGATACCTCATAAAATATTTATTACTTAACATTCCCCATATGTCTACTTTATGTTGGCATCATTTTGGAAATGTCATTTTATTTTTTTAGGACGTTAGAAGGCTTAGAAGTTTAGAAGCAATTCTTCATATTTTTAAGAAAATTGCCAAAACCCACTTTTTAAGGACCAGTTCAGGTCTGAAGTCACTTTGTGGGGCCTACATAGTGGATACCCCCATAAATGACCCCATTGTAGAAACTACACCCCTCAAGGTATTCAAAACCGATTTTACAAACTTTGTTAACCTTTTAGGCGTTCCACAAGAATTAAAGGAAAATGGAGATCAAATTTTTAAATTTCACTTTTTTGGCAGATTTTCCATTTTAATCAATTTTTCTTCTTTAACACATCGATGGTTAACAGCCAAACAAAACTCAATATTTATTACCCAGATTCTGCGGTTTACAGAAACACCCCACATGTGGTCATAAACTGCTGTATGGGCACACGGCAGGGCGCAGAAGAAAAGGAACTCCACATGGTTTTTAGATGCCATGTCCCATTTGAAGCCCCCTGATGCACCCTTACAGTAGAAACTCCCAAGAAGTGACCCCATTTTGGAAACTAGGGGATAAGGTGCCAGTTTTATTAGTACTATTTTTGGGTACATATGATTTTTTGATCATTCATTATAACACTTTATGGGGCAAGGTGACCAAAAAATTGGTTGTTTTAGCACAGTTTCTATTTATTTATTTTTACAGCGTTCACCTGAGGGGTTCAGTCAAGTGACATTTTTATAGAGCAGATTGTTACGGACGTGGCGATACCTAATATGTATACTTTTTCTTATTTATTAAAGTTTTACACAATAATAGCATTTTTGAAACAAAAAAATTATGTTTTAATGTGTCCATGTTCTGAGAGCTATAGATTTTCTTATGTAGGGGCTCATTTTTTGCGGGATGAGGTGACGGTTTTATTGGTACCATTTTGTGGGACATACGCGTTTTTGATCACTTGGTGTTGCACCTTTTGTGATGTAAGGTGACAAAAATTGCTTGTTTTGACAGTTTTTGTTTTTTTTACGGTGTTCACCCGAGGGGTTAGGTCATGTGATATTTTTATAGAGCTGGTTTTTACGGACGCGGCAATACCAAATATGTCTATTTTATTTTTTACATTTTTTTTTCATTCCTTACTTGGGGACTTTTTTTTTTTTACATGTGAAACTTTTTTTTTTTACACTTTTCGTCCCCCATAAGGTCATACAAGACCTCTGGGGGACATTTACTTCACTTTTTATTTTTATTTTCAATGTTGATTTCTCCTGTAACTGGGGCTGACATAGTAGCCCCAGTTACAGAAGAAATGCACCCCTAGAGAGGCTGTACAGCGTAATTCAGCGCTGTACAGCCTCAGTGCAGGGCTGATCGAGGTCTGTGAAAGACCTCACACAGCTCCTGCACTCTTCGGTCCCGGCGGTCACATGACCGCCGGGCCGGAACAGGAAGCGCACAGCGCTTCCTTCTCTGCAGACACAGCGCTCGGTGAGCGCTGTGTCTGCAGCGATCTAGAAGGCAGGGACACCTGGGCACTGTCCCTGCCTTCTCTAAGGGTTGCCCTGCTGTCACTGACAGCGGGCAACCCGATCAGCAGCTGCACGATTAGCGTGCAGCTGCTATTTCTGAACGGACGTTTTAAAACGTGCTTTCAGAAATAGAGATCCACCCATAGGACGTTTATATCCTATGGGCGGACGTAAAGTGGTTAAAGATTTCAGTTTGTTTTTCAATTGAGTGGTGCAGTTTATAGGTCACATTAAAGGTGGAAAAAGTTCTGAAATAATTTATCTTTGTCAAAAAAAAAAATTTACATCAATGAAACCTGACATTTTAACAGGGGTGTGTAGACTTTTTATATCACATTATATACTTCGGTTGGAGCCGAAATGTCGCGTCACCCATGGGTGAATAAAGATCCCACTTTTTACTGCTACTTTGGAGTGCTGCTCTATTTTTCCATTATACAATTGGGCAAGTTTTTTCCCTTTGAGCTAGCACCCACCTGTGTTTTTTTTTTTGGTTGGTGCTGCCATATTATTTTTTATATATATATATATATATATATATATATATATATATACACACACACACACACACACATACATACATACATACATACTTCACAGAATGCAAATCATCACAGCAGCAAGCCATGTATGTGCAGACACTGAACCAGCAGCAGCTCTCGGGAGATTTCAGCTCTGCCAGCAATATGGTAGGGGCTGTGACCTCAGTCCTTCTCACCTTTCTAAAATAAGGCCAGATGATTATGTTATTAGAGAGGGTTTCGTCACAGGCCTCATATTTTCGGTCCAGCTCTCCCCTTGCTGGAATGTCTCAGTGATAGCTGTGTACACGAGGCAACAGAAGAATGAGCTGCGAGCCCCTGGCTAAGTCCAGACATGAATCCCTGTTATGTTCTCAGGAGTGTCCTCAAAGAGAGGTGAGGAGAAGACAATGGCATTCTTCACATTGCTCCAGGACTAATCATCATCCTCCGTGAAGTCAAGCCTAGCAATAAGGCTGTAGCAAAGGTGAAGAGCACCTATCAATGCATTGCATCCGCACTTGCTTCCGGATGTGATGCCTTTTTCACTGAAGCCCCATTCACTTCTATGAGGCCAGGGCTGCGTGTAAAACGCAGAATATAGAACATGCTGCATTTTTCACGCAACGCAGAACTGGTGTGTGAAAAAAAAAAAACAGACCCATTGAAATGAATGAGTCAGGATTCAGTGCGGGTGCTATGTGTTCACGTCACGCATTGAACTTGCGCGGAAAACTCACTCGTGTGAAAGGGGCCTAAGAGACTGTTCAGTACAAAAACTGTCTCCCATTGTAATTATCCTTTAGGCCCCTTTCACATTAGCAAGTTTTCCGCGTGGGTGCAATGCGTGACGTGAACACATAGCACCCGCACTGAATCCTGACCCATTCATTTCAAAGGGTCTGTGTACATGAGCTTTTTTTTTTTCATGCATCAGTTTTGCGTTGCGTGAAAAACGCATCATGTTCTATATTCTACGTTTTTTACGCAGCCCTGGCTCAATAGAAGTGAATGGGGCTTCAGTGAAAAACGCATCGCATCCGGAAGCAAGTGCGGATGCGATGCGTTTTTCACTGATGGTTGCTAGGAGATGTTGTTTGTAAACCTTCAGTTTTTTATCATGCGCGTGAAAAATGCATCAAAACGCATTGCACCCGCACGGAAAAAAACTGATCGACTGAACGCAATTGCAGACAAAACTGACTGAACTTGCTTACAAAATGGTGCGAGTTTCACTGAACGCACCCTGAACGCATCCGGAGCCAATCCGTGAAAGAGGCCTTCGGCTGAGTTCACACGGGCGTGACGGATTTGTTCAGGATGGGTCCTGGGTGTCCATTTTGCACGCGCGTGATAAAAACCTGAATGTGGTACCCAGACCCGAACTTCTTCACTGAAGTTCAGGTTTGGGTTCTGTGGTGTGTAGATGTAATTATTTTCCCTTATAACATGGTTATAAGGGAAAATAATAGCATTCTTTAATACAGAATGCTTAGTAGAAGGTCAATTGAGGGTTAAAAAAATAGATTGATCGTGTAGCTGCCGGTCTCTTGTTCTTTCTTCAGGACCTGTCAAAGGGCCTGTGGTGACGTCACTGAGATCATCACATGGTCCATCACCACGGTGATGGACCATGTGATTGTACCATGTGATGTGACGTCACCACAGGTCCTTTAGCCAGCAGCTCATGATTAAAGAAGTAAGAAGAGATCGGCAACTACGCGATCAAGAGGAGGAGGTAAGTTAATTTATTTTATTTTTTTAACCCTCAATTGACCTTCTACTAAGCATTCTGTATTCAGAATGCTATTATTTTCCCTTATAACCATGTTATAAGGGAAAATAATACAGTGGATAGACTGTCATTTTAGCAACCATGCGTGAAAATCGCACAGCATCCGCACTTGCTTGCGATTTTCACTCAGCCCCATTCACTTCTATGGGGCCTGCGTTGCGTGATAAACACACAATATAGAGCATGCTGCAATTTTCACGCAACGCATAAGTGATGCGTGAAAATCACCGCTCATGTGCACAGCCCCATAGAAATGAATGGGTCAGGATTCAGTGCGGGTGCAATGCGTTCACATCACGCATTGCACCCGCGCGGAAATCTCGCCCGTGTGAACTCAGCCTAAGGGCTCTTTCACACTTGCGTTGTCCAGATCAGTCGTGCACTCCATTTGCCGGAGGTGCCTGACGGATCCGTAACAACGCAAGTGAACTGAAAGCATTTGAAGACTGATCCGTCTTCAAAATGCGTTCAGTGTTACTATGGCACCCAGGACGCTATTAAAGTCCTGGCTGCCATAGTAGTAGTGGGGAGCGGGGGAGCAGTATACTTAGTCCGTGCGGCTCCCGGGGCGCTCCAGAAAGACTTCAGAGCGCCCCATGCGCATGGATGACGTGATCCAATGCAATCACGTCATCCATGTGTGTGGGGCGACCTGACGTCACTCTGAAGCGCCCCGGGAGCCGCACGGACGGTAAGTATACTGCTCCCCCGCTCCCCACTACACTTAACCATGGCAAACAGGACTTTAGTGTCCTGGGAGCCATGGTAACCATTCAGAAAAAGCTAAACGTCGGATCCGGTAATGCGCCGAAACGACGTTTAGCTTAAGGCCGGATCCGGATTAATGCCTTTCAATGGGCATTAATTCCGGATCCGGCCTTGCGGCAAGTCTTCAGGATTTTTGACCGGAGCAAAAAGCGCAGCATGCTGCGGTATTTTCTCTGGCCAAAAAACGTTCCGTTCCGGAACTGAAGACATCCTGATGCATCCTGAACGGATTTCTCTCCATTCAGAATGCATTAGGATAATCCTGATCAGGATTCTTCCGGCATAGAGCCCCGACGACGGAACTCTATGCCGGAAAAGAACAACGCAAGTGTGAAAGAGCCCTTACGGAGCCTTTCAGTTAAGCCAAATATGTTTGGTCACATAGTATCAGCAGATCTGGATGATGGGCAACACTGGGTTTCCACATTGTTGCAGATTAATAGCACAACCCCCAACAAACTTGATTCATGTGGCCAAGAAGAGATGGAAGGATGGGACGCTGAGATCTAGTATGTTTTTCTGCAAGGAGCTTTCACGTGGGGTGGCTGCAATACGGATGGCCATTAGTATCAATGTAAAGGTACAAGCACTAGAGGCTTCGGAGCCATGCACCGTGCAGAGCAAAAGCCTTAGAATACAAGATAAATATATTTAGTGAACGGCAAACCTGGATTTTCCCTATTCCATAAAAATTCTCCCAGAGGTATGAGGAACATGACTACATGAAACCGCTAGCACTATTGGCAGCGTGTAGAGACTCTCCACGTCATGTCATTCGCAGTCAGACGCTCTCCAATAATACTATGCCAGGTACACTGCCGCGCTGCAGGGAAGTGCATTTGTATCCTACTTGTAAGGCAACACTCGCTGAGCAGAACATGCAGCACTGACATGATCATGTGATTTAAAGGGCTGGTCCACGAGATAAAAATAACTTAGAAAAGCCTCAAAAGGGTGTAACAGAAAAAAAAAAAAAAAAATACCTCACCCATCTGCTCCCGTTCTGCTCCCCTAGTCACTCACAGCCCTCTACTTCCTGATGCCTCTCAACAAGCAGGTGACCATTCAGCCAGTCACCGGCCGAGGCAGATCGCTGCTGTGGCCAGTCACCGGCCGAGGCAGATCGCTGCTGTGGCCAGTCACCGGCCGAGGCAGATCGCTGCTGTGGCCAGTCACCGGCCGAGGCAGATCGCTGCTGTGGCCAGTCACCGGCCGAGGATTATTTCCTGTGTGCTGAGAGGCATCAGAAAGCAGGGACCAGGAACTGGGGAAGCACTGGAATGGGAATGGAAGGAGATCCGTTAGGATGTATATTTTGGTGGACACCAATTCTGAAGCTTTTCTAAATAATTCCAACAAGCCCATTAAGACTTAGAGGATGTGTTATTAGCAGACAACCCCTTTATGCACAGAAGAGGCGATAACTGATCAATAGTGGTCCGACCGCTGGGACCACCAGTGAGTGCAAGAACAAGGGGGCAGCAAGCATCACCGAACGAACCATCTTGTGAGAATGGAGCAGTGGTACACATGCGTGACCACTGCTCCATACACTTCTATAGGAATGCTAAGAAAAGCATCCCTTGTGGCTGGGGGATAAGTGTCATTGGTGGGACACCCCTTTTATAGCAACAGCCACATGTCACAGCCATTTGTGGTGAAGGGGAATTTAGTTCACACTGATTTATTAAAACCTTCCCCTCCCCCAACCTCCGTCTTACTTCTGTACCACTCAGCCTTGCATTTATGTGAAAGAAAAGGAAAAAAAACAAAAAAAAAAAACAAGAAGATAAAGTGACCAAGACATTTTTCTTCTTCATGCCACCCCCACCCCCCTTTGTCAGAGATGACCACTGCTAACCCCACACTGAAGCTCACCTATCATTCATTCTCCATGCCACAAACAGAGCAACTGCCCATTCACCCACAGTCCATCACTCACCCTGACCCAACGCTCAACCACCCCACTTGCCCACTGCTCACCCAGCCTCCATTTGTTTGTATCCATGGTCCTAAAGCTGTATCCAGATAGGTGGCCATCCATTCGATAATCCTAGGTATCAGTACTTCCATTTCCTTGTTTGCACTTTCAAAACACAGTGCCCCCCCAAAGGAGAAAAAGGCCACAATGCGTCCCCAGTTTATGCCATCCCTGAACAGCTCGTGCACCACCTGCTCAAAGCTCTGATACGCAGTGTCCAGGGTGATGTGCAGCTGGCAGGTGAGGTCGCTGAACGCCCTGCGATACCTCAACTCAAACTCTTCTGAGGCTTCCAGCAGCGCCTGCTGCAGCACATCTTCGACCACGGCACCCTGCGGGGGCGCAGCGACTTGGGCTACAGCCTGAGCAGAGGGCGAGGTTCCATTCAGCAGTGTTCCAGGCTCGGGATCAGCACAACAACTTGGGTTGAAGCCTTTCTGCAAGAGTTTTTTGCATATAAAGTTTTGTACAAGAACCTGATTGCCTCCGTCCATCCTCAAGGGTGAGAGCTTATCATGTCCTGGGACAGAGAGGCAGCAGCTGAACACAGCAGCACATGGAAGCTCAGAGGCTGACAAAGCCGTGCAGGGTGCCGTGGAGCTAGGGTTCCCAGGGCAAGGACGTAAGACGCGTCACTCAGCCTTGATGTCAGTAAATCCACGACCACTCGTGACTGATGGGAGGACAGAGATCATCTGCAGAAAGAAAGACAAACAGCATCAATAAGAGGGACACCAGGACCAGAAGCTCATGCAGAGATCTGCACCTCCTGCTCGACACGTTCCTCACACCAGACCTAGGACGCAGCACAGATTTCATTTTCTTTACCCAAGGTGGAGTTTTCTCCTGTGCTTAATACCATGCCCTGCTATTAATGCACCATCTATGAGCTGCCAAGATCGGGGGAAGGGAAGTGACAACCGATCGGAGTGCATCTGCAACACTACAGTGGTTGTCGCTCATCGAGAGGGTCAGTAAACCACCACCGCTTGCTTTGACTTTGGGTCTTTAGATTTGTAAAGGCGTTTTTATGGGTAATATTATTAGGGGCAGAATGTAAAATGATGCACAGTGCGCCAATTAGAGAAGCACAAGTACAATCAGCTCATGCACGCAAAACGTATTTTTTTGTCTGTGTCCGTTGTGGTCTGCAGGCGAAACCATTCATTTAAATGGTGGGACCTATTAAAAAAAAAAAAAAAAAAAAAAAAAAGATTCCGCATCCATATGTCCGGAAGTCTGTTCCACCCAAAAAATAGAACATGTCCTATTTGTGTCCGTTTTGAGGACAAGGATAGGCATTGTTAAGATGGATCCACAAAAAAAAACAAAAAAAAAAACATTTAAAACGGACGTCATCCGTTTTTTTTGCAGACCACAAAGTACATACAGTCGTGTGCATGATCCCTTATGCAGACAAGGGCGCACATTTACTAATCCTAAAGGTGGCGTGAGCCTAGACATGCTATGAGGACCGGCACCAGATTGATCATAGGGGCTCAGGCTGAATGATGAATCTCTCGCAGGGTTAGGCCTCTTTCACACGGGCGTTGCGGGAAAAGGTGTGGGTGCGTTGCGGGAACATGCGCGATTTTTCCGCGCGAGTGCAAAACATTGTAATGCGTTTGCACGCGCGTGAGAAAAATCGGCATGTTTGGTACCCAAACCCGAACTTCTTCACAGAAGTTCGGGCTTGGGATCGGTGTTCTGTAGATTGTATTATTTTCCCTTATAACATGGTTAGAAGGGAAAATAATAGCATTCTGAATACAGAATATAGTACAATAGTGCTGGAGGGGGTTAAAAAAAAAAATAATAATTTAACTCACCTTAATCCACTTGCTTGCGCAGCCCGGCATCTCTTCTGTCTTTTTCTTTGCTGTGTGCAGGAAAAGGACCTGTGGTGACGTCACTCCGGTCATCACATGATCTTTTAACATGGTGATGGATCATGTGATGACCGGAGTGACGTCACCACAGGTCCTTTTCCTGCACACAGCAAAGAAGACAGAAGAGAAGCCGGGCTGCGCAAGGAAGTGGATTAAGGTGAGTTAAAAAAATATATATATATATATATATATATTTTATATTTTTTTTAACCCCTCCAGCACTATTTTACTAAGCATTCTGTATTCAGAATGCTTTTATTTTCCCTTATAACCATGTTATAAAGGGAAAATAATAAAGATCGGGTCTCCATCCCGATCATCTCCTAGCAACCGTGCGTGAAAATCGCACCGCATCCGCACTTGCTTGTGGATGCTTGCGATTTTCACGCAGCCCCATTCACTTCTATGGGGCCTGCATTGCGTGGAAAACTCACAATATAGAGCATGCTGCGATCTTCACGCAACGCACAAGTGATGAGTGAAAATCCCCGCTCATATGCACAGCCCCATAGAAATGAACGGGTCCGGATTCAGTGCGGGTGCAATGCGTTCACATCACGCATTGCACCCGTGCGGAAAACTCGCCCGTGTGAAAGGGGCCTTAGACACTTTTCTCTGACTACTGACTATTTCTATGCCAGAATTGTGGCACTATTTTGAATCAAAATGGAGCAGTGAAGACCCAGCCTCTTTCCTATGAAACGCAGCCACTTTTCTACTAAGTTCCCCCCCCCCCGCCCCCTTGTCAAGCATGTCAGAAAAAAATAAATAAAAAATAAACCCTAGATGCACCAAATTGCTCCACTTTTTAGACAAATCTATAGTGCGGACACATTAGTAAAGCTGGACCAAAGTGTTCCTGAAAAGGTAAGTGGTGGACAGTACATGCCGGGATTAAACAATTTATTTTACATCATGGTATCCTGACAGGCTGAGTGCAATATATTTGCATCAAAAGTGATTAAAAAAAACTACCCTTCATGTACAAGAATAAAATACTGTCCCCTATGTACAAGACTATAACTAATATAATACTGTCCCCTATGTGCAAGACTATAACTAATATAATACTGTCCCCTATGTGCAAGACTATAACTAATATAATACTGTCCCCTATGTACAAGACTATAACTAATATAATACTGTCCCCTATGTGCAAGACTATAACTAATATAATACTGCCCCCTATGTACAAGACTATAACTAATATAATACTGCCCCCTATGTACAAGACTATAACTAATATAATGCTGCCCCCTATGTACAAGACTATAACTAATATAATGCTGCCCCCTATGTACAAGACTATAACTAATATAATACTGCCCCCTATGTACAAGACTATAACTAATATAATACTGCCCCCTATGTACAAGACTATAACTAATATTATACTGCCCCCTATGTACAAGACTATAACTAATATAATACTGCCCCCTATGTACAAGACTATAACTAATATAATACTGCCCCCTATGTACAAGACTATAACTAATATAATGCTGCCCCCTATGTACAAGACTATAACTAATATAATACTGTCCCCTATGTGCAAGACTATAACTAATATAATACTGCCCCCTATGTACAAGACTATAACTAATATAATGCTGCCCCCTATGTACAAGACTATAACTACTATAATACTGCCCCTATGTACAAGACTATAACTAATATAATACTGCCCCCTATGTACAAGACTATAACTAATATAATACTGCCCCCATGTACATGAATATAACTACTATAATACCGTCTCCTATGAAGAAGAATATAACTACTATAATATCACTTCTGTACGGTCATGTAATGTCACTGGGTGACATTATTCGAGGTGAACTCTTACATTGAGGTAACTTCCATGAAAGTGAATGACTCAGAAAGTTAACATCCTGTGATGATAGACAAGCCTTTTCTAAACAAGCAGAAAGCAGCATTCTTGAGAAATACTGCAATATCATGATCCGGAGCAGAATAGGCTTATTACACATCTGCCCCCCTATGTGCACTGAGTGTAAATCAGTTCTGTTCATCGGAGTGGGACTTGCAGAAATCCATGGCCCTGACGTCAAAACCCGACTCTGATGAATTCAACGGATTTTCTGCGGCAAAATCCGCAGAGTGTGAATGCTCCCTTACTGCGCCGTGCTCCACGCAGCGAGCAGACGATGGAGGACTCCAGGTAGACGTCCGCAGAGGACGGGAGGTCGGTTACTACCAGCAAACTGGCCAGTCCACTCATTTATCCCCACTAATGAGTAACGCATGAGTCAGCGCAGCCGTACAGCGTGCAGGACGGATCAGCAAGCATGCTGGGACTTGTAGCTCCACAGCCAAAAACCATATCTACAGGAAGGACCCTGTGATCGGCTGCAATCACTACAAGAGGGGAAAAAAAGCATGACATGGCAGAAATTGACTGATGGACCCCTAAACCAGGAGCAGGGTTCAGATCAGGGAGCGAGGGGACCCTCCAATCAGCTCAGAGTCGCGCAACCTGTTGGGAAACTACAACTTCCAACATTCCCTGCATACTGGGAGTTGTAGTTTTGCAACCGACGGAGAGCCACAGGGTGCAGGTCACACAAACGTATAAAATGGATATATACGGCCCAAGGGGCATCATCGTGGTGCAATTTAAAGGGGAACACTCCCTAGAATCCACTGAAATGGAGAGGCTGAGCCTTCATGTCAGTAGCTGGGGAAGGTGATTCTCCTATGCATGCCATGTATAGAGCCGGTGCACATAGGTAGACAGGTTAGTACATAGCACATAGAGCACTGGAATAAACACCACACACGCCCATTATAAATATGCGCTCACACCCCACACACACAGGGAAGCAGAAGGCCCCGGGATACTCACACAGCAGGGGCCCCACTGGGCTCTCCGTCTGTCACTCCGAGGACACCAATGTCCCCCTCACTACCCCAAGAGAGGCTCTTGTCGCCTTGCAGCTCCGCCCCTTCCCTCGGTGATCATGGATACCCAATCAGGGTGTGAGTGGGCCGTTGCCCTGGCAGCGCCCCATTGATCTGCGCACTCAGAGCATGGACAAGAAGACTACGCTTCCCGAAATGCTTTGCTTCTTGACGTCAGGCTGACGCACTGAGCGGGGAGAGGGGGGGGGGATTAGTGAAAGGTATTAAAGTACTGCGTCATGTCCGGGATTGGCCATTTTGTCGTAGACTTATAGGATTTTTATTTATTTCTTTATGTTTTTAAAAAGATAAGAGTTGAAAATGGTTGTTGCAAATTTACTTATAGCAATAGTGGGGTCTTTAGAGTGTAATATTAAACATGGAAAATGCCTTTTAGACCATGCTTGCCTGCTTTTCAGAAAACAGAGATTCAGAGAAGAGATGTAAAGGGATTGACCAATTTTATATATATTTTTTATATACCCCCTACCACCACCACCACAGGAACCTGTTGATGGAAGCATAATTTCCTGCACCCTGGCGCTTGGTTCCTGCTCCATGGGCCCAACGCGTTTTGGGTCACGCATGTAAACTTCTGGCATGGACGGGGACGAGTGTGCCACAGAAGTGATGCGTCCCCACATCACTACTGGGTCATACGCCACTGCTGTGGCCCATCATTGACTGCTGCAGTACACATGTCCCTGTCCATGAAATTTACACACAGGAACTGAAGTACAGAGAAGATAGCTGTAGACACACAGAGGCAGGACAGAATGGTTCTCTCAACCCCTTTAAGCAGCATGTGTAGTATGGCATACGATCTTATGCCTTGCCCATTTAAAAATGAAATATCCTGAAAACTAAAGCATTTGTCTCACAAACTGCACTTATGACCCCTTTTGACATGCTTCAAAATGAATATGGACCCCCGACCGCCACCTCTACATAAATACAGAGCTCTGATCTGACAACTATAATGCTAAAACCCACCCAAAAAAAGACACTAGACCCAAGCCCCTAAACAATACAGAAACGCTAAAAAAATACAGACTCTAAAATAAATTGGGCCACCAGCGCTTGGTAAAGACTACAAGATTTCTGTCTGAACTTGGACTGCCTGATATTGTTGGGCCTGCTGCACTTGGGGAGCAGCTCTGGAGACTGTGACTGGTTAAGGACCAAGTTCCGGTCTGAAGTGATTTTGGGCGTCTACACCAGAGAAGAACCTTAGGGTATGACCACGTGTCGCGGTTACAACGTGGCCATGTGAGCCAAAGCAGGCTCAAATTAACTAATTTGGACCACACTGTTCAGTAAGTCAGTGTCGCAACCATGTCATGTCCACGCCCTGTGGTCGCACCCTGAGAGTAGTTATGGAGACTACCACACTGTTGTCTCCCATAGGAGGTGAAGGGAAAGGCTGTATTGACACAGTTGTCAGACACTTTTCTGCGACTCCATCGGTTGTCTTACTTTGAGAAAACTTTTTACGCCAGAATTGTGGTGCAATTTTAACGCAAAATGGTGCCTCTTAGGCCTTGCCCTGTTTCCAACAAAGCCACCCTTGTTGAGCATGTTGGAAAAAACTGTAGGAACCCTATATGAACTAATTTGCACCAATTCTTAGATTTTTGGCTCAGACACATTAGTAAATCTGGGCCAGTGTGTGGTGAAGCAAAACTCACAGAGACTAATAAAGTGTGGTGAATCATGGCCTACAACCGTGCGCCAAATTGCACAAAACCAGTCATCTGAGACTGCTCTGGATGGGTACTGTGAACGAGACTGTGGCCCATTCTTCTATGAAAGAGCCTGTGACTACAGTGAGTCCTGCGAAGTGGAGTGCCGCCTGATACCCAGGCAGAGGTGAGTTCTAAGGGACTGTTTGCCTGCTATTAATCGCCAAGCACGGTGCTTGTGCCAGGAACTGTAAGCTTTGTAGAGAACTGTGTTGTAATGATAAGCCTGTATCCTCTGTGAAGAGGAACTATAACCTCCACGCCAGTTACATCAAAGCTGAGTAAACACCGATTCCTGTTAAAGGGTATCTGTCAGCAGATTTGTACCTATGAAATTGGCCGGCCCTTGGTTGGTCCCATGTACATATCTGCCCGCACTGCTGAGAAAACTGAGAAGTTTTAATATATGCAAATGAGCCTCTAGGAGCAATGGGGGCGTTGCTATTACTCCAAGAAGGTCATTGTTCCCTGCACTTCGATTGACAGGGCCAAGCAGTGAAAATCTGATCACCCCTGTCAATAAAGTGGAGAAGGTGCAGCAGTTTGAGAGAGCAGAGCCTCTACGTGTAATGACAACGCCCCCGTTGCTCCTAGAGGCTCATTTGCATATATTAAAATAAATATTTTTCTCTGCAATGAGGGCACATATAAACATGGGACCAACACCGATGTTGTCAGCTACCAAGTGCACATGTAACAGGTCAGCCAGTTTCATACCGTAGGTAGAAATCTGCCCGAGTCCTTAAGGACCCATGACGTACCGGTACGTCATCTATAGTTCCGATCACCGCCGCCCGGCGGGCGGTGATCGGAACACGGTGCCTGCTCAAATCATTAAATGTGCGGGGGGGGTCCCGTGACCCCCCCGTGTCGGCGATCGCCGCAAACCGCAGGTCAATTCAGACCTGCGGTTTGCGACTTTTACCTGGTGCGGCTGCGGTGGTCGGTGCCATCGGGTCCCCATGGGGCTGTGGGGGGGATCCGATGGCATGGAAGGCAGCGCGATGCCTAAGGAAGGCAGCGCGATGCCTTCCGGTGAAGAGCCTGTGAGATCCAGCCCCCTGGATCTCACAGGCCGAAAGCTGTATGAGTAATACACACAGTATAGAAGTATTGGAATGCATTGTAAAGGATTAGACCCTCAAAAGTTCAAGTCCCAAAGTGGGACAAAAAATAAAGTGAAAAAAAAGTTGAAAAAATAAAGTTTTCCCCCCAAAAAATTAAGTTTCAAGTAAAAATAAACAAAAACGTAATTTTCCCCAAATAAAGTTAAAAAAAATTGGTAAAAAATAGGGGGGGAGGGGGGAGTATACAAATTAGGTATCGCCGCGTCCGTATCGACCGGCTCTATAAACATATCATATGACCTAACCCCTCAGATGAACACCGTAAAAAATAAAAAATAAAAACTGTGCTAAATAAACAATTTTTTTGTCACTTTACATCACAAAAAGTACAACAGCAAGCGATCAAAAAGGCGTTTGCCCACCAAAATAGTACCAATCTAACAGTCACCTCATCCCGCAAAAAATGAGCCCCTACCTGAGACAATCGCCCCCAAAAATAAAAAAAAATATGGCTCAGAATATGGAGACACTAAAACATTTTTTTTGTTTTAAAAATAATGTTATTGTGTAAAACTTACATAAATAAATAAAAAAGTATACATATTTGGTATCGCCGCGTTCGTATCGACCGGCTCTATAAAAATATCACATGACCTAACCCCTCAGATGAACACCGTAAAAAATTAAAAATAAAACTGTGCTAAATAAACAATTTTTTGTCACCTTACATCACAAAAAGTGTAATAGCAAGCGATCAAAAAGTCATATGCACCGCAAAATAGTGCCAATCAAACCGTCATCTCATCCCGCAAAAAATGAGACCCTACCTAAGGTAATCGCCCAAAAACAGAAAAAATTATGGCTCTCAGACTATGGAAACACTAAAACATGATTTTTTTTGCTTCAAAAAAGAAATCCTTGTGTAAAACTTACATAAATAAAAAAAAGTATACATATTAGGTATCGCCGCATCCGTGACAACCTGGTCTATAAAAATATCACATGATCTAACCTGTCAGATGAATGTTGTAAATAACAAAAAAACAGTGCCAAAACAGCTATTTCTTGTTATCTTGCCTCACAAAAAGTGTAATATAGAGCAACCAAAAATCATATGTACCCTAAACTAGTACCAACAATACTGCCACCCTATCCCGTAGTTTCTAAAATGGGGCCACTTTTTTGGAGTTTCTACTCTAGGGGTGCATCAGGGGGGCTTCAAATGGGACATGGTGTCAAAAAAACCAGTCCAGCAAAATCTGCCTTCCAAAAACCGTATGGCATTTCTTTCCTTCTGCGCCCTGCCGTGTGCCCGTACAGCGGTTTATGACCACATATGGGGTGTTTCTGTAAACTACAGAATCAGGGCCATAAATAAGTTTTGTTTGGCTGTTAACCCTTGCTTTGTAACTGGAAAAAAAATTATTAAAATGGAAAATCTGCCAAAAAAGTGACATTTTGAAATTGTATCTCTATTTTCCATTAATTCTTGTGGAACACCTAAAGGGTTAACGACGTTTGTAAAATCAGTTTTGAATACCTTGAGGGGTGTAGTTTATAGAATGGGGTCATTTTTCGGTGGTTTCTATTATGTAAGCCTCGCAAAGTGACTTCAGACCTGAATGGGTCCCTAAAAATTGGGTTTTTGAAAAATTTCTGAAAAATTTCAATATTTGCTTCTACACTTCCCCAAAAAATAAAATATCATTCCCAAAATGATCCAAACATGAAGTAGACATATGGGGAATGTAAAGTAATAACTATTTTTGGAGGTAATACTATGTATTATAGAAGTAGAGAAATTGAAACTTGGAAATTTGCAATTTTTAAAAAATTTTTGGTAAATTTGGTATTTTTTTATAAATAATTATTTTTTTTTTTACTTCATTTTACCAGTGTCATGAAGTACAATATGTGACGAAAAAACTATCTCAGAATGGCTTGGATAAGTCAAAGCGTTTTAAAGTTATCAGCACTTAAAGTGACACTGGTCAGATTTGCAAAAAATGGCCAAGTCCGTAAGGTGAAATAGGGCAGAGTCCTTAAGGCTCCATTCACACGTCCGCAAATGGGTCCGCATCGGTTCCGCAATTTTGCGGAACGGGTACGGACCCATTCATTTTCTATGGGGACGGAATGGATGCGGACAGCACGCAGTGTGCTGTCAGCATCTGCATTTGCGGAGCGCGACCCCGATCTTCAGGTCCGCAAAAGATAGAACATGTCCTATTCTTGTCCGCAGCTTGCGGACAAGAATAGGCATTTCTATAGGGGTGCCGGGCGGGTGTATTGCGGATCCGCAATTTGCGGATCCGCAACACCACGGACGTGGGAATGGAGCCTAAGGGGTTAAAGGGGTTGTCCAGGTTCAGAGCTGAACCTAGACATAAGCTCCCCTTCACTCATTTAGCCTGTATGAGTGGAGCATTTCTTGCTCTGCTGCTCCCCCTTGCCCTGCGCTGCATCGGAAGCCTCCGCCTAGCAAACGGAGAAAAAGCCGGATACGTCACCGGCAGTAAACAAAAACAGCCCTTGTCCTGCGCTATGCAGGGCAAGGGGGAGCATGGGAGCTAGAAATGCTCCGAGGCTCCACTCATACAGGCTAATGAGTGAAGGGGAGCTTATGTCCGGGTTCAGCTCTGAACCTGGACAACCCCTTTAAGCTCGCCATCTGTATCATTCACTACAACATCTTGCCAAGAGCAAACCATAAGGACTGACCCCCTTATATACTCTTCCTGGATGTCCCCCGTTTCCCTGCTGCAGGACCATGGGAAAGATTTATCTACATCTCGTCAATGCCTGTATTATATCAGTTGTTTTTTTTTCATTGTCAGTCGCTGCGCCATTGAGATTAATGCACCACACCAAAAACTGTAGGAAAATAGATGCATTTTTTTGCTGCTGTTTTGCAGCATTCATTGGTTGTAGCCCACACTGAGAGGCAGTAACCAGCACTAGAATTCCCTCCATGGAAAACTGTGGCTATGTTCCTGCAATGCTCAATTCTAGTCTCCCATATTTTCAAGATCTCTTTTTGCTGTCAGTGAATGGGTATGTTTTTACTTACATACGTAAGGTGGAAACTAACTCCAAGTTGAAGGTCTACTACAACTGTATCCAATGTAGACAATCCTCTGTGTGCAAACTACATCAGCGGCACAAATCTCTATCCTGCCTCGATTACTTGTCACAATCCGCCACCATTCCTACCTTACCAAAGTAAAGCATAGGGGCAATCCCCAACAACTCCTATACAGAAAGTAGAGGAAGAATAGAGGCGGTCATTTACAATCAGAAATACGCCTCTATTCGGCAAGGGTTATTTGCGCCACAATCTGCGACTTCTCCCCGTTCACGCCAGGTCCAAAATAGTGAGCATGGGAGGGGAAGGGCCAGCAGGTCCGTCTCATTCATCATTTTCTACGCCTGGTCTAAATGTAAGACAGCAAGGAAGCGATCTCACATTTAGACCGGCGCTGGATACGCGGATCGTCTCTACATACCTTCGGCAAACCCACCGTCAGCACAGGGGCTTATTGAGACCGGCGTCTAAAACGCCGTCCTAATAAATGACCCCCAGAATGTCTAAAGGTGAGGGAAAGGAAAAGCTCACAGGTTTGCCCCCTGAGAAGCACAAAGGACTTGCTTTTTGAAAAAAGAATAAGGGATGGGTTGAAGGATAGGAGAGAACATGCTCATCTGGGTCCAATTGACGCTATTCTAGTACTCAGTTTATTCCGGAAACAACATCCAAGGGCACCAGATATTCACAAATTTATTAAAGTCGCCAGAGCTGTTAGCTAAGAGCTTATCTATCACTATCAGAGGGTTCATTTCCTAAAGACATTGTAACATTGATGGTGCACACAATGGGAGCACTAGTGACAGGAATAGTATAGTTATAGGGGGCACAGACGTTGCTGTCTGCCTTTGTCCTGTTTCTCTAGTAATTTGGGATGGGGGGTTTAGGGCAATACAGATTTTGCATTTGGATCCAGGGGGCTTGAGTGACATCTATGATGGCAAAAGAAACTTTCAGCTTAAAACGTTTCCTAAATTGTTGCAATTTCACACTGCAGTTCTGTCTGAATTGTGCCTGCCCCAATGACAAAAGTTATTTTGTTAATAATAGATTGTCCATCCAGATTGTATATATGTGTAACACCCCAGAGTTGTGTTACTACTAACCACCTCAGCCCCCCTAGCTTAACCACCTCAGCCCCCAGTGCTTAAACACCCTGAAAGACCAGGCCACTTTTTACACTTCTGCACTACACTACTTTCACCGTTTATTGCTCGGTCATGCAACTTACCACCCAAATGAATTTTACCTCCTTTTCTTCTCACTAATAGAGCTTTCATTTGGTGGTATTTCATTGCTGCTGACATTTTTACTTTTTTTGTTATTAATCGAAATTTAACGATTTTTTTGCAAAAAAATGACATTTTTCACTTTCAGTTGTAAAATTTTGCAAAAAAAATTAGATCCATATATAAATTTTGCTCTAAATTTATTGTTCTACATGTCTTTGATAAAAAAAAAATGTTTGGGTAAAAAAAAAAAATGGTTTGGGTAAAAGTTATAGCGTTTACAAACTATGGTACAAAAATGTGAATTTCCGCTTTTTGAAGCAGCTCTGACTTTCTGAGCACCTGTCATGTTTCCTGAGGTTCTACAATGGCCAGACAGTACAAACACCCCACAAATGACCCCATTTCGGAAAGTAGACACCCTAAGGTATTCGCTGATGGGTATAGTGAGTTCATAGAACTTTTTATTTTTTGTCACAAGTTAGCGGAAAATGATGATTTTTTTCTTTTTTTTTTCTTACAAAGTCTCATATTCCACTAACTTGTGACAAAAAATAAAAACTTCCATGAACTCACTATGCCCATCACGAATACCTTGGGGTGTCTTCTTTCCAAAATGGGGTCACTTGTGGGGTAGTTATACTGCCCTGGCATTCTAGGGGCCCAAATGTGTGGTAAGGAGTTTGAAATCAAATTCTGTAATAAATGGTCGGTGAAATCCGAAAGGTGCTCTTTGGAATGTGGGCCCCTTTGCCCACCTAGGCTGCAAAAAAGTGTCACACATGTGGTATCTCCGTATTCAGGAGAAGTTGGGGAATGTGTTTTGGGGTGTCATTTTACATATACCCATGCTGGGTGAGATAAATATCTTGGTCAAATGCCAACTTTGTATAAAAAAATGGGAAAAGTTGTCTTTTGCCAAGATATTTCTCTCACCCAGCATGGGTATATGTAAAATGACACCCCAAAACACATTCCCCAACTTCTCCTGAATACGGAGATACCACATGTGTGACACTTTTTTGCAGCCTAGGTGGGCAAAGGGGCCCATATTCCAAAGAGCACCTTTCGGATTTCACTGGTCATTTTTTACAGAATTTGATTTCAAACTCCTTACCACACATTTGGGCCCCTAGAATGCCATGGCAGTATAACTACCCCACAAGTGACCCCATTCTGGAAGGAAGACACCCCAAGGTATTCGCTGATGGGCATAGTGAGTTCATGGAAGTTTTTATTTTTTGTCACAAGTTAGTGGAATATGAGACTTTGTAAGAAAAAAATAAAATAAAAGAAAATCATCATTTTCCACTAACTTGTGACAAAAAATAAAAAATTCTAGGAACTCGCCATGCCCCTCACAGAATACCTTGGGGTGTCTTCTTTCCAAAATGGGGTCACTTGTGGGGTAGTTATACTGCCCTGGCATTTTCCAGGGGCCCTAATGTGTGGTAAGTAGGTAAATGACCTGTGAAATCCTAAAGGTGCTCTTTGGAATGTGGGCCCCTTTTCCCACCTAGGCTGCAAAAAAGTGTCACACATGTGGTATCTCCGTATTCAGGAGAAGTTGGGGAATGTGTTTTGGGGTGTCATTTTACATATACCCATGCTGGGTGAGATAAAAATCTTGGTCAAATGCCAACTTTGTATAAAAAAAATGGGAAAAGTTGTCTTTTGCCAAGATATTTCTCTCACCCAGCATGGGTATATGTAAAATGACACCCCAAAACACATTCCCCAACTTCTCCTCAATACGGAGATACCACATGTGTGACACTTTTTTGCAGCCTAGGTGGGCAAAGGGGCCCATATTCCAAAGAGCACCTTTCGGATTTCACTGGTCATTTTTTACAGAATTTGATTTCAAACTCCTTACCACACATTTGGGCCCCTAGAATGCCAGGGCAGTATAACTACCCCACAAGTGACCCCATTTTGGAAAGAAGACACCCCAAGGTATTCGCTGATGGGCATAGTGAGTTCATGGAAGTTTTTATTTTTTGTCACAAGTTAGTGGAATATGAGACTTTGTAAGAAAAAAAAAAAAAAAATCATCATTTTCCACTAACTTGTGACAAAAAATAAAAAATTATAGGAATTCACCATGCCCCTCACGGAATACCTTGGGGTG
Source organism: Bufo bufo (assembly GCF_905171765.1). Classification (NCBI taxonomy): domain Eukaryota; kingdom Metazoa; phylum Chordata; class Amphibia; order Anura; family Bufonidae; genus Bufo; species Bufo bufo. The sequence continues at coordinate 135,022,590 of NC_053394.1, read as the reverse complement.
TCTTCTTTCCAAAATGGGGTCACTTGTGGGGTAGTTATACTGCCCTGGCATTTTCCAGGGGCCCTAATGTGTGGTAAGTAGGTAAATGACCTGTGAAATCCTAAAGGTGCTCTTTGGAATGTGGGCCCCTTTGCCCACCTAGGCTGCAAAAAAGTGTCACACATGTGGTATCGCCGTATTCAGGAGAAGTTGGGGAATGTGTTTTGGGGTGTCTTTTTACATATACTCATGCTGTGTGAGAGAAATATCTTGGCAAAAGACAACTTTTCCCATTTTTTTATACAAAGTTGGCATTTGACCAAGATATTTATCTCACCCAGCATGGGTATATGTAAAATGACACCCCAAAACACATTGCCCAACTTCTCCTGAATACGGCGATACCACATGTGTGGCACTTTTTTGCAGCCTAGGTGGGCAAAGGGGCCCACATTCCTTTTATGAGGGCATTTTTAGACATTTGGATCCCAGACTTCTTCTCACGCTTTGGGGCCCCTAAAATGCCAGGGCAGTATAAATACCCCACATGTGACCCCATTTTGGAAAGAAGACACCCCAAGGTATTCAATGAGGGGCATGGCGAGTTCATAGAATTTTTTTTTTTTGGCCCAAGTTAGTGGAAATTGATTTTATTTATTTTTTTCTCACAAAGTCTCCCTTTCCGCTAACTTGGGACAAAAATTTAAATCTTTCATGGACTCAATATGCCCCTCACGGAATACCTGGGGGTGTCTTCTTTCCGAAATGGGGTCACATGTGGGGTATTTATACTGCCCTGGCATTCTAGGGGCCCTAAAGCGTGAGAAGAAGTCTGGAATATAAATGTCTAAAAACTTTTACGCATTTGGATTCCGTGAGGGGTATGGTGAGTTCATGTGAGATTTAATTTTTTGACACAAGTTAGTGGAATATGAGACTTTGTAAGAAAAAAATACTAATTTCCGCTAACTTGGGCCAAAAAAATGTCTGAATGGAGCCTTACAGAGGGGTGATCAATGACAGGGGGGTGATCAATGACAGGGGGGTGATCAATGACAGGGGGGTGATCAATGACAGGGGGGTGATCAGGGAGTCTATATGGGGTGATCACCCCCCTGTCATTGATCACCCCCCTTATAAGGCTCCATTCAGATGTCCGTATGTGTTTTGCGGATCCGATCCATCTATCAGTGGATCCGTAAAAATCATGCGGACATCTGAATGGAGCTTTACAGGGGGGTGATCAATGACAGGGGGGTAATCAATGACAGGGGGGTGATCAGGGAGTCTATATGGGGTGATCACCACAGTCATTGATCACGCCCCTGTAAGGCTCCATTCAGACGTCCGTATGCGTTTTGCGGATCCGATCCATCTATCAGTGGATCAGTAAAAATCATGCGGACGTCTGAATGGAGCTTTACAGGGGGGTAATCAATGACAGGGGGGTGATCAGGGAGTCTATATGGGGTGATCACCACAGTCATTGATCACGCCCCCTCCATTCAGACGTCCGTATGCGTTTTGCGGATCCGATCCATCTATCAGTGGATCCGTAAAAATCATGCGGACATTTGAATGGAGCTTTACAGGGGGGTGATCAATGACAGGGGGGTAATCAATGACAGGGGGGTGATCAGGGAGTCTATATGGGGTGATCAGGGGTGATCAAGGGTGATCAAGGGTGAATAAGGGGTTAATAAGTGACAGGGGGGGGAGTGTAGTGTAGTGGTGCTTGGTGCAACATATTACTGAGCTACCTGTGTCCTCTGGTGGTCGATCCAAACAAAGGGGACCACCAGAGGACCAGGTAGCAGGTATATTAGACGCTGTTATCAAAACAGCGTCTAATATACCTGTTAAGGGTCAAAATCACATCTCCAGCCTGCCAGCGAACGATCGCCGCTGGCAGGCTTGAGATCTACTCTCTTACCTTCCGTTCCTGTGAGCGCGCGCGCCTGTGTGCGCGCGTTCACAGGAAATCTCGCGTCTCGCGAGATGACGCATATATGCGTGACTGTGCGCAGGGCTGCCACCTCCGGAACGCGATCCTGCGTTAGGCGGTTCGGAGGTGGCTAAAAGGACCTTTGGTGACGTCACTGCGCTCATCACATGGTCCATTACCATGGTAATGAGCATGTGATGGACCATGTGATGAGCGCAGTGATGTCACCAAAGGTCCTCTTCCTCCCAGGTCCTCAAAAAAGAAGAAAGAAGACAAGCCGGGCTGCGCGAACAAGTGGATGAGGTAAGTTTATTTATTTAGGCGGGGCTGAGGTGAGGAAGGCGGCGATTTCAACTGGGAAGGCGGCGCTGGGCAGCAGACGGAGATGGCTGCAGCCGGGCACCCTGTATGAAGCGACGTCCTCTTGGGCACCTTAGGTAGGCAAATGACAGGTTATAAAAACCTGTTTTATGTGCTAATAGAGCCATAGGCAGATTTAATAAGTACAGTTTCGGATTCATACTATTTGGACGGACCTGGCCATATGTTTAGGTTATAGGCCTAAAATGTCATGACAGAATCCCTTTAAATTTATTTTCATTGAAATTTTTATTAAAGAAAAAAACAACAAAGGCACATGCTGGAGATACCAGAAAAAAGGATATTACATACATTGAAGTGAGTTCTTCACAAACATGGTACCATTAGCACATAGCAAAACACAACTGGAAAAAACAGAGAAATAATGGACGTTAGGTATGCTGTGTCTCTTGATCTCTATGCACACATGAACAAAAAAACAAATACATTGCTCTCCACTGGTATAATCCTGCCACAACGACTTTAGGAAAGTGGAAATCCCCAATTAACCAAATTATTTATTTTCTAAAAGGGTGTATAGCAAGGGCGTTGAAGGGGGCGTGGCCAGACATAGCGACAAACTTATCTTTATTTACGCCAATTTTGCGGCGTAAATGAAGCCAGAATCGTACAGAAGCTCTGAGCTGCTGTAGATTTCTAGTTAGTCACATGGACTGCAGGAGGATGCCCCTAATTTATGATGAGGTGTGCAGGGCTGGCGCTTCCATACAGGCAAGGGGGGCGATTGCCCCCGGGCCTCCGAGTCCTTAGGGGCCCCCAAGCCCACCACCCGACACCTTCCCGTTCCCGAGCCTTTTTTATTTTTTTGCGAGGCCTCGTGCTGGTGGGGGCATCGCTCTGGCTCCGGGACCGGGGGCCCGCGGCGGCGGCAGGTCACAGGGAAATGAACGCTTCCCTTGTGGAAGCGTTCATCTCCATAGTCATCTGTATCGCCGTCCTCAGGAAAGCGATACAGATGCCTGTGCTGTGGGGCAGGGGAGGGAGAGGAGTCTCCCTTCCCTGTTCCTCTGATAGGCTACGGGCCTTGTGCCAGCAGCCTATCAGAGGCCAATGCAGGCTTAGCCCCGCCCAGGCCAGTGATACTAGTCGTGACATCACTGGGCCAGCAGTAAACAGTGAGAAGGCCGCGGCGCTGGGGCGCCGCTGCCTTCTCAAACAGCTGATCGGCGGGGGTCCCGGGTATCGGCCCCCCGCCGATCAGATGCTGATGATCTATCCAGATGATAGATCATCAGTTTAAACAAAGTGCAGAACCCCTTTAAAGTCCAGTACGCGGCAGCTGGTGTGGATCGTCAAGTGATATAAGCAGATCCACCAGATATTGTAATAGGTACTGGCTGTCGTCCCACACTTCCAGATAGCGTCCGGATAGATAGGATCAAAGCTATGGATTTTTGCACGGGTGAGATACCACACCAGAAAGTCTTAGGCCCTTTGCACACGGGCAAATATTCCGCGCGGGTGCAATGCGTGACGTGAATGCATTGCACCCGCACTGAATCCTGACCCATTCATTTCAATGGGGCTGTGCACATGAGCGTTGTTTTTCATGCAGCACTTGTGTGTTGCGTGAAAATCGCAGCATGTTCTATATTCAGCGTTTTTCACGCAACGCGGCCCCATCGAAATGAATGGGGCTGCGTGAAAATCGCATAGCATCTGCAAGCAAGTGCGGATGCGGTGCGATTTTCACACATGGTTGCTAGGAGAGGATGTTAGTAAATAGGGATAAGCAACCCCGGACCCCATTAGAGTCAATTCACTGTATTATTTTCCCTTCTAACATGGTTATAATGGAAAATAATAGCATTCTTAACACAGAATGCTTAGTAAAATGTCCATTGAGCGGTTAAAAAAAAATAAAAAAAATAAACTCACCTCATTCACTTGATCGCACAGCCGTTATCGTCTTCTTTCTTCTTCCTGCAGAACCTGCAAAATGACATACGCTGATGTCACTCGCGCAGAAAAAAAACGAACAACGGAACGCAATCGCAGACAAAACTGACTGAAATTGCGTGCCTGCCTGCGCGGGTTTGCTGCAACGCATCCGGACAAAAAGAGTGACGCCCGTGTGCAAGGGGCCTTATATCACTCTTAACTCAAATGCATAGGGACACAGATTTTAGAGCAGATTTGGGAGATCTTGCGCATTCATTTTTTTTCAAGCAGGGGGGCAAAACAACTAATGGAATCGACAAAAACAAGACAATTAGGAAAAACATTTGAATCCAGGGCATGCTGTGATATGATTTAAAAAACTGGCAAGGAAAAAAAAAAAAGCACCTCAAGAGTGAAAAAATGTCACTACAAAAAAATGCTTGTTAATCATGTGTTTAAACTTTCCCATAAACTTTCATGCAAAAATGCGCCAAAAAACGCAAAAACACCTCAAAAACAAAAATCCTATTGGGTGACATCAGCCTAATGTCTTGTGAGGCCTCATGCACACGAACGTATTTTCTTTCCGTGTCCGTGCCGTTTTTTTTGCAGACCGTATACGGAACCATTCATTTCAATGGGTCCGCAAAAAGAACGGAAGTTACTCTGTGTGCATTCCGTTTCCGTGTGTCCGTATTTCCGTTCTGCAAAAAATAGAACATGTCCTATTATTGTCCCGTAAAGGTCAAAAAGCACTCCCCATATTACCTATCATGCAAGGACCAGGTCGTTTCTATCTATCAGATCTTAATCATGGTATGATGCATTACTGACAAGGATAGTACTGTTCTATTAGGGGCCAGCTGTTCCGTTCCGCAAAATACGTAATGCACACGGACATCATCCGTATTTTTTGCGGATTCATTTTTTGCGGAACGCAAAATACATACGGTCGTGTGCATGAGGCCTGATTCTGATTATATTTACTTATTGAGGGATGGGAATCATTACTTTATTCCTATTGGGGGGTTTCGCTCTGGTAGAAAGGGTAAGCGGACGCAGTACAGAGGCAAAATACAAGTTCTTAACTCAAAACGTCAGTGTTTATTCACACTTGAGGCAACTGCACAAAACAGCACGTAACTTTGCAGTCTTGGCGTTAATTCACACACAATGGAAAGTTCATGTAACACAAGTCACCTTTCTGGCAGTTCTGCCTCCAGTAGTCCACAGCAGGCTTTGGACAAAGCCTCAGATCCCAAAAACAGAGACATCTTTGCTGAGCCCTGCTGCCTATTTAAGAACAGCCAGTTGCTGCCAAAACCCAGACCGGCACTTAAACTCCGGTCCGGTATTTGACCTCACCTGGCTGGAAACCAGCCCAGCCGCACATGCTGGGAGGAAAATACCTGCCTTTCCAGACACAACCCCTCACTGTGTCACATACCCCCCCCCCCCCCTTTTGTTCAACCCTGAGGGAGTGGACACACGCCAGACAATGCACCTTGGACAGGGCATCTGCGTTTCCCTGCAACCGGCCTGCTCTGTGTTCTACCGAGAACTTAATGTTCTGCAAAGACAAAAACCATCTGGTGACCTGTGCATTCCTGTCTTTGGCCTGGCTCATCCACTTGAGAGGAGAGTGGTCGGTCACCAGGCGGAACTTTCTCCCTAACAAATAGTAGCGGAGAGACTCGAGTGCCCACTTGATAGCCAGGCACTCTCTCTCCACTATACTGTACCTGGTTTCGGCTGGGGTGAGCTTGCGGCTTAGGAAGACAACGGTATGCTCCTCCCTGTTGACTTCCTGAGACAGTACAGCACCGAGGCCTACTTCGGAGGCATCCGTTTGTACCACAAACTACCTCTTGAAGTCGAGCGTCACCAAAACCGGTGACCCACACAGGGCCGACTTCAAAGCTGCAAAAGCCTCTTCCGTCCGATCATCCCAGCTAACCATCACTGATTTTCGTCCCTTCAAGAGCCCTGTCAAGGGCGCGGCTTATTTGCCTAGTGGTGACAGGTCGGGGCCAATACCGTATTGCCTCTATTTTGTTCACTTGGGGTTTGATGACTCTGCGCCCAATGACATACCCCAGGTACTTAGTCTCTTCTAACCCTATCACACATTTTTTTGGGTTAGCGGTTAGGCCAGCTTTCCGAAGGGAGTCCACTACAGCCTGCACTTTGGGTAGGTGACTTTCCCAGTCGGTACTATGGATGACAATATCGTCCAGGTAAGCCAAAGTGTACCGACGATGTGGACGAAGAACAATGTCCATTAGTCGCTGAAAAGTGGCGGGGGCGCCATGCAGACCAAAGGGTAAGACCTTATATTGCTACAGCCCCTCAGGCGTGATGAAGGCAGTTTTCTCTTTGGCAGCCTCCGTTAAGGGCACCTCAATGTCGTCTAGCTGCAATATTAGCTGCACCTCTCCAATTTTCTCGAGTACTTCATAGGGCCCCTCCACCTAGCCAGGAACTTACTGTCCACGGTCGGCACCAGAACCAAAACCCGATCACCCGGGTTAAAGATCCGTACCCGAGCCTGCCGATTATAGACCCGACTCTGGGCTCGCTGCGATGCCTCCATATGCTCCCTAACAATAGTCAACACTGTCTCTATCCGTTCTTGCATCTGGGTAACGTACTCAATGACACTTTTATGTGGAGTGGGTTGTTGTTCCCACTCCTCTTTGGCCACGTCCAAGAGACCGCGAGGGTGTCTGCCATATTGCAGTTCGAAGGGTGAGAACCCAGTAGAAGCATGGGGTACCTCTCGCACTGCGAACATGAGATAGGGAAAGAGGTCCTAGTCCTTCCCATATTTAGACACTACCTTTTTCAACATATTTTTTTATGTTTGGTTAAACCGTTCTACCAGACCGTCTGTTTGCAGATGGTAAACGGACGTCCGTAGTTGTTTTATGTGCAGCAACTTACAGAGTTCCCTCATCACCTTGGACATAAAAGGGATCCCTTGGTCGGTCAGAACCTCTTTAGGTAGTCCCACTCAGGAAAACATCTCCATTAACTCCTTAGCTATGAGTTTGGCCGAGGTATATCGCAGTGGCACCACCTCCGGGTTCCGAGTGGTGTAGTCTAGAATGACTAAGATGTGTTGATGCCCTCTGGCGGACTTCGGTACTGGGCCTATGAGGTCCATAGCTATTCGGTCAAACAGTAGTTCGATAATGGGGAGAGGTACTAGGGGACTATGGAAATGTGGCTGGGGGATAGTTATTTGGCAGGACGGGCAAGACTTACAAAACTCTCCCACTTCTTTGAATATGCTAGACCAGTAAAACCGCTGTAGAATACGATCCTGAGTTTTCTGCAGCCCCAGGTGACCCCCAAGAACGTGTTGGTGGGCTAGATCTAACACAAGCTTGCGATAAGCCTTGGGGACCACCAACTGTTCAATAGGCTAACCCCGTAGTTCGTCTACCCGATACAACATATCCCGATGAACCATAAAACGGGGAAACACTGACTCTGCCCCAGGTTGTTGTGGTTCACCATCTACTATTAAAACATTTTCCCAGGCGCAGCATAGGGTTGGGTCCCGACGTTGGGCGGTACCAAAGTTATCCCCGGAGACATTGAGGTCTGCCAATTCAGGATTCGGCGACAAGTCCTCCACATCTCTCACCATCACACTTAGCGGGGTTGTCTCTCCCTCTTCCACCGAAGTGGCGGTCACCCCTACCGCTGGCCCTTCGGTCTCAGGTTCCCAGGGTTCTGATCTCCCCCTGCGCCTGGCCACTCTGCTAGGGTTACCCCTGTCTCATGGGTATCAGTCACTCTCATAGCAGGCCACAGTGCCAGGAAGTCTCTCCCTATTATAAGTTTGTAGTGTAAATTTGGGGCAACTGCCACTTCGTGAGTCCATCTGCCAGCCCCTGTGGTTAGAGACACCAGGGCCGTGGGATAGTCTTTTAAGTCTCCATGGATGCACCTGACCCCGACTTTCCGGCCAGTATACTCCGCTGACCATACCAGGTGAGCCCTTACTAGGGACACCAGACTCCCCTAGTCAGGCAGAGCCTCCGCTGGAGTGTCTAATACCTCCACCTGGCACAGGTGGCTTAGAGTTTTTGGGGTACCTGTTGCACACAGCTTCCTGGCATATAGCGACTGATGGTAGCCATAGTTAGTATCCATGGGTTCCACCTGATGGGGACAGTCAGCTCTTACATGGCCTGGCTCCTGACACCGCCAGCAGACTATCGGAGCCAGGTCCGTAGAGGGTACACCCGGGTGGGTTTGGTTGGCACAAGTCGCCGGGTCTGGGATGGAGATTTACAGGGTTTGACTGCCCCCCTCCCAAAAGAACGCCCTGTAACAGTCTTAGTGGCCTTGTAGCGCTTCACCAGGTCCACCATTTCTAGGGCGTTGCCAAGAGACACCTTGCCGATCCAGTGCTGGAGAGGGGGTGGCAGAGGTTTCGATGTCGTCTGTGGGGGTCATCTTAGGAATCGTGGCACTGACAGCTTTCCGGGCATCGTGGACTCTCAGGGTTGCTACTGCTGTCTGCAAAGCCATCACGTGTAGCATCAACTGGTTAGTCTGCTGCTGCTGCTGCTTATTAGCCTCGCATTGCTGCAGGTTTGTCTAACGCTGCTGCAGATTAGCCTCCATGAGGGCCTTCACAACAGCCTCCATTCTGTCGTGAGGCACTGGTTGTAATACAGCTGGAAATCCAGTGAGGTCAGGAGGAAAAAATATCCCTGTTGATACCCTAAGGTGTCTACCCCTGCCTACAGGCAGAGCACCCGCCCCGAAAGGGGCGACCCCACCTCTCGGTGGCTAAACCCTTTTCTTACCCTCACGTGACCCTAAATGTTACCTCACGGTGGGTTCAAATGTTCTCCTCTGTTGGATAGGACAAAGGTATCGCGTATCATCAGCCACTGCCAGCATATAGCCACCATCCTTCGGCTACGTGAATTTAACCATCATGGTCCCCTGAGGAACCAAGGACTGACTTGGGGAAACGCGTCGGGACAACTTAAAACTTCCATCATTTAGGACTGATACCTTTGTCCTATCCAACAGAGGAGAACATTTGAACCCACCGTGAGGTAACATTTAGGGTCACGTGAGGGTAAGAAAAGGGTTTAGCCACCGAGAGGTGGGGTCGCCCCTTTCGGGGCAGGTGCTCTGCCTGTAGGCAGGGGTAGACACCTTAGGGTATCAACAGGGATATTTTTTCCTCCTGACCTCACCGGATCTCACTTAGAAAACATCTAACTGTAAGTGCTACACCTCTTACCTTCCTTATCATATGACCTACTGCATTGAAGTCCACGGTGGGTCTTGTTTCTACCTTTAATCTGGCAATTGATAGTATCAAGATAAAATATATCAGATTGATAATATCAAGTGAAAATATATCAGGAATTTTGGAAAATTATACCTCTATTAACATTATCTATTAAAAGTTAAATTTTAATTGAATAGCTTACAATTTCTGTGACATATTGATGATAGCTCTTCAGCATATTATATGACACTCTGTGATTGCGTTGTAATACAGCTGGTTTAATGTACGACATACAACTGTCGGAAGAACGTATTTAAAAGAAAATAATGAAGTTTTATTACAATCCAATTAACCACCTCCGGACCGCCTAACGCAGATTCGCGTTCCGGAGGTGGCAGCGCTGCGCACAGTCACGCATATACGCGTCATCTCGCGAGACGCGAGATTTCGCTCCAAGCCGGCCCGCGCATGCGCATCGCGGGCCGGCAAAAGTTAAAGAACAAGTTAGTCACCAGCCTGCCAGCAACGATCATTGGCTGGCAGGCTGGCGATTTTTAAAAAATCCAATCACAAGCCATATAACAGATCATATTAGTAAATATGATCTGTTATATGGCTTGTCTGCTCCTGTGCTGGTCCTTTTCGTCGGTTGGATCCAGCACAGGAGCAGACTTCACAGTGAGTAGCACCAACACTACACCTTAGCCCCAGATCACCCCCCTGCACCCCAATTAACCCTTTGATCACCCCTTTGATCGCCCCTGTCAATCACCAGTGAAAGGAAAAAAAGTGATCAGTGTAAACTGTCACTTTTTTTTTTTCACTAGTATTGGCTGTTAGGTTTTAGGGATAGTTTAGGCCCCTTGGTTAGGTAGTTAGCGTCAGTTAGCGCCCACCCCACCGCACCGCAGTCACTTTTATTCGCTGAATAGCGTATCGCTAATCAGCATTTGTACTTTTATAGTATCTGTAAGTGATCAAAACTGATCACGGTCAGATCTATAATAGTATTAGTGTCACTTTAGTTCGCCCTCCACCCAAAACGCAGTGTTTGCCCGATCAGGCCTGATCGGTCGCCCACACGTGCGTTCACCCACGCCCGCCCCACCGCAGTGACAAAAAATATATATTTTTTGATCACTGCACATTCATTTTACACGCACTGCGGCGATAAAAAAATCAGTTTTGATATTTTTTATCAACCGCAGCGGCCTCCGGTACTTCGCTAGCCTCCCCTTTGTAAGACAGGTTTGCTTTTTTTCTTGGGTAGTCTCAGGGAATACCCCTAAATTTAGTAGTCCAAAATGTCAAACAGGGGGTATTCTTCTGAAGAGGCCTACAGGATTCTGACCCAGTCGGATGAGGAGTGGGAACCCTCATCTGATGAATCTAGCGGGTCAGAATATGAACCTGTGGAAAGCAGTGGCTCTCTGACCCAAAGTTCGGACGAGGAGGTGGAGGTCCCTGGCAGCACCAGGCGTACCCGGCCCCATGTCGCTAGACCACAGGTTATGCAGGATCCGCTTCAAGAGCAGCAGAGTGGGGCTGTCGCTGCCGGATCACGTGGTGAGGCATACACCAGCAGCGCAGCCCTCCCTGGACCTAGTACCAGCACTGCCGTACAACATGGTGACGTGGCGAGCACCAGAAGGGCAGTTGAAGCTGGTACGGTGGCACGTGCACTAGTTACCCCGTCGCAGCCACCGCAAAGACAGGCCCGTAGAGCCCCTAGAATCCCTGAGGTGCTGGCAAACCCTGATTGGCAGTCACCAACTTCAGCCGCACCTGTAGTTCCCCCTTTCACCGCCCAGTCTGGAGTTCGGGTTGAGACGGCTCAAATCGGTTCGGCCCTGGGATTTTTTGAGCTGTTCTTGACTGCGGAGCTCTTGGACTTAGTCGTGGCAGAGACCAACCAGTATGCCACACAATTTATATCCGCCAACCCGGGAAGCTTTTATGCCCAGCCTTTCCGGTGGAAACCAGTCCAAGTTTCCGAAATTAAAATTTTTTTGGGCCTTCTCCTCAACATGGGCCTGACAAAAAAGCATGAATTGCGGTCATATTGGTCAACGCACCCGATTCATCACATGCCCATGTTCTCTGCTGCTATGTCCAGGGCACGATTTGAGGCCATCCTCCGTTTCCTGCATTTTAGCGACAACACCACCTCCCGTCCCAGAGGCCACCCAGCTTTTGACCGGCTCCACAAAATTCGGCCCCTCATAGACCATTTCAACCAGAAATTTGCAGATTTGTATACCCCCGAGCAAAACATCTGCGTAGACGAGTCCCTAATACATTTTACCGGGCGCCTTGGCTTCAAACAGTACATCCCAAGCAAGCGTGCCCGGTATGGGGTCAAATTGTATAAGCTCTGTGAAAGGGCCACAGGCTATACCCACAAATTTCGTGTCTATGAGGGAAAAGATCAGACCCTGGAGCCGGTCGGTTGCCCTGACTACCTGGGGAGCAGTGGGAAGACAGTCTGGGACTTGGTGTCACCCTTATTCGGCAAGGGGTACCATCTTTATGTGGACAATTTTTACACAAGTGTGGCCCTCTTTAGGCATTAGTTTCTAGAACGGATTTGCGCCTGTGGCACCGCGCGAACTAGTCGCGTGGGCTTCCCCCAACGGCTTGTAACCACCCGTCTTGCAAGGGGGCAGAGGGCTGCCTTGTGTAACGAAGAACTGCTCGCGGTGAAATGGAGAGACAAGCGTGACGTTTACATGCTCTCCTCCATTCACGCAGACACGACAATCCAAATTGAGCGAGCAACCCGTGTCATTGAAAAGCCCCTCTGTGTCCACGACTATAATGCGCTCATGGGAGGGGTGGACTTCAATGACCAGATGTTGTCTCCGTATTTAGTTTCCCGCAGAACCAGACGCTGGTATAAGAAGGTGTCTGTATATTTAATTCAATTGGCGCTGTACAATAGTTTTGTTCTCTACAGTAAGGCTGGGAGAACACGATCTTTCCTCAAATTCCAGGAAGAGATCATCGAGAACCTCCTTTACCCAGGAGGTTCCGTGGCCCCATCCCCCAGTGTAGTTAGCCGTCTACACGAGCGACATTTCCCCAGTGTCGTTCCTGGTACCTCAACCCAACCGTCACCCCGAAAAAGATGTCGTGTCTGTAGCAGGAGTGGAATAAGGCGTGACACCCGCTATTTCTGTCCTGACTGTGCTGACCACCCTGCCCTATGCTATGGAGAGTGTTTCCGGAAGTACCACACACAGGTACACCTAGCATAGGGATTGCATCTCACAGGACAGGCACACAGGGCTATTAGGGCCCTTTTACTCTCAGCTGCTGCAAACCTCTCCTTTCACCTGGGATAAAGTGCATAACGTACTTCGCCACATCTTTGGGCGATTTGCGCTTTGCACATTGTCCCATGGGGAAGGAGAGGTTTGTTCTATAAAGGTAAAAAAAACTAAACAAAAAAAAAATTACCGGTAAGTAAAAAAGTTAAAAAAGTTTAAAAAAGTTAATATGTTCTGTTCTAAAGTTAATAAAGTTATTGCTTTGCGGCCTGGTTTTTTCTTTTTTGTTTTGTTTTTTTTACCTTCCAGGTGGACCAACCGATCGACCAGCTGCAGCACTGATGTGCATTCGGACAGAAGCATTGTGCTGCTGTCAGATTACACGCAAGTCGGTGTATGCGGCGCTGCAAGACGAGATTTCTCCTCTGCAGTAAAAGATATGTTTGCCGAGGCATATGAGCTGAGGAGGTGGCGGTGTTCATATACTTTGGCAAACACTTTGTATATATAAAAAAAAAAATCCCGGCAATGATTTATTCATCCACATCGATTGATGTGAATGGAGAAATCTGGTTTGCCAGGGCATACGAGCTGAAGTGGGTATGGATGTTGGGCGGAGCTCCTATGTCCTGGCAGACGCCTTTCCCCTCCTTTTTCTTTTTTTGGCAGAGATTTTTTCATCCACATTGATCGATGCGAATGAAGAAATCTGTGCCGTTCATTTTTTTCTTTCAGCCCAGAGGCTGAACGGAAAAAAAAAATCTCATTACCCGTATGCTCAATATAAGGAGAATAGCAGAAACTCCTAATGCTGGGCATACATGTAATGATTGCGGAGACCCTCAAATGCCAGGGCAGTACAAACACCCCACAAATAACACCATTTTGGAAAGAAGACACCCCAAGGTATTTGCTGAGGGGCATATTGAGTCCATGAAAGATTGAAATTTTTGTCCCAAGTTAGCGGAAAGGGAGACTTTGTGAGAACAAAATCCAAAAAATCAATTTCCGCTAACTTGTGCCAAAATTTTTTTTTTTCAATGAACTCGCCATGCCCCTCATTGAATACCTTGGGGTGTCTTCTTTCCAAAATGGGGTCACATGTGGGGTATTTATACTGCCCTGGCATTTTAGGGGCCCCAAAGCGTGAGAAGAAGTCTGGTATCCAAATGTCTAAAAATGCCCTCCTAAAAGGAATTTGGGCCCCTTTGCCCACCTAGGCTGCAAAAAAGTGTCACACATGTGGTATCTCCGTATTCAGCAGAAGTTGGGGAATATGTTTTGGGGTGTCATTTTACATATACCCATGCTGGGTGAGATAAATATCTTGGTCAAATGCCAACTTTGTATAAAAAAATGGGAAAAGTTGTCTTTTGCCAAGATATTTCTCTCACCCAGCATGGGTATATGTAAAATGACACCCCAAAACACATTCCTTACCTTCTTCTGAGTACGGAGATACCAGATGTGTGACACTTTTTTGCAGCCTAGCTGGGCAAAGGGGCCCACATTCCAAAGAGCACCTTTCAGATTTCACAGGTCATTTACCTACTTACCAGACATTAGGGCCCCTGGAAAATGCCAGGGCAGTATAACTGCCCCACAAGTGACCCCATTTTGGAAAGAAGACACCCCAAGGTATTCCGTGAGGGGCATGGCAAGTTCCTAGAATTTTTTATTTTTTGTCACAAGTTAGTGGAAAATGATGATTTTTTTTTTTTTTTTTTTTTTTCATACAAAGTCTCCTATTCCACTAACTTGTGACAAAAAAAAAAAATTTCCATGAACTCACTATGCCCATCAGCGAATACCTTGGGGTCTCTTCTTTCCAAAATGGGGTCACTTGTGGGGTAGTTATACTGCCCTGGCATTCTAGGGGCCCAAATGTGTGGTAAGGAGTTTGAAATCAAATTCAGTAAAAAATGACCTGTGAAATCCAAAAGGTGCTCTTTGGAATATGGGCCCCTTTGCCCACCTAGGCTGCAAAAAAGTGTCACACATCTGGTATCTCCGTACTCAGGAGAAGGTGGGGAATGTGTTTTGGGGTGTCATTTTATATATACCCATGCTGGGTGAGAGAAATATCTTGGCAAAAGACAACTTTTCCCATTTTTTTATACAAAGTTGTCATTTGACCAAGATATTTATCTCACCCAGCATGGGTATATGTAAAAAGACACCCCAAAACACATTCCTCAACTTCTCCTGAGTACGGCAATACCACATGTGTGACACTTTTTTGCAGCCTAGGTGGGCAAAGGGGCCCATATTCCAAAGAGCACCTTTCGGATTTTACTCGTCATTTTTTACAGAATTTGATTTCAAACTCCTTACCACACATTTGGGCCCCTAGAATGCCAGGGCAGTATAACTACCCCACAAGTGACCCCATTTTGGAAAGAAGAGACCCCAAGGTATTCGCTGATGGGCATAGTGAGTTCATGGAAGTTTTTATTTTTTGTCACAAGTTAGTGGAATATGAGACTTTGTATGAAAAAAAAAAAAAAAAAAATCATCATTTTCCACTAACTTGTGACAAAAAATAAAAAATTCTAGGAACTCGCCATGCCCCTCACGGAATAGCTTGGGGTGTCTTCTTTCCAAAATGGGGTCACTTGTGGGGTAGTTATACTGCCCTGGCATTCTAGGGGCCCAAATGTGTGGTAAGGAGTTAGAAATCAAATTCTGTAAAAAATGATGAGTGAAATCCGAAAGGTGCTCTTTGGAATATGGGCCCCTTTGCCCACCTAGGCTGCAAAAAAGTGTCACACATCTGGTATCTCCGTACTCAGGAGAAGGTGGGGAATGTGTTTTGGGGTGTCATTTTATATATACCCATGCTGGGTGAGAGAAATATCTTGGCAAAAGACAACTTTTCCCATTTTTTTATACAAAGTTGTCATTTGACCAAGATATTTATCTCACCCAGCATGGGTATATGTAAAAAGACACCCCAAAACACATTCCTCAACTTCTCCTGAGTACGGGGATACCAGATGTGTGACACTTTTTTGCAGCCTAGGTGGGCAAAGGGGCCCATATTCCAAAGAGCACCTTTCGGATTTCACTCGTCATTTTTTACTGAATTTGATTTCAAACTCTTTACCACACATTTGGGCCCCTAGAATGCCAGGGCAGTATAACTACCCCACAAGTGACCCCATTTTGGAAAGAAGAGACCCCAAGGTATTCGCTGATGGGCATAGTGAGTTCATGGAAGTTTTTATTTTTTGTCACAAGTTAGTGGAATATGAGACTTTGTATGAAAAAAAAAAAAAAAAAAAAAATCATCATTTTCCACTAACTTGTGACAAAAAATAAAAAATTCTAGGAACTCGCCATGCCCCTCACGGAATAGCTTGGGGTGTCTTCTTTCCAAAATGGGGTCACTTGTGGGGTAGTTATACTGCCCTGGCATTCTAGGGGCCCAAATGTGTGGTAAGGAGTTAGAAATCAAATTCTGTAAAAAATGATGAGTGAAATCCGAAAGGTGCTCTTTGGAATATGGGCCCCTTTGCCCACCTAGGCTGCAAAAAAGTGTCACACATCTGGTATCTCCGTACTCAGGAGAAGGTGGGGAGTGTGTTTTGGGGTGTCATTTTATATATACCCATGCTGGGTGAGAGAAATATCTTGGCAAAAGACAACTTTTCCCATTTTTTTATACAAAGTTGTCATTTGACCAAGATATTTATCTCACCCAGCATGGGTATATGTAAAAAGACACCCCAAAACACATTCCTCAACTTCTCCTGAGTACGGGGATACCAGATGTGTGACACTTTTTTGCAGCCTAGGTGGGCAAAGGGGCCCATATTCCAAAGAGCACCTTTCGGATTTCACTCGTCATTTTTTACTGAATTTGATTTCAAACTCTTTACCACACATTTGGGCCCCTAGAATGCCAGGGCAGTATAACTACCCCACAAGTGACCCCATTTTGGAAAGAAGAGACCCCAAGGTATTCGCTGATGGGCATAGTGAGTTCATAGAACTTTTTATTTTTTGTCACAAGTTAGTGGAATATGAGACTTTGTAAGAAAAAAAAAAAAAAAAAAAATCATCATTTTCCGCTAACTTGTGACAAAAAATAAAAAGTTCTATGAACTCACTATGCCCATCAGCGAATACCTTAGGGTGTGTACTTTCAGAAATGGGGTCATTTGTGGGGTGTTTGTACTGTCTGGGCATTGTAGAACCTCAGGAAACATGACAGGTGCTCAGAAAGTCAGAGCTGCTTCAAAAAGCGGAAATTCACATTTTTGTACCATAGTTTGTAAACGCTATAACTTTTACCCAAACCATTTTTTTTTTACCCAAACATTTTTTTTTTATCAAAGACATGTAGAACTATAAATTTAGAGCAAAATTTCTATATGGATGTCGTTTTTTTTTGCAAAATTTTACAACTGAAAGTGAAAAATGTCATTTTTTTGCAAAAAAATCGTTAAATTTCGATTAATAACAAAAAAAGTAAAAATGTCAGCAGCAATGAAATACCACCAAATGAAAGCTCTATTAGTGAGAAGAAAAGGAGGTAAAATTCATTTGGGTGGTAAGTTGCATGACCGAGCAATAAACGGTGAAAGTAGTGTAGGTCAGAAGTGTAAAAAGTGGCCTGGTCTTTCAGGGTGTTTAAGCACTGGGGGCTGAGGTGGTTAAAAGAAGGGGGTATGTCTGTCACTGTAACCTGGCAATAACAAGCATCTTATCACCATTCACACTCCTGCATTAGCGCTGTGGGACTGTATGGCTCAGACCACATCCACACTCATTGCCAGGAACGTATATTTTTTGAGGTAAGCTGCCCATTCACTCTCACACCCTACCTAAAGAACCGTGTCCTACAGGATTAAACACCGGCTCGCTCAACGCGTTTCTACGTGACACAATTCGCCATGTATCATCAGGAGCTTGTTACAATTATAATAGCCTGTAAGGAAAAATGTCCTGCACTGTTGTGTGCACGGGCTCCGGCGTTGTGATGGCCGTACGCGGCCGAACACACGCCGGGTAGAGATTACAAAAGCCCTGCCTCTCGGGGGTGTGCGCCAGTGCAAGCGCCCAATCAGTATTAAGGGCATGTCAGAGGCTCGCGCCCTCTGACTCCGCAAGCGCACAGTTAAGCAACAACACTCCCGGGAGGCAGCGCATGCGCACTTATGTAAAGGAGGAACCCAAACCGCGGCAAAAATCTAAAACCTAGTACTAATGTGGTTCCAAACAAAGGGCCCGCCGGAGAAATATGCTTTATCATATTATAGATCTCTAATGGCGGACAGATATCTGCATACCTATTATATTCAATCAAATAAAATATGCAGTAAACCGATCCTACCATTCAGTTGGTAAGTGCATTGGCAGTTCAAACCCCCTGTGAATCAAAGAGCAACCACAAGGGGGAACTGCATTGTATGATAAACCAGATGAATGTGTACATATACAATGTGATGAAATGACAAGTGAGCAACATCCTCAAGTGATGCTCCAAGATGTAATAAACACTCCCTAACAGCACAAGATGGCATTGCTGCCTATATGGGGGCATATATAGAGAGGTGACAGATGGAACATGGTCCTGACATGATAATACATAGTCATGTCACAAATACTGTAAGTAAATCCATCCCATATCTGTTGGACCAGAATATCAACCATCCTATTGTGCCATTATATGAAACAGGCATATGAGATTGCCTCATTTAACCCTTTTGGGTGAACAGTCTGCAACTTAAAAATGCAGCCATTTGTGGCTAGCCTGCCATCGTATGCCCGGGACACTATGGACGTGCTGCAGCGGTTAGATGGTATTCAATGCGAGGATGATGTGTGGTTGGCTAGTTTGGATGTGGAGGCCTTGTACAGCTCTATACCTCATGACATTGGGTGTAGAGCTGTCGAGGCCTTCCTCCAACAGAGAGGTGAACATTGCCGTCGCCTCAACATCTTCCTGATGCAACTGTTGGACTTTGTCCTTAGGCGTAATATCTTTCTCTTTGATCATCATATCTACCACCATCTCAGGGGAGTGGCGATGGGTAGTCCCTGTGCCCCCACGTTCGCAAATCTCTACCTGGGCTGGTGGGAGAAGTTGTGTTTGGTGAGATGATGGAACAGTACACATCATCCATACAATTGTGGATCAGCTACATCGATGATGTGCTGATACTATGGAAGGGAACGAGAGAGAGCTTCATTGGGTTCGTGGCAGCGTTGAATATCAATCAGCTAGGCCCATTTTTTTACGTTAGAGATGCAGGAGGGTCAAATTGCATTTCTAGACATTATGATCACGATAGGCACGGATAGAAGAATAACCACCAGTTTGTTCAGAAAACAAACATCTACCAATAGCCTCTCACATTGGAAGAGTGGGCATCCGCTGGCCCTGAAAAAAGGTATCCCGAAAGGGCAATACCTCAGGGCTAGGAGAAATTGTTCAGAACTTGCTGAGTTTAAAGCAGTTGCATCGGATCTGAGGACTCGATTTACTAATCGGGGGTACCCGCAGCACACATTGAAAACGGCATTTCATCATTCTATGTGTGCTGATCGTAGTCAACTTCTTGTCCCCAGAACTAGGGCCAAAGATGACTCTACCCTCAGAATTATAGCTAAGTATGATAAGACTGACCAACAGATACGTGATATTCTGCAGTGCCATTGGACCATTTTACAGTCTGATCCAGACATCGGGTCATTGCTACCGGATCGCCCCTCCATAACTTATGGCCGTAGTTCCAACTTACGCGATCGGTTAGTGCGCAGTTTGTATACACGCCCAATGCCTTAAACATGCTCAAAAATACGCTTAAGGGAACTTTTCCTTGCGGCTCCTGGATAATATGTGGTAACATCATGAGAGGGGCCTCTTTCACTAGCTACACTACTAGAGAGAGATATAACATTCGTTCCTTTATCAGGTGCACATCAATGGGCGTTGTGTACCTTATTGCCTGCCAGTGCAGCCTACAATACGTAGGTAAAACCAAACGAATTGGCAAACATCTTTCGGACATTCGAAATCAACGTGACACGTTCGTGGCACGCCACGTGTGTGATGTTCATAATGGCAATCCTGATGTACTGAAGGTGCAGGGGATGGAACATATTAAGAAGATCCATCCAAGGCGGGGACGTTGATATACAGGGAGTGCAGAATTATTAGGCAAGTTGTATTTTTGAGGATTAATTTTATTATTGAACAACAACCATGTTCTCAATGAACCCAAAAAACTCATTAATATCAAAGCTGAATATTTTTGGAAGTAGTTTTTAGTTTGTTTTTAGTTTTAGCTATTTTAGGGGGATATCTGTGTGTGCAGGTGACTATTACTGTGCATAATTATTAGGCAACTTAACAAAAAACAAATATATACCCATTTCAATTATTTATTTTTACCAGTGAAACCAATATAACATCTCAACATTCACAAATATACATTTCTGACATTCAAAAACAAAACAAAAACAAATCAGTGACCAATATAGCCACCTTTCTTTGCAAGGACACTCAAAAGCCTGCCATCCATGGATTCTGTCAGTGTTTTGATCTGTTCACCATCAACATTGCGTGCAGCAGCAACCACAGCCTCCCAGACACTGTTCAGAGAGGTGTACTGTTTTCCCTCCTTGTAAATCTCACATTTGATGATGGACCACAGGTTCTCAATGGGGTTCAGATCAGGTGAACAAGGAGGCCATGTCATTAGATTTTCTTCTTTTATACCCTTTCTTGCCAGCCACGCTGTGGAGTACTTGGACGCGTGTGATGGAGCATTGTCCTGCATGAAAATCATGTTTTTCTTGAAGGATGCAGACTTCTTCCTGTACCACTGCTTGAAGAAGGTGTCTTCCAGAAACTGGCAGTAGGACTGGGAGTTGAGCTTGACTCCATCCTCAACCCGAAAAGGCCCCACAAGCTCATCTTTGATGATACCAGCCCAAACCAGTACTCCACCACCACCTTGCTGGCGTCTGAGTCGGACTGGAGCTCTCTGCCCTTTACCAATCCAGCCACAGGCCCATCCATCTGGCCCATCAAGACTCACTCTCATTTCATCAGTCCATAAAACCTTAGAAAAATCAGTCTTGAGATATTTCTTGGCCCAGTCTTGACGTTTCAGCTTGTGTGTCTTGTTCAGTGGTGGTCGTCTTTCAGCCTTTCTTACCTTGGCCATGTCTCTGAGTATTGCACACCTTGTGCTTTTGGGCACTCCAGTGATGTTGCATCTCTGAAATATGGCCAAACTGGTGGCAAGTGGCATCTTGGCAGCTGCACGCTTGACTTTTCTCAGTTCATGGGCAGTTATTTTGCGCCTTGGTTTTTCCACACGCTTCTTGCGACCCTGTTGACTATTTTGAATGAAACGCTTGATTGTTCGATGATCACGCTTCAGAAGCTTTGCAATTTTAAGAGTGCTGCATCCCTCTGCAAGATATCTAACTATTTTTGACTTTTCTGAGCCTGTCAAGTCCTTCTTTTGACCCATTTTGCCAAAGGAAAGGAAGTTGCCTAATAATTATGCACACCTAATATAGGGTGTTGATGTCATTAGACCACACCCCTTCTCATTACAGAGATGCACATCACCTAATATGCTTAATTGGTAGTAGGCTTTCGAGCCTATACAGCTTGGAGTAAGACAACATACATAAAGAGGATGATGTGGTCAAAATACTCATTTGCCTAATAATTCTGCACGCAGTGTACAGCTGCTGCAGAAGGAAGCAATCTTGATTTTTAGGTTGCAGACTGTTCACCCGAAAAGGTTAAATGAGGCAATCTCATATGCCTGTTTCATATAATGGCACAATAGGATGGTTGATATTGTGGTCCAACAGATATGGGATGGATGTACTTACAGTATTTGTGACATGACTATGTATTATCATGTCAGGACAATGTTCCATCTGTCACCTCTCTATATATGCCCCCATATAGGCAGCAATGCCATCTTGTGCTGTTAGGGAGTGTTTATTACATCTTGGAGCATCACTTGAGGATGTTGCTCACTTGTCATTTCATCACATTGTATATGTACACATTCATCTGGTTTATCATACAATGCAGTTCCCCCTTGTGGTTGCTCTTTGATTCACAGGGGGTTTGAACTGCCAATGCACTTACCAACTGAATGGTAGGATCGGTTTACTGCATATTTTATTTGATTGAATATAATAGGTATGCAGATATCTCCCGCCATTAGAGATCTATAATATGATCAAGCATATTTCTCCGGCGGGCCCTTTGTTTGGAACCACATTAGTACTAGGCTTTAGATTTTCGCCACGGTTTGGGTTCCCCCTTTACATAAGTGCGCATGCGCTGCCTCCCGGGAGTGTTATTGCTTAACTGTGTGCTTGCGGAGTCAGAGGGCGCGAGCCTCTGACATGCCCTTAATTCTGATTGGGCGCTTGTACTGGCGCACACCCCCGAGAGGCAGGGCTTTTGTAATATCTACCCGGCGTGTGTTCGGCCGCGTACGGCCATCACAGCGCCGGAGTCCGTGCACACAACAGTGCAGGGCATTTTTCCTTACAGGCTATTATAATTATATATAATTATATAATAACAAGCTCCTGATGACACATGGCGAATTGTGTCACGTAGAAACGCGTTGAGCGAGTCGGTGTTTAATCCTGTAGGACACGGTTCTTTAGGTAGGGTGTGAGAGTGAATGGGCAGCTTACCTCAAAAAATATACGTTCCTGGCCATGAGTGTGGATGTGGTCTGAGCCATACAGTCCCACAGCGCTAATGCAGGAGTGTGAATGGTGATAAGATGCTTGTTATTGCCAGGTTACAGTGACAGACATAGGATCGCTGTTGTCATACCCTAGCCAACTAAAAAGTCAGGACGGTATCCTCATCCCTGATCTTGCACACAAATAGCAGCACATTGCTAGCAAGTACAGGTGTAGCTGGTTATATGGTTATCCCTCTCTACACTGGATGAGTCTGGTTGCCTGATATTCATAGTAAACTATATACAATACCCCCTTCTTTTAATTGGATTGTTATAAAACTTCATTATTTTCTTTTAAATACGTTCTTCAGGCTGTGTGACTAGGAAACTTTACTGAACGTACACCACTACATCTATTTTTTGTGAGATAACGACATACAACTGTGCCTGAAAGATGCAGAAACCAAAAATATCGGCGTTCACGCCAGCCTCACTGCTCTTGTCCGCATCCTCCACCAATTGTGGGATTTCGCTCTGGTAGATAGGTTAAGCAGGCGCAGTACAGAGGCAAAGTACAAGTTCTTAATTCAAAACGTCAGTGTTTATTCACACTTGAGGCAACTGCACAAAACAGCACGTAACTTTGCAGTCTTGGTGTTAATTCACACACAATGGAAAGTTCATATAACACAAGTCACCTTGCTGGCAGTTCTGCCTCCAGTAGTCCACAGCAGGCTTTAGGGGGCCTGTTTCCCCAGCGTGCGGCTCTCAGCCCTCCAGCACGGCATAAAGCCTCAGATCCCAAAAACAGAGACATCTCTGCTGAGCCCAGCTTCCTATTTAAGGACAGCCAGGTGCTGCCAAAACCCGGACCACTTAAACTCCGGTCCGGTATTTGACCTCACCTGGCTGGAAACCAGCCCAGCTGCACATGCTGGGAGGAAAATACCTGCCTTGCCAGACACAACCCCTCACTGTGTCACACTATATACCACAGTGGACTTGTTAGCTCTGCTGTATGTTTTAGCAAATACTTTTTTTTACATAAAATAATAATTCTGGGTCATTTTCTTAGATGGATGGCTTAGATTTACGAATATGTCTGTGTATAGAATCTGTGTAATTTGGCACAAGGAGGGTTTCTAGAACTTCTTTAGACTTTCTCAAAAATGGGGCAGGGCTTTGTGGGAAGAGGGTTTGGTCTAAGATGTGAACCTTTGAGCCAAAAATGCACCACAACTCTGGGGCAAAATTCTGTTTCAAAATAAATCAACTAATAGTTGGAAAAGAATTATACAAAAGTGTCTATCCCTGCACCACATTTATCATCCAGCCTGAGTCCTGTGATAAATGTTGTGCATGCCTTGCCTAAGTATACACCATCTATAGTATTCTTAGTAAATCTGCCCCACTGTGCCTGAGATGTATGAATAAACTGACAACTGGGTTATACCATTCCCCTTGTCAATGGAACATATCCCTTCAAAGTCTGATCGCATCCACAGGTTGTCAATTGCTATTTCCAGGATGAGTAAGAGAAGAAAGACACAGCACAGAGATTTAAAGGGGTTTTCCAAGACTTTTATTCTGATGACCTGTCCTCTAGTCATTATTATCTGATTGGCGGGGAGGGGGGGCACACCCGGGACCCCCGCCGATCAGATGTTTAGAGAATGCACTGGCGCTCTTGCCTTCTGGCAGCTTACCAAGCACAGCGCCGTACATTGCATAGCGGCTTTACTTGGTATCGCGCTCAGCCCCATTTTCTTGAGGCCACGTGACCAATGAACTTGTCATCATTGGCCTAGGAAAAGCTGAGAGATAGCCACGGCGCTCACGGGAGTGCCGCTGCCTTCTCAAACAGCTGATCGTCAGGGGTCCCAGGTGTCAAACCCTCACCAATCAGATATTAATGACCTATCCAGAGGATAGGTCATCAGTATCAAAAACTCGGAAAACCCCTTTAATAATAATAAATAATAAAGATGATACAGATTTGTTATTTCCTGGGGAATACAAGCAGTTACTAAAATGTTTTGGCTCCATCCAGTTTGAAAGAAGTAGGGAGCGTTTAAAGGGTTGTGGCAAGTATGAAAGTTATAACCAACTGATCAGTAGGGCTTCAACCACTGGGACCCTCACCGATCCTGAAACTGGGGATCCCTTGTTCCCATCCTGATGGAGCCTCACTACTTCATTCATTCTCTATGAGATACCAGAAGTCCCCCTCCAATCAGTTCATTATCCCCTATCCTGATAACTTTCATTCTTGGCATAACCCCATAAATGGATGTTATTGCACCTACCAGGCTACATTTATTAAGGTATTTTCTCATAATGTTTTATTGAAGTTTTTAACATAACATTTTCTTTTCTGTATCATTTGGTACAAACAAGCACATATGCATTAGGAGGGAGCACGCAAAACATTTAGTGCTCGACATAGTAATCCACGTAACAGCGTGGAAACGAACATTAAAGGGAGTCTTTCACGCAGATTCTGCAATGAGCAGGACCGTGGTACGGTTAGGCGGACGCCAAAATATGCAGTGGGTCCGGATATGGGTATAATAGTTTTTTTGTTTGTGACGCCAATTGCAGCATGCGCAGGGTACAGTCTCAGGGCCCTTTAAGGTGTTGCAACTCACGTACCAGGTGAAGAATGCCAGAGTGGGGTAATGTCTCTGTGTAGTAGTAGGTATAGTGTCAACGGTGTCTCCTACCTGGGTACGGCTGGACTCCTGGATCCTGGCTCACTTGCAATAAATGAGTGTTGCTAGTAGGAGTAATTTAGGGATTTGGTAGCAATGAATGAGATCCAGACTTGGGATATAATTCAACTTGTCTTTACTGGAGGCAGCATTAATCCATATGAGTTACAGCAATAGTCTTAGGTCCCAGCAGGTATTGGCAATGTATGGCAGGGATCAATATCTCTTCTGCTCCTATCATGTGCCTGGAGAATATGGCAGGAATCTGTATTCTGCTCTGTCTATCTTCTGCTGTGTATGGGACTGACTAGCTAAGGAGGAATTTGGCTTCTCCTGGTCTCTGGATGTTACTCACAGTTATGCTCACAGGGAATGGTTTGTCCTGGAGGTGGCTGCTTGCTTGTCACCAGTTGAGGCTGAAGGGCTCAGACTGGGAAATGGTGATCTTTGGTCTCAACTGAGACAAGATCCTGGGTTGGGATCCCTATAACTGGGAGCTCCTACCAGCACAGCCTTCCCCTAGCCGGGGTGGCTGGCACACACTAACTGTAACTTCCTTCCCCACCCATGAGGCAGGATGTGGGAACATTCCACACCTCCTCAAAGAGGGGGGAGCTAAACTGGAATGTACTATTCCAGTCTAGATATGCTAAACTGTTACTAAAGCCCTGGTAACACATTGCCGCCACCTGCTGGTGAACATGAAAATTACAGCAAATACATGTAACAGGCTTAGAAAATGCACATTTGTGAGGAATATAATGTAAAATCACATTAGATGACAAGGCACATATTACCAACAAATAGTAGCGGGGAAAAATAGTTTAGTAACATAACTCTGGGATGTTACAATTCACCCTATTAACCTAATAACAGTGTTATGTCAACGGCATCCCCCCTATTAAAACAGTGCTTACCGTTTGTTCCTTGCTAGCATCGTTGTGGAGAAAAACACTTTTAATCCGCATGCAAATGAGTCTGTGAAGGTGCCCAGGGGCGGCGTTACAACGGCCGGTGCCCAGGCCCCTGGGTCATTTTCATACGAAGCCACTCCCCCTCCGCCACGTCTGCCCGCCCTTAGTCTCTGTTCTAACCTCCCTCCTCCCGTCCGTAATCCCGCGCATGCGCACGCTAAACTGCGATGGCCCGACAGTGCTCATTCAATGCGCACACGCCGATATCGCATTCATCAGCGCATGCGCGGGATTACGGACGGGAGGAGGGAGGTTAGAACAGAGACTAAGGGCGGGCAGACGCGGCGGAGGGGGAGTGCCTTCGTATGAAAATGACCCAGGGGCTGGGCACCGGCTGTTGTCACGCCGCCCCTGGGCACCTTCACAGACTCATTTGCATTTCTCCACAATGATGCTAGCAAGGAACAAACGGTAAGCACCATTTTAATAGGGGGGATGCCGTGGACATAACACTGTTATTAGGTTAATAGGGTGAATCTGCGTGAAAGACTCCCTTTAAATCAATACAGAAACCACTGATTAAGAGAAGACACATAAAAGAGGACATAAGACGGTGGAAGGGGGGGAGGGTAGGAAGGTGACAGTGTCTAGATATGCAGAATTTACAGTTGTATGTTCTGAAAGGTTTCCGAGGAACGCAACCGGTCCCATGGGCCCCACGTCTTCGAGTATCGTGAGGTATCCAAGGGCGTCACACTAATAAGGTCCTCCATTCTCTGGTATAGGGCAATCTCTTCAAACCACTCCTCCGGTGATGGGGGAGAAATGGACTTCCAATGATGCAGTATTACTCTTTTTGCTGCCTGGACCATTTATTTCAAAAGGGAGTTTTTGTAGGCAGGGATATTCAGGTCAAGTATAAACAATAGAAGAGTTTACGGGGAATTCTGGATGGGGATGCCCATTACTTCTCTGATAACCCTGTGTACAAGGTTTCAAAAAGGACGTAGAATAGTACAATGCCACCAAATATGGATCATCGTGCCCTCCTCCGTGTGACATCTCCAGCAGCGATCTGACACTGTGGAGAACCATTAATGGAGCAACGCAGGTACTCTGTACCATCTGGATATAATTTTTTAACTCGTTTCTTGGGCTTTAGTAGAGATCAGTGCTTTGTGAGATAGAAGAAAACGTCTATTCCATTGGACTGGGGTGAAAGGAATACCCAAGTCCTGTTCCCAGGCCTGACAGAATGGAGGAGGGCACGAGGAGCGTTGATGTATCAGCAGCTTATATATGGTTGATATGTTTCTTAAAACAGCTGAGGGGGAGATGCACATCTGCTCAAATGTTGTGAGGTTTCGAAACAATGTGTGGGATTTACACATAGCTAAGTGAAAGTGCATTTGTTGTAAATATTCAAAAGAGTTGCAGGTTGATGGGGTGGGGATCCCAAGTGGTTGAGGTAGAGGTTTCAGTGAGGATCCTGAGAGGACATGGCAAAATCTAATCGGGCTAGTTTTCGTGCCCCGGAGGAAGGGCCGAGACGAGCGTCCTGGAGGGAAGCGAGGATGGTCCATTATCGGAACCAGAGGACCTTTAGGGTCAATTATTGAGGTGTGGCGACTTATGGATGTTAACGTTGCAAACATATGATGGGCTGTAAAGGATAACTTAGAGAGAGTGGGACGCGTAGTGCCTGTTAGCCATGGTAGGACCATTATAGAGCAGGGGGAGGAGTCACGTGCGATGTGAACCCAAGACTTGGATATATCAGTGCGGATCATGTCTAAAAGCCGGGCATAGGCAGTAGTGTGGTAATATAGTCGGCCATCTCCTTAGAACGGGTCATTATTTCCCATTTAATTCGTGGCTTACCGGGTGACCACACAAATTGTGTGAAGCATCGGCATATGGGAGACCAGAATATGGATGGAATACGGGGGAAGATGGTCTGCAGGAGATTTGAGAGTGTAGTTTTGGTAACATAGTCATTTTCAGGATACTAATCATGCCGAACCAGGAAAAATCTCTTCAGCGCCAGGCTTCAAGGAGAGGGATGAAGTTTAGTCTAAAAAGCCGCGTTAGTTCAGCGGTGATATTTATACCTAGATATGTAATTCCGTTTGGTGGCCAGAAAAAGGGAAAGGAGGTTTTGAGGAAATCGACAAGTGCACTGGGTAGGGAGACATCCAAGGCTTCCGACTTGGACATGTTAATTTTGAAGTTGGTTCACTCACCGAAACGGGAGATCTCACGGAGCAAAGACGGCAGAGAAATGCGGGGATTAGTTATATAGAGCAGGAGATCATCTGCAAAAGCCACACATTTCTATTCACTTTCTCCAATCTTTATTCCTGAGATGTCCGGATTGGCGAGTATGGAGGACATAAGATGCTCCATAACCAGAATGTAAAGCAGAGGAGACAGCGGACAACCCTGGCGCGTCCCGTTGTGAATAGGGAAGGAAGGGGAAAGAGTGCCATTGATCTTAACTCGCGCCGAGGGTTGTTGGTACAGACTAAAAACCTTTGACATAAAACCCGGGCCCACACCCAGATGAGAAAGAACGGCGTGAATAGAGTGCCAGGAGATTCGGTCAAAGGTCTTCTCGGCATCTAGGGATAAGATCATGAGGGGAATTTATCTTGCTTTTTCATGATGGATGATGTCTAGAGTTTTAAGGGTATTGTCCCAGGCCTCCCGCCCCGGTATGAACCCCACCTGGTCAGGGTGGATAATTGAGTGTAAGAGCGCATTTAACCTATTGGCCATCAATTTAGCAAATATGTAGAGATCTACATTCAGGAGACAGATAGGACGATAGCTAGCACATAAGTGCGGGTCCTTACCAGATTTTTGGATGACCGCAGTATGCGCCTCATTGGTCTGCGCTGGGAAGGGAAGCCCAGGAGACACCGCGTTAAAAACCTGTAGCATAACAGGGAAAAGAGAGGTCGCAAAGGATTTGTAGAACCTGGCTGTGAGCCCATCAGGGCCTGGGCTCTTACCCCCTGGCAAGAATTTGATAACCGTTCGGAGCTCTACTTCCGTGAATGGCATCTCCAAACCAGCAGATTGTAGTGCAGATAATTTGGGAAGCTGAGAGGAGGGTTCAGGTGTGTAATCTGCCTGTGTTGAGAAAGCTCGGAGCAGGTTGTAGAGCTCTGAATAAAAGTAATGGATAGAAGACCCAAAATCTGTGGTGGTGTGTACCATGCGATCCACAGGGTTTTTGATCGCAGGGATATGTGAAACAGCCAGTTTTCCCCTAAGTGCACTTGGCAACATGCGCCCACTCTTATTTCCATATTTGTAAAATGTGCTACGACGTATTTGTATCATACGTTTGTAGGACGCTTCTAACAAGCGTTTGGCATCCAAACGTGCGTTTTGAAGATCACAGAGAGTCGACAAGGAGAGTGCTCGCTTGTGGGCAAGTTCCAAGGAGGTGACCTTTTGTAATGCAAGTTTGAGGGAGTGTGCTTTCTTCTTCTTGAGATGGGAGTCATGTTTAATGAAGACTCCACGCAGGACACACTTCAGTGCTTCACATTTTATTGGAAGAGGAGTGGCGTCCGCACTGTGATCCGACAGGAAGTCTGACACATTGCTGGAGAGATTCGTTCAGGTGCTAAGTCCATTCGTTTTTAGTAAGGAAGGGGAGGTTTAGGGCGCAGAATGCTGGGGCATGGTCTGACCACAGGATATTGGCTATTTGTGTGGAGTCCAACCACGATAGAGCCGGTTGTTGGAGGACAATATAGTCTATGTGGCTGTAAGAGGAGTGAGAGGCAGAATAAAAAGTATAGTCTTTGTCTACTGGGTGCTGAAGGCGCCATGGGTCGCAGAGTTGTAATTTGAGGAATGCTCTTTTAACTTTTTTAATAGTGGAGTAGGGAAGGGAGGCACGTCCGGTCAAATTATCGAGTGTGAGGTTTAAGAGTAAGGTTAAAGTCGCCACAGAAGACGACCGTTCCTCGGATCAGAGGAAGGCCTTTATCAACAAGGTCCAGAATAAAGGAGGCCTGGTTTTGGTTGGGGGAATAGGCGTTAAGAAAAGTGAATTCACATCCACCAATTAGTAATGAAAGAATCAAGTATCTGGCTTCAGGATCAGCAGTGCAGCCTAGCACCTGGTGAGGCAAAGATCTATGGATCGCTATGGCGACATCTTTCGTCTTGTTCACTGGCTTTGCGAAGTGCCAGGTTGTGTAGTGCCGATGCCGTATACCAGGGGCACAACCCTCTTTAGGGTCCATTCACACATCCGTATGTGTTTTGCAGATCCGCGGATCCACAAAACATGGGCACCGGCAATGTGCGTTCCGCATTTTGCGGACCGCACATCGCCGACACTAGAATAGAAAATGCCTAATCTTGTCCTCAATTGCGGACAAAAATAGAACATGTTCTATTTTTTTCGGGAGCCGCGGACCGGAAGATCGGCGGCGCGCTCCGGAAATGCGGATGCGGAGAGCACATAGTGTGCTCTCCGCATCCATTCCGTCCCCATAGAGAATGAATGGGTACGCACCTGTTCCGCAATTTGTGGAACGGATGCGGACCCTTTATTATGGATGTGTGAATGGAGCCTTAAAGTGCGTTTCCTGGAAACAATGTGCACCTTCTGACGATGGAGATGGTGGAGTACCTGAGTTCTTTTTTCAGGGGTGTTGAGGCCCTTTACATTGAAAGACGCTATCTTGAGTGACATCATATCTGTAGGGAGGGAAGAACACAAGGAACACAGGGAAGGGTGACGTACAGAAAGCGAGAAGAGAGTAAAGAAAAATAGGAAGAGGAAGAGAGAAAGAGGACGCAAACAAGAGAAAGAGCTAGCATGACCAAAAGGTCTAAAAAGACAGTCACCAGGGTAAATGTAGCCCCGAGGGAGTGTCTCGGACTCTTAGGGAAAGTAGCAGCCAGGGAAAAGCAGGCCTACCACATCCCCTATCAAATTGAACTGACGGTCGATAATAGCAGCCACTGAGAAAGAGCAAGTGAAAGGAACAAGGTGGTGTTAAGCATGAAAAGAAGAGGAGCCATCATGGCTGTGGAGTAATAGGCTCAAATAGAAACTGCAGGCAGTCCTTCAAGTGACGAGGTTAGGTAGGGATCCGCGTCTAGGACCAGCTGATCTTCGTCGTCTCTGCTCCCGTGGAGTTGGTGTAGTTGGTCCAGGTGCCTCCTTGGTGACGTCATGAGGAGGACGAGGTCGTCTCTACGATTCAGAAGTAGGTGGAAGGATAGATGGCCATGGGCCCAGATTGACCGGTGGCAAGTCTAGCTGTTGCAGTAGATGCGGTAAGTCCGAAGGAGTACGGAGAGTAGCAACATGACCTTTAGGGCCCACAAATAGAGCAAATGGGTAACCCCAGCGGTAAGGAATGCCTCAGTCCTTGAGAAGATCCAATAGTGGATCCACGAGTGGAGTGTAGAGTGAGAGGTCCTGTAGCAGAATGATGGGGACCCCGTCATAGGATATAGGGGAGGACTGCCGTGCTTTATTCAGGATCTGTTCCTTGATAGCATAAAAGTGGGTTCTGCAAATGATATCTCTCGGTTTAGCGCTATCAGGGTTAGGAGGTCTCAGGGCCCTGTGTGCTCTGTCAATCTCTATGTGAGAGTTTGGTAGGCGCCCCAGAATTCAGTTGAAAATTCCTACTATCTTGGGTAGCAGGTCTGCCGCTGGTATGGACTCTGAAAGGCCTCTAATCCGCAAATTGTTGCAACGACTGCGGTTTTCAATGTCGTCTAGGTGTTGCTGTAGGACATGTAGTTGCACATCGTGGGCTTGGACTTTGTCTTGTAGAGCTTCTACAGTAGCTGACAAGGTTACATGATCCTGTGTGACAGAATTGACTTTGATGTCGAGCGAGGCCATCTCAGATCGGACCTGGGAGAATTCCCGTTTACATTCTTGTAGGATACTGGCGGCGAAGCTGGATAGATCTGCTTTAGAGGGTAGAGAACATATAAGAGTGTGCAAATCCGCCATGGTGGGCGGCTTGGTGTCTTCATCAAATAAAGCAGAAGAGGATGGCGGTCTCAGGGCGGAGTGTATGGAAAGGCCCGGGGGGGGGGATATTTATAAGGTCAGTGGTGGCCCCTGTGCCTGGTGGTGTTGCTCCAGACAATGGCGGATGGGTATCGATGGATCCGGTAGACCAGCGTAGCGCCGCCGCCAAGGAGGGACCAGGGGAGCGGGAAGGAGGATTAAGGGGGTCTTGTGCAGCAGGGGAGAACAGGGCACGGGGTGCCGGTTGGTTGGGGGACCTCTGAGGCAGATCCTGGAGCTGCTGCAGGAGATAAGGGCCATGATGTGGTGAAGATTGGTCACGAGGGGGCCCCTGATGGATGTCTAGGGTATCCAGTGCTATGGGTAGTTGGGGAGTATATCCCCTGGGCCAAAAGGGGTCAACTGAGGGCCTCAGCGCAGGGTCTCCTGGCATGGCAGGGTTGGGGGACATTGGGGGAGCCTCTTGTGAGGAGGGTGAGCCCTTTGAAATGACCTGCGGTGCTGTATGAAGCAGCAGTGTGGCGGTGGATTGCTGATGCTCGGGCCAGTGGGGAGAGTCAGGACCGCTGTAAACTGTGGAGATCGCGGTCCAGTGGTGGTAGAAGGACTTCGGTCTGGACTGTGGGTCCCTGCAGGCTGCTCTGCAGGAGCAGGTAAGGAGGGCACTAAGGCGGATCAGCGCCTGCCCGCTTGCAAAGGAAGGCTGTCGGGCACTGCAGGGAGCGCTTCTGATGTCCGCGTGGAGTGAGTGCCTGCACCATCTTGTGAGCGCATGGCGCGCCCGTTGAGAGCGGGAGCCGGCGAGGTGGACTGCTGGGCGAACAGACGCGGCAAGTTGCCTTAGGAGGATGCCAAGGGAGCCGATGGTCGGGCTCTACCCTTCTTCAAGGTTTTGCCCATCAGTGACTGACAATGTGGGACAAATCACGCTGGGGATGTGGAGGAGCTCTGGCTGAGCGCGTCTTCACTCCTCCATGGCTGGCCACGCCCCCCCTTATTAAAGGGCTTCTGTCACCCCACTAAACTCATTTTTTTTTTTTTGTGTACTTATAATCCCTATCCTGCGATATATCTATACATTATGTTATTAATAATTTTCTCTTTCGGTGACGTCATCGGCGCAGGCGCACTGAGGGAGTGCTGAGGAAGCGAGCCTCCTTATCTCAGAGCGCCTGCGCCGAATCAACACAGGCGCGCGATTTTTAAAATGCTGACAGGGCCGGCCGGAGGAGGAGATCGCGGCTGGCCCTGTCAATCAACAAGAGGAGGGGGCGGTTTTTTGCGGCTGCTACCAGCAAGTAGACGCCCTACTTGCTGGTAGACAGGTAATTAGCATATCATAAAAGTACGTTTTTTGCCAAATCTACTGAACGAAAATTATTAATAACATAATGTATAGCAATATCGCAGGATAGGGATTATAAGTACACAAAAAAAAAAAAAAGAGTTTAGTGGGGTGACAGAAACCCTTTAAGGTCTTTTAATAATGTCTTGAGTTAAAGAGCATTTGTCAGCATGATCAACCCAAAGAAACCAGGCTACTGACTGGTAGGGTTGATCATGCTGATTAAAATAATACCTTAGTTACGTTTCCACGTTGCAGCATTCCCAAGACACAAGCATTTGTATTATGCAAATTAGCTCTTTCGAGCACTAAGAGGCTGGACTAAATGCTTGGAACACTGCTATTGTAAGGCCCATCTCCTCCAGGCACTGCCCACTCCCCTTTGATTGACAGGGCTAAAAATCTCATGTAACCCTGTATTCTCCCTCCTGTGGAATAGCTCAGTGACTCTGCACTGGATCTGCTGCTCTTACCAGGCATCATAGATTCCAAAAGTGCATGCGCTGAGTCACTAAGGCAGAGCACAGGAGCGAGAATACAAGGTTAGACGAGATGTTTAGCCCTATCAATAAATGGGACAGGGAGCTGCCAGAGGAAATGGGCCTTTTGGAATAGCAGTCCTCCAAGCATTCTGGCTGGCCCCTTGGTGCTCAAAATTGCTCATTTGCATAATAATAAAAATGCTTGCGTCTCAGGAATGCTGCCACGTAGAAACATAACTAAGGTATTGTTTTAATCAGTATGATCAATTGAACCAGGCAATATGCCTGGTTTAATAGGGTTGATCGTGCTGACAGTTGCTTTAATGGGTGGGACTACGACATTCTCTGTCTTACACAGGTTTCATTCACACAGCCGTAACGCAACCACGACTTAGCGTCTGTCTTATAAGTGCATGACCGAAACCCACCGCCATTCAAATAGACCAAAGCCAGATTTCCGCATTCACTGATGACAATCGAAGTATGGTTCACTTGATCCATGAGCAATTTGGACGTGTTAAAGGGGAGTTTGCTGGGCGGAGTAGGATAGTTTGGAAACACGTCCGTTACTGGTTAACATGAAGGAAACATTGTGAGCGCTTTGGAAATAATACAGCAGTGCACACATATGATAAGACAGAGAAAGTGATAGAGAATGGCAGACATAGCCGAACGGCTGAGTCACTTATCTGTCGGTTCCTCGTTACGCAGCAGAAGGACCACACCCAGCGCTCATCTCATCTTAATTAAAGGGAATCTGTCAACTTGTTTTTCCTTATTAAACTAAGCATAGTGTCACTTGCAGAGACATTTAAAGTGCTCCCTTTCTTTACTTATACTGTTGCATCAATTAGCTGAAAAAGTAGTTTGAACACAAATGCAAATGAGTTGTTTGAAGCACCGAGGGCGGGCCTTTAGCCCTTTGTTCACTTAGCTCCGCCTATTTCTTGGTGATCAACATGGCCAGATGTCTGAGTACTGCTCTTGCCTGGCCCCATAATCTTGCGTGTGAAACAGAAAATTTCTGCAACACAATCTGGCGAGTGTCAATGCACCCTTAGAGTATGTTCCCATGGTGGATTTTACAGCCGGAATTGTGTCCACCTCCCATGGTTTTCACTGGGCATATTCTTTCTTGGCACAGGGTCCAGACATCACTGGAAGCAGCGACAGGGTGAAAAACTGCAAGACCCAGGGCTCTTTCTGCCACAGAAAATGGAGTTCCACTGTAAAAAAAATATATATATATATATAAACATATACTTTTGTACTGGACTCTGCAGGATGGAAACGCATAGTGTACTTTCCTTTGCCCCCCTCCCCCACAACATATATGTTAAACATGGGACAAAAACATGATGTGAACCCAGCATTAGGCCTGTACACATTCAGGTGTTGGTCAGGTTTTCCGATGCAGTTTTTAAAGCTAAAACCAGGTGTGGCTCATAAAGGGATTATTTAGGGCTCATGCACTGCCGCATTTCCCGGGTCGACCATGTCTCCGCTGAACTGAAATGACTGTATCATCGTGTTTTGCCATACAGTCAGTTCATATCTGATTGTGGATCTCTTGTACTGAACTCACAGTTCAGTACACATATTTCGTTGCGTGGCCGTTTTAACGCCATCCTCGCCACTTGGGAGTGATGGGGGCCGGGACATCAGCCCTAGCAAATTTACGCCTAGAAACAAGTGTAAATGTTGGTAAAAAAAAAACTACTCTACTCAGAGTGGAGTTATGTTTCACCCCAGTCGCACGGACTGTAAAAATGCGCCTAATTTATGAACGAGTGGCATGCATAAAATGCTGGTCTTTGAAAGAGTCAGCTTCACACTGAGCGAGGACATGAAGTTAGAGACAGCAGACATTCTAGTACAGTAGGGGCAGGGGTTGGATTCAAATCTTTAACAACAGGTTTCCTACTCAACGGCAGGCATGCAGCGTCACGGCACATATTTATATATGCATACACAATATATATGCAACACACATACACATAAATACACCATATAAATGGTACACATACATAAATACACCATATACAGTCAGGTCCATAAATATTGGGACATCAACACAATTCTAACATTTTTGGCTCTATACACCACCACAATGGATTTGAAATGAAACAAACAAGATGTGCTTTAACTGCAGACTGTCAGCTTTAATTTGAGGGTATTTACATCCTAATCAGGTGAACAGTGTAGGAATTACAACAGTTTGCATATGTGCCTCCCACTTGTTAAGCTGAGAAGCGAATTGTCCCATTACT
Organism: Bufo bufo; assembly: GCF_905171765.1. Lineage (NCBI taxonomy): Eukaryota > Metazoa > Chordata > Amphibia > Anura > Bufonidae > Bufo > Bufo bufo. Next base: position 134,986,433 of record NC_053394.1, on the reverse strand, counting down.
TTTGGTCTCTTAACAAGTGGGAGGCCAACCCCATAGTGCTTCCAAAATGTTCCAGTAGAAGATTCCTTCATAGTGTCCCCAATGGTGTGCCAGTATAAATACCCCCAGTAGATACCCCCATATTGTCACCCATGATGTTCCAGTATAACTGCCCCCCAGTCAGTGGCGTCTCTAGATTTCAAATTTTGGGGGGGCACACTGGGGGCCAGGACAAAAGTAGGGGGGGCAGCTATGACAACGATACATTTACACAAGTACGCTTAGAAATGCTGCGATACTTTACCCAATATCTAAAACCGCAACAGGGAAGAAAAGTCCTGCTGTCTGTGGTTTAAAAAAAAAAAACACTCAGATTTCAACATGTCCTAGTTGCCTGTGGATGACACTTTTACAGGGAGGGGGATCTGTGGATGACACTGCTATGGGGGGGATCTGTGGATGACACATACCGTATATAGCATCTTATGCTATATGTGTCATCCACAGATCCACCCCATGACAGTGTCATCCACAGATCCACACCATGACAGTGTCATTCCTATTTCCCCCTCTATAACAGTGTCATCCACAGATCCCCCTCCCTATAACAGTGTCATGCACAGATCCCCCTCCCTATAACAGTGTCATCCACAGATCCCCCCTCCCTATAACAGTGTCAGCCACAGATCCCCCTCCCCGCCACTCACAGGAGTGTACATTTGACATTTCTAAACTGTAATCCATATCCTGCAGTAACTTTAAATCAGGATTAAGCGGACGCTCATCTCTACTAGTACCTTAACCTTACACCACTCGGCTAGCTTCGGTAACAGGGCCAGGCTACAGCCTACAGGCACTGCCTGTTAGTTGTTACTGAGCGAGTGCTGATTTCTGCAGGTCAGAGGATACGGATTACAGTTTAGAAGAAATGTACACTCCTGTGAGCGATCCAGATCAGTGGCGGATCCAGAGCCTGGTCTCGGGAGGGGCACTTCCAGATTATTTTCTGTCCGCCGCCACAGAACAAGGGTGCTTATAGAACAGACTACACAGTGTAGAGGTATACTGTACATTGTGTGGCACAGTGTAGAGGTATACTGTACATTGTGTGGCACAGTGTAGAGGTATACTGTATATTGTGGGGCACAGTGTAGATGTATACTGTACATTGTGTGGCACAGTGTAGCGGTATACTGTATATTGTGGGGCACAGTGTAGAGGTATACTGTACATTGTGTGGCACAGTGTAGAGGTATACTGTATATTGTGTGGCACAGTGTATGCTATATGTGTATAACATAAACATATTTCACATGAAAACTTACAATTACTTGGCTTGGCCCTTGAGGATCTCGGAGATTCAACACTTTGGCCGGGGGCTCGGCGGAGCTGATGTTGTGTTTTATCCTAATGAGAAAGATTTCATAATAAGGATTTGGAGAAGGGGCAGAGGGGTCACAAAGCAGGGAGAGGCTGGTGCTGCTACTAGGGGGTCATACCATGAAGGAGTAATAAAGCCCACCATAATGCCCCCCCAGTAGAAATAATTCTCCTTATAATGTGACAATGCAAAAAAATACCGCCTTGTAATGCCCCCAGTTGAGCTAATGTCCCCCATAATGTGCCAGTATAAAATACCCCTATATAGTGCCCCCAGTAAATGCCCCCATAGTGCTCCTCTCCCCCCTTCCTCCTAGTGCCCCCATAATGTTCCAGTATAAAATGCCCCATATATCGTGCCCCAGTAGATGCCCTCAGTGTCCCCCATAATTTGCAAGTATAAATTACCCCTTCTTAGTGCCCCCCGTAGATGACTCCATGGTACTCCTCTCCCCCCTTCCCCATAGTACCCACCATAATGTGTCCCAGTATAAAATGCTACTGTACAGGGCCCCCATATAAAATACCCCCATAATGTGCCAGTAATAAGTGCCCTCAATAACGTGCCAGTAATAAGTGCCCCCCATCATGTGCCAGTAATAAGCCCCCCATCATGTGCCAGTAATAAGCCCCCCATCATGTGCCAGTAATAAGCCCCCCATCATGTGCCAGTAATAAGCCCCCCCTATCATGTGCCAGTAATAACCCCCCCATCATGTGCCAGTAATAAGCCCCCCATCATGTGCCAGTAATAAGCCCCCCATCATGTGCCAGTGATAAGCCCCCATCATGTGCCAGTAATAAGCCCCCCATCACGTGCCAGTAATAATCCCCCCATCACGTGCCAGTAATAAGCCCCCCATCACGTGCCAGTAATAAGCCCCCCCATCATGTGCCAGTAATAAGCCCCCCCATAATGTGCCAGTAATAAGCCCCCCCATCATGTGCCAGTAATAAGCGCCCCATCATGTGCCAGTAATAAGCCCCCCATCATGTGCCAGTAATAAGCTCCCCATCATGTGCCAGTAATAAGCCCCCCCATCATGTGCCAGTAATAAGCCCCCCATCATGTGCCAGTAATAAGCCCCCCATCATGTGCCAGTAATAAGCCCCCCCAATGTGCCAGTAATAAGCCCCCCTAATGTGCCTGTAAAACTATTGTAAAAAAAAAAAAAAAACACTTACCTCCATGTCAGCGATGCGATGCAGGCCTCTTCCGGCCTGTGTCCCGCGCTGTATGGCTCAGGCGGCGCGATGATGTCATCGCGCCACCTGCATCGGCCTCTGATAGGCTGCCGGCCTAGTGCCTGCAGCCTATCAGAGGAAGGGGAAGGGACACGCCTCTCCCTCCCCTGCCCCACCGCAGCACAGGCAGATGACTATGGAGATGAGCGCAATGGAAGCGCTCATCTGCCTGTGCCCGACGGCGGCGGCTCACTTGGGGGGGCATTTTAGTTGGGGGGGCACAGCGTGATGTAGGGGGGGGCCTTTCTTCCCCCCCTGGCGTTGCCACTGCCCCCAGTGGTGCCCCCATAATGTGCGAGTGTAAATTCCCCCGAGAAGATAGCCCAGATGTGCCAGTATAAATGCCCCCAGTAGATGCCCCCATGATGTGTCAGTGTAAATGCCCCATAGTCCCCCATTATGTGCCAGTATAATTGCCCCCATGATGTGCCAGTATAAATTCCCCCATAGTGTCCCTGATGATGTGCCAGTAATGCCCCTATAGTGTCCCCCATGATGTGCCAGTAATGCCCCTATAGTGTCCCCCATGATGTGCCAGTAGATGCCCCCATAGTGTCCCCCATGATGTGCAAGTAATGCCCCCATAGGTTCCCCCATGATGTGCCAATAATGCTCCCATAGTGTCCCTCATGATGTGCCAGTAGATGCCCCGATAGTGTCCACCAGGATGTGCCAGTAGATGCCCCCATAGTGTCCCCCATGATGTGCCAGTATAAATGCCCCCATTGTGTCCCCCATGATGTGCCAGTAATGCTCCCATAGTGTCCCACATGATGTGCCAGTAGATGCCCCCATAGTGTCCACCAGTATGTGCCAGTAGATGCTCCCATAGTGATCCCCATGATGTACCAGTATTGCCACCATAGTGTCCCCCATGATGTCCGAGTAATGCCCCCATAGTGGCCCCCATCATGTCCCAATAATGCCCCATAGAGTCCCCCATCTTGTGCCAGTAATTGTCCCATAGTATCCCCCATCATGTGCCAGTAATTCCCCGTAGTATAACCCATCATGTGTCACTAATGCCCCTATAGTATCCCTTATCATGTGCTGGTAATGCCCCCATCATGCGCCAGTAATTCCCCCATAGTGTCCCCATCATGTGTCAGTAATGCTCCTATAGTATCCCTCATCATGTGCCAGTAATGCCCCCCCTAGTGTCTCCATCATGTGCCAGTAATACCCCCATAGTTTCCCATGAAGTGCCAGTAATGCCCCCATAGTGTCCCCCATCATGTGCCAGTAATTCCCTCAGTTGATGCCCCTATAGCGCGCCACATAAAAGAAAAAAAAAACACTAATACTTACCTCCATGCTGGCAGCGATGCACGCCTCTTCTGGCCTGTGTCCGTCGCAGTACAAATCTCGGTTCAGGCGGACGCGATGGTGACATCGCTCCGCCTGCGCCAGCCTCTGATAGACTGCAAGCCTAGTGCCTGCAGCCTATCAGAGGAGCTGGAAAGGGAGACACCTCTCCCTTGCTCTGCTGCTGCCGCCGCTGCTGGGCTCCGCATCGGGATTCAGCCAGCAACACGGTTCTCCGATCCGGCTGTAATTTTAAAACCCGGATCTGGAGAACCGGAGAGAACCGGCTGAGTCCCATGCCTGAGTAGGGGTGATGTTACTGTATCTAGTGTATAGTTGGTGTCATCAGCGTAGAAATGGTACTGAAAACCAAATCTGCTTATAATCTGTCAAATAGGGGCTGTGTAGAGAGAAAAGAGGAGAGGACCAAGGACTGAACCCTGAGGAACCCCAACAGCAAGAGGGAGAGAAGCAAATTACCGTATACACTGAAGGACATTCAAGTCAATAGGTTTCTGTGCTGTCTGTGATTCACTGATGTGTGAAAGAGACCTTAAAGGGATTGTCTCATGGCAGCAAATGGCACTTATCATGTAGTTTAAAGGTAATACAAGGCACTTACTAATGTATTGTGATTCTGCATATTGCCCCCTTTGCTGGCTGGATTTATTTTTCCATTGCATTATACACTGCTCATTTCTAGGGGTTATGGCCACTGCTGCAGAGCAGGTACGTAGTAGCTGAGACAGGAGCTGTTGTGCATGAAGGCGACAGAAGGTGAGTTTTTTTTGTTCTCCCTGGCTGTGATGCTCTCCACTGCAATTGGACAGCTCACACCTAGGGAGAAGAAAACGCCCATTAAGAAATGCGCCCGTCTCCTCCTCCCTGTACCGATGAGAAACTAGTATGTGCTGTAACATCAGTATGTCCTACACAACCCGCTAGTTATATGATAATGTCCAGAGCGGTGAAAGGTCCTCTTTAACTTTGTCTACATAATAACTGCCATTTCCTTAATTGAGACAACCCCTTTAGGCCCAATAGATTGCAGCATGGTGAGTCTACAGTGTCAAATGCTGCAGAGATCCAGGAGAATGAGTACAGAGTAGTCACTGTTGCATTTGGCTGTCAAAAGGTCATTTGTCACTTTGGTGAGTGCAGTTTCTGTAGAATTTGGAGGGCAGAAAATTGATTGTAAGGGGTCAAGGAAAGAGTTAAGAGAAAGATACTGGATGATCTGAGAGTGGACCAGAAGCTCCAGGAGTTTAGAGATGAAGGGGAGATTACAGACAGGTCTGTAGTTAGTTGTGCATGGCGGGTCAGGAGGTTTCTTTAGTAATGGGGTTATGTTTGAAAGAGGAGGAGAGGATACGAGAAGAGAGGGATAGGTTGAATATTTAGGTGAATAGTGACATCTGGGGAGAGAGACTGGCGGAGATGTAAGGGAATAGGGTCAGTAGTGCAGGTGGCAGGACGAGAAAAAGAGAGGATCTGGGAGACGTCTTCTGTGACGGGTTCTAATATAGAAAGTGAACCAGTGGAGGTGCTTTAGGGAAGATGCTTGATAAATGATTACAAGCTGGATGTTTTCAATTTTCTCTTTAAAGTAGGTGGCCAGATCTTCAGCACAGAGGTTCAGCTGCTGCAGAACCTCAACAGCTCAGCTGCCTCGTAATACAGACATGAGCTGCTACACAACATAATACACATCTCAGCTGCTGCAGAACCTCAGAAAACACCTCAGCTTCTGCACAACATAATACACACCTCAGCTGCTGCAGAACCTCAGAAAACACCTCAGCTTCTGCACAACATAATACACACCTCAGCTGCTGCAGAACCTCAGAAAACACCTCAGCTTCTGCACAACATAATACACACCTCAGCTGCTGCAGAACCTCAGAAAACACACCTCAGCTTCTGCACAACATAATACACATCTCAGCTGCTGCAGAACCTCAGAAAACACACCTCAGCTGCGGCAGAACATAATACACACCTCAGCTGCTGCAGAACCTCAGAAAACACCTCAGCTTCTGCACAACATAATACACACCTCAGCTGCTGCAGAACCTCAGAAAACACACCTCAGCTTCTGCACAACATAATACACATCTCAGCTGCTGCAGAACCTCAGAAAACACCTCAGCTTCTGCACAACATAAAACACATCTCAGCTGCTGCAGAACCTCAGAAAACACACCTCAGCTGCGGCAGAACGTCACACAACTGTGTTGCTCCAGAACATAATACACATCTCAGCTGCTGCGGAACCTCAGAAAACACCTCAGCTTCTGCACAACATAATACACATCTCAGCTGCTGCAGAACTTCATAATACACAACTGAGCTGCTCCAGAACATAATACACATCTCAGCTGCTGCAGAACCTCTTGGACCAGGTCTCAGCTACTACAGGATATCAAAATACACATATCTGCTGCTGCAACGCTGGGAGAGCTCCTCTTTTCTCTTCAAAAAGAGGTCTTGTAGCAGCTAAAATGTGCATTATAAAATGCCTGTGTATTATAAAATGTCCTGTGTATATGATAACGTGTTATAACTGTATCTTATGTATAACTGCAGCTCTTCAAAGTAAACACCACATAACCGACTGAGAAATCTACCAATATAAGAAGGCGGGCTGTACAGACCGTCGAACATAACACAAACGCAATGTATTCTGGGAGGTATAGTTTCCTGCCCGCTCTCATTAACCATCGTAAACAGATCGGCCTACTACATTTCCCAGAGTTCCAAGGTTTCGCTTCTCCCATTTGACGGGCCAATCACAAAAGGCTGTGACGCTAGACGCTCTGATTGGTTAGTTTGGAACGAGCGACTAGTTTCAAATTGATAACGTGTGGGGTCGTTGCTGGAGCATCAGCTGGGCAGGCGAGGAGCCCTGGATACCGGGGAAGCGGCCGGAGTCGGTGGGTAACGGGGCCTTTTGCATGGGCGCGTGTTGTTGTAAGACGGGACATTTACCTGACCTATCCAGGAAAACCTTGCATTGTGTTACAGGGCTCCAGATGGCCAAAACGGTCGCCAATGCGACTAGAATAGCAAAATGGCGACAGGACTTTGTTGTCTTGTCGCCACTTGTCCCTAGACCCTGGGTTGTGTGTACGGGGCTGTAAGGTCAGGATTCTGCTAGGATGATGAAGGCCCGTGGGGTGGGGACTTCACTCGTACTGAGCATGCTCAGTTTGCCGGGTAGGAAAATATCTCAGAACACCGGACCGGTATTCTTCCTGTGCCCCTGGAATTGCTGGTACTCCTGGCATCACAGCGCCATCTGTGGGGAATACTGAGGGATATCTGTTAGCGCCTGCCTGCAGGGGGCGTTGTGGTCGGGGTGGTTAAGGCTCTGTGCGCAGGCGCAGTGTCTCCCGGAGCCTAGCTGTTGGTGGTCGCGCATGCGCAATTGGTGGTCGCTTCTCCTTCAGCGCGCCCTGTAATTTTACCTTACCCGTGGTAGTGTGCTTGCAAACCTGTGGTAGTGTGCTTGCGCTGAGGCGCACACCCCCTCCTCAAGCTGATCTTCGTCATGTCCGTTGCGGCCGCGTCACTGGAAGTCACGAGGGGTAAGGGATTTTCATGGGTTAAGGTTTTTTTTTATAGAACACCGGGTCTGTGTTCTCCCTCCTCCGCGCTGTCTTCCCGGTGAACGCTGAAGTCTGGGCTGCCGCGCCCACCCCGGGACGCGAGGAGAGACGGCGACAGCTCCAGATGGCTGCGTGTGAGATGCTCACTATGGCAGGTAGGAGACGGCTGTTAGCAGTTGCCCTTGGCAATTCTCTGAGCTGCAGGCTGACTGGTTGCTATGGGCAACTGCTGCACAGAGGATATGGTACCCCAAAACGTTCTTGTCTGGGGGAATAATTGGGGGTGACTGTTTAGGCTCCATTCACACGTCCGTGGTGTATTGCGGATCCGCAACACACCCGCCCGGCTCCCCTATAGAAATGCCTGTTCTTGTCCGCAAGCTGCGGGCAAGAATAGGACATGTTCTATCTTTTGCGGACCTGAAGATCGGGGCTGCGTTCCGCAAATGCGGATGCTGACAGCACACAGTGTGCTGTCCGCATCCATTCCGTCCCCATAGAAAACGAATGGGTCCGCACCCGTTCTGCAAAATTGCGGAGCGGATGCGGACCAATTTGCGGACGTGTGAATGGAGCCTCAGACTGGACACCTGCAGTTCTTGGTGCACTGCCGCATAATACACCTGAATACAGCCTTAGGGCTCATGCACGTGGCCGTATAGCGGCCCACATACAGCGTGTCTGCAATAAATGGGCACCGGCCGCGTGCACTCCGCATCACGGACCCATTCACTTGAATGGGTCAGGGAGATGCGGTGCGGAGGCATGCACTACTTTTTTGCGTAACGGACAGATCACTGACCCATTCAAGTTGATTAGGTCTGGATCTGTCCCGGCCGCTGCACGGCTGTAGCCCGTGCATTGGGGACTGCAAATTGCGGTCCCCAATGCACGGAACGGCTGTGTGCATGAGCCCTTATGAAGGTTTTATGATTGTAGAAAAACCCTTAGGGGGTCATTTATCAAACTGCTGTAAAGTAGAACTGTCTGAGTTCCCCATAGCAACCAATCAGATTCCACCTTTCATTTTTCACAGCTCCTGTGGAAAATGAAAGGTGGAATCTGGTTGCTATGGGCCACTCAGCCAGCTCTACTTTACAGCAGTTTGATGAATCTCCCCCTTAGTTCTTAGTAAATCCTTTACAGTAATTCTGGTGTCTAAGGGCTCTTTCACACCTGCGTTCTTTTCTTCCGGCATAGAGTTCCGTCGTCGGGGCTCTATGCCGGAAGAATCCTGATCAGTTTTATCCTAATGCATTCTGAATGGAGTGAAATCTGTTCAGGATGCATCAGGATGTCTTCAGTTCCGGAACGGAACGTTTTTTGGCCGGAGAAAATACCGCAGCATGCTGCGCTTTTTGCTCCGGCCAAAAATCCTGAACACTTGCCGCAAGGCCGGATCCGGAATTAATGCCCATTGAAAGGCATTGATCTGGCCTTAAGCTAAACGTCGTTTCGGCACATTGCCAGACCCGACATTTAGTTTTTTCTGAATGGTTACCATGGTTGCCGGGACGCTAAAGTCCTGGCAGCCATGGTAAAGTGTAGCGGGGAGCGGGGGAGCAGCATACTTACCGTCCGTGCGGCTCCCGGGGCGCTCCAGAGTGACGTCAGGGCGCCCCAAGCGCATGGATCACGTGTTCACATGGATCACGTCATCCATGCGCATGGGGCGCTCTGACGTCATTCTGGAGCGCCCCGGGAGCCGCACGGACTGTAAGTATACTGCTCCCCGCTCCTACTATGGCAACCAGGACTTTAATAGCGTCCTGGCTGCCATAGTAACACTGAAAGCATTTTGAAGACTGCTCCGTCTTCAAATGCTTTCAGTACACTTGCGTTTTTCCGGATCCGGCGTGTAATTTCGGCAAGTGGAGTACACGCCGGATCCGGACAACGCAAGTGTGAAAGAGGCCTAAGGGTGTGTTCACACTTGGCAGATTTATTGGAGACCTTTCTGTGACTGTCCCATTCAACTGAAGGCAGTAAACTATGCACCTGCTGCAGGAACAACCCCATTCAGATTGGAAGTGCGTTTCGGTCACAGAAATTTGTATAACAAATCTTCTGCATGTGAATACACTCTTCACACAAACGTATTTTGTTTCCATGTCCGTTACGTAGCCCCGCAAAAAAGATAGAAATTGTCCGTTTTGCGGACAAGGACAGATATATTGTTACACTGGATCCGCCAAAAAAAAAAACACGGATGCCATACGGACGTAATATGTTTTGCGGACGCCAGTGCTCCAGATGGCGACCAAAATGGTTGCCAATGCGACTTTGTTGTCTTGTCGCCATTTGCGCCGACACCCTCCGCTGCTCTGCCTCTTTAAGAAAAAAAGGCCTTCATCCAGCGGACACGCTGCAGACGTCTGCCGCTCACACTGGGGTCAGTGATTGTCTTGATGCCACTGCTGCCACACCTTTTCATGGAGAAACCCAAGACAAGCAGCGGAGGCCTGGAAGCGAATAAGCCAGGACCCGGCTCTAATGTGAATCTGGCTAGTCTGACAGGTAGGGATGTCCCGATACCATTTTTATTTTTTAAGACCGAGTACCGATACTTTTATTTAAGTACTCACCGATGCCAATTACGGTGTGGTAATGTTTTTACAGGAAATTCCAATTTAATTCGGTCCTAGGGGAGATTTATCAAACCTTGTACAAAGAAACAGCGGCGCAGTTGCTGATAGCAATGGAAAAAATTAAAGCTGGAATTTGGTTGCTACGGACAACTGCTTTACTTTTCCTTTTGTACAAGGGTTAATAAATTAGCATATAACAGTTTCCCAACCAGTGGGCCTCCAGCTGTTGCAAATCTACACCTCCCAGTTTTGTAACAGCTGGAGGCCCACTGGTTGGGGATCACTATTATATGCCCCCCCCCCCCACCTTATTTTATTATTTACAGTTTGTTTTAACATGAAATGGAGAGAAATTAACAGAATTTCTCCTCCATTTCATGCACCCTACCCACCTGGCCTGCTGTAATCCTTCCCATGCAGGTCCACCAGAGTACTGGGAGGAAGTGGCTTTAACTTCCTCCCAGTGCTAGGCAACTGCATGGGACTTGGGAGACGCCGCACAGAAGTCCCGCCCCCACGCCGATCAGCTGGGAGCAGCGCCGCCACCCGTAGGAAGATGGACACGCCGCTGATCTGGGCCATGAGGTATCGGCGACATTTGCACGAGTACAAGTACTCGTGCAAATGTCCGGTATCTGTATCGGGACATCCCTACTGACAGGTCATGGAAATGAGTGCACAACGCTGTATCTTAGAGAACCCAGTGCTCCTAAGCATCCCAGCTATATTATATGTATTTTTTAAATTTGGCGACTAAAAATTTCATTTGTTTCTGGGTCCACCTGTGAGATCCGTTCAGGGCTCTCACAAGCGGCCCCAAACGGATCAGTTTAGCCCCAATGCATTCTGAATGGATGTGGATCCATTCAGAATGCATCAGTTTGGCTCCATTCCGCTCTGGAGGCGGACACCCGAACGCTGCTTGCAGAGTTTTGGTGTCCGCCTGGTGATGCAGAGCCAAACGGATCTGTCCTGACTTACAATGTAAGTCCATGGGGACGGATCCGTTTACATTGACACTATATTGATGCAATTGTAAACGGATCCGTCCCCCATTGACTTTCAATGTAAGTCAGGACTGATCCTTTTGACTTAGACTCAGGCCCCTTTCACACGGGTGAGCGGTGATTTTCACGCATCACTTGTGCGTTGCGTGAAAATCGCAGCATGCTCTATATTGTGCGCTTTCCACGCAACGCAGGCCCCATAGAAGTGAATGGGGCTGCGTAAAAATCGCAAGCATCCGCAAGCAAGTGCGCATGCGGTGCGATTTTCACGCACGGTTGCTAGGAGACAATCGGGATGGAGACCCGATCATTATTATTTTTCCCTTATAACATGGTTATAAGGGGAAATAATAGCATTCTGAATACAGAATGCATAGTAAACTAGCGCTGGAGGGGTTAAAAAAATAAAAATATTTTTTTTAACCCCTCCAGCCCTATTGTACTATGCATTCTGTATTCAGAATGCTATTTTCCCTTATAACCATGTTATAAGGGAAAATAATAGCAATCTACAGAACACCGATCCCAAGCCCGAACTTCTGTGAAGTTCGGGTACCAAACATGCCGATTTTTCTCACGCGCGTGCAAAACGCATTACAATGTTTTGCACTCGCGTGGAAAAATCGTGCATGTTCCCGCAACGCACCTTTTCCTGCAACGCCCGTATGAAAGAGGCCTTAGACCTTTTTTTTTTTTTTTTTTTACTTGGTTATGCAGACTGATCGAATACCAGCGTTTGCATGTATAGGTGCGGATCCGTCTGTGCAGATGCCAGACGGATCCGCACCTAACGCAGGTGTGAAAGTAGCCTTAGGAGCCAATGGCTCCATTTATTTATTATTAATTAATTTTTTTTATTTTTTACAGCACTGTTACTGCTTTCAGGGTGCCGCCCTATGTGCGTGTAATGCTGAGATGGGGTAGGGGGTGTCTCTGAAAGCTTGAATGGAACCTAGCTCTCCTTTGTGGACTCTGGACACTAAGGGAGAACGCTTGGTAATGGGGTGGGGGCATTGCATTATGACGTGTGGAATGGGGGGCGATGGAGAATAGGATATTGGGGTACAGATGGCTCTGGATGTATCTGTGAGGAGGATCAGACTTTTTTTTAGGGGGGGGGGGATTGGGCTTTAAAATGATCTATAATTGCCCAGTATCGGCAACAGATGGAAAAAATGGTCAATTTATGTGACTAGTAATTATCCTTTCCTACCAAAACTACAACTATAGGAGATGTTATACCTAGCTTTGACATTTGCTTCTAGATGTGGCATAACTGTTGTTTTTTTTTGTTTTTTTTTTCTTACTATTATGTCTCTTTTTTTTTATATACTGAGATTCAAACGCTTTATTATTGTCTTTTGCCATGATTTATTGTACATTACTGTTTGTACATTTGTATACCATCATGATGTGAATTTATGGAAGACGTTGTATACTCATATATTTTAATTTTTTTTATATAAAAATATGTTAAATAAAATGATCTATAATTTCTCGCTCGTATCTTTGGGGGATACAGGACCGTGGGTATAGCTGCTTGCTGCCACTAGGAGGTGACACTAGGCTGAAAAGTGGTAACCTCTCCCCTGCCGGCTATACCCCCTCCAGCCTGGAGAGAGCATATCAGTTTTTAGCTTGGTGTCGTAGGAGCAGATCTCCCTGCTTGGCAGGGTGGCTCTTTTGATTTTCTTAATTTTGTTATTTTTCACAGATTTCATGGAAGGGGCACAGGAACTCTTGCATCCCCGTCTCCCTGGGAGGCTGGCCGGTGTTGCTTGTTCCACCGCCCTGCTTCCCCCAAGAAGACAAAGCAGACCAGGGCAGCCTCGCTCCCCTGCTTCCCGCCAGCAAGAGGGCCACCTCCTCTCCAGCCCTTCTCTGCCTGGACCCTGGATGCCTGGTGCCAGCGGTCGTGGGGTGGCCCTGCTGGTACAAGACTAAGGGTGAAGAGCACAGATGAAGGGGTTAATCCCATTCCACGGCGGAGGCATCTTAGTTTCTGTCTCCCCACCCCTCTCCGATCTAGACATATCAGGACAGGGGAAATTCAAGAGGATTCCTCAACAAACAGGCACCTTCTGCCCCCCATACCGGGCCCCCCGTTCTCTAACCGACCGGATGGGCTCCCCGGTTGGCCAACGGCCGCACCTTCTCGGCTGATCCATCCTGGGCGCCTGCTAATGCCGTTCCGGGTCCCTCCGTTTTCCAGAGGGAGAGCAGGCAGAACGGATGCCGCAAAATCTAGGCCCCGGCTTTATTCGGGCCTACTGATTTATTTATTTTCTTTTTCCCTCCGGCCGCTCTGTTTTCTCTTCTGATACACGGGCTGGGCTTCCGCGGCCAGTGGACACAGACAGCCGCATTCCGGACACCGATCCTGGCTCCGCCCCGGTCCTTGAGCGGTTTAACCCTTCCTGCACAGCCACCTCTTTAAGGCTGGCACCTGTTTACCCTAGGTTTCTATCTGCAGGTACAATGTGCCTTAATATTGCAGTATTCAGCCCTTCCTGCCTCTTCTCTATATAAGGCTAGATCCTCACCCAAAAAATAATAATAATGCGCCATACAGATCCTGCCCTCCTCAGCCCACATCACCACAGGATCACCCTGTCTGGTGTACCAACTAGGCCTGTACCCCATCCCGGACAGTGGAGGATTTCTCACAGTTCTCCCAATCGCATTCCGGGGCTGTTGGTTGATAATGCCCCACCTGCGAAAATCCAGTGGAGTACATCTGAAGGATTTCCAATCCGCCCTCCGGGCCGTTTGGTTGATAATGCTCCAACTGCGCAAAGCCAGTGGAGGACAACTGAAACTTCCCAATCGACCCTCCTGGGTCGTTTGGTTAATAGAGCACTGTCTGCGCAATCCGGTAAACGGACATTTAGTTCCATTCCACCTCCGGGGTAGTTTGGTTGTTATATCAACACCGGCACAGCCTGCAACAGCCATGGGCTAGAGGCTGAGAGGTAGAACTGCGCACGAGCGGGCCGAAGCAGGACAGTTATTCGGACTCTGACATGAATCCGGTTCAATCTTCCAAGATTATGTCAGTGCTAGCCGGCGGTTCTGGTGTATGCATTACCCCCTTCCTTAGGCGGTATTTGCACTTCTACTGGATACAGTACTTACCTTATGTATTACCTCCTTCCTTATGTTGACTGACCGCACTAGCCCTGGTCTCAATGCCAGCCATAGGCGTCCTCCGTTCCGTAAGTGGCGGAATTGCAGTTCCACTGGGCACAGTATTGTCAGTATGCATTAACCTCTTGTATAGGTGGCATTATGGCATTCTCACTGCCGTTGCAGTGTTTACGTACGCCTTACCCCCTTACTGGAGTGGGATAATTGCACTTCCCACCGGGTACAGAACTTGTCATATGCAAGTTCCTGCTGGGTGCGTTACCCCCATCGATAGGTGATGTATTTGCACAACCTCGGGTTACAGTACTTGCTGGATATGTTATTCCACATCATAGGTGGAGTGATTGCACTGCCACTGAGTGCAGTGCTTACCGTAGGCATTACCCCCCCTCCATAGAGTGGGTAATTACACTTCTGTAGATTGCGGTTCTGACTATCGCGCTACCCCCTTCCCTAACCGAGGGATTGCACTACCATTGGTTGCTATTCCATCTCTCATTTGCCATCACATACTTCCTGGGGCATTACCCTCTACAAATGATCCATTAACGGGGGAATCACTATGCATCTTTGCATGCTATAATTCAACTACGCCACGACACTAGATGCCTTGGCTTCCTTCACAGGTGGCCCGTGGGAACAGTCGGTACCGCTGGTACCTGGTACTCTCCATCTAGTGGCATATGGATACTGCCACTGGATACTCCCATATTGTATCCCTCTCTTCTTCCAGCGCTGGTTGGGGACACAAAAAATGTCAACCATGAGCCTCCACAGTTCAGGTCAGTCACATTACACAAAATACTGTGATCACGATCCAGCAAGCAGAATATTCCACTGACTCCTGATGCTTCGTCCACCACTCTTCCTTATCTAGGTGAGGGTGTTATGCTGGCACTCTGCTGTGGCTACTACAACGCGTTCTCCTTCGCAGGGAAGTTTTCACGCTAGGGCTAGATGGTTGTAATCGCTGTAGTGGGACAGCCCCCCCTCAGGTAGGGGTTCTGCCCTGGCACTACTTCGGCAGTTGCTTCTGTTCAGCACCCTTTTCAGGTGGAGGGTTTAAGGTTAGCTCTACTAACTGAAACAGCATGATACCATGACTTCTACTGGATGTCCTCAGGCCTCCCCCCTCATGCGGTAGCTCCTACTGCACAAGAGGTGTTTGCATCACCATTGCATGCTAAGGTTCCTACTGCACAGCTTTCGTCAGGTGATGGATTCTTCTAACACAAGAATCAGTGACCTCTAGGGTGTGGCCTACTCCTCAGCTGGAGTATGGCGTGAGCATTACTCTTGTGCCTTCCCTTGTATGGCCTCATCTTCAGGCGGAGTATCGCATTACCACTAGATTCTGTAGAGCGCCAGTCTCCGATGGGAATGGGCTTAGTTCTGGCCTCTTTCTGGTTTACACTACCGATAAGGGTCCATTGCTTTAACAACTGTTGTCCTTCTGTCGTCAACCCGGCGATGGCGTAGTTGCCATTGCTGATCAGCACCTACCTTCGAGTGCGTTCTACTGGCTAGCTTAGTCCCTGCGGCACTCGTCAACCACTAGTTTGCCGTTCTAAGCGGGACTTGGGTTCTACTAGTGATGCCGTAACTCCATCGGTGCTACCTCTCTTCAGATATCAGTAATGTCTACGTCACCTCACGCCAATGGTGGTCATTCTTTCACTGCTCATTCCAGGGGTGGACTGAGAGCCTTCCCAAGACGGGTAGAGCAAGTGTCTGTCACGACATGCCACTGCTGGTAGGGGTTTCGTCCCTGGAACGGAACACACTTTTTTTTCCTTCCCTGTCTCTCCTCGAGCTGGATAACTGATCACCTTATCCTTCTGTCTAGCTGACCAGTAGCCATAGGTTGTACGACTCTGGAAGCCCATCTCTATTTTTTCCGGGCCCAGGGTTCCTCGGGTACGGTGGAGGCGTTGGACGTCGTAATCACACTCCACCCGGCAAGAGTATTTCTTCCAGGCAGGATTGCCACATTGGTAATATATGGTCACTGACGGGGCTTCCCATCACTGGTGGTGGTGCTCACATTGGCTTTACTTTACCTTTTTTCTCGAGGTATTGATTCGTTGGCCTGCAGTGGGGCATGCCTGGCTAAGGTGTTTTTTTTTTTCTTGCTGGTCTTTCAGGCAGCTTCTCTCACTAGAAGTCTCACCACAAGCCTCTTCGGCTATAAGGGCATTGGTCATCGGACCCTCAGGGTAACCTGGTCACCCCTGCTGGATGGCTCCTTGATGTCCTAAATGGCATCCACCCAGTGTGATCATACAGCACTGGATATTTGGTACCGCTGAATTGCCAGTCATTTACCCCCTAATCAAGGGGCCTGTGCACTCTGTGTGTCCATCACATACTGCTCAACTGATCGTATGTACTTTGCCATCCGGCATCTATTTATCTATTCACCTTCATTTTAAGGTTGGGTCTGATTCTAAGATTGTCTAATACAATACCTTATGATGCATTGGTGCCCAACCGGGCCTGTTTGACGTTCGTACTTGTTTTACCTCCAGGTATTTTCGAATATCATCATATATTCACCCCCTGATGATCCCACTCCGTGGGTGAAACGCGTCGGGGTTCTTTGTCTCTTATCACTCTATAGTATACATCCAACAAATAGAGTGAGTGTGTTGTGCGTTTTTTGTGTTTGTGCTTTTATTATACTTAGTGCACCCTGTACCTCCTGGCGTACCGTCACAAGGGTCGCATACAGTGGGCACCTTTTTTCCTACTTTGTTTGTCATTGTGATAGTCATCCTAAGGTAGGCCACTCCGACACCAGCTTTCACCTCCTGTCAGGGTTAGACAGGAGTTGAGGCTAGGCTCGAGGACAGGGAGTCCCCACCATCAGGGGACATCCCTGGGCTGAGGTCTTAGACTAGGGTAGCAGTATAGGGACACCTTCCCCACCCATTAGCTAGATCCACCTAGCCTAGTGTGGGCCTACCTGGATAACTATATAGTTTAGTTTGTCACTTCTCTAATAAACATTAGTTATCTATTATATAAGGGTTTTTTGTTGCTGGACTTACATTGGTCTACCAATATTCCGCTCCCTAGGGGGCGTGCTTTTGGCCAGAGGAGGATCCTGCCTTCTTGTACGTACTTTTTTTTTTTTTTTTTTTTTTTTTTTTTTTAATCATGAACATAGGGCAGTGCTCCGCCCAGTATCCTCTCTCTTCGCAGAAGGTGGTCACCCTTCCACGTCATCAGACATGGATTTCTCTTTTCTCCCTCGCATTATACAGACCGAGCTCTCCATCAGCCATGTGATTTGGCCTCTGAGGTTTGCTTGTCCATGACTAGCGCTTACGCCGTATGGACTTTTACCAATTTTTATTCTGGGGTCCTTGTCAAAGCTGACTAAATCCAAAGGATGTTTTCCAGATATATCTGTTCAACAGTTGCTCGGGCATTCCGCTCTCGGGGTAAGACACCGCCCAGCTGAGTCTTGGCCCACCCGACCAGCGGGCAGCACTTCTCGGGTCCATCTCCGTCATGCAGTAGCTTTCCAGTTTGGAAGGCAGCATCTTGGTCTTCTGGGCACACGTTCATCAAGTTTTACCGGGTGCCTTCCTAGGCACCAGCGGGTACTGCTCCAGGCAGCAAAGTCTTGTAGGCGGCAGTGAGTTACGCATCCTCGAGGGCGTTTTTCTCCATGGGCATGTGATTTGTTCCCTCCCCGTGGACTGCTTTAGGACGTCCGACGGTCCTGTGTCCCCCAATGATACGAGTGAAAAAACAAGATTTTTGTGAAACTCACCTGTAAAATCTTTCTCGCTTAGTTCATTGGGGGACACAGCTCCCACCTAGTAATTTCTGTTTGCCGTAAATGTTGGCGGTTGTGGAGCCAGTGGCCTTCAGTTCTGGTTTGATCCGACTGGCGTTGGTCAGATATTGGTTGTTTACCGTATGGTTGTGTGTTTTTTTTTTTTTTTTTTTTTTTTTAATTTATCCTACTCCTATTGCTTGGGCACAAACTGATATGCTCTCTCCAGGCTGGAGGGGGTATAACCGGCAGGGGAGCAGTTATCACTTTTCAGCCTAGTGTCGCCTCCTAGTGGCAGCAAGCAGCTATACCCACGGTCCTGTGTCCCCCAATGAACTAAGCGAGAGATTTTACAGGTGAGTTTCACAAAAATCTCGTTTTAAATGGCGAGGCTCACGCTGCATTGTATTATGTCAGAAAGAGGGGTGCGCTGAGTTTTGGGAAGGTTGTAACCGATGGTGGGCTTCTGATGGTGAACGTTGCTCTGGATCACTATTGGAGGCCGAGATTGTGGGGGTTCAGGTCTCGGAGGTTGTACAGATAGGGGTGCACAAATTGACATTAAGGGTGCGGCTATACAGCGACATGCCGCGTGACAGTCGCAGCGCTATTTATTAAAAAAAAGTTGTGCAACTTTTCTGCGACATGTCGCTCTGTAGCTGTATGGATAATGGAGGTCAGTTGGGTGAAGGGTTACTGAGTTATCACGAGAGATTGGAGAGTGGGGGGTTAAAAGGGGTGATTTAGGGCAGAAGCATTGGATTATGGGGAATGTGGAATCGGGGTGGGCAAGGATTTTTTATTTAGGTAGGGGGTGTTTTGGAGGGATCGAAAGATTGTGGGTATGTCATTGTAGAATAAATGGGGTATTATGAGATGCTGAATTGGTTGGGGGGGGGGGGGTATTGGTGTAATGGGTTGGGGCAGTGTCTGCTTTGGGGAGGGTCTTGATGATTCTGATTTGAAGGGTCCATACCGGTTTTGGTCACTTGAGCAGTATCAGTGCTGCTCCCAGCCGATTCCCAGCATGCCATGGAGAGCCCACTGTATAGGCTTTCCTTCTGTATTGTAAATTCCCCCTTTTCTCTGATACAGGATTTACAGACGAATACAGCACAACTGATTCCACGAAGATTTGTTAGCTGGGGAGGAGACAGTCATGTCGGGCTTACAGGAAAACTACTCTTTTGACGCTCCTTCCACGTATATCGACTTTGGTTCTTTTCATGAAGAAGATGATCAAAATGCAGATTCCTGGTTTGGTAAGTATCCTCTACATTTTGGTGTTATAATAAATCAGAACATACTTGCCAAACTGATCCCCCTGATAATCCACCATCTGCTTCCTGGTCCATCGTGACATGCAGGACTTGATTGGCCGAGTCATTTCCTGCATGTTGAGAGGGACAGAGAATCGGAGGTGGGCAGGGGACCGTGAAACCGATTTTAGTTTGAGTATCTTTTAAACAAAAACAAAAAAATTTAAGAGGTTTTCCGATTCTCTGGATAGGTCATCAGTATCTGATCGGTGGGGGTCCAACAGCCGGGATCCCCGCCAATCAGCTATTTCAGAAAGCCTCGGCACTTGCAGTAGTGCTGTGGCTTTCTGGCTGCTTTCCCTAGGCTGAGTGACGAAATGTTCATTGGTCACATGGCCTAGGCGCAGCTCAGCCCCATAGAAGTGAATGGAGCGGAGTTGTGATACCAAGTACAGCCGCTATACAATGGACGGCGCTGCGCATGGTGAGCAGAGAGAAGGCTGCAGTGCTGTTGTGAGGGCCTCCTCAAACAGCTGGTTGTGGGGATCCCGGATAGGTCACGAGTATTTAAAACTCTGAAAACGCTTTTAAACAGCTGGACATCCCCGTTACAGGGATTGTCCGAGACAATTCAATATCGAGCATGCCCCGAATGCTATAAAATACCTTATGGTATGCTTACCTCTTTCTCCGGCACCATTACCTGTGCCACCCGTCTGGTCCTCCTTCTGCCGATGCTTGTTTGCAGACTGCATCAGTGACTTTCAGGTTTACTGCTAAGGACAGTGATTGGCTGCAGCGACTATGTGGCATATACCTGGACTGCAGCCTGTAAACAAGCAATGGCAGGAGGACTGAACAAGTGGCGCAGAATACGGTGCCTGAGAAAGGTAAGTATACTATAATTTATTTTACAGTATTCTGGGGCATGTACGACGTTTCTAGTTGTCAGGCAATCCTTTAAAATGCTTTTGATGACCTGCCGTTAGGATAGATTGGGGGGGGTCAGACTGCCCCCTGCTCCACCAGAACCAGACACTGCAACTACACAGCTCCAGTATACCGTGTAGTGGCCATGCCTGGGTACTGCAGCTCTAGTCCTATTAATGTGAGTGTACGGTGATGTGTAGCTATCAGCTGATCGGTTATTGTCAGCCCCCACCAATCTAATATTGCTAGGTCCTCAATAGGAAAATCCTAGAAAAGTATTCCGGGAGTTTACTATTGATGGCCTATCCTCAGGCGGAATCCTAGAATAATCCTTGAAAGGTGATGTCCTGTAAATGTGCTCCTTCTCCCCTGCCCCTTTCAGCCCCGAGGACTGGTCCTTCCCTGCTGCTGTTTGCTTACCTGGCTGCAGCAGTGATGTCCTGTGCCCTACAGAGGCCAGTGATTGGCTGCACAGTGATCTTTGTACGTAGATTGGCAATGCTGCAGCCAGGCAGATGACGTGGTGGGGAGGACAGAGCACTGGAAGAAGCAGGGC
This sequence comes from Bufo bufo, assembly GCF_905171765.1. Lineage (NCBI taxonomy): Eukaryota > Metazoa > Chordata > Amphibia > Anura > Bufonidae > Bufo > Bufo bufo. Next base: position 134,965,642 of record NC_053394.1, on the reverse strand, counting down.
AGAAAAGGGATAAGCATGGCATCCATGTTATTTGTCAAGTTTAAGGGGCGGTCTGAGTTCTTATTGAATTCCGACATTCCCTTTAAGTGGTGGGGATCTATTTTAATTTTTAGGGCAAATCACCCGACCCTTGTGTTTCCTCCGCTAACCGCAAAATGTTCTTGTGCTGCAGATCAAATGAAAGATGAAAACACCCCCCCCTCTGACTTTGTGAGCGCGACGCAGGCACAAGCAGGTAATGCTAGAACAGTGAAGTCTATATTTTGAGCATCATTTTACAGTTTTATTTTAAGATCTAAAATCTACATAATGAATTCAGTCACTGCGTACATTCATTACATTGCATTACTTATCCTGTAATGCTCCTGAGTTACATTCTGTGTAATGCTCCAGAGCTGTACTCATTATTCTGCTGATGGAGTCTGTGTACATAATTACATAACTTTCCTGAACTGCAGTCATAATTCTGCTGGCTGGTGTTGGCAGCTATCAAGAAGCTTTGCTGGGCATTTATAATGCATGGGTGCCGCTGGTGTAAAGATGGTTCTACCCTCTTCCTAGTATTATAGGGTTTCCATATGCATGGAGTTTCTTATGAGGTGTCCACTCTTTACAGCAGTTCTAAGCGCTAATAAAAGGGTATCCAAAGTTGGCGACACTGCCCTAGTCAGTGCTATTGGCATGGCATATGACAAGATGAAATGTAGATGGCCTTTCAGAACACAGGTGCAGCTGGTCTCTACTCGGAGGTTGGGGGGGAGGGGAGGTGGCAGAGATTGCCCTAGAAGACGCATTGTCTGCAGACTGTCATAGCACTCATATGTTCTACCCTGATCTGTTTTGCAGATGAGAATGCAGTCAGTGATTCAGGAAACGTCAAACAGGAGAAGACTCCGGCAACACATGCCAAAAGGTAAGCGTGTGAGATAATGGGGGTCATTTATCATGTTCGTCTGTGTTTTTTTTAGCATGCGATTTAAACCGGCATAGTGGATTAGCCTGTCACTATTTTGCATAGTATTTTTAGGCAGTTGCACAACAGGTGATGAATTGGGCGATCTGTCGTTCTATTCGTCAGGGTGCCGGCGGATCGTGTGCGGTTAGACTACTCATTGATGGGCTCATGAATTAGGTGCAAAAGTGCAGCCAAAGTTTGTGAGAAGGCGCATGTCTACCCACGATATGACTATTTTAATAAAATTGTTGCACACCACCATTTAAGGCAGAGTCTAAAACTGAATATTGTCGAATGTGGCACAAATGCCCCAAAAACAGGTGTATATTAACCCCTTAAGGACTCAGCCCTATTTCACCTTAAGGACTTGGCCATTTTTTGCAAATCTGACCAGTGTCACTAAGTGCTGATAACTTTAAAACGCTTTGACTTATCCAGGCCATTCTGAGATTTTTTTTTTTTTTTCATCATATTGTACTTCATGACACTGGTAAAATGAAGTCAAATTCATTTTTATTTATAAAAAAAATACCAAATTTACCCAATTTTTTTTAAAAAATTGCGAATTTCCAAGTTTCAATTTCTCTACTTCTATAATACATAGTAATACCTCCAAAAATACTTATTACTTTATATTCCCCATATGTCTACTTCATGTTTGGATCATTTTGGGACTGAAGCCGGTTGAGTGTACGAGCCGGGATCGCGCTACAGCAGCCCTTTACTGCGCATGCGGGCTGAGAGCACGGTCCCGGCACTCAGATGCGGCGTGTCAATCAGGGAGGCGGGGAGAGCAGGATTGGAGACGACTAGGCCGCTGCCCCCTTGACTTCAAGCCTGACTTGAAGCACGGGGCAGCAGCTGAATAAAACATTGATTTCTCAATGAGGCTAAATGCTGGAAAACAAAGTGCAATAGGACACTACTATGTAGCACTATAAGGTACTCTGAACAGCTTAAGCTTTTTTTTTTTTGGTGACAGGTTCCCTTTAAATTCTTCAGGGGAGCAGACAATCTTTTTTTAAAGGGAACCTGTCACCTCCAAAAACCATTCCAAGCCGCCAGCAGCGTGTTTCCGACGATCATTTTCTTCCTGAAGGCTGATGCGGCTAAAGCTCAGAAAACGCTTATGCAGTTGTCGGTCACAGCGAAGGGGCAGGGAAGGGGGCCAATGACTTCAAGCATGACTAGAGAAGCGCGTCGGCAGGGGATAAAGTTTTCTGAGCGTTAGCCGCATCGGCCTTCAGGAAGAAAATTATCGTCGGAAACGCGCTGCTGGCTACTGTCAGGTACAGAACTCCCGCTAAAAAGTTTTTTTTTTTCTCTGACCTGTTGGAAAGGTACATGATGTTATCTGTAGTGAATGTAATCTCATCAGTGACTATTTGTGAGCTATTCCCTCCCTACTGAGCCTCAGCTGTGTCATGTGACATCTCTCTGATCTCCAACTGACACAGGACAGGAAGTCAGTTACATCTATTCATTCCTATGGGCCAGCTAAGTGAGGCTTCCATAGGAGTACATAGAGAAACGGACTTCCTGTCCACACACCTAAGACACTGTTATTTGCAGAGTCTGATTGCTGGTCACATGACATAGCTGAGAAACAGAAGGGAGGGGATAGCTCACAAATACGGTCACTGGTGAGAAGATTACATCATGTACCTTTCTAGCATGTCAGAGAATAAAATATTTTGCGTGAGTTTTTTAACTTTTACCCTATAATGCACTGCCATATGGTAACTGGAAATCAGCAGAATCCTGAATTAATTTGAATGTGAATTTTTTTAAGTTTTACTTTAAAGCTACAGAACTGTTCAATTCTACATCCTTTTCAGGATATTGGCCTGATGTCAGTATATGGAAACGCTTGTTTACATACAGTATATAGTCTGATAACCCATATAGCTTTAACTTCTCACAGCTGAGGCTTTGTTACAGTGGTGTCCAGTCTGGACAATCCTTTGCTCTAAACAGCCTGGACTCCAGGCTTACATTTTTACCTCCACTGATACATTGTAGCGAACTATCAGGCCTTTTTGCTGCTGTGTCTAGCTGACGTTTGTAGCAAGTCCTTATATATGAGAATTATTGAATCTGCTTTCAGCCTTGATGCACTTCCCTTCACTGACAACTAGCAGAGATCCTGAAATTGGTGAAACTTGAAAAACAAATCGCATTAAAGGGTTGGAGAACTTTCCTTATCATATACCAAATTTTACAAGTTGTGTACAACAAATTTGTTTGGATAGTTATTGAGCATTTTTTGAAGATTAGAATCGTGTAAAAAACAAAACTTTTTTTTTTTTTTTTCTTTCTTACTAGACGGTCTTCAAAACATTTGTCTGCACAACAGAGGAGCAAGCAGTTGGCGAAAATCAGAGCTGAAAGAAAAAAGGTTACCCCTAAACAGGAAGAGCACCCTCCCTATAAGCGGCAGAGGTTGTAAGTATCTGCTAGGCTTCAGCAACCTAAGTCCAAATGATGAAATCCTCCACATGTGCCTAATGTACGATCTCTCTTCCAGGAATGCTATCAAATGCAAATCCACAGACCCCACAGTCAACAAAGGGTTGTCCACCAGTGTGTCAGAAACATCCCCCAAACCAAAGTCCAAGCCGACCCGGCCATCAACCCCCACAGTTCTCAAGTACGTCATTTCTGTTCGAAGTGTACAGGCTGACCTGCACGTGTGTTTTTTGGGGTGCAATATCAAGCCACTTCTCCAGCCTCAATTTAAGGCCTCGTCCATATTTCCGCTTTTTACGGCTGTGCTGTCTGCATTTTCTGAGGACAGCACATGTACCCATTAAGTTCACACTAGTGTTCTGTGGACGAGGCCTTACAGTTGGGAGAACTTAATTACTTGTGCATCAAAATAGGAGGTGTAGAGTGTGATCTTCCAGGACCTTGGTGGTGTAATATGGTGTTGTTTTTTTTTTTTATCCATCTAGGAGGAAGAATATGACCTTAAAGGTAAAGAACTCCGAAGAACAAGAACTTGAGAAGGTGCAGCAACTTCAGCAAGAACTTTCAGAAAGACTGAAAAAGAATGAGGAGTCCCTGAAATCTGCGTTGGCTGGATCTGGTAGGGAAATGTAATTGCTGTAGCACAAGGATATTCATTAGTCCATTAGTATCTTGCTTTGGCCACGTGCCACCCACACTTTTCAGCTACTGTAAGTTCTTGCTTTCCACCTACAGGTCAAGTTTTGAAGAAGGTGCCAATTCAGGTTACTAAGCCTGTAGATATTCACTTCCACACAGATGATCGGATTAAGAGACATCAAGAAGAGACAAGTGGGGAGCAGTACAAACAGGTGGACTTTACTTCCGAGCTCCGCAAACACCCACCCTCTCCAGTGAGTATTCATGAGAAACACTGCGACTACAAGCTGCTTGTCAGTAGCAAAGCTGTTTTCAATAGTACTGTATGGAAAAAACAATAGTGTCAGAAGTTTCACATTTAACCCTTAAAAGACTGAGCCTATTTTGGCATTTAAAGGGTTGGCCAAATATTGGAACTTGTGACCTGTCCATAGTATAGGTGGTAAGTGTCTGATCAGTTGGAGTTTGAATTTCCTGGGCTAACCCCCTCAAGGTCCACTTGACCGTTTGAACATCTGTATATTTTTGGTTTGCTTATTAAAAACCTGGACTACCCTTTATATTCATATTGATGGACCATTACACAGTGTACTGAGTGATGTAGTTCCAGACGGACTTGGGAATATCTGATCGGGTAGGTTGGGGGATGTTGAATCCCTGCCATTCAGATACTAATACTAATGGCCTATCCTTAGGGTAAGCCAGAAGTATTGAAAAAAACCTTGAATACCCCTTTAATTTGGGGGGGGGAGGGGTAGTAATGGGGCCCAAATACAATACCTGCTAGCATCACATGTTAACCATAATAGGTGTACAAAGATGGCATGCCTTGGGGGCTTTTATCCGATTTCCTGCTATTGTACAAACCTATTGACACCCTGTGATAGTTGCTGATGAAGTGTCTTAAAGGGGTTGGCCCATCTCATACATTGGGGATGGATCACTAGGATATGCCCCCCAATGTCTGATTTGTGCGGGTCTTCCTTCATAAAGTTGATCGGCGGGGGTGCTAGGTGTCGGACTCCCACTGATCTGATATTGATGACCTATCCCATCAATATTAAAAGCCCGGAGAACCCCTTTAATGTATTCTATGACGTAATTGTATGTATTGCCTGATGTAGACAACACATTTTAGTATTCCCCCCCCCCCCCCCCCCCCCCCTTTTTTTTTTTTTTTTTTTTTAAATTGGGCTCCATGTAATACACTTCTCCAGCAGTGGCTACTGTGGCAGAGTGGCCATGGATTTGCGCCTAAGTGTTATTCCGACTGGGCAATATGACCATTGCTGAATAGCCACTTCAGAGAATGTGTTGAATCTTGTGGGTTTTTTTTCTGACAAGAATCCCCATAAACCTAAGCTCCATATATCCACCATATCTTTACTGGGATAACTGGAGCTGTATCTTCTCTACTTTCAGGCTCGTATACCAAAAGGAGGTCGTACCATACCCAAACCTTTCAACCTGTCACAGGGCAACAAGAGGAAACACGAGGAGACAACCGGGGAGTATGTTTCTACAGCTGAGCAAATTATAGCTTTTTGCAAGAAGACACCACAGCGCTACCACATGCGCAGCCGGCAGAAGGATATGGAAGGTTGGTAGATCGGAGGGTTGAGTCGCATGAGTTCATGTAATGTGTTGCAGCTTCTCTTAAAATGTGTAATATTTTTGCTGCAGGTCCATCACCTGTGAAAACTGTAAAGTTAAAGCTCACACATCCAAAAACCCCTCTACTACAGACCAAGCAGCGACATAGACCGACTAACTGCAAGAGCTCTGCAGAACTGGAAACGGAAGAGTTGGATAAAATACAGCAGTATGTAACAGAGGATTATTCTCAGCTTCCTCTTCATTTCTTCACTCAAATCCTGTTCAACACCTTTTCTGTGTTTTTCAGTAGACTCCACCCCACTCGTGGCCAGTCCTATGGAGGGAAGCATACATACTTGCCACTGCTGGGTCACGGTTCCTTTTCCTGCTGTCAACATCTGGTTTGATGCTGCAGCAGTGACCTGCTCTCTTGTTACATCGGTTGGTCACGCAACATGAAGGCGGAAGGTCACCACTGTGGGCAGTCATTGGCTGCAGCTGTGTCAGACCAGATGTTGACAATGGGTTAGTAAAGGAGCAGGGATCAGGTAAGTATGCTTCCGCAGGTCCAGCCATTGGGGGGTCTGCAGAGACTCTCAGAAGATGAACAACCATTTTAATGACTGTTGTACCCGACCGGCTATTATAGTCCGGCAGCCGGACACAAATAATCTATGTGCAGATCACTTCAGTGCACAAATCCGGCATCTGTCCACTGTTAGCGCTGGACAGAAACTGAACATGCAGCGTTTTTCTATTTGGCATCTGGGTTTCCTGATAAAAAAAACCACAGACTCCATACTTTTGTTTCCATATGAGAGAGAGATATTTATCGGTATTATTATTATTATTATTATTTTCATTATTTTCTCACTAGGTATAAATTTAAAGCCCAGGAGCTCAACACAAAGATCTTGGAAGGTAGCCATATCCTTCCAAAGAAACCCCCTGTTAAAGAATCCACCAAACCTATAGGATTTAACCTGGAAATTGAGAAGAGACTGCAGCAGCGGGAGAAGAAAGATTGCGAGGAAGAGTTATATACCTTCCGTTCCAAACCTTGTCCCAGCAAGATCTTGACGGACATAGTGGTCAGTAGTCTGAAGCTGCTTGACCTATCGCATAGTAACATTCAGCCTCTAATGTAGTTTTACTTTTTTTTTTTTTTTTTTTTTCATGTTTCAGGGCGTTCCTGGGAAGATAGCGCTGCCATTAACCATGCCGCAGTCTCCGGCTTTTGCCCTTAAGAACAGAGTGCGCATACAAACCTGGGAAGAGATGAAGGTAGGTTGTCTTTTTGCGTGTCCTGTAAATCATACTGCCTATGAAGAGATATTCCTATATGTGATGCTTATAGTGTGTCCACTGGATTTGGCTCCTCAGAGAAGACATAGTGGTCACACATGGGTGTAGCTCTCCGTTGTAGGTTTCCATTTTTATGTCGTCCTGTCTGGAGTGCTGAATGGTGAGCAGGGGCACCAGCCATCAGACCATTTTAAAGAGGACCTTTCACTGGTCCTGATGTTACCTTTAGCTTAGCTAGCTCTACAAGGCCATGTGCCTTATTTAACAGTTTCTGCTGACAGGTACTCTTTTTTTTAAGGTATGGGGTGTTTGAGTCTTGCACCAGAAAAAGGTTTTTTCTATGGTAAGTTTTGTACCGTATGTCCATGTTGATAACCAAACGTGTTTGCATTTGAAGGAAGAACCTATGCCCATCATAAAAGCCAACCCGATGCCCCATTATGGCGTGCCCTTTAAGCCAAAGGTGGTAGAGCACAGACAAGTGGAAGTGTGTCCCTTCTCATTCACTGAACGTGACCAGCAGCAGATGGAAGTAAAAGAGAAAAAGTTAGACCAGCTCAGAAATCCAGAAGTAAGTGTGCAGGTCCTGCGGGGGTTTATAGCTCCACTGTCTGCTGATGTCCTAAACTGCTTCTTTTGTTCTGCTCAAGGTTCCTAAATTCAAGGCTCAGCCTCTGCCCGACTTTGACCACATTGCCCTTCCTGAGAAAAAGGTGAAGGAGGCGACGCTCCAAGCACCCTTTGACTTGCAGATGGATAAACGTGGGGAGCATAAGCTGCAAAGGTGGAAGCAACAGGTGAGATCCTCAGGTGCCTATGCACTCTTGACTGCTGAAAATTTATTTTCAGAGGTTAAATTAAGATTTTTCTCATAATTCTAGATAAAAGAAGAGCAGAAGCAACAGAAGGAAATGACAGTCTTCAAGGCTCGTCCCAACACTGTGACCCAGCAGGAGCCATTTATTCCCAAGAAAGATAGCCGTATATTGACAGGTGGGGCAACATCAGGAAGACTATTAATGGCCAACGCCACTGGCCCCACTGGAGCATATAGACAACGTATAGTAGTGGGATACCATCTATAATAAGGGAGGAAAATCCCTGCAAAGTGCACTGAGTGGGTGCCATGTGATCCTGCTCTTTACCTGCAGTGATCATTTTAGCTTCAACAACTGTAAAATAGCCAATCCCTTAAACTTCCATAAATTCTAAGTGACTTGCTTTAAGACTAAATTTGTATTGTTGAACGGAATGCCAGACTTTCACTGTAGAACTATTGAAAGTGTCTTCTCTATTAAGTTCCACCTCAACTCTTGAACCTATCTTGGGGCACTGTTGGGAGACCACATTTGGGTTTGAATGTATGTTAAAGGGAGTCTATCATCAGGAATGTTGCTATTAAACCAAGCATAATGCCTGTTATGTCCTGCAGAATGTAGTGAATGGTCCTGTTCTCTTTTCCATGCATTTGGTATAGAAAGGAGCTTATAATTGCACAAAGGGTGGCCCGTGGCCCCTCAGTGCATGCTAGCTCTGCCATTATTCTGCTGAAGCCCCTCTTTTCCTAGGCTGATTGACAGCAAACATAATTGTGGGGTGCGAACTTCTGGGCACGGCAACCGGGGGCCTTCTGAATCTCTGCACTGTAATCCAGGAGTATCAGGCCGCCTTCCCACAGTAAAGACCTGTGCATTGCACATGATCGTGTGCAGTCCAGGAGCACAGCACTTATGTTGGCCGCAGTTCCTGACACAATAGTGATTTACGATGCAGTGTGTTCCTATCTGACCGTGGGTCCGCTGTACTGTAATCATATGGTGATGCGAGTACAGTACACAGGAAGCAACCCTCTCACTGTAAATGAATAGCTCAGATGCTGTGGTTCCAATTGACCATGGCATCTGTGGGGTTAAAAGCCTGATCAGAGTGGTCTCCGATCAGGCTCTGCTGTGGGAAATATTTTAAGCACCAGACATCTACCATACGTGGATGTGGGGAGCAAAGGCAAACATGGCCTGCCAGCATGAAGTTCCTGATGAAGACTCCCTTTAAAAACACTGACACAGGCAGGCCTCCCCCACTCGCACACCCTTCTCCCTGTTGCACCAATTCTTTCCCTTCTTTCCAAACTTAGAGAGCCTTTCTGGTTCCATAGTTCAAGACAGTTTTGAGCTGGCTACAGAGAAACGCGCCAAGGAGCGGCAGGAATTTGAAAGGTTGCTGGCAGAGAAGGAGGCTCAGAAGAGTCTCATGGAAGAGGAACAACGCAGGCAGCAAGAGGAGCAGGAGAGAGAAGAGATCAACAGATTACGACATGAACTGGTATGTGGCTTCTTGGAGTTACACACAACCACCAATTACCCACTTGGATCTTTTATTTGAGACTGTTTGCACTTACAGTACAAATGTCTAGTATTTTATTTTACTCAGTAATGGAGTAATAATGGAGTGACATGAAATGATATGAAACAGTGTTCCAGAATTATTACATGGGGAATGTAAAGTAATTGCTAAAACAGACATGTCAGAGGTGATGGGTCTTCTTTAAGCAGGGTTGTGTAAATTAGAAGACTGGAGGGCACTCAAATCTCTGCAGGTTATGAGGAAATGTAATCTAATGAGATTAAAAATTTTATTCAGATGCTAAATACCAATAAAAATCCAATCCTTTATCTGAGCTAAAGCTGTATGTACTGTGTGGTGGCTATGGACAGAATTTTATTAGATGTAGTTCTTCCTATCTATGACATACAGTCCTGATCAAAAGTTTAAGGAAAAAGCACCCCAGACCATTATGGCGCCCCCTCCACTGTGGCGCGTAGAAAACATCTCAGGTGGGATCTGCTTGCCATGCCAGTAACGTTGGAAACCAAGATTTAAAAAAAATTCTCATCGGAGAATAAAACTTTTTTCCCCTCTTTTGAATGTCCCATGTTTGGTGCTCTCTTGCAAAGTCCAAACAAGCAGTTCTGTGGCGTTCAAGGAGACGAGGTCTTTGAAGACGTTTTTTGTTTTTGAAGCCCTTCAGTCTCAGATGCCGTCTGATGGTTATGGGGCTGCAGTCAGCACAAGTAAGGGCCTTAATTTGGGTCGATTATCATCCAGTCTCTTGATGGACAGCCAATTGGATCCTCCAGCTTAGTGCTGATGACATTTTTTTGGGTCTTCCACTTGACTTTTTTGTTCCATAACCCTCAGGATCATTTAAGAAATTCCATAATGACTGTCTTACTGCGTCCCACCTCAGCAGCGATGGCGCGCTGTGAGAGACCCTGCTTATGCAGTTCAACAACCCAACCACGTTCAAAAAGGCAGAGTTTGTTTGCCTTTGCCATCACAACGTGTGACTACCTGACAGAAAATGACAATGAATCCACATCTTTGCACAGATTTGGCCTTTTAAAGGCATGTGGTCCTAAACTTTTGATCAGCTGAAAAACAGCCCGTTTCAGTTCAATCGTTATTTTTAATTAATTGAATGCTCAAAAAATGTTCTTGCTCTCATTTCTTCTTGTTGCATGTTGAAGCTCTACTTGGAACCTTGTTAAGATCCAACAATGTAAAATATGATTTTATGCCATTTTTCAAGGGGTCTTAAACTTTTGATCAGGACTGTATGTTATTTTCTATTTTCTGTGCATGATTATGGGGGCAGCCATCTTGCCTGAGCAGCTGTTAAAGGGGTTGTCTAGGAAAATATATTTGACTTGTCCTCAGGATAGGGCATCAATATGCTATCAGAGTGTGACACCCAAGAACCCTTCTAATCGGCTGTTAGAGCTCTTGAGCTCTTCAGCCTCTTCCTAGGCCAGTGACCTCACTTTACATTGGTCACATGGCCTAGTTGTAGCTCAGCCACATTCAAGTCAATTGGGCTGATCTGCAATACCAGGAACTGCCACTATATGATGTACGGCGCCGTGTTTGGAAAGCTGACAGGAGCCTGTATCTCCCACCAGTGCTTTCGGTGAGTGCATTGGCTCCCTGAAACAGCTGACTGGCGGGGGTGCCAGGATTTGGACCCCCGCTGCTGTGATAATGATGACCTGAAGATGTCGTCATTATCCTTTCCAGGATAACCCCTTTAACAGCATTCATACAGATTCTTTACAGCACCACATGGACCATAAGAATGTATAGCTTGGAGATTACTTACTGCGTTCTATGGGAGAGTGTTGTGGGCATGCTCTGAAGTGTGTGGAAGTTTCTGTGCAGGGAGGATGAGGACATGAGCTCTGACCATACCGTGTTGTGAATGGTGACTGTTACCTTTTCATTGTAATTCTGCCTGTGATGAGGACTGCTGAAAATTGAGCTTTAGGAATAGGCTCAGTGACTATTGCACGATTTTGTTTAAAGGGGTTCTGCACTTTAAACTGATCTATCTTCTGGATAGATCATCAGCATCTGATCGGCGGGAGTCCGATACCCGGGACCCCCGCCGATCAGCTGTTCGAGAAGGCAGCGGCACTGCTTTTTCACTGTTTACCGCAGGCCCAGTGACATCACGGCTAGTATCACTGGCCTGGGCGTGGCTAAGCTCCGTTCCCTTGAATGGAGCTTTGCCCCGCCCAGGCCAGGTGATACAAGTCGTGACGTCACTGGGCCTGCCGTAAACGGTGAGAAGGCCGCGGTGCTCCTGGAGCGCCGCTGCCTTCTCAAACAGCTGATCGGCGGGGGTCCCTGGTGTTGGACTCCCGCCGATCAATGCTGATGATCTATCCAGAAGATAGATTATCAGTTTTAAACAAAGTGCAGAACCCCTTTAAATATAGATGTTCATATGGAAAGTTAAAAAAAATATAAAAAGATAATATAGTATAAAACTAATAATTTTTTTTTTTTTTTTTTTTTCCTTTTTAGGTTCACAAGGCTCAACCAGTTAGAAAATTCAAGCAGGTCGATGTCAAAACAAGTGACATTCCACTGACTGTGCCCAAGTCTCCAAAGTTCTCAGACCGATTTAATATTTAGTGGCTCTAGCAACATCGGGGCCCGCTACCTCACATTGGAAAGTGGTCTGCATACATAAACCCCTGCTTTTAATCTGTGATGAAAAGATGTGGGAGTGGGGTGGAAGAAAATGACTTGTTAAATAGTATACATGAGTAATGTATAGTCTGTGTAAATACTTGCTTTCGCCTGTTTTTAGTTTTTTCCTAGTGTATAATCAGATTTTATAATAAACATCCTGTGACTGTTCATACAGTTTTAACCGCCATTAACCAAAGCTTTGTCAGCATCTGCTTCTTTACCTCTGACAGTCACTGCGTAAAGCAAAGACTGTCACGGCAGTTTGTCAATGCCAGTCTTTATCCTGTGCAACTGGTTGCCAGTGATGCTCATGGTGATGGATGTTGCCTTAAAGGCTATAGACAACTTATGGGGCAATTTTTTAATTTTATTTTTTATTAGTACATTGTACTCATTTTGAGCTAAAAAAATGTTTCCAGTTGGTCTTTATTAAACATTTTGAAGCCTTGTTTCTGTGCAGCTTTGAGATTGGCTTCCTTCACACGAGCGTATTGAAATCTGTCCATAGTCAGGCTCTGGATTACGCACGGATTCCAAATATACCATCTGTATTAGGCCTCATGCACACGACCGTTGTGTGCATCAGTGGCCGTTGTGCCGTTTTCAGTTTTTTTTTTCGCGGACCCATTGACTTTCAATGGGTCCGTGGAAAAATCGGAAAATGCACCATTTTGCAGCCGCATCCGTGATCCGTGTTTCCTGTCTGTCAAAAAAATAGGACCTGTCCTATTTTTTGACGGACAACTGTTCACGGACCCATTCAAGTCAATGGATCCGTGAAAGAACACGGATGCACACAAGATTGGCGTCCGTGATCCGTGGCCGTAGTTTACTTTCATACAGACGGATTCGAAGATCCGTCTGCATAAAAGCTTTTTTAGAGATGAGTTTTCACTTAGACTATACTGTCAGATTTGATTTTTTTACTAACACAGAGGTGTTCCCATAGTAATGGGGACGCTTCTAGTTAGAATATACTACGAACTGGGTACATGACTGCTGCCTGGCAGCACCTGATCTTACAGGGGGCTGTGATCCGCACAATTAACCCCATTAAATCATTGGTGGCCAGTGTGTGCACCCCCCCCCGCTATTGTAATATCATTGGTGGCCACTGTGCGCCCCCCCCCCTCTATTGTAATATCATTGGTGGCCAGTGTGCGGCCTCCTTCCCCCCCCCCGATCATTGGTGGCAGCGGAGATTCCTATCGGAGTCCCAGTTTAATCGCTCTGGGGCTCCGATCGGTAACCATGGCAACCAGGACGCTACTGCAGGCCTGGTTGCCATGGTTACTTAGCAATATTACAATATTAGAAGCATCATACTTACCTGCTGTCTGTGTCCGGCCGGGAGCTCCTCCTACTGGTAAGTGACAGGTCTGTGCGGCGCATTGCTTAATGATCTGTCACTTACCAGTAGGAGGAGCTCCCGGCCGGACACAGACAGCGCAGCAGCCAGCAGGTAAGTATGATGCTTCTAATATTGTAATATTGCTAAGTAACCATGGCAACCAGGCCTGCAGTAGCATCCTGGTTGCCATGGTTACCGATCGGAGCCCCAGAGCGATTAAACTGGGACTCCAATTGGAATCTCTGCTGCCACCAATGATCGGGCGGGGGAAGGGGGGGAGAGGGGAGGCTGCACACTGGCCACCAATGATATTACAATAGAGGGGGGGCTCACACTGGCCACCAATGATATTCAAACTGGGGAGGGAGGGGGGTCTGCTGCCTGGCTGCCCCTGATCTCTTACAGGGGGCTATGATACACACAATTAACCACCTCAGCCCCCCCTAGCTTAAACACCCTTAATGACCAGGCCACTTTTTACACTTCTGACCTACACTATTTTAACCGTTTATTGCTCGGTCATGCAACTTACCACCCAAATGAATTTTACCTCCTTTTCTTCTCACTAATAGAGCTTTCATTTGGTGGTATTTCATTGCTGCTGACATTTTTACTTTTTTTGTTATTAATCGAAATTTAACGATTTTTTTTGCAAAAAAATGAAATTTTTCACTTGTAAAATTTTGCTAAAAAACAACATCCATATATAAATTTTTCTCTAAATTTTATTGTTCTACATGTCTTTGATAAAAAAAAAATGTTTGGGTGAAAAAAAAATGGTTTGGGTAAAAGTTATAGCGTTTACAAACTATGGAACACAAAAATGTGAATTTCCGCTTTTTGAAGCATCTCTGACTTTTTGAGCACCTGTCATGTTTCCTGAGGTTCTACAATGGCCAGACAGTACAAACACCCCACAAATGACCCCATTTCGGAAAGTAGACACCCTAAGGTATTCGCTGATGGGCATAGTGAGTTCATAGAACTTTTTATTTTTTGTCACAAGTTAGCGGAAAATGATTTTTCTTTCTTACAAAGTCTCATATTCCACTAACTTGTGACAAAAAAATAAACTTCCATGAACTCACTATGCCCATCACGAAATACCTTGGGGTGTCTTTCCAAAATGGGGTCACTTGTGGGGTAGTTATACTGCCCTGGCATTTTAGGGGCCCAAATGCGTGCAAAGTAGTTTGAAATCAAAATCTGTAAAAAAATGGCCGGTGAAATCCGAAAGGTGCTCTTTGGAATGTGGGCCACTTTGCCCACCTAGGCTGCAAAAAAGTGTCACACGTGGTATCGCCGTATTCAGGAGAAGTTGGGGTGTCTTTTTACATATACTCATGCTGGGTGAGAGAAATATCTCGGCAAAAGACAACTTTTCCCTTTTTTTTTTTTTTTTTTTTATATATACAAAGTTGGCATTTGACCAAGATATTTAGCTCACCCAGCATGGGTATATGTAAAATGACACCCCAAAACACATTGCCCAACTTCTCCTGAGTACGGCGATACCAGATGTGACACTTTTGCAGCCTAGATGCGCAAAGGGGCCCACATTCCTTTTATGAGGGCATTTTTAGACATTTGGATCCCAGACTTCTTCTCACGCTTTAGGGCCCCTAAAATGCCAGGGCAGTATAAATACCCCACATGTGACCCCATTTTGGAAAAAAGACCCCCCAAGGTATTCAATGAGGGGCATGGCGAGTTCATAGAATTATTTTTTTTTGGCACAAGTTAGCGGAAATTTATTTTTATTTATTTATTTTTTCCTCAGTCTCCCTTTCCGCTATTTTGGGACAAAAATTTCAATCTTTCATGGACTCAATATGCCCCTCACGGAATACCTTGGGGTGTCTTCTTTCCAAAATGGGGTCACATGTGGGCTATTTATACTGCCCTGGCATTCTAGGGGCCCTAAAGCGTGAGAAGTCTGGAATATAAATGTCTAAAAAAATTTACGCATTTGGATTCCGTGAGGGGTATGGTGAGTTCATGTGAGATTATATTTTTTGACACAAGTTAGTGGAATATGAGACTTTGTAAGAAAAAAAATAATAATTTCTACTAACTTGGGCCAAAAAAATGTCTGAATGGAGCCTTACAGGGGGGTGATCAATGACAGGGGGGTGATCACCCCATATAGACTCATTGATCACCCCCCCCCTGTCAGGCTCCATTCAATGACAGAGGGGGGGGGTGATCAATGAGTCTATATGGGGTGATCACCCCCCCGTCATTGATCACCCCCCCCCCCCTATAAGGCTCCATTCAGATGTCCGTATGTGTTTTGTGGATCCGTAAAAATCATACGGACGTCTGAATGGAGCCTTACAAGGGGGTGACCAATGATGGGGGGGGGTTGATCAGGGAGTCTATATATGGGGTGATAATGGGTTAATAAGTGACAGGGGGGGGGGGGGGGGTGTAGTGTAGTGGTGTTTGGTGCTACATATTGCTGAGCTACCTGTGTCCTCTGGTCGATCCAAACAAAAGGGACCACCAGAGGACCAGGTAGCAGGTATATTAGACGCTGTTATCAAAACAGCGTCTAATATACCTGTTAGGGGTTAAAAAAATCGCATCTCCAGCCTGCCAGCGAACGATCGCTGCTGGCAGGCTGGAGATCTACTCGCTTACCTTCCGATCCTGTGAACGCGTGCCTGTGTGCACGCGTTCACAGGAAATCTCGCGAGATGACTCATATATGCGTGACTGTGCGCAGGGCTGTCGCCTCCGGAACGCAATCCTGCGTTAGGCGGTACGGAGGCAGTTAACCCCTTCAGGTGTGGCACCTGAAGGGTTAATTGTGCTGATCACAGCCACCTGTAAAAGATCGGGTGCTGCCAGGCAGCAGAGGGCAGTCATGTACACAGTTCGTAGTATATTCTAACTAGAAGCGTCCCCATCACTATGGGAACGCCTCTGTGTTAGAATATACTGTCGGATCTGAGTTTCATGATGTAACTCAAATCCAATGGTATATTCTAACAGAGGCGTTCCCATGGTGATGGGGACGCTTCAAGTTAAAATATACCATCGGATTGGAGAAAACTCAGATCTTATGGTATATTAACTGACTTTACATTGAAAGTCAATGGGGGACGGATCCGTTTGGACGTTGACACAATATGCTGCAATTTCAAACGGATCCGTCCCCATTGACTTGCATTGTAATTCAGGACGGATCCGTTTGGCTCCACATGGCCAGGCGGACACAAACTACTTTTTTTTTCATGTCCGTGGATCCTCCAAAAATCAAGGAAGACTCACGGAAAAACGGAACCTGTTTTTGCTGACCGCAAAAAAATAAGGTCGTGTGCATGAGGCCTTACATCAGGGTTTACTTGTGTATTCCTTCCTCCCTGTGTTTTTTTTATGCACTCCCTTAGACTGTAAAGTGGAAACATATGCACAAATCTCGGACATGCTGTGGATTTCAATTACTGATGGCAATTATACGCCCATGTGAATAGTTCTATTCATTAGCAGCTGATTCCAGTACATAAAATCCGGGCCATATATCGATTGCAAATGCACTGGTGTGAAATCTGCCATTCTCTAGTAGCACGCTCTGAATTTTCACTGTTCCCTCAGGCAGCTCCGCTGACTGCTCCTTATCTATGATCTCTAACCTCTTAAACACTCATAATGATGAGCAGGGCCGGCGTCATAACCCGGCATCCCCGGGCAAGTGCCGGGGCCCAATGCTCCTGGGGGGGCCCACTGAGCTGCTATGAGCACTTCCATCAATACAGATGGGAGCTCTCACTGCTGTCCTTTCACATACGCAGTACCCCTCTGGTGGGCCCTCTGAGCTGCAGAGACTCAGGACACGCCCCCTCTACTCAGGACACACGCTGCCTGAGGAGACTGGAGAGAGACCGCACGGCTGGAGCTGGAGCAGAGAAGTGTGAACACAGTCTGTGAGTGAGTCTGCACTGTGACTGTCTCTTCTCTGTGGGACAGAAGGAAAGGGGGGGACACTGCTGCTTCATTCTATTTAGTTGTGTTACTGTTTTATTAAGCTGATTGCCTCCATGACACCTGCCCCCCCCCCCCCCCCATATCCTGTCCTATATCACCCTTATGGAGCCCCTGCTGTCTCCTTTCCTCCCTCATGTATCCAGGGCTCCTGTCCCACCCTCCTATCTCCTATTGCTGCCCTGCACAGACCTCCTGCCACTACTTGTATGAATCCCCCTCAGAGCCCCTTCAACCTACTTGCTGTGTCCACCCCTCCTGTCCATCCAGGGCCCCGGGCCCCTGTCTCACTCCTCTGCCTCTCATTATGGTGGCATCTGAACCGCATTCACCATAAGGACCTTCTAACATCACAGGGTCATGTGACTGTGCCCCCCACCCCGTACTGTGCCCCTTTATACCCTGCATTGTGCCCTCTTACCACACTCTGTGCAGTGCCCATAGTCATTCCCTGTACTATGCCCTCTTATACCCTTTTATCCGGTCACTGTATGGTCGTTTTATCCTTGTATGGCGGTGTTATCACTATATGGCGGTGTTATCACTATATGGCGGTGTTATCACTATATGGCGGTGGTATCCAATAACTGGATGGCCATAACTGTATCCCTTTCTGCCCACACCACTTTTTTTAGACCTGGCATGAGCGGGAAAAGATACAGATTGCGGTGTTAAGGACCTTTGCGCCACATCTGTGTCAGAAATACGCCTAATATAGACGTATTTCTATATAATAAATGACCCCCTAATCGTATGATTATTCGGGGGGTGGGGCTAATATCTTTATATTATATAGATTCTAGTGTATTATACTGTGCCCTGTATTTTCCAGTAGAAAATGATCCTTGGGAAGCACAGTCCTCATCCCTGAACACCAGGACCAGGTAGCGCTCTGTCAGTACATGGCGGCCTCCCCTCTCCTCCATGCTGCTCCGCTGTGTACTGGGGCTTATTCTGACACTAGGGCCGGGTTCACATCACATTTTTGCCATCCATTTAATGCATACTGAAAATGTATGCATTGACAGATGCCTCAGACTGATGCCGTACAGTGGCGTCCGTTCACCATACAGTTCCATGGTAAAAAAACATATACGTTAACGTATGCATTTTTTACTTGACTCTGCAGGATACAAAAACGTGGAGTGCTGCACATGTGTATACATCAAACCGATAGGAAAAACGTAATGTGAACACACGTTGGGGGGGAGGGGGGCGTACTAAATTTTGCTGTGGGGCCCAGTCAGTTCTAGCTCCATCACTGCACATCTCCTTCTCTCCTCCAGGCCTGGCTCACTGCTGCAGCGGGCCGGAGGAGAGAAGGAGCGCAGGGAG
Organism: Bufo bufo; assembly: GCF_905171765.1. Taxonomy (NCBI): domain Eukaryota; kingdom Metazoa; phylum Chordata; class Amphibia; order Anura; family Bufonidae; genus Bufo; species Bufo bufo. Next base: position 134,946,971 of record NC_053394.1, on the reverse strand, counting down.
CTGCGGTTAGTGAATGACAGGACCACCAGCTCCCCTGCAATGATAGGTATGTGAGGGGGCCACTGGGGGGTCATTCATCACACTGTGAGGGTCCCTTACACAGTATAATGACTCCCAGTGCCCCCCATTTAGTATAATGATCCCCATTGACCCTCCATTTAGCATAATGACCACCAGATCCCCCATTAAATATAATAACCCCTCGTGCCCCCTCCATACAGTATAACCCCCAGTGTGGGGGCGACTGGGGGTCATTATTCTGAATGGAGGGTCACTGTGGGGTCATTATACTGTGAGGGCCCTTTACATAGTATAATGACCCCCAGTGTCCCCCATTTAGTATAATGATCACCAATGACCCCCAGAGCCCCCTCCATACAGTATTCCCCCCGTGTGGGGGCTACTGGGGGTCATTCAGGGCCGGCTCCAGGTTCATGTGGGGAGCTGGGAGCTGCGGTTAGTGAATGACAGGACCACCAGCTCCCCTGCAATGATAGGTATGTGAGGGAGCCACTGGGGGGTCATTCATCACACTGTGAGGGTCCCTTACACAGTATAATGACTCCCAGTGCCCCCCATTTAGTATAATGATCCCCATTGACCCTCCATTTAGCATAATGACCACCAGAGCCCCCATTAAATATAATAACCCCTCGTGCCCCCTCTATACAGTATAACCCCCAGTGTGGGGGCGACTGGGGGGTCATTATTCTGAATGGAGGGTCACTGTGGGGTCATTATACTGTGAGGGCCCTTTACATAGTATAATGACCCCCAGTGTCCCCCATTTAGTATAATGATCACCAATGACCCTCCATTCAGTATAATGACCCCCAGAGCCCCCTCCATACAGTATTCCCCCCGTGTGGGGGCTACTGGTGGTCATTCAGGGCCGGCTCCAGGTTCATGTGGGGAGCTGGGAGCTGCGGTTAGTGAATGACAGGACCACCAGCTCCCCTGCAATGATAGGTATGTGAGGGGGCCACTGGGGGTCATTCATCACACTGTGAGGGTCCCTTACACAGTATAATGACTCCCAGTGCCCCCCATTTAGTATAATGATCCCCATTGACCCTCCATTTAGCATAATGACCACCAGAGCCCCCATTAAATATAATAACCCCTCGTGCCCCCTCTATACAGTATAACCCCCAGTGTGGGGGCGACTGGGGGTCATTATTCTGAATGGAGGGCCACTGTGGGGTCATTATACTGTGAGGGCCCTTTACATAGTATAATGACCCCCAGTGTCCCCCATTTAGTAATGATCACCAATGACCCTCCATTCAGTATAAATACCCCCAGAGCCCCCTCCATACAGTATTCCCCCAGTGTGGGGGCTACTGGGGGTCATTATTCTAAATGGGGGCGACTGGGGGTTATTATTCTGAATGCAGGGCCACAGGTGGTCATTATACAGTGGGGGGGAATTGGGGGTTCATTATACTGTGTGAAGGGCCACTAGTAGTCATTATACTGTATAGGGGCCACTGGGGGTCATTATACCGTGTAGGAGCCACAGGGGGACATGTCAATGTAAAAAAATGCCTCATGGGGGCCCACTGGGATTTATCGCCCAAGGGCCCACATGAACCTGGAGCCGGCCCTGATGATGAGAATATGGTTTCAATAAGTGTATATGACCCTTTAGTAATTTAGAGATAAGGTTTATTAGATGACTGACAAAGTAAAAGTTCTATTTACACAGCTAGAAGAACAGATAACCCTTTATGACAGAACGGCTCAATATTTTTAATAAATATCAAGTGAAAAGGGGATCTTTAGCCCAAAATGAGTAAAATGCAATCATAAAAAAAATTGCCCCCATTGATGCATTCTGTAGCCTTTAACGCTGCCTATTAATGCCTAATGCAAGTATGACACAAATAGCAGATTGACGGTGGATGGCGGCACAGGCCAGTGAATTGAGGGGGTGCACATCCAGTTGTCGCTCACCAGGGTTTGCCCACCAACTGTGTAAAATTTACATAAAGCTGCCTTTAATGGTGCATTCACACGATCGTATAAATGGATCCGCACCAGTTCCGCAGATTTACGGAACGGGTGCGGACACATTCATTTCAATGTAGTGACATGGGCTTCACCTTTACCCCCAACCTGAATGGGTCCATGATCTGTCCACACTGCAAAAAAATTAGATTATGGTCAATTTAGTAATTGTATTTTTTTTTTCTGTTTGCAAAAAGTATTGGAAAGTTGTGCTGCCTTCTGGACTCCAAGAAAAAAATTAAAAAAATGTTGGGGGTGGGGTAAGCAAATTTTGACTTTACCTTGACATGATCTTCCTTCAGGTAACACAGAAAGGGACTTTGAGTACAGCGACAGTAGTCATGGCCAGGATCACAAAGTAATTGTGATCCCAAAGAAATAAATGGGATTACACCGTGGGCGTGAGTCACAAAAATGTCCCGCGCTGCAATCCCATTAATTTCTATTGGAGCACCGCTACCCAGGTGTTGTGCGATCAGTGTAGCCGTACCCTTAAAGCAGTTATCTGGGTAAAAATGAGAACTTATCCTCTGGGTAGGTCATCATTATCACATCACCTGAGGGTCTTAGTCCAGATACCACCGCAAATCAGCTGTTTCAGGGAGGTACTGTGCTTGCCGGAGCTATGGTGAGTGCAGCCGGCTCCTGGCAGCTTTCCAACCACAGTGCCATATATTGTATAGCCGCTATGCTTGGTATTGCAGTTCAGACCCATTCAGTCAAATGGGTCTGAGCTGCAACTATGGGCTGTCTGACTGATGTACAGTGACGTCACGTGCTCACAGAGCACACTGTCTCTTCTAACAGCTGATCGGTGTTGGGCCCCTGCTGATCTGATATTGATGACCGATCCAGAGGATAGGTCATCAATTGTAATTCCTGTTAGGGAGGGAACTTGCAGAGTTAGCTTCAAACGCCAAGATGTCCATCCTGTAATGCATGAAAAAGGTGGAAGTTGAAGATCATGTTGCCACATCACAAATTTTAGGATGAGGAAGCCATTTCTGCCCAAGAGGTGGCAGCTGAACAAGCCTGTAGGTTTAGAGGAGGTTGCAGGTCTTCTAGCATTTTGCAATAGTATTTTTAATGAAAGTAGCAAGAGATGCTTTGCTTGCCTTGATGCCCTGGAACTGAGGAAAAATGCTGACTTAAAGGGGTTGTCCGTATTTTACTATTGATGACCTATTCTCAGGATAGGTCGTCAATATTAGATCGTTGGGGGCGGCTGACATCGGGCACCCCCTGCCGATCAACTGTCTTTCCTGCCCTGATTACCTGTTCGCTGCAGCAATTGCAGTTGTGAACATGTTAAATTAAAAGTATGGCGTCCTCATTCACTTCTAAGGAACTGCTCTGTAGAATTAACTTTAACAGATGTGAGCCGTCTCATAGAATTGAATGGGGACACCAAACTTTACACTGCTTGCCGCTGCCTTCTCTTCCAACAGCTGATTTCCCCCCCACCCCCCCTGCTGATCCGATATTGATGAACTATTCTGAGGATAGACCATCAGTAGTAAAAAGCGGACAAGCCCTTTAATGGGGACTGAGAAGCTTGAATATAGTTCAGAATGTCTGTCATCAAGAAATTGCAGAGATTCCTGGTCCAGATTTGCAAAGACTGGTAAGTATATTGCTCGATTTTATATTAAATGTGAAGGCAATTTTAAGTCAATTTCACACAAACCTATTCAATGCTTGAAACAAGCTCTGTATATCAAATGTAGTTCCCATCCTGAATACTGCTCCAATGACATGGATCCATAGCATTATAATGCTGCGTGTTCCTGCCCAACCTCAACTCTAATGATTTGTAAAGATGGCATTATGTTGGTACAATACATTAGAGTTGAGATCGGGCAGGAACACACAGCATTATAATGCCATGGATCCATGTCATAGAAGCAGCATTTGGAAAGGGAAATACCTCTGACACCTGGAGCATATTTCTTGCACTAAATATGCTTGTGTGAAATCCGTCTTGGGCAGAAAACCATGACATTCCGAAGAAGGTAGCAATCTCTAATTTAAGGTTTTCTAATAAAGTCTGGATGTTGTGATCAAAAAACATGTTTTCCAGGAGAGAAACTTAATGTGAGTGTTTAAAAGAAAGCAGTACTAGGTGCTTGAGTACATTGGATAAATCTCAACACTGAACAGGCCCCTGACTGTAGGTCTTGGATTTTATATCCCTTTAAAGAATCACTTTATTAATGGAACTGAACTGATTGCAAAAAAAAAAATGCACAGTACTTTAAAATAAATAAATTAAAATGTCTGAAACCCTTCATGCAGGAAGGAGAGGTTAAGGGCTCACACATACAAATGTTTATGTCTGCATCCATTCCGTGTTTTTTTTTTTTTTTGCGGGTGGGAAGCGGACCGATTCACTTCAATGGGGCAACAAAAGATGAGGACAGCACACAGTGTGCTGTCAGCATCCGTTTGTCTGTTCCATTGCCTCAGTAAAATATAGAACATGTCCTATATGACACAGGATGGTATAGGAGCATTATTATTTCTGTGGGCATAATAGGGGACATTATTAATGGGAGTATTATTGCTAGGGGTACTATAGGACCACTATTACAACTTGGGTAATTATAGCGGGCATTATTAATACTATTGTCGGCTTTATGATTCCTACAGGGGGCATATGATTCATGGGGCTATTGTAGGGGAATTATTACTATAATTGAGAGCACTCTGCTTGGCACAATTATTTTGTATGGTACTAGTATTTTCAGGGCGACTATCTGTATGGCACACCAGTATGGGGAGTTTAAGTTCAGAAGGTGGGGAGGATAATTGAAAAGGGATAATCTAATATGTCTGTGTGGCAAATTAGTTCAGGTATCTGGAGCCTTTCATGGGGGGGGGGGGGGTCCTCATCATTTTAAGAACCAATATGTCTAAGTTATCCAGGTTTGATTCTATATACACTATATTGTTAGATATAGTGGGGGTCATTTATGTCCAAATATACATCACTTTTTGACGCAGATTTTGTTGTAAAGGTGATTTGCAGCAAAATCTGCGACTTCATTCCCTTCCGCCCTATGTATGTCAGTTCTATAAAAGGAAGCGTAGAGAGGGCGGGCCAGCAGGGCCCTCTCATTCATCATTTTCTACGCTAGTTTTTGGTGTAGAAAATTATCTAAATCTATGGCAAAGCTGGCGTACATTTAAGGCTGTTGTACGCTGCCAGTGGATGCATTTAATTTATGTAGAGGCCAGTGCCTCTACATACAGTTAGGTCATATATATTTGGACACATTTCGTTTTTTTTATTACCTGTTTACTAAAAATATTCAAGTTATAGAATGGACAAAGTCCAGACTTTTAGCTTTCATTTGAGGGTATCCACATAAAATTGGATGAAGGGTTTAGGCATTTCAGCTCCTTTACATGCGGCACCCGGTTTATAAAGGGACCAAAAGTATTTGAGCAATTGATCCAAAGGCATGTGTGGGCAATTCCTTCATTATTTCATTCTTAAATAGGCACATAAAAGGCCTGGAGTTGATTTGAGGTGTGGTCCTTGCATTTTGAAGATTTTGCTGAGAAGTAAACGTGGTCAAAGGAGCTCTCCATACAGGTGAAACAAGCCACCCTTCATCTGCGAAAACAGAAAAAACCCATCCGAGAAATTGCTACACTATTAGGAGTGGCAAAATCTACAGTTTGGTACATCCTGAGAAAGGAAAAAGCACTGGTGACCTCAACAATGCAAAAAGACCTGGACGCCCACAGAAGACAACAGTGGTGCATGATCACAGAATAATTACCATGGTGAAGAGAAACCCCTTCACAACAGCCAACCAAGTGAACAACACTTTCCAGGATATAGGCGTATCAATATCCAAATCTACCATAAAGAGAGGACTGCATGAAAGTAAATACAGAGGGTGCACTGCACGGTGGTGCAAACCACTCATAAGCCTCAAGAATAAGAAGTCTAGATTGGACTTTGCTAAAAAAAAACATCTTAAAAACTAGCACACTTCTGGAAGAAGATTCTTTGGACAGATGAAACCAAGATCAACCTCTACCAGAATGATGGAGAGAAAAAAGTATGGCGAAGGCATGGTATAGCTCATGATCCAAAGTATACCACATCATCTGTAAAACACGGCGGAGGCAGTGTGATGGCTTGGGCATGCATGGCTGTCAGTGGCACTGGGTCACTAGTGTTTATTGATGATGTGACACAGGACAGAAGCAGCCAGATGAATTCTGGGGTTTTCAGAGACCTACTGTGTGCTCGAATGCAGCCCAATGGATTGATCGGCGTTTCAAAATACAGATGGACAATGACCAAAAACATAAAGCCAAAGCAACCCAGGAGTTTATTAAAGGAAAGACGTGGAATATTCTAGAATGGCCAAGTCAGTCACATGATCTGAACCCAATAGAGCATTTCACTTGTTAAAGACTAAACTTCAGACAGAAAGACCCACAAACAAACAGCAACTGAAAACCGCTGCAGTAAAGGTCTGGCCGAGCAATAAAAAGGAGGAAACAGCATCTGGTGATGTCCATGAGTTCAAGACTTCAGGCAGTCATTGCCAACAAAGGGTTTTCAACCAAGTATTAGAAATGAACATTTTATTTACAATTATTTAATTTGTCCAATTACTTTTGAGCCCCTGAGGTGAAAGGATTGCGTTTAAAAAATGCTTCAGTTCCTCACATTTTTATGCAATCATTTTATTAAACCCACTGAATTAAAGCTGAAAGTCTGAACTTCAACTGCATCTGAATTGTTTTCTTCAAAATCCATTGTAGTAATGTACAGAACAAAAATTTGAAAAATGGCAGAAGTGCATAACCTTTTCTGGTTGGGGGCCTCGTTGTCAGACTGAACCAATGCCAAGGGCCGAAAATAAAACTTTAAGCGGCTTTAGGAACTGAAAAACTGCACTTATGGAATACTGTACATACAGTATATATCATAAATGTCTGGTAACATTTCTAGAACTCCCATCTAATGAGAGAGTACATGAAAAATACATGTGAGAAGCCCCAAGACATAGACATACATGTCTGCTACGAGATGGTTGGGGGCCGCACAGAATGGTATCGAGGGAGGGACGGAGCCTGACTGCTCAACAAGACAGATGTGTGTGTGTGTGAGCTCCTTGCGCCACTACTCTACAGACCGGTTTATTTAGCGTACTGGTGTGGTCAAAATGGTTAAAATTGGTAAAGATAGACCAAGAGACAAACCTGACCCTATGAAGCAAGACAGAAATTGCTCCAACATGGAGAAATATCTTCACAAGAAAAATCCTACAGTGCAGGCAAGATGGCGGCGGAAGAACTGTCTGAGCGGGATATGCCCGCAGACGCTGAGGAGATGGTCCTTTTTTTTTACAACAAGCGCTGTCACAAGCCCTGGCTCCGGTACTGCAAGATCTTGCAGAAATTAAGAATATCAAGCATATTGGGCAAAGAGTCGAGTCTCTGGAAGGGAACCAAGCAGCTATAATATCTCACAGCCGAGCCCTAGGAGACAATTGTACAGCCCAGATGGAATCCATAAATGCAGCCATGGCTCTCATAGAGGACCAGGAGAATCGTAGCAGGCGCAAAAACATCAGGATAACGGGGGATCCCTGAAAGCACCTTGCATGACAAGCTACCAGAAGCTGCTGACTCCATCTCTACAAACCTCCTGGGAAGGGAAAGGGCATCCCAGATTACAATTGAGCGTAAAACCGAAGGAAGGTGAATTGCCTAGGGACAGGCTCGGACTGGCCCACAGGGGTACAGGGGAATCCACCGGTGGGCCCCTGAGCAAGGTGGGCCCCTAGTCTCCCACCCCCTGCACAAGTGGCATATAACACAGTAGATTTACTGCATACATACTGTATATTCAATGTACAGCACCTCAACCAGCCTATGTTCATATAAGAAACGTGTTAGATTATTTATTATATTTGAATGTATCTGTACGGTGGGCCCCCAAAATAAATTTTACTGGTGGGCCCTAGGTACCAAAGTCCGACACTGCCTAGGGATGTGGTCTGCAGACTGCTGCGGTATATAGACACTGCTGCCCTTTTAAAAGCGGCCAGAGATCTAAAAGAGGTGTCTTTGGAGGGGAACAAGATATTGCTTTTACAGGATCTGGCACCCTCGACACTTAACAAAAGGAGAATACTACGACCGCTGACAGACCTTCTGAAATCCATCCAAACTCCTTTCAAATGGCTGTTCCCGTTCGGCCTTACCTTCGTCTCGAACGGAAAAAGGTGTACGGTCCGTACACCAGAAGATTTACCAGCGGCATGGTCGCTTTTAAGAGTCCTGCCACTGGAGATTTCCTCCTGGATGCCAATTCCAGTCCTCCATATGCCGCTGCTGGAGCTTCCAGACCAGGAACGCTGGGAAAAAGTCCAGAAGAGGAAAATTAACCCCAAGTATAGGAACACCTGACCAGTTTAGCATTGCGGTTTTTCCTCTTCTTGATACCATCTTTGGACAGCATCATAGATTACTATGAGTCACTGCTCCCATTCTGATCGTCGCACGGTTAGCCATGCGTGTACTATATGCATAGAACACTTAAAACCGGTAAACCGCTGACATGGGGGCGCATGTTGTTGTCTTCTAGCATGGATCGCAGTTGAGCTTGTAACCTTGACCTATGTCGGTTAAGCTTTTAAGTTTGATAGTTCTTTTTATTGCACTTTGTTTTTAGGGAGGCTCTCTTACGCCTTTCTGTAATATGTGATACAAGATAGTCAGGTCCATAAATATTGGGACATCGACACAATTCTAACATTTTTGGCTCTATACACCACCACAATGGATTTGAAATGAAACGAACAAGATGTGCTTTAACTGCAGACTGTCAGCTTTGAGGGTATTTACATCCAAATCAGGTGAACAGTGTAGGAATTACAACAGTTTGCATATGTGCCTCCCACTTGTTAAGGGACCAAAAGTAATGGGACATATTAATAATCATAAATCCTACTTTCACTTTTTAATACTTGGTTGCAAATCCTTTGCAGTCAATAACAGCCGGAGGTCTGGAACGCATAGACATCACCAGACGCTGGGTTTCATCCCTGGTGATGCTCTGCCAGGCCTCTACTGCAACTGTCTTCAGTTCCTGCTTGTTCTTGGGGCATTTTCCCTTCAGTTTTGTCTTCAGCAAGTGAAATGCATGCTCAATCGGATTCAGGTCAGGTGATTGACTTGGCCATTGCATAACATTCCACTTCTTTCCCTTAAAAAACTCTTTGGTTGCCTTTGCAGTATGCTTTGGGTCATTGTCCATCTGCACTGTGAAGCGCCATCCAATGAGTTCTGAAGCATTTGGCTGAATATGAGCAGATAATATTGCCCGAAACACTTCAGAATTCATCCTGCTGCTTTTGTCAGCAGTCACATCATCAATAAATACAAGAGAACCAGTTCCATTGGCAGCCATACATGCCCACACCATGACACTACCACCACCACAATGCTTCACTGATGAGGTGGGATGCTTAGGATCATGAGCAGTTCCTTTCCTTCTCCATACTCTTCTCTTCCCATCACTCTGGTACAAGTTGATCTTGGTCTCATCTGTCCATAGGATGTTGTTCCAGAACTGTGAAGGCTTTTTTAGATGTCGTTTGGCAAACTCTAATCTGGCCTTCCTGTTTTTGAGGATCACCAATGGTTTACATCTTGTGGTGAACCCTCTGTATTCACTCTGGTGAAGTCTTCTCTTGATTGTTGATTTTGACACACATACACCTACCTCCTGGAGAATGTTCTTGATCTGGCCAACTGTTGTGAAGGGTGTTTTCTTCACCAGGGAAAGAATTCTTCAGTCATCCACCACAGTCGTTTTCAGTGGTCTTCCGGGTCTTTTGGTGTTGCTGAGCTCACCGGTGCGTTCCTTCTTTTTAAGAATGTTCCAAACAGTTGTTTTGGCCACGCCTAATGTTTTTTGCTATCTCTCTAATGGGTTTGTTTTGTTTTTTAAGCCTAATGATGGCTTGCTTCACTGATGGTGACAGCTCTTTGGATCTCATCTTGAGAGTTGACCGCAACAGATTCCAAATGCAAATAGTACACTTGAATTGAACTCTGGACCTTTTATCTGCTCATTGTAATTGGGATAATGAGGGAATAACACACATCTGGCCATGTAACAACTAAGAAGCCAATTGTCCCATTACTTTTGGTCCCTTAACAAGTAGGAGGCACATATGCAAACTGTTGTAATTCCTACACCGTTCACCTGATTTGGATGTAAATACCCTCAAATTAAAGCTGACAGTCTGCAGTTAAAGCACATCTAGTTTGTTTAATTTCAAATCCATTGTGGTGTATAGAGCCAAAAATGTTAGAACTGTGTTGATGTCCCAATATTTATGGACCTGACTGTATATGTAACACCTTACCATCATTGAGCTAGCAATGTTAAGCCAGAAGTCTGTAGGGTCTGCAGTTACATGTTAGGCCTTGTTCTTTCTCTTAGTAGGAAGAGCACACTCACTGTTAATTCTAGGTTCCTGGCTATTTGTTGGACTACTGAATACTCACCTGATCCTGTTCCCTGACGATCCTTTGCCTGCTCCTCCTGTACTGCGCATCCCTGCTGGTTTTGTGACCTCAGCTCCCACCTGACTACTCTTTGCGGACTCCTCTGGTACTTCTCTACTCTCCTGGTATTTGACCCCGGCTTCTCCTGACCATTCTTTGCTTAACCCTTTGTACTGCGTAGCTCTCTTGGTTCTGACCCGGTCTGTTCACGTTCCGTATTTTGTCTTGTCTTTCTTCCCTGCACATATCCTAAGTAAGGGACTGTCGTCCAGTTGTCCCCTGTCATCAGGACTCATGAGGCAAGTAGGCAGGGCCAGGGGTGAGGGTGGAGCGCAGTGGTCACTATCCTTCCCTGTGTGTGTGTGTGTGTGTGTGTACGTGACCGTTACACCTATTCATAAGGTGTCACCCAACACCTCATTTATCTCGTTAGTACCTAACCCATACCTTTTCCTTTCCTTAACATCTACCACCATTTCCTCAAGTATTATGTCTCAGGATATGCTTGAGTGATTATGTACAACTCTCGTCATGATGTTGTCTGTTCAATGTGTTACGTTTAATATCTAGGGCCTAAATTCACCGCAAAAAAGGTCATGTGTACTGCGACTCCTTAAAAAGGTCAGAGTGGATATCTGTTTCCTGCAAGAAACCCACTTCAGAAGCAGTTGGATACCCAAGATAGCCCAAAACTATTTTCAGCACTGGTATCACAGCCCGTATGAGAAGGCGTCCAGAGGGGTAGGAATTGGGATTGCCAGACACATCCCATTTACACACATACTCACCCAGATAGATTCTGAAGGACGCTACATTTTTGTAAAAGGGAAAATTGGAGGTGAAGTTGTAACTTTAGCTAGCTTATATGGCCCTAACAGAGGCCAGAAGAAATGGTTGGGAAACATGTTGAAGCTCTTGAACTTGTTCGCAGAGGGCATCAAGCTGGTGGGGGGAGATTTCAATGTGGCCCTGTCCCCTTTGATAGATACGTCGAGGGGCTCCACTGTGCACTCACAGGTCTCCTTGGCTAGTATTAATGAGCTGCTCTCTGGATCTGGCCTGGTTGATGTGTGGCGCCTACTTAACCCGACCACACAAGATTACACGTGCTATTCAGTCCCACACAAAACTTACCAACGTTTAGACTATATATTTATTTCAGACAGGCACATTGAGCTACCTCTGCAGGTACACATATACCCAATTACAGTGTCGGACCACGCCCCAGTCTCGGTCTCCATTAATCTATCTAATCTGCCCTTAAGACAAAGGGCATGGAGATTAAATGAAACTCTATTGGACAAAAGTGAACACCTCCAATTCCTCCAACAGAAACTCCTTGCTTTCCCAAATTTCCACCTTAGAATCCCTACACAAAAAAAATCTGCTGCCTTGAAGGAGCTGTCTGAACTTCTGTGTTTGAGAGGAGAGCTAAGGGATCACCTTAATGTGTGTCTTGCTAAAGCATATCAGTACTCAAAGTTCCAATTTTACGCTCATGGGGATAAAGGGACTAAACTTATGACCAGACTCATTAAACAGAGGAAAGATACCACATTTATCACGGCTATCAAGTCAAAAAAAGGAGATATTTCCTCTAAAACTAGAGACATAGCGGCGGATTTTAAAGAATTTTATAGTGCTCTATATGGGCTTCGAGTGTCCAGGGAGCTGCCTGAAACACTGTCAATACCAGAGATGGACACATTTCTAAACAAATTACAGCTGCCATGCCTGACAAGGGAGGAGGCAGTTTCTCTGCTTAACCCTGTCACAGAAGAAGAGGTCAGGAAGGTCATCTGCTCAATGCCACTGGGTAAAAGTTCTGGCCCGGATGGTTTTCCGGTCGGATATTATAAAAAATTCCTGACAGATCTCCTACCTCTCCTCACAGATTGGTGCAACTCCCTAATGGGGAGCTCTTAACTCCATACACAGTCTCTTGAGGCAGTGGTAACGGTACTCCCAAAAGAAGGGAAGGATCAATTTTTATGTGGGAGTTATAGGCCAATTTCGCTGCTCACTGTACCGTAGATATTAAGATATGGGCAAAACTTCTGGCCTTGAGATTGAGATCTTTCTTGCCGAAATTAATCCACCTGGACCAAGCGGGATTTGTCACTGGCAGGGAGGGAAATCAAAACTCATGTAGGCTTCTCACGACAATGAGATTAGCCAGACAGACTAACCAGCAACCTAGTCTTGTTAGGAGTTGACGCTGAGAAGGCCTTCGATCGGGTAAATTGGGATTATCTGCAACGTGTATTAATACGATATGGAATACCAACACAGTTCCAACAAGCGATAATGACCCTTTATAATAAGCCGAGTGCTAGAGTTAGAGTAAATGGAATCTTGTCTGAGGCTTTTCAAATACACAACGGCACAAGACAGGGGTGCCCTCTGTCCCCCACCCTTTATATTCTGGTAATGGAGACTCTTTTGCAGGCTATTAGGGATAACCCCAATATAAAAGGCGTCAAAGTCGGGGCAAAAATCAGGAGTATACTAACATAGCCTTTGCGGATGACCTACTCATTATGATCACGAACCCGGTCGAGGCCTTCCCGCGTCTGCTCGAATTATTTGACTATTATGGTAGGATGTCTAATTTCAGGGCCAACCATTCCAAAACGGAAGCTATGAACATTTCAGCCTCAAAAGAGAGAGTGAATACCCTCAAGTCCTCAACACCTTTTAAATGGCAACAGGCTCATATCACCTACCTAGGGGTTAAGATACTTCCCCAACTGGGTAAACTATACCACCTAAACTATACCCCCTTACTCAGAGACATTTAGGTGCAGTTAACAGCCCTGAAAGTCCCACATGTTTCTTGGATGGGGAGGAAAAACTTGCTTAAAACCTTCATAATGCCCAAGCTGTTATATACACTACAGATGCTCCCCATTTTGCTGCTAAAAACTTTCTTTACTCAAATACAAAGAGCCTTCTCTAGCTTCCTTTGGAATGGTAAGAAGCCAAGGATAGCCTATCATAAGCTAACATTGAGAAAAGAACATGGGGGTCTGGGTCTTCCAGATGCCTTTACTTATTATAGGGTGATCCACCTAAAGAGATGGCTACAAATACATGTTCTTAAGTATAGGTCATTGGGCAACAAATAGAGCTAAGCTACCTCACTAGGGATCAAAGGTCAGGGCTGTGGTGCCTGACAGATACAACAATTGGAGATAATCCATTATTAAAGGGCTTCTGTCACCCCACCAAACTCTTTTTTTTTGTGTACTTATAATCCCTATCCTGCGATATATCTATACATTATGTTATTAATCATTTTCGTTCAGTAGATATGTCAAAAAACGTACTTTTATAATATGCTAATTACCTGTCTACCAGCAAGTAGGGCGTCTACTTGCTGGTAGCAGCCGCAAAAAAAAAAAACACCCCCTCCTCCTGTTGATTGACAGGGCCAGCAGCGACCTCCTCCTCGGCTGGCCCTGTCTGCATTTCATAAATCGCGCGCCTGTGTTGATTCGGCGCAGGCGCTCTGAGAGAAGGAGGCTCGGTGAAGCTCTTGACCTAACCCCAGAGAATGTACTATTGTGGCTCCCCTCCAGTAACTGGTATCCCTCTAAAAAGGATCTAGCTACCCGTCTGATCCAAGCTGCCAGACCAGTGACCGTCCAACGATAGGACAGTGGAAAGATAAGGTCGATCAATTATATAGGTTAGAAGAGCTTGTGAGTTGGGAAGAAAGGAGTCATGACTTCCGGTTCCGGCGCCATCATGATCGGCAGCGCGCGCTGAGAGCTCCGCTACCCGAAGCAGAAAAGCTACTAAATCCCCGACATACTGACTGTTAATTCAACGTTGGCAGTCAGGAAAACCTCACTTCACTTCCAGAGTCTGGTCTATGGACAGATTCATCGTGTCAATGGGGAGCAGATCAAAGAAAAACCCTGGGAAAACGCACAAGATGCCAGCAGACTCCAATATGGCGATCCAGCCAGAATGTATGAAAGACCCGCCATCCCCGGCCGGATTGGAAGCTAATAGCCAAGCTTCAGAAGGAGAGAAAGACAATATGGGCATAGATTATAAACATCTAGCAGTGGAGGTTGCAGCTCGTATTTTACCTGACCTCCAAGAAGCCCCGTCATCTACAGTTGCGCAATCATTCGCAGCTCTGCAAACAGAGGTGACCCATCGTACCACTAGGCTTGAAGAGCTAGAAGCCAGAATCCAGGTTCAAGTTCAGTTACTAGTTATGGGAGAGGGGGGGTTCACATGCTATCCTCATTAACACCACAAGGCAGTTGAAGTCAAATAGAACAGGAACGAATGGCTGACTCTTTAAAAATTATTTCCTGGAACATAAAAGGGCTGAGTTCACCATATAAACGCACGATGGTACTAAAACATCTAAAGAGGTTGAGGGCTGATGTAGCCTTATTACAGGAAACACATCTAATGCAAGATGATTTTGTACGCATGAAACGTTTGTGGGTGGGAGAGGTTTATGGATCACCGGCCGTAGGGAAAAAAAAGCAGGTGTCATCACTTTGATTAAGAAAGGATTCCCTTACTCAGTAGGGGCTCATACTGCAGATGATGCTGGGCGTATAGCACACTTACACCTAACGTCGCCCAGAGGAGACATTAGTCTATATAATGTATATGGGCCGAATGAACCTGATACACGATTCTTCACATTACTAGGCCAACGCATTATACGTGATCCAATAGAAATGAGGTAGTCAACCAGGAGGAAGATAGGAGAAAAGAAGGACTAAGGCTCAATAAAATAAGCCCCAAAGAAACTAGACTTTCACAATTTATGAAAGACGCAGATCTAATAGATGCTTGGAGGACAGATAATCCTGAAGGCAGGGAGTTTACATACTTCTCTCATACACACCATTCTTGGTCGCGGATTGATTATATCTTAATCAATAGAGGTAGTATGGGTCGTTTATGTGATCCCATGATTGAAGACATGGTAATTTCTGATCATGCACTAATCTCAATCTTATTACAAGACAAAACCCCAAAGGGGTCAGACTTCCTTTGGCGCTTCCCTTTAAATATGTTGAGGGATGTGAATTTCATAGACCTACTGCGAGGTTGGTGGCTGGAATATAAACAAGATAATGAAAACTCAGCAGGCTCTCAACTTTTATGGGATGCGGGGAAAACTGTGCTTAGAGGTAGAATTATGGCTCATATGTATACCACGAAGCAGGGGACTAAAAAGAAACTTGCCCAGATGAGTGATACACTGAGGACAGCTTACACCGCTTTCCGTACAGCTCCATCGCCCCTCTTACAGAAACAATGGCAAATTGCTAAGTTAACATACGAAAACTGCCTCTTGACTTGGGAAAAGATCTCACATTCTAAATAGTAAGCTTAATTATATTGACATGGAAATAAAGCAGGAATATTATTTGCTAGATTGGCTCGAGGGCAGCGACCAGCAACCAAAATAACAGCTCTTAAAGATAGCTTGGGACGTTTAAAAACCCACCCAAAAGATATCAACAAGATTTTAATGGACTTCTACACTAAACTTTACGAAAGCCCGGGATGCTCCTCTTTAGGGAGACAAATATGGATGGGTAATAACACAATACCAAAGTTGGGAGAAATAGACAGGGAGCGGTTAAATGCGCCAATCACACCAGATGAAGTAGCTAGTGTCATCAAATATATGCCCTTGGGAAAAGCCCCTGGCCCGGACGGGTTCACAGGAGAATTCTTCAAAACATTATCAAAAGATATAGCCCCAACGCTTTCCCAAATTTACAATGGCTACTTGCAGGATCAGGGTATACCACAACAAACCAACACGGCATACATTAAAGTGCTACCAAAACCAAACAAAGATCCCACCTCTGCATCCTCATATCGCCCAATATCTCTAATTAACATAGATCTTAAAATTGTCTCAAAGATCCTGGCCGATAGACTAGCAAGCATTCTACCAAAATTGATCTCACCAGCACAGGTAGGGTTCATTCAAGGAAGAGCTGCTGTTACAAATATACAAGACAAAAACACAGAAATGAAGTGGCAATTCTGGAGGAGCTGCTCAGCCCCTGACACTGTGGCGTGTCTATTTATTGGGGGAGCAGCCCCACCGCATGTGGACCGCAATAATCGACTAACCCCAGCAAAATATGCATACAATGGAGGATGTCGACGCGGTCCACATGCACCACAAGAAGCAAACTACACAGAATGTAGCAAATAAACATATGAAACACAGAGAGGAAATGCACCAAACAGAAATGCTACTGACTATACTGGGAAGTCATACATGCAGGTATTAAAAGCTGAGACTTTCGCCAATATGTTCCAGTCAGGAAGATATCGGAGCCCATCAATGCACCACGTCACGGTCACTCAGCATGGCAAAGGGTCCTAGCCGCTACTCTAACTATGGTGTGAACATGGTCTGGGGGTGATATAATTCAGCACACAGCCAAGCCTCCACACAAAGGCCCAGCATGAATACTGTGGTAGTACAATGTGAATGAGGCCAGGCCGTGAGCCACACCTATGCCAGACCATGTGATGGAAGTTACCAGGTGCAACAGAGTGTCCAAACACACTCAAATCTAACAAGACAAAAACACAGAAATGAAGTGGCAATTCTGGAGGAGCTGCTCAGCCCCTGACACTGTGGCGTGTCTATTTATTGGGGGAGCAGCCCCACCGCATGTGGACCGCAATAATCGACTAACCCCAGCAAAATATGCATACAATGGAGGATGTCGACGCGGTCCACATGCACCACAAGAAGCAAACTACACAGAATGTAGCAAATAAACATATGAAACACAGAGAGGAAATGCACCAAACAGAAATGCCACTGACTATACTGGGAAGTCATACATGCAGGTATTAAAAGCTGAGACTTTCGCCAATATGTTCCAGTCAGGAAGATATCGGAGCCCATCAATGCACCACGTCACGGTCACTCAGCATGGCAAAGGGTCCTAGCCGCTACTCTAACTATGGTGTGAACATGGTCTGGGGGTGATATAATTCAGCACACAGCCAAGCCTCCACACAAAGGCCCAGCATGAATACTGTGGTAGTACAATGTGAATGAGGCCAGGCCGTGAGCCACACCTATGCCAGACCATGTGATGGAGGTTACCAGGTGCAACAGAGTGTCCAAACACACTCAAATCTAACAAGACAAAAACACAGAAATGAAGTGGCAATTCTGGAGGAGCTGCTCAGCCCCTGACACTGTGGCGTGTCTATTTATTGGGGGAGCAGCCCCACCGCATGTGGACCGCAATAATCGACTAACCCCAGCAAAATATGCATACAATGGAGGATGTCGACGCGGTCCACATGCACCACAAGAAGCAAACTACACAGAATGTAGCAAATAAACATATGAAACACAGAGAGGAAATGCACCAAACAGAAATGCTACTGACTATACTGGGAAGTCATACATGCAGGTATTAAAAGCTGAGACTTTCGCCAATATGTTCCAGTCAGGAAGATATCGGAGCCCATCAATGCACCACGTCACGGTCACTCAGCATGGCAAAGGGTCCTAGCCGCTACTCTAACTATGGTGTGAACATGGTCTGGGGGTGATATAATTCAGCACACAGCCAAGCCTCCACACAAAGGCCCAGCATGAATACTGTGGTAGTACAATGTGAATGAGGCCAGGCCGTGAGCCACACCTATGCCAGACCATGTGATGGAAGTTACCAGGTGCAACAGAGTGTCCAAACACACTCAAATCTAACAAGACAAAAACACAGAAATGAAGTGGCAATTCTGGAGGAGCTGCTCAGCCCCTGACACTGTGGCGTGTCTATTTATTGGGGGAGCAGCCCCACCGCATGTGGACCGCAATAATCGACTAACCCCAGCAAAATATGCATACAATGGAGGATGTCGACGCGGTCCACATGCACCACAAGAAGCAAACTACACAGAATGTAGCAAATAAACATATGAAACACAGAGAGGAAATGCACCAAACAGAAATGCTACTGACTATACTGGGAAGTCATACATGCAGGTATTAAAAGCTGAGACTTTCGCCAATATGTTCCAGTCAGGAAGATATCGGAGCCCATCAATGCACCACGTCACGGTCACTCAGCATGGCAAAGGGTCCTAGCCGCTACTCTAACTATGGTGTGAACATGGTCTGGGGGTGATATAATTCAGCACACAGCCAAGCCTCCACACAAAGGCCCAGCATGAATACTGTGGTAGTACAATGTGAATGAGGCCAGGCCGTGAGCCACACCTATGCCAGACCATGTGATGGAAGTTACCAGGTGCAACAGAGTGTCCAAACACACTCAAATCTAACAAGACAAAAACACAGAAATGAAGTGGCAATTCTGGAGGAGCTGCTCAGCCCCTGACACTGTGGCGTGTCTATTTATTGGGGGAGCAGCCCCACCGCATGTGGACCGCAATAATCGACTAACCCCAGCAAAATATGCATACAATGGAGGATGTCGACGCGGTCCACATGCGCCACAAGAAGCAAACTACACAGAATGTAGCAAATAAACATATGAAACACAGAGAGGAAATGCACCAAACAGAAATGCTACTGACTATACTGGGAAGTCATACATGCAGGTATTAAAAGCTGAGACTTTCGCCAATATGTTCCAGTCAGGAAGATATCGGAGCCCATCAATGCACCACGTCACGGTCACTCAGCATGGCAAAGGGTCCTAGCCGCTACTCTAACTATGGTGTGAACATGGTCTGGGGGTGATATAATTCAGCACACAGCCAAGCCTCCACACAAAGGCCCAGCATGAATACTGTGGTAGTACAATGTGAATGAGGCCAGGCCGTGAGCCACACCTATGCCAGACCATGTGATGGAAGTTACCAGGTGCAACAGAGTGTCCAAACACACTCAAATCTAACAAGACAAAAACACAGAAATGAAGTGGCAATTCTGGAGGAGCTGCTCAGCCCCTGACACTGTGGCGTGTCTATTTATTGGGGGAGCAGCCCCACCGCATGTGGACCGCAATAATCGACTAACCCCAGCAAAATATGCATACAATGGAGGATGTCGACGCGGTCCACATGCACCACAAGAAGCAAACTACACAGAATGTAGCAAATAAACATATGAAACACAGAGAGGAAATGCACCAAACAGAAATGCTACTGACTATGACTTCCCAGTATAGTCAGTAGCATTTCTGTTTGGTGCATTTCCTCTCTGTGTTTCATATGTTTATTTGCTACATTCTGTGTAGTTTGCTTCTTGTGGTGCATGTGGACCGCGTCGACATCCTCCATTGTATGCATATTTTGCTGGGGTTAGTCGATTATTGCGGTCCACATGCGGTGGGGCTGCTCCCCCAATAAATAGACACGCCACAGTGTCAGGGGCTGAGCAGCTCCTCCAGAATTGCCACTTCATTTCTGTGTTTTTGTCTTGTTGGATTTGAGTGTGTTTGGACACTCTGTTGCACCTGGTAACTTCCATCACATGGTCTGGCATAGGTGTGGCTCACGGCCTGGCCTCATTCACATTGTACTACCACAGTATTCATGCTGGGCCTTTGTGTGGAGGCTTGGCTGTGTGCTGAATTATATCACCCCCAGACCATGTTCACACCATAGTTAGAGTAGCGGCTAGGACCCTTTGCCATGCTGAGTGACCGTGACGTGGTGCATTGATGGGCTCCGATATCTTCCTGACTGGAACATATTGGCGAAAGTCTCAGCTTTTAATACCTGCATGTATGACTTCCCAGTATAGTCAGTAGCATTTCTGTTTGGTGCATTTCCTCTCTGTGTTTCATATGTTTATTTGCTACATTCTGTGTAGTTTGCTTCTTGTGGTGCATGTGGACCGCGTCGACATCCTCCATTGTATGCATATTTTGCTGGGGTTAGTCGATTATTGCGGTCCACATGCGGTGGGGCTGCTCCCCCAATAAATAGACACGCCACAGTGTCAGGGGCTGAGCAGCTCCTCCAGAATTGCCACTTCATTTCTGTGTTTTTGTCTTGTTGGATTTGAGTGTGTTTGGACACTCTGTTGCACCTGGTAACTTCCATCACATGGTCTGGCATAGGTGTGGCTCACGGCCTGGCCTCATTCACATTGTACTACCACAGTATTCATGCTGGGCCTTTGTGTGGAGGCTTGGCTGTGTGCTGAATTATATCACCCCCAGACCATGTTCACACCATAGTTAGAGTAGCGGCTAGGACCCTTTGCCATGCTGAGTGACCGTGACGTGGTGCATTGATGGGCTCCGATATCTTCCTGACTGGAACATATTGGCGAAAGTCTCAGCTTTTAATACCTGCATGTATGACTTCCCAGTATAGTCAGTAGCATTTCTGTTTGGTGCATTTCCTCTCTGTGTTTCATATGTTTATTTGCTACATTCTGTGTAGTTTGCTTCTTGTGGTGCATGTGGACCGCGTCGACATCCTCCATTGTATGCATATTTTGCTGGGGTTAGTCGATTATTGCGGTCCACATGCGGTGGGGCTGCTCCCCCAATAAATAGACACGCCACAGTGTCAGGGGCTGAGCAGCTCCTCCAGAATTGCCACTTCATTTCTGTGTTTTTGTCTTGTTAGATTTGAGTGTGTTTGGACACTCTGTTGCACCTGGTAACTTCCATCACATGGTCTGGCATAGGTGTGGCTCACGGCCTGGCCTCATTCACATTGTACTACCACAGTATTCATGCTGGGCCTTTGTGTGGAGGCTTGGCTGTGTGCTGAATTATATCACCCCCAGACCATGTTCACACCATAGTTAGAGTAGCGGCTAGGACCCTTTGCCATGCTGAGTGACCGTGACGTGGTGCATTGATGGGCTCCGATATCTTCCTGACTGGAACATATTGGCGAAAGTCTCAGCTTTTAATACCTGCATGTATGACTTCCCAGTATAGTCAGTAGCATTTCTGTTTGGTGCATTTCCTCTCTGTGTTTCATATGTTTATTTGCTACATTCTGTGTAGTTTGCTTCTTGTGGTGCATGTGGACCGCGTCGACATCCTCCATTGTATGCATATTTTGCTGGGGTTAGTCGATTATTGCGGTCCACATGCGGTGGGGCTGCTCCCCCAATAAATAGACACGCCACAGTGTCAGGGGCTGAGCAGCTCCTCCAGAATTGCCACTTCATTTCTGTGTTTTTGTCTTGTTAGATTTGAGTGTGTTTGGACACTCTGTTGCACCTGGTAACTTCCATCACATGGTCTGGCATAGGTGTGGCTCACGGCCTGGCCTCATTCACATTGTACTACCACAGTATTCATGCTGGGCCTTTGTGTGGAGGCTTGGCTGTGTGCTGAATTATATCACCCCCAGACCATGTTCACACCATAGTTAGAGTAGCGGCTAGGACCCTTTGCCATGCTGAGTGACCGTGACGTGGTGCATTGATGGGCTCCGATATCTTCCTGACTGGAACATATTGGCGAAAGTCTCAGCTTTTAATACCTGCATGTATGACTTCCCAGTATAGTCAGTAGCATTTCTGTTTGGTGCATTTCCTCTCTGTGTTTCATATGTTTATTTGCTACATTCTGTGTAGTTTGCTTCTTGTGGTGCATGTGGACCGCGTCGACATCCTCCATTGTATGCATATTTTGCTGGGGTTAGTCGATTATTGCGGTCCACATGCGGTGGGGCTGCTCCCCCAATAAATAGACACGCCACAGTGTCAGGGGCTGAGCAGCTCCTCCAGAATTGCCACTTCATTTCTGTGTTTTTGTCTTGTTGGATTTGAGTGTGTTTGGACACTCTGTTGCACCTGGTAACTTCCATCACATGGTCTGGCATAGGTGTGGCTCACGGCCTGGCCTCATTCACATTGTACTACCACAGTATTCATGCTGGGCCTTTGTGTGGAGGCTTGGCTGTGTGCTGAATTATATCACCCCCAGACCATGTTCACACCATAGTTAGAGTAGCGGCTAGGACCCTTTGCCATGCTGAGTGACCGTGACGTGGTGCATTGATGGGCTCCGATATCTTCCTGACTGGAACATATTGGCGAAAGTCTCAGCTTTTAATACCTGCATGTATGACTTCCCAGTATAGTCAGTAGCATTTCTGTTTGGTGCATTTCCTCTCTGTGTTTCATATGTTTATTTGCTACATTCTGTGTAGTTTGCTTCTTGTGGTGCATGTGGACCGCGTCGACATCCTCCATTGTATGCATATTTTGCTGGGGTTAGTCGATTATTGCGGTCCACATGCGGTGGGGCTGCTCCCCCAATAAATAGACACGCCACAGTGTCAGGGGCTGAGCAGCTCCTCCAGAATTGCCACTTCATTTCTGTGTTTTTGTCTTGTTAGATTTGAGTGTGTTTGGACACTCTGTTGCACCTGGTAACTTCCATCACATGGTCTGGCATAGGTGTGGCTCACGGCCTGGCCTCATTCACATTGTACTACCACAGTATTCATGCTGGGCCTTTGTGTGGAGGCTTGGCTGTGTGCTGAATTATATCACCCCCAGACCATGTTCACACCATAGTTAGAGTAGCGGCTAGGACCCTTTGCCATGCTGAGTGACCGTGACGTGGTGCATTGATGGGCTCCGATATCTTCCTGACTGGAACATATTGGCGAAAGTCTCAGCTTTTAATACCTGCATGTATGACTTCCCAGTATAGTCAGTAGCATTTCTGTTTGGTGCATTTCCTCTCTGTGTTTCATATGTTTATTTGCTACATTCTGTTTAGTTTGCTTCTTGTGGTTCATGTGGACCGCGTCGACATCCTCCATTGTATTCATATTTTGCTGGGGTTAGTCGATTATTGCGGTCCACATGCGGTGGGGCTGCTCCCCCAATAAATAGACACGCCACAGTGTCAGGGGCTGAGCAGCTCCTCCAGAATTGCCACTTCATTTCTGTGTTTTTGTCTTGTTAGATTTGAGTGTGTTTGGACACTCTGTTGCACCTGGTAACTTCCATCACATGGTCTGGCATAGGTGTGGCTCACGGCCTGGCCTCATTCACATTGTACTACCACAGTATTCATGCTGGGCCTTTGTGTGGAGGCTTGGCTGTGTGCTGAATTATATCACCCCCAGACCATGTTCACACCATAGTTAGAGTAGCGGCTAGGACCCTTTGCCATGCTGAGTGACCGTGACGTGGTGCATTGATGGGCTCCGATATCTTCCTGACTGGAACATATTGGCGAAAGTCTCAGCTTTTAATACCTGCATGTATGACTTCCCAGTATAGTCAGTAGCATTTCTGTTTGGTGCATTTCCTCTCTGTGTTTCCTATGTTTATTTGCTACATTCTGTGTAGTTTGCTTCTTGTGGTGCATGTGGACCGCGTCGACATCCTCCATTGTATGCATATTTTGCTGGGGTTAGTCGATTATTGCGGTCCACATGCGGTGGGGCTGCTCCCCCAATAAATAGACACGCCACAGTGTCAGGGGCTGAGCAGCTCCTCCAGAATTGCCACTTCATTTCTGTGTTTTTGTCTTGTTAGATTTGAGTGTGTTTGGACACTCTGTTGCACCTGGTAACTTCCATCACATGGTCTGGCATAGGTGTGGCTCACGGCCTGGCCTCATTCACATTGTACTACCACAGTATTCATGCTGGGCCTTTGTGTGGAGGCTTGGCTGTGTGCTGAATTATATCACCCCCAGACCATGTTCACACCATAGTTAGAGTAGCGGCTAGGACCCTTTGCCATGCTGAGTGACCGTGACGTGGTGCATTGATGGGCTCCGATATCTTCCTGACTGGAACATATTGGCGAAAGTCTCAGCTTTTAATACCTGCATGTATGACTTCCCAGTATAGTCAGTAGCATTTCTGTTTGGTGCATTTCCTCTCTGTGTTTCATATGTTACAAATATACGCAAAGTACTAGCGGTCCTAGACGAGGTTAAGATACGTCCGGCGATCCATCGATCCCCAGCCATAATATCCATTGACGCTGAAAAAGCATTTGACAATGTTGACTGGGGATGGATGGATTATGTTTTGGACAACGTGGGACTAACAGGTTCTTTCAGGGTATTTCTTAAGGCATTATATACATGTCCAAAGGCTAGAATAAGTACACCAGGTTATATCTCAGCACCATTTGCACTACAAAAAGGGACAAGACAGGGATGTCCTCTATCCCCGCTCTTATTCAATCTGGCTATAGTACCCCTATCTCGCAGACTGGCCTCACATGAAGCAATCAAAGGTATAAAAGTAGGCAACTCACAGATAAAGCATGCCCTCTTTGCGGACGATTTATTATTATTTTTGGAAAATCCTCAAACCTTTGATCTCCTTGAGGAGTTTGGCAAGGTGTCAGGTTTCAGGATCAATCAATCTAAATCAGAGATATTGTTCCTCAACGGTAACATTGCTAGAAAGGATATCCCGCAACTAGAGGTCCTTATTCAAATCGCACAAGTATCTATAAAATACTTGGGCATTCACATAGGCAAACGTCCCGAGTCTCTCTATTTATTAAACTACCCCCCGCTTTTTAAGAATATACAGTCGGAAATAGATAGGTGGATGAGCCTCCCGCTGTCATTGGGAGGTAGATGTCAGCTTTTAAAGATGATTTCTATCCCAAAACTATTATACCCTATCCAAACCATACCCCTGCTTATTAAACATGCAGATATCAACAAGCTTGAGTCAGCAATTAGAGCTTTTCTTTGGGCAGGAAAAAAGTCCAGAATAGCTGTAAATAAATTACAGCTACCCACAAATATGGGGGGACTGAATTTCCCCAGTATACGCCTTTACAATCTGGCGGGTGTCGCCCATCATTGTATAGATTGGATCTTTAGTTCCGGCTTTTGCTCAAATATCACACTAGAATCTCACTTGGTTCACCCATGGTCACTAGGGGCACTGCTGCATACAAAACTGGCGGCGATACCTATATCTGTGAGAAACAGTTTATTAGTAAAAGTTACACTTGCCACATGGAAAGAAATATGCAAAATATGCCATCAACCTTCTAGGTTATCAAATCACATGAATACGGTATATGGGGACACCCAGAGTTTCTGGCAGGATTGGAGTCACAATTCTTTGTGCAATGGCGGGGAAAGGGGGTGAGAACGGTGAGATATATGTGGAACTCACAGGAACGACGATTTTAGGCTGGGTTCACACAGGCGTCACGATTTGGCTCCGGATGCGTCCCAGGTGCATTGCGGCAAACCCGCGCGAGTAGGTACGCAATTGCAGTCAGTTTTGACTGACTGCGATTGCGTTCCGTTGTTCAGTTTTTATCGCGCGGGTGCAATGCGTTTTGCACGCGTGTGATAAAAAACTGAATGTGGTACCCAGACCCGAACTTCTTCACTGAAGTTCAGGTTTGGGTTAGATGGTGTGTAGATGTAATTA
This sequence comes from Bufo bufo, assembly GCF_905171765.1. Classification (NCBI taxonomy): domain Eukaryota; kingdom Metazoa; phylum Chordata; class Amphibia; order Anura; family Bufonidae; genus Bufo; species Bufo bufo. The sequence continues at coordinate 134,921,051 of NC_053394.1, read as the reverse complement.
TTTTCCCTTATAACATGGTTATAAGGGAAAATAATAGCATTCTTTAATACAGAATGCTTAGTACAAGGTCAATTGAGGGTTAAAAAATGAAAAAAAATTAACTCACCTCCTCCAATTGATCGTGTAGCTGCCAGTCTCCTGTTCTTTCTTCAGGACCTGTCAAAGGACCTGTGGTGACGTCACTGAGCTCATCACATGGTCCATCACCACGGTGATGGACCATGTGATTGGCCCATGTGATGTGACGTCACCAAAGGTCCTTTAGCCGGCAGCTCATGATTAAAGAAGTAAGAAGAGATCGGCAACTACGCGATCAAGAGGAGGAGGTGAGTTCATTTTTTTTTATTTTTTAACCCTCAATTGACCTTCTACTAAGCATTCTGTATTAAAGAATGCTATTATTTTCCCTAATAACCATGTTATAAGGGAAAATAATTCAGTGAATAGACTGTTATCTTAGCAACCATGCGTGAAAATCGCACCGCATCCGCACTTGCTTGCGATTTTCACTCAGCCCCATTCACTTCTATGGGGCTTGCGTTGCGTGATAAACGCACAATATAGAACATGCTGCGATTTTCACGCAACGCATAAGTGTTGTGTGAAAATCACCGCTCATATGCACAGAACCATAGAAATGAATGGGTCCGGATTCAGTGCAGGTGCAATGCGTTCACCTCACGCATTGCACCCGCGCGGAAATCTCGCCCGTGTGAACTCAGCCTTACTCATACCTCGAAATCCAGAAAAAATATGGCTTAAGTCACACACAACACCTACTCTCCTATCTTCAAATCACTGGTTTTCTTAGGGGTAGGGCACACGACATGCGGGAGAGTTTATCCTCTAACAAACTAAATCAGCTGATAGGCAGGGGTGAGCGGAGACGAACCCTATCAGAGATTTACCAGGGACTCAGGGAATTCAAACTGAAAAAGGTTTCGGAAAACCTCTTTCGCCACTGGCAGAAGGATTTTCCCCACATTACAGTCGAACAAATTATCCCACAAGGATGGGACAAAATACGAAAGGTAGTCTGGAATGAAGTATGGAGAGAAACGCATTTTCGCATGATCCATAAAGCTATATACGGTTTTCAATTCTCGAGTCGCAATGCCGACCAATCAAGAACTAGGGGATGTCCGAAATGCCATTTAACTGGGTCAGATATGATACACAGAATATGGTCCTGCCCGGAAACACAAAAATTTTGGGAGCAAATTAAAACCCAAATTAAGAACCACCTGAAGGTGAACATACCATTGTCACCTGATCTTATTCTATTCCATGCTCCCATGAAAGGGACTTATTTCACTCCGGTGGTCCATATAATGTTACTAGCAGCCAAGAGATGTCTCTTTAAGGAATGGCTTCAGCCACGACTCCCATCAATGACAGAGGTGTTCAATCACCTAAAAAATTTTTTGATATGGAGAGAGTCGAGGCAGATCAAACTAAAGGAAGACAGATTTCCACTTTTTTTGTCAGATGGGAAAACTTTATTAAGGCAGTCTATTCGGGTGCAGAGTTGGAGAAGGTGATGAAGCCTCTCATACATTCGGAATGGTATCTGAAAAGGAAGGTAGCAGGAACACTAGATAAACTTCAGATAGACTGAGGCTGTGTCAAAGATTTAGCTATTTTTGTTCGAGTGTCGATGGGATAGCATCATTTGGGGAATGGGGGATGGGTGGGGGAAAGGTTTATAGTGCAAAATATTGATATTGTGCATCTATTGACTAAAGATTGTTAACAGGTCAATATTCTCTGAACATGTACAAAATGAAACATAATTGATTGTACTACAGTTACTATTGAGTATGGTTTGCGGAAAACTGAATAAAAACTATATTCAAAAAAGAAGAAAAGAATCATGATAGATTCCTTCGGATGTGGGGTCCCTGGAAGATGTATTGGCTAACCAATAACCCCAGTCAAAACACACCGAATTCCAGCAGATCCTTGATGTGAATTACCTGATATACTGTTAGGATTGCTCTAGTAGTGATAAGTTCTGAGGAAATGGTTAGGGAACAGTTGGGTGGCCCTCCACGCATACCCTTATACTGTTTACCCCCCCTCTCTCCATCATCACTCTTTTCCACATGCTGTTCAAGTAGTAACAATCTTTCACTCCATACTATTGGTGATCTTACAATATGCTTTGTTTGTATTGGATAGATCTGTGATCAAATGTTTGTCTGTAACTCATTTTGTGTGACCACATTTTACAATTACTAGGCCCTCGCTATGTGACCATACATAAGGGCCATGTTTGGATCTACTAAACTTTGCAAAATAATAAAAAGAAATGTGAAAAGAATGGTATCGAGGGCTGTATGTGCCCCCCGGGCCGCAGGTTGTGCACCCCTGACTTAGGCGCATTAAGAACCAGCGCAGGGTTATTAAGACCGGCATCTAAAACAACAGTCTTATAGACTTTTATATTATTATCTTTCTTATTGCTGTATCCCAGAGAGGAGAACTAGATCCTGGTCGGATGGCTGGAGATTGAGACAAAGGCTGTGAAAGTCTTTCGTCATAATCATAATGTGACAATTCTGTTGATATGTTATAGTTGTATATTTGGAACTGCATGTTGACCACAGTCTAGCCAGGTCTAATCCTGTGACATAGGGGGCAGCTTTGCTTCTTATTTCACAAGCAGTAATGACCTTAGTTGCACTGTGAGTCCTATCTGTGAAAGACTAGCATGATACCAGGACATTGTGGAGACAAATTGGGATTGAAGATCTTCTGGATATGTCACATGTGACCCTATATCTTTCTAACTTATTATTGAATGGAAAATGTCATAGTCTGTAAATGAAGTCCAAAACAAAGCTTGCAGGTATGCAATGACCTCTAAAATAGGTAACTTGCCTGTAAAAATTTGGTTTTGTGAAAAATGTTTTTCAGCTGCAGGGCCAAACACCAAAGTGGTCTCCACTGTTAAATCCTCCATGTCACACATGCCAAGATTCCTTACCTGTACTCCTCAAAGGGCATCCATCAGCAGATCTGTACCTATGAAACGGGCTGATCTGTTACATCTGCACTTGGCAGCTGAAGGCATCTGTGTTGGTCCCATGTTCATATGTCTCCGCATTGCTGAGAAAAATAAAGTTTGAGTATATGCAAATGAGCCTCTAGGAGCAATGGGGGCGTTGCTGTTTCACCTAGAGGCTCAGCTCTCTCTGCAACTGCTGCGTCCTCTACACTTTAATTGACAGGGACAGAAATTATGATGTATGTTTTCAGTGCTTGCTCCTGTCAGAGTGTAGAGGGTGCAGCAGTTGCAGAGAGAGCAGAGCCTCTACTAGGCATAATTCAGGTCATCTGATTTCTGGGAATCCTGCTCTCAACTGTGTCAGCGTCCACAGGGGCACTGTGTGTGGCACTTTATTTTCAGGGAGCATAGTATGTGACATGATTGTATTCAGGGGCACAGTGTACAGTATGCTGCTATTATATTTATGGCCACGTGTGTGGAACTAAGAGGAGTTTTTCTTAGCATACAGACTGCCGATGGGTTGGTAAAGCAAGCCATCTTCTCAGCAAAATCTGCAGAGATGAGTTGTGGCTGGGAAATGTCATCATGGTGGTCTGAACCAGATGGAGAACTCTGGAGAAGACATCATAGTGGTCTGAACCAGATGGAGAACTCTGGAGAAGACATCACCTGTAAGTCACTAAATGCAAAGGTTTATTCTGCCACTGACTGCTTATAATGATTGCTGTAATCACCTGGGTGATCTACATCTGATGATGGGTGGTAGCATTCTGTTTTGTGAAACAACAACTCCCAGCATCCCTTTACAACTGTTAAGGCCATACTGGGAGCTGTAGTTTCACACTGAACAAACTTATATAACAAGGGCTAACTATTGGAATGGTATTTATATTGAACTTTTTAAAACTGGTGATGTGTATATGTACTATGAATGGTTCTGGTGCTGTATATATGTACTAAGCTTGGCTCTGGTGCTGTATTTATGGTATGAACTTGGTTCTGTAGCTGTATTTATGTAATGAGCTTGGTTCTGGTGCTGTATTCATGTAATGAGCTTGGTTCTGGTACTATATTCATGTAAGGAGCTTGGTTCTGGTGCTGTATTTATGTAATGAGCTTGGTTCTGGTGTGTATTCATGTAAGGAGCTTGGTTCTGGTGCTGTATTCATGTAATGAGCTTGGTTCTGGTGTTGTATTTATGTAATGAGATTGGTTCTGGTGCTGTATTTATGTAATGACCTTGGCTCTGGTGCTGTATTTATGGTATGAACTTGGTTCTGTAGCTGTATTTATGTAATGAGCTTGGTTCTGGTGCTGTATATATGTACTAAGCTTGGTTCTGGTGCTGTATTCATGTAATGAGCTTGGTTCTGTAGCTGTATTTATGTAATGAGCTTGGTTCTGGTGCTGTATTCATGTAAGGAGCTTGGTTCTGATGCTGTATTCATGTAATGAGCTTGGTTCTGATGCTGTATTCATGTAAGGAGCTTGGTTCTGGTGCTGTATTCATGTAATGAGCTTGGTTCTGGTGTTGTATTTATGTAATGATATTGGTTCTGGTGCTGTATACATGTAATGATATTGGTTCTGGTGCTGTATATATGTAGTGAACATGGTTCTGTTGCTGTATTCATGTAATGAGCTTGGTTCTGGTACTATATTCATGTAATGAGCTTGGTTCTGGTGCTGTATTCATGTAAGGAGCTTGGTTCTGGTGCTGTATTTATGTAATGAGCTTGGTTCTGGTGCTGTATTCATGTAATGAGCTTGGTTCTGGTGTTGTATTTATGTAATGAGATTGGTTCTGGTGCTGTATACATGTAATGATATTGGTTCTGGTGCTGTATATATGTAGTGAACATGGTTCTGTTGCTGTATTTATGTAGTGAGCTTGGTTCCCGTGCTGTATTTATGGTATGAGCTTGGTTCTGGTGTTGTGTTTATGTAATGTAATGGCCTCCATTATATAGCACTGTATAGGAGGAGAATTTGTAAACATGGTTCGGTGCATGGGCAGATAATCTGAATGGCATACCTTCACTGGGTTGACTAGCAAGCTAGGAACCTAAAGCTCAGGCACCCTCCCACTGGGGAAGGTGCCTTATATACCCAGATGCGGCCAGCCATAGGCTGGGGAAGCATGTGGACTTGTATGCTGGCCCTTTAAACACCCAGAGTGAGCGTGTGTGTTCCCTATAGAACAGGCCCGGAGGCCTTCACAAGGCAACCTAGGCCCCGGCCTGCTGAAGATACTGGAGATGACGGCGACTGAGACTGCTGCTGGCCAGAGGAGTGGAACCAGAGTACCGGATGGATGGAAAGGCCAGCTCGGTGAGTAGCGCAGCACCCGTGTCCTCATGGATCAGGACGCCAGTGCAACTTATATTCATTAAGAGTCACATCATTTTTAATCTTTAGACTGGGGGGAAGGGCTAACAAGCTTCAACCAGCCCATGGTAGCTTTAATCTACCCACTCACTCAATCTGTTAGGAGCAAAAATAAGCAGAGGAATATGGGAATTTGTAAAGCTTTGTTCACATCTCTGGTAATTCATTTTGTTGTTCTGCTTCGTTATAAGCACAGAAAGACGGCATTTTACAGCACAAAATAGAAGAGCACTCTGTGATATATTTTTCAGCTTTTTAATGGGATCTGCAATCGAGTAGCCTAAGGTGGCTATATTGGTTGTCACCCAACTTTTCCAAAAATAATCAATGCAAAACTACAAGTCTCAGAACGGCAAGAAAGTTGTAGTCTGCCACCGATTGCAAGTACTTTTACAGGTGCCATAAATGATACGCCATTGACTAAAGAACCGATGGAAGATGGATCTTCTGCTGAAAGGCGCAGGACGAGTTGTATCTAGTACAGACAGGTGCTGACAAAAGCAGTCAAAATATGTAACTGACCTAAAAATCTTGGGAGGTCATTTATCAAACTGGTGTAAAAGTAGAACTGGCTTAGTTGCCCATAGCAACCAGTCAGATTCCACCTTTCATTTTGGCTCCTTTGGAAAATGAAAGGAGGAATCTGATTGGTTGCTATGGGCAACTAAGCCAGTTCTATTTTACACCAGTTTGATGAATGACCCCCTTTGTAGAAGATAATATAGTAGTGAGTTGTTTTGTAAGACTGAATCATGCTTAGACACACAACTCTGCAGACAGAATCACTCATGACCGGCTTAGATACATGGGCTCAGCAACCAATATCACACATGATGGGCTTAGATACGACAGCTCAGCAGCTCACCGTCATTGTAAATCCCTTATAATGATATTTTAGTTACAATACCCACTATTTATATAGCACCAACGTATTTATCACTGCGTTTACCCCTATTGCTCATCAGCCAGGAGCAGCTCCGGATGCCAGCTTCTGCCAGTCTAACCCAAACAGGGTTAGGAAACTCCTGCGCTGATTGATGGGTACTAATGACTTAACACAGCTGCTGAAGTTTGTCCCTGTAATCCCTGGGCAGGAGCACAGGCCTGAGGAGGGGACGGTGGACAGGACTCAGTGTCCTGACCCAACACATTAACCCTTAGTATGACACTCCATATATTCTTCCAAGAGAAAAAAAGGTTGATAGCAGCAGGACGTGGGTGGACAGCAGGATAACAGGCTGAAATGGGTGGATGAAGACAGGCTTTTAGGACAACACCGTCTCTGTGTATCGTTACATTCTAGAGCTAGAAGAATGAGACGTATCCGTTGAATCACATCCAAGTGTGACAGGTGCGTTCTGTGGTAATAACGCAACACGGAGTGTAAAGGATACTCTGCCCACCCACACAACATTGTATTCCAAGAGCAGAAATGTCCTCTCCAGATCAGATCAACAACACAGAAGACCAGCGAGACGCATCAGGAGGCTCTTCTCTGCAAAACCTGCATGGAATTCCCTGAATAAAGGTAAGTGCATGGGAGATGAGAATATATATTAGGGGTTTTAGTATTTCTAGCTATGCAATAGGTGACCTAGACAGACCGATATAGAATGACTACATACATATGATAGATAGATAGATAGATAGATAGATAGATAGATAGATAGATAGATAGATAGATAGATGGGTAGATATGGAATGACTATATAGACATGAGATGTGATATAGGATAGATAGGCAGATAGATACATAGACAGACAGACATAGCGTGATAGACTATAGATAGATATTAGGTAACTAGATGGACAGAGGATGACTAAATAGATAGCTGTGAAATAGATGAATAGACTGTGGCATGCATGGTAATAATAGGGGTGGTAGTATTCCTAGGTATTGAACTACTATAATGAAGATCAGAAGCCAACTATTGCTGGTATTTATTGCTGAATGCTGACAACTATGCTGTTAACCTAACCATGGTGGCCTGTGGAAGGAAACTGGAGGACCTGAAAATCCTAGGAGCATAGAGAATACATGTAGAATCCATTCAAATGTGGCCTTGGTTGGATTATAAGAGTATGGTTAGTAAAGAAAGGGATTCTTCACTTAGGACCCATGCAAATGTTAAATGGTAAAGATGACTTGCAATTTCTGTTGATATCTTTTGGCTCACTGATTCAAATGACTGATCTAGAGTAAACTAAGACCCTATAGCGGACCCTGATGGAAATTTGATGTTGTCGTTGTGTTTGCCCTTTCTGAAGTAGGAAACCCCTCTGACATTCCTGTCATTTCCTTGATGTCATAGTTGAAGGTTCAGGGAGTCCCATCTCTTGGCTATGTTTGTGACTAATGCAATTGATGCCAACGCTGAGAAAAAAATGTCTGGAGTGATGCCAATATAAAGAAGGTGAAAATCCTGATGTTCTAAACTTAGCCTCAGAATATGGTTAGGTCTGTGTTTTTGACATTCCATAAGGGAGATGGCAGCTTAAGTAAACACTGAGTAGACAAGCTGACTGCAGAGGCACCAGGCATGACTGAGAAGGAATGAGGTACCTGAGTGGTGTAGAGAAAACATAGAAGGAGAATAATATTGTAAGTGTAAGTCTTTACATGGTGGAACTGGACCATATGAGTTGTAGAAGATGACCAATGCGTAAATGGTATTTGGATGATAACAGTGAGACATAGCAGTGATGAAATATCTTGTCAACACCCTTATGGGTTAGGGTTCTTTTGAAAACCCAATATATGGTCTTCCAGCAAAGTTGCAAATTCAGGGCTAGGAAATATTTTTGGCACCTCTCCTTTTATTAAAGCTGGGATCAACGTCTCTAGACATCATAAAATACTTTTAAAGTTTCCTTATTGGACTTCACTCCTGGATGATCCAATCAGTGCCGGGCAAGGTAGAAGAAGGGACCGACTTTCATTTGAGAGCCGTTCCATTCTCTATGATATGAAGGAACAGCAGTCACCTTACACCACATCACTTGGTGATTGTCTAGAGGACCATATGTGTGCTTTATCACATTTACGGTAGAAGCTATTTGAGCTCCCGTGGGAAAGGGAGATTGGTGTGTCATTGGCAGCTTCTCCTCCTCCTTAACCCTAATCCCATACCTTTTTTCTGCATGGCAACTATGTCTGAACACTGCACCTATAGGTTATAACTGCATGTAACTTTTTACCATACACAACCCTACAAACTACACTTGGTTCTTTCAGGAGGCAGTGTGCTTTTAGTGAGTGACAACCCTGGACAGTGCCATAATCCTGAGGCTTCTACCAGAAGAGCTAAGGATCAAAGAGGGTATCCACAGGCCTACAAATTTACAGGCAAAGGGAAGAAGGAGCCAAAAGCTCTGATGGACACCAAAGTTCCAGAACAGAGTCCAGACCCCGGGCCATCAGAGGCCACACTTAAACTTGATATGGATTCCTCTTTAAGTACTAAGAAAGATGAAGGGCAGACCAATGAAGAAAAGAATGAACCCCCCACTCAACAAGAACACAGGTATGATTCATAGATGGAGGCACAACCTGTTTAGAGGGATAGACTGAGAAGGGTCTGGGTTTATGAGCAATGATGGTCAGGGAACTTTACTTCCCAACCAAATGGCCCTCAAAGGGATGGCATATGTAAATACATTGAATACATCGTTTAAAATGTGTTTCCTCAAGATCATATGTATTAGGTGGTGTTTTGTGGAGATATTATTGCCATTTCTGCAGGGATCAGAGACAGGCCTATAAATGTGCTGCAAATGAAGTTTCAAATATTGGGTGGCATGGTGGGCCCCTGAACAACCAATGCATATCATATACATGAGCCAGATTAGCACAAGAGCTGAAAGGCAGGCTTTATGCCTCTTTTTGCTTTGGGTCCTAATGCTTCTTAACCCCTTGACTCATCCTCTTCTGTCAAGTAATTATCTGCATCTGGAAAAGCTGGGTGACAATCAGTATTAGGCTCGGACTGGTCCACCTGGGAGGCGGGGGATTCCTCGGTGGGCCCCCAGTCTCCTGCACCCAGAGATAAGATGGAGGAGTAATTATTTCTCCTTTCTCAGGAGAGATTATTGTAACCACTAGGTGGCAGTATCGCACAGTGATGCAGCCTCCTACAGGTGTACATTGTACAGGAGGACCCCACAATATCTTCTAAACCTCCCAGGCTGCTGGCAGTGAAGAACATGTCTGGCCATCCTTCTGCCCTCCCTGCCGTCAGAAAACAGTGTTTGCTGGAGAGAAGGACTCCTCTGCGGTGCTGGGCTGATTTCTCAGGTGTGTGACAGTAGTGAGCTGTAGGAGACTGTAAGGGGGAAATAGGGGATTTGTTTATATCAGACTCAGATCTATGTATGTGTGCTGCTCTCTGCAGAGGTCAGAGTGGCATTGGGGGGACTCTGCCCTAGGTCCCCCCCAATGCCTCTGCTTTAGGTGCACCCCCATAAGTGCCCCAGCTCCAGATGCCCCCCCCAATGCCCCACTCTAAAAGCACCTCTAATATTGAATCTTCTCCAGTTGCCCCCCTAATACCCCTGCTCCAGGATCCCCACTATTACCCTGCCTCAGGTGACCCTAATGCCTCTGCTTTAGGTGCACCCCCATCCCCAGCTCCAGATGCCCCCACTCTAAATGCACCGCTAATATTGCCTCCTCTCCAGTTACTCCTACTCCGATATCCCCACTATTACCCTGCCTCAGGTGACCCTAATGCCTCTGCTTCAGTTATGACCCTCCGTTTGTGCCCTTTGCTCACGTTGCTCCTCTAGCGCCTTTGCTTGGGCTTTGTTAAAGGTTATGACCTGCAAAGGGGGTTGGACTTATGCCCGAAAAATTCTGCACAGTGCGTCATATTCTCCAGTATTGACACGTATGGTTTACATTGCGGCAGCGATGATATTTCGTATTTACAGGCATCACTGCTGTCATGTAAAGAGATACTGGTGGTGGAGTGGTGGAGGATTTAAAGGGGTTGTCCAGGTTTTTAAGTTATCCTCTCCACACCATAAGGCATAACTATACGAATAGCGGGTCCGATTCTGCAACCCCCACTGATCCCAGGAACGGGTCCTGTTTCCCCTTTTGATGGTGTGACAGGCCACACATACCACTGGAATTAGCCAGCGATGTACTCCGCCATATCCGGCAACCTCATAGAGAATGGATGTAGAGGCAGGTCATATGCTCGACCTGCCACTCAGTCAAGAAGGGGGATTAGTGGGGGCTCCAGCATTCAGACCCCCATGGATCACTTAGTTATCCCCGTTCCTGTGGATAGAGGATAACTAGAAAAGTGAGCAGAGGTCCTTTAACAGGCGAGCATTTCTATTTTAGTTTGACACATATTTTGGGCCAGATTTTTTATTTTAATTAAATTTTTTACACCCAAAGAAAACCTTTAACCCCTTCTACCCCGGGCCAGTTTTCGTTCTTCTGCCCAGGCCATTTTTTGCAAATCTGACATGTCACTTTGTGTGGTAATAGCTTTGGAACACTTTAACTTATCCAAGCCATTCTGAGATTGTTTTCTCGTGACACATTCTACTTCATGATTGTCTTAATTTAAGTCAATATATTTCACCTTTATTTGTGAAAAAATCACAAATTTACCAAAAATTTTGAAAAATTGCCAAATGTTCAAATTTCAATTTCTCTACTTTTATAATAGATAGTGATACCTCATATAATAGTTATTAATTTACATTTTCCATATGTCTAATTCATGTTTGGATCATTTTGAAAATGACATTTTATTTTTTTAAGTTTGGAAGCAAATCTTGAAATTTTTCTGAAAATTTCCAAAACCCACTTTTTAAGGACCAGTTCAGGTCTGAAGTCACTTTGTGGGGATTATATAATAGAAACCACCCAAAAATGACCCCATTTTAGAAACTACACCCCTCAAGGTATTCAAAACTGATTTTACAAACTTTGTTAACCCTTTAGGTGTTCTACAAGAATTTCACTTTTTTGGCAGATTTTGCTTTTTAATCCATTTTTTTCCAGTAGCAAAGCAAGGGTTAACAGCCAAACAAAACTCAATATTTATTACCCCGATTCTGCGGTTTACAGAAACACCCCACATGTGGTTGTAAACTGCTGTATAGCCACACGGCAGGGCGCAGTAGGAAAGGAACGCCATATGGTTTTTGGAAGGCAGATTTAGCTGAACTGGTTTTTAGATGCCATGTCCCATTTGAAGCCCCCCTGATGCACCCCTACAGTAGAAATTCAAAAAAGTGACCACATTTTGGAAACTACGGGATAATGTGCCAGTTTTATTGGTACTATTTTGGGGTACATATGATTTTTAATTGCTCTATATTACGTTTTTTGTGAGGCAAGGTAACCAAAAAATTGATGTTTTTGCACAGTTTTTTATTTTTATTTATCTGACAGTTTAGATCATGCGCTATTTCTATAGAGCAGGTTGTTACGGACACAGTTATATACAATATGTCTACTTTCTATGATGTTTCTTTCAGTTTTACTTAATAAAACATTTTTGAAAACAAAAATTATGTTTTTGTATCTCCATTTTCTGAACGCCCTATTTTTTTTTTTTCTGCCAATCGTCTTGTGCAGGGGCTCGTTTTTTGCAGGAAGAGTTGACGTTTTTATTGGTACAATTTTTGGGTTACGGATGTGGCAATACCTAATATTAAGTTTTACACAATAATAGCATTTTTTAAACCAAAATAATGATGTTTTAGTGTATCCATAGTCTGAGAGCCATAGTTTTTTTATTTTTTGACCGATTGTCTTAGGTAAGATCTATTTTGGGGGGTATATGCCTTTTTGATCGCTTGGTGTTGCAATTTTTGTGATGTAAGGTGACACAAATGGCTTTTTTTTTTACACAGTTTTAATTTTTATTTTTTTACGGTGTTCACCTGAGGGGTTAGGATATGTGATATTTTTATAGAGGAGGTTGTTACGGATGTGGCGATACCTAATATGTCTACTTCATTTTATTTATTTCACTTTAACACAATAATAGCAGTTTTGAAGCAAAAAAACAATTATATTTTAGTGTCTCCATTGTCTGAGTGATACCTTTTTTTTTTTTTTTACCGATTGTCTTATGTAGGATATCATTTTTTGCGGGATGAGGTGACGGTTTGATTGGTACTATTTTGGGGGGCATACCCCTTTTTGATCACTTGCTATTGCAATTTTTGTGATGTAAGGTGACACAGTTTTTTTTTTTTTTTACAGTGTTCACCTGAGGGGTTAGGTCATGTGATATTTTTATATAGCTGGTTGTTACGGACGTGGCGATACCTAATATGTATATATATTTTTTTAATGTATTTCACTTTAGCACAATAATAGCAGTTTTGAAACAAAAAAAATGATGTCTCCATGTTCTGAGAGCTATAGTTTTTTTTATTTTTTGGGCGATTGTCTTAGGTAGGGGCTAATTTTTTGCAGGATGAGGTGACGGTTTTATTGATACCGCTTTGTGGGACATACGCCTTTTTGATCGCTTGGTGTTGCACTTTTTGTGATGTAAGGTGATAAAAATTGCTTTTTTTTACATCGTTTAAAAAAAAATGTATGGTGTTTATCGGACAGGGTGTATCATGTGATATATTTATAGAGCTGGTCATTACGGACGCGGCGATACCTAATATGAGTGTTATTTTTTTTATTTATTATAAAATAAGGGGAAAGGGGCGTTTTTTTTCTTTTTTTACTTTATTAATTTTATTACTTTATTAATTTTATTAAAAACATTTTTTTTTACTTTTTTTTCTTTACTTTATTTCTGATGTTCACTTTTGGGGGTCTCATCCCCTCTGCAATGCATTACAATACATCTGTGAGTATTACACGAACAGTGAGTAGTACACAAACAGGTTGCAGGCTGAGGCTGGATCTCCTGGGCACCCGTAGAAGGCAGGTCCCGATGCCGTGCAAGGCATTGGGCAGCCTCTGCATGGCATCGGGCTGCCTTCTGACACATCAATGCGCTCCCTTACCAGACACAAACCCCTTCTATGTCGCGGTCAGCGAGGACCGCGGCATAGAAGGGGTTAGTCCGCCAGCATCGGCTTTTACAGTGATGCCGGCGGATACAGCAGGGGCCCGGCTACCAGGGACTGCCAGGCCCCTGCAGTGATCTTGCGCGCACCACTCCGGTGCCCGCACGATCACCATGACGTACTATTACGTAAAATTGCGGGAATGCAGTGGCTTCCATGACGTAATAGTACGTCATGTGTCGGGAAGGGGTTAAGGATAGGGAATCTGAAAAGGTCATAGATTGGCAGTAATGTAATGTAATTGAATGTCTCAGGACCCCTTTTTTCATGATCAGTGGGTGTTCCAGCAGTTAGACCCCCAGCAATCTGATATTTATCACCTATCCTGTAGATAGGCGATAGGTCATTATGGTAGGACAACCCTTTTAAATATACTGTAGATTATGTACAATCTGAGGAGGTTAAGATTTGATAAATTTAATGCCAGACATTTATGCATAAAGGGGTTTTCTCACTTCAGTAAATGGCATTTATCATGCAGTTAATACAAGGCACTTACTAATGTATTGTGATTCTCCATATTGCCTCCTCTCCATCACATTATACACAGCACGTATCCGTGGTTACAACCACCGTGTAATCCAGCAGCGATGGCCGTGCTTACACACTATAGGGAATGGCTGGAAGTGCACATAGGTCAACACCTTTACCTATAGTGTGCAAGCACGGCCACCACTGCTGGAATGCAGAGTGGTAAAAACCATGAATACAAGAAGTGTATAATGTGATGGAAAAGAGTCAATATGGACAATCAGAATACATTAGTAAGTGCCTTGTAATAACTTTCTCTACATAATAAATGCCATTTGTTGAAGTGAGACAACCCCTTTAAACCCTTTACGTGTGCTACACTTAATAGGGTTAGGCATAGATGTCTTGGTGTGTGCATTGCTTGTTTCCTATGTGTGATTGGTGTGTGCTATATATGATCTATGTATCAGTGGTGTATGTGCAGCATGTGACATATGCATCAGTGGCATGTGAGTCATGTATACACTCACCTAAAGAATTATTAGGAACACCTGTTCTATTTCTCATTAATGCAATTATCTAGTCAACCAATCACATGGCAGTTGCTTCAATGCATTTAGGGGTGTGGTCCTGGTCAAGACAATCTCCTGAACTCCAAACTGAATGTCAGAATGGGAAAGAAAGGTGATTTAAGCAATTTTGAGCGTGGCATGGTTGTTGGTGCCAGACGGGCCGGTCTGAGTATTTCACAATCTGCTCAGTTACTGGGATTTTCACCCACAACCATTTCTAGGGTTTACAAAGAATGGTGTGAAAAGGGAAAAACATCCAGTATGCGGCAGTCCTGTGGGCAAAAATGCCTTGTGGATGCTAGAGGTCAGAGGAGAATGGGCCGACTGATTCAAGCTGATAGAAGAGCAACATTGACTGAAATAAGCACTCGTTACAACCGAGGTATGCAGCAAAGCATTTGTGAAGCCACAACACGCACAACCTTAAGGCGGATGGGCTACAACAGCAGAAGACCCCACCGGGTACCACTCATCTCCACTACAAATAGGAAAAAGAGGCTACAATTTGCACGAGCTCACTAAAATTGGACTGTTGAAGACTGGAAAAATGTTGCCTGGTCTGATGAGTCTCGATTTCTGTTGAGACATTCAAATGGTAGAGTCCGAATTTGGCGTTAACAGAATGAGAACATGTATCCATCCTCTGATGGCTACTTCCAGCAGGATAATGCACCATGTCACAAAGCTCGAATCATTTCAAATTGGTTTCTTGAACATGACAATGAGTTCACTGTACTAAAATGGCCCCCACAGTCACCAGATCTCAACCCAATAGAGCATCTTTGGGATGTGGTGGAACGGGAGCTTCGTGCCCTGGATGTGCATCCCTCAAATCTCCATCAACTGCAAGATGCTATCCTATCAATATGGGCCAACATTTCTAAAGAATGCTATCAGCACCTTGTTGAATCAATGCCACGTAGAATTAAGGCAGTTCTGAAGGCAAAAGGGGGTCCAACACCGTATTAGTATGGTGTTCCTAATAATTCTTTAGGTGAGTGTAAGTGTCTTTTGTGCCACATCTGTCCAATGAGTGATTGGTGTGCGCTGCATGTGTCTTGTTTCTGACTGACTTAAGAGCAGGATATCCATATATGTGTAAGGTTACTTTCACACGTGCGCTAGCAGGGTCCAACGGGCTGTTTCGGCGGGGGAACAGCCTGCCGGATCTGTGCTTACGCTAGCCCACTTTGCCGCTGGAAGTTCGCTCCAGTCGCATTCACTATTATAGGGGCAGGCAAACATGCCGAAAGGCGGCCGGACAAAAACTACAGTGGACTTCCGGCGGCACAGTGGGCTAGCGTTAGCACGGATCCAGCAACCTGCCAGACCCTTTAACTACAAGTTTGAAATTAGCCTAAATTCTGCCACATGTATGTTAGTGCATTTTTTTCACTGTAAGGCCTCATGCACACGACGGTGGTGTGTTTTGCGGTCCTCAAATCGCGGATCCACAAAACACGGATGGCGTCCATGCGCATTCCGCAATTTGCGGAACGGCACTGACAGCCTTAAACTGGATTGGATCCATCCCAGGCACCATCTCACCCGTCCCAGTGCCAGTATACTAGCCCACCCTGGTTCTGTTTGGACAGTTGGACTAGAGAAATGTGCATTTGGGGGAGGGAGGGGGCCAGTTACTGCCTTACTGGTAGTACCAGTAACTGCCCCCCCCCCCCCCCCTAAATGCACAGTTCTCCAGTCCAACTGACTCCAAACAGAACCAGGGCCGCAGGGCGGGCTAGTAGTACACTGGGACGGCCCGGACGGGTGAGATGGTGCCTGGGACTAAGTAAGTGAGTGGGAAACTGGGAATGGATGGATCATGGATCCGATCCAGTTTAATTAACAACAATATAACCAACCTACCAGACAGTAACTGTAACTGGTCTGTGATTGTGTTCTGTAGACTGTACACTACTTGGAAGTCAGTGGAACTTGGCTGGCTGCCTTCTGTGGGTGGCGGGCCGTGGGCCTTCCCTGGCGCTGGCAGAGTCAGACTGGGCTGTGGCTGGCTGGCGGCCAATGGCGCTTGCTCCTTCTTCAAGGCCAAGTTCTCTGCTCTGGAGGGCGGAGACTGTGGCAACATCAGCCAGACACGAGACGTGCCTGCCTGTGCCGTGCATGCCGCTCCAGTCTCAAATCTCTTAAAGAGACAAGCAGCGCAGCGCAGGGGGGCCCCTCCAGTCCATTTTAATTACATTACTCCGTCTCCAGACCGGACCGCCCAGGACTCCTGCAGGGTTTTTATTAGCACTGTCTGCAGACAGTGCAGCGCCGCCACACACTCCTGTCCGTCCCACACAGAATAGAATAATAGATAGTAATTGCGGGCCGGCGCTGGGGGCCCCTAAGGAGTCGGGGGCCCAAGGGCAATTGCCCCCTTGCCTCTATGGAAGCGCTGGCCCTGCGAGTAGAACAGTTTTTGTCAGGCTGAAATCCTGCTGGTAGTCTGCCATAGTCTATGGAAGGAAAGCTTTAGGTTGTCCAAGCATGCTGGGAGTTGTAGTTTTACAACAGCTGGAGGGTGCTGGTTGGACATCCCTGGTGAACGACAGAATCTAGCAATGCTGGATCCAGTGAACTCTGGCAGGATGTTCTCTGTCGGAACAATGTTAGTGGAAAGGAAACAGATAGGTTGGGTACAGCAGGCTCGTGGTGACAACCTACTTATTCCATGATATTTTATCTGTTTAATCTACAATCCCTGCTCCAAACAACTCAAAGTACAGCGCCAATTCACAATTTTAGGTTGGTTCAGATCATAGGGCCAATAATTTAGAACCCGAATTATGGGATCACCTCATGAGTAGGGTGGAGACGTTGACGTGCCCAAAGAATACGTAGAGAAAGATCAAGCAGTAATAAAAACTTCTGTTCAAAATTCTATAATTTGGAGTAAAAATCCGGCCTCAGCGCGTTTCGGGACTAGGAGGTCCCTTCCTCAGGAGGTCACTGGTAAAGGGGTGGGCACTGTGGAGATGATCACTGTTAAAGGGGTGGGCACTGTGGAGGTCATTCTTAAAGGGGCAGGTACTGTAGAGGTCACTGGTATGGGGGATACTGTTTATATCTTTTTACGACACATGGAAACATGAAATGAAATAGATGAAATATACCTGTGCGAAGCCGGGTCCTTCTGCTAGTATATATATGTATATATATATATGTATATATATATATATACATGAAGAAATAAATTGGTTGGTCCAGCTTGTATTCGTGGTAATCCAAAGGCTTTATTCAATATTCAATAAAATCCAGGTACAGGAATGCAGGTCTACATGTTTCGGGCACAATACAATCTTAGCCCTTACTCATGAGTAAGGGCTAAGATTGTATTGTGCCCGAAACATGTAGACCTGCATTCCTGTACCTGGATTTTATTGAATATTGAATAAAGCCTCTTGGATTACCACGAATACAAGCTGGACCAACCAATTTATTTCTTCATACTTATATTTCTCCTATTTCGGGTGAAGGAGCCGGTCCGTGCTATACCAGTGGAATCCCTGGCGGGTGAGAGCTGCTCAAACCTTTGATTTTTACATATATATATACAGTACAGACCAAAAGTTTGGACACACCTTCTCATTCAAAGAGTTTTTCTTTATTTTCATGACTATGAAGGCATAAAAACTATGAATTAACACATGTGGAATTATATACATAACAAACAAGTGTGAAACAACTGAAAATATGTCATATTCTAGGTTCTTCAAAGTAGCCACCTTTTGCTTTGATTACTGCTTTGCACACTCTTGGCATTCTCTTGATGAGCTTCAAGAGGTAGTCCCCTGAAATGGTCTTCCAACAGTCTTGAAGGAGTTCCCAGAGATGCTTAGCACTTGTTGGCCCTTTTGCCTTCACTCTGCGGTCCAGCTCACCCCAAACCATCTTGATTGGGTTCAGGTCCAGTGACTGTGGAGGCCAGGTCATCTGGCGCAGCACCCCATCACTCTCCTTCATGGTCAAATAGCCCTTACTTTCAAAGTTTTCCCAATTTTTCGGCTGACTGACTGACCTTTATTTCTTAAAGTAATGATGGCCACTCGTTTTTCTTTACTTTGCTGCTTTTTTCTTGCCATAATACAAATTCTAACAGTCTATTCAGTAGGACTATCAGCTGTGTATCCACCTGACTTCTCCTCAACGCAACTGATGGTCCCAACCCCATTTATAAGGCAAGAAATCCTACTTATTAAACCTGACAGGGCACACCTGTGAAGTGAAAAACATTTCAGGGGACTACCTCTTGAAGCTCATCAAGAGAATGCCAAGAGTGTGCAAAGCAGTAATCAAAGCAAAAGGTGGCTACTTTGAAGAACCTAGAATATGACAGATTTTCAGTTGTTTCACACTTGTTTGTTATGTATATAATTCCACAAGTGTTAATTCATAGTTTTGATGCCTTCAGTGTGAATCTACAATTTTCATAGTCATGAAAATAAAGAAAACTCTTTGAATGAGAAGGTGTGTCCAAACTTTTGGTCTGTACTGTATATACACACACAGATGTAGCAGAGTTAACACACACTTGATGAGCATTCATATTTAGTTAATGCTTTATGAGTAGTGTTGAGCGAACTTGTGTTTTAAGTTCAGTGTATACAAGGTTTGGATTTTCTAAGATTCCCGTTATGGATTCCGGCTCCTGAGGAAGGGACCTCCTAGTCCTGAAACGCGTTGAGACTGATTTTGACTCCAAATTAAAGAATTTTGAACAGAAGCCCCGATTGGTGTTGGCTGCCTTCATCTTCTTAAACATCCTACAGGCGATCCAGGCTGGGGGGTTCAAGGTTTACTGGTGTCTTGAGTTTATCCAGATAGTGTATAGGAACGAACCGTCCTATTGAAATGAATGGGACAGCTTGGGTGTAATTACACCTGCTCACCGCTGCAGATGCGACGGCGAGCAGGTAAACAATGAAGAGGAGGCAGCGCTGGCACGGAGCATGCCTTCTCTTCAAACAGCTGTTCAGCGGGGGTGCCGGATGTTGGACCCCCACCGATCTGATATTTATGACCTATCCTGAGGATAGATCATCAATAAAAATAACTTGGACAACCCCTTTTAACATAAAAAGTAAATTTAAACAATGCATCATTTTCTAACGACATATTCCTTTAAAACAAGCAGAAATGAAGGATCTCCTGCAAAAGAAGCAGAGAAACCAGCAGATGTCCAGGGACTGAAACCTCATCTAAAACTGGTAACAGCGAACCATGCAGAATCCAGCAGGGTACCTCTGGTACTGGGGGATGTTGACCTATCAATACTGAGCCCTGGGATTAAGTTTGGTGTTCCGCTGAGTCCTTCGGTACTGGAGAGAGACCTGCAGAGCCCAGTGGTCATTATCGGACAAGACGTCTTCAAAATAATAGGTGAGGATGGGAATAGTGAGTACTTGAAAGAGTTAGGGCTCTCTTTGGCGCTCCTTCAAACTCCCGCCCATTGGTGCTCCTTCAAACTCCCGCCCATGCCTATGCTTCCTGCACTCTCACTTATATTCGGAAAATCTGCCCAGATCTATACCTGTCTGCTTTAGTAATTACTTCATCATATGCTGTATTGTCATGTGGCTTTGCTCGATCATCTGTTATTCATGCAATTTTATGACCCGTGGGCTTGTTTCCCTTGTTGTTTATATTGTCAAACCATATCAAATGTACTATGCAATATCTTTAAATAAACAAAGATTTGAAAGAAAGAAAGAGTTAGGGCTCTTTCACACGAGCGGATGCCGTGCAGGTAATCTGCTGTGTGAAAGAGAGCCAAGCCCCGTTCCGGACAGCAGAGACATGGAGCATTAACATGATAGATAATGCCCCGTGCCTCTCTGTGATCTTTTTACTACAAAGTCACAGTAAGATAAAGTTGTCACCGTGATTTTGTAGTAAAAAAGGTCACAGAGAGGCAAAGAGCATTATCAATCATGTTAATGCTCCATGTCTCTGCTGTCCGAAACGGGACTTGGCTCTCTTTCACGCAGTGGATTCCACGCACGGGATCCGCTCGTATGAAAGAGCCCTTAACAAAGTCAATGCAGTGTCAATTCAGGAGGGGGGCTCTGCATATCTATCCATTACATAGGCAACTGATTGATTTCAGTGAGGACTGTGAAATATTTCATTTTCCTTGCAGGTTTCAACACAGATTATAGCTGATCAATGGGGGTCCCAGCGCCAGGACACCATGTGGTCAGAAGACCCTTTTAAAAAAAGGGATTGCCCAAAAGTGGACAACCAGTCCCTTTTAAACATTTACATCGATAAATGTGCCATTTAGATCTTTTTTCATTACATTGGACCCATGTAGCCACCATCTAGAGTTTCCCTGGAATCCCACTAAATCAAGTGCTGTGGTACAAGAATGAAATGGCGGCCATATTGGTTGTCATCCAGCACTGGTTGACTGTCACCTGACAATGCTGGACTATTGGGAAAGCCACACCATCCAATGTCAGAATTAAAGAAATTTTACCGCACAGTAAATTTTAATTTTCTCTTTTTTTTTTGACAGATGACTGCCCTCCACCTCCAGCTCCCTTCCCCCACCGCATGGTAACTCTGCGAACTGGAAATATTACTGACCTGTATGACCTGAACATGGATGAGATTCTTGGAGGGTGAGATAGTTTACACAGGTATACAACACGGGGAAAACTAAAGCCAAACTCTACTGAAATTAGGAGGCAGTTTAAGAAGATTAAATGCAGAGTCACTTGTCCAAATCAGCATGTTAAAGTTGTCTGAGGGTGTAAAAACACTTAAAAATAGACAACTTTTATTTGTTTCATGGCATTTATTTAATTCATTTACGATATATAGCACCAGCATTTTCCTCAGCACTATACAGAGATTGACATCACCTACATAGGTCCCTGTCCCCTCTGGGGCTCACAACATTTAGTAAAAGAGGCTGTAATGTTGCTTTCTGGTGTGTCCCATAATGCAATGCTCTGCATGCTTTGGCTAGATGGTTCAATATGGTGCTGCCAAAGGGCACTTCTAAAAACCGCATTATTTTCATTTATTATTTGGTAAGTCAGTCTTGGGATTTCCACTTGCTGCAGCCATATTGTATAAGTCCACGACTTCTGACTTGGCTGCCCTCTGGCATGGAAGAAGTAGAAAATACCAATGTGGGTACTCATCCATAGAGATGCAAAATATTTGGATCAGTTACGGGGTGCATTTCTGATACGTTAGTTATATTAAAGAAACATGGTCACTTACGTCATGCTAATAATATCTGAACTGACCTACATTTTTGAGCAGGGGTCGATTTGGAGAAGTCCACTTATGTAAAGAGAAGTCCAGCAGCCTTCAACTGGTGGCCAAAGTCATGAAAGTTCAGAGTGAGCGAGATCGGGTAATAAGAGGCTTCAGTCTTCACTAAACCTACAGCCTATCTTTTCTTCATTTGTGATGCTATCCATTGACAGTAGTGTACTTCACTATTTTATGTGACATATCTCCAATGCAGAGAAATCTTTACACCTTCTAATAATGTTCCTGCAGTTTTATAAGCTGTGGTCATAGATTACGGGTATGATCACACGTCGCAATCGTATTGTCAAGTAAGCTGTGGCTGTAAAAGTCGCAGTGGGCTCTAATTACACCAATTAGGACCAGAGTGTTTAGTCGGTCTGCAGTGTTAATGACCATGTTGGCACCCATGGGGCCATTGACAATATAGATTGACTAAACCAGGGCTGGCCAACCTGCGGCTCTTCAGCTGTTGTAAAACTACAATTCCCACCATGCCCTGCTGTAGGCTGATATTTGTAGACAGTCTGGGCATGCTGGAAGTTGTAGTTTTGCAACAGCTGGAGAGCCGCAGGTTGGCCATCCCTGGACTAAACAGTGTAGTCCTTATTAGTTTAATTAGAGCCTGCTGTGGTTAATATGGCCCCACAAAACTTGACCACACCATGACTACGTTGCAACCACAATATGACCTTGCCGTGTGGTCATACCCTTAGTGGTATCTTAAGTAACTTCAATAACGGAGTGTTCAGGACTAGAAAAATATGGTACCACACCTGTCCACACTCCAGCTTTAGGCCTGGTCCATACATGGCAGAATTTATGTCTGCAGACCTTTATGAAGGTCTGCAGCAATTGGGCAGCAAAATCCACATTTAAGGGGTGAGATGTGCAGAGAAAATCTTAGGCCTTTTTCATATGTCAGTGAATCATGGATGTTTGCTGTAGGTGGTCTCCACAGACCACTCACATACCCATTGGCTCTAATATTTGTATTCACACTTCATTGGTTTTCCACTTGATGTGCATCCAAGGTGACACCACGGAAACATGTCCTATTTTTGTCCATGATTACAGATCCCTTACGCACATTATAGTCTATGGACACAACATGGATGCCATCTGTGGTAGGTCATTGGTAGGAAATGCTCTGGTAATCGATTTTCAGCCTAACAGTGTCCATGGAATACTAATTACCCGTGTAGATCAAAAAAGATCCTTAATGGACATCTTCACAGATGAACCACTGATTGTCACAGATGTCATCACAGACATGTCAAAGAGGCCTTAAAGTGTGTTGAGACAGATGATTTTCAACGTGGATTTTGGCACGTATTCTGCACTGAAATCAATCATTGTTCAGCATGAAAAATCATACATTTTGCCCAATGTCCAGCATCATGGCCACAGTGAGAAGGAGCCATCATACGATACATACAAGTAGTTCAGGCCATCTCCATGTCTCATGTATAACCTATGTCTCATTGATTTCTATAGGCTGCTATGCTTCTTCTTTTTCTATCTGTACATTGGGAGTTGTCTTTTTATCTTGTAGGAAATGGCATTGAATGAGGTCAATGTAATGAACCAGTTGGACCACCCCAACATCATTCAGATGTTTGATGCTGTGGAAACTCCAACCGAGATTTTCCTGTTCTTAGAATAGTAAGTTATTAGATATAATGTTTTGAAAGGGCAATTCCAGCCAAAAATTAAAACTGAGTGTGCTCCTGCCCATTTATCTGCAGCTATTTATACCTGAGAATTCTCCTACTGTACCTTAAGTTTCCAATACATGCAGTAGGTACCTAACACCATTGTCCGCTATAGTAGGATCCACTTTCAGTAGGATCTTCCCCTTCTCAGTTCTTCCTGGCTGTTGATTTCAGGGAGAAAACCTTTGCTTCCCACCAGTGAGGCAGGAAGTAGCTAACTTCTTCTACTACTAATTGATACCATAGAGGCAATATCTACCACTGCCATGGGTCCCAGCAGAAATGGGGTCCTAACGACACCTTGGTAAAGGCCTGAAATTAGTTAAACGGGTTGTTTGAGATAATAAAAATCTTGGACAAGCCCTGCAATAACCTAAAATGAAATAAAAAAATCATATTCTCCAGCGCCGCTCTCTGTGGAGCTCGTCTGGTATTGCTGCTGCCTGTTTACAAACTGCAGTGGGGATGTGCCGATATACGGCTTGTGACTGCTACAGCCAATCACTGTCCTTGGTGGTCTACCGATGAGGGCGGTGATTGGCTGCAGCGGTCACAAGCGGTATAGGGGCATGTCCCCACTGCAGTTTGTAAAAAAGCAGCGGCAGGAGGAACAAACCAGTACTACAGAAAGCTGTATAACATGATTTTTATTTTATTTAGGCTGTTGCAGGGGTTTCCTAAATTTTTTATGAGGGAAACTTAGGCACAATTTCGGGCTAGGGAAGGGAGACAAGCATTTATTTCTGCCAGGGGTGGAACCGCGCAGCCAGTTATAATTCATCACTTCTACCAGTGCAGATTACATATAAAGCAGTTCTCCGCATCTTACACATCATTTCTGTTTTCTTTATTCATTCTACTTCTCTCTGGCACCACTCAATACTACGCTCATGTTGTGCAGTGTGGCGGGAGGGGAGCTGTTTGAGAGGATTATTGACGACAGCTACCAGCTGATGGAGGTGGACGCCATGGTGTTTGTGCGACAAATTTGTGAGGGAATCTTCTATATGCACCAGATGTATGTGCTTCACCTGGATCTAAAGGTATGTCATGGTCACTTATATGATGCCACACTCCAGTCACATCCAAAGCTGCATTCAGAATTCTACGGGGTGCTACCTGAAATCCATCAGTGACCGATGCACTCCCAGTGGTCTGGCATACAGCTCTTAGGCTCCAGTGCTAAAAATCTGTAAAAAGACACGTTTTTAATATTACTCCATGCCTTTTTTAGGGTAGAGGGACGATCTTTGGGTCCAGAGCTTGGAGGCAACGAAAACCTCTGGACCCCTAAACATTCCTAACAGCTTAAAAGGATTTTTAAGGGAGAATTTTATTTTATATATATATATATATATATATATATATATTTATTATTATTTTTTTAAAAGAAAATGGGTTAGAAATGGAGAAAAGGTTAAAAATACAAAAGAATCATTATTCACCTCCACCTATCCCCTGCTGATACGGTTTGGTCCAGGTTTGTCATGCTGGAAATGGCAGTAAAAGTCCAGTTTTTTTGTATACTACATCTCTCACAAGGCACCACCAGCAGCGGGTAGCGATGAAATATTAGGCACATCATACTGTAACAGGAAACCAACAGGATCCCGGATGCAGCGGAATTGGAGTATTATACATTTAGCTCCTGCAATGCAAAGCTGTACCCCTTAGATATCTGACTTGCACTTACTAAATATTTCATTCAATATGAATAACCCCCCTTTCCCCATCTTTCTGTACCACTGATGACTCATGCACTTTGTGCAGAATTTTGCAATTTTGAAATAACTTTTAGGATCGGAGTCTCTAATAACCCAGCAGCTCAGATTGCCGTCCCTGTCAGATTCTTAGTGATATATTGTCGCAGGCCTGTTTGTGAAGCTTGACTGAGGGTGAAGGAGTCTGGGCATATTAATAGGAACCTATGAGATGCCTAGGATCCAAAGCCTGGGGGATTAGTTGGAGCGATCCATCAGTTTGCTTACAGCAGATATGACCTGTGACCTTTACAAGAAACTCACAGTAAGTTCTTTCCCTGTAACCAATGACCAGGGGGAGATTTGCTTTTGGGAGATGTTTATTGCACATGCAGTCCTTGGATAGCTCTTGTTATCGACGTCCCCCCTACGTCTACACAGTAGCTCCATGTATCGTCTGACATCTAACACCACAACTGTTCACCTGTCCACCTGTCCATGAGTCTTACTAACATTTTCCCATGTCCTAGCTCAGGCTCAGAGAATGGGACTAGCTGCCATGAATTAAAGATATCTACAGAGGGTAGGACTGAAGGATGGTCAAACTGGAGCTCAGCAGTGACTGATCCCTCCTACATTCATTGCTGCTATCGGCTCAGCCATTGCTGTCCTCAGCGTCGGAGCCCACCAGAGGAAATGATTCTGAGGGCCTAACATTAAGGGTCCGGTTTTATTAGGTGTCCATTATTGTCAGGGTTTGAGCCCTCTGTAGGATCCTCTGGTGGGCTAGTCCAACCCTGGCTGTCCTGTTTTTGGACATAAATAGAATGGGAGAAGGAAGTATTTCTTTACTTCCTTCTCCCATAAATATAATTGCAGACATGCAGTGAAGACTGACACTTGGTTAAAGTAACGGGTTGGGGGTGGAGGGGGGGGGGGGCAGGGATGTGTAATACTGCAAAAAAGCTGAAATTTGTCTTACCTGTTATTTTGCTTTCCTCAAGTCCAAAGGCAGCACATACACACATCAGACCCCTCTGCTCTGCCTGAGAACGAGGAGGAAAGCTGAAGCTTGTCTTAAAGGGGTTCTCCCATGATTAATGTAAAAAATTAAAACCAGACATCATATAGTACATGACTGTCTCTTTCTAACAAAGCTAGAACCAGCCCTGTACCTCACATGGATCCAGAGATCTCCCCATTCATTGCTCTGCTAGATTTATATCAAGCTGACAGCTAAAGGGGAATGTCTGTTCTACTGCAGTTATGGATGCGTGTCCATGCTTCCCTATCACAGCTCAGAAGGCAGTTGAAGGATTAAACTGAGCATGTGTGGCGTTCTCAGTGAGCTGGACAAAGAAATAAGAAAATTAACAAACAGCAGGTGGCGCTATACAGACACATTTTATGGTATAACTCAGTGGCTATGCAAAATGTTTAATTACATGCAATTGTAAACGTATTCAGATCAAGGGGCTGGTTTGAAAACTGTAGAATATTTTCCGTGGGGCAACCCCTTTAACTGTAATTTTGCTTTCCTAGAGTCCAAAGGCAGCTCAATGTATGCATGTACTGCCAGAGGACGAAGAGGAAAGATAGATTTCTGTGCCATTCCAGGTCTATATTCATCTTCTTCTTATCATTTACAGCCAGAAAACATAGTCTGTGTGTCTCCCATCAGCCACAAGGTGAAAATCATAGACTTTGGCCTTGCCCGGAGGTAAGTTCTATACACCTGGCAGCTCTCTATAGTATATCTTCACACTGTATATACCGTGTTCTGTGTAATAAATGCCATCTCTCTGTGTAAACCCACCCTCGCTTTTTCCCAAAGGTATAAACCACAAAACAAGCTAAAGGTTTCTTTTGGGACCGCTGAATTTCTGTCACCAGAAGTCATCAACTTTGATAACGTCTCTTTCAAGACAGACATGTGGAGTGTTGGTGTCATTACATACATGATGTAATAGTCTACTATATGTGTATGGGAAAAACTGTGGTCGTTGTTTATAGGGGGCAGTTATGAAGTAGTTATATTTTTGTACTTATGATTGCAGTATTATATTAGTTATATTCTTGTCCATCGGGTGCAGTATTATAGTAGTTATATTCTTGTAAATAGGGAGCAGTATGATGGTAGTTATATTTTTGTACATAGGAGGCAGTATTATAGCAGTTATATTCTTGTACATAGGGGGCAGTATTATAGTAGTTATATTCTTGTACATAGGGGCAGTACTATAGTAGTTATATTCTTGTATATAGGAGGCAGAGTTATAGTAGATATATTCTTGTATATAGGGCAGTATTATAGTAGTTATTGTCTTGTATATAGGGAAGTATTGTAGTTGTTATAGTCTTGTAAATAGGGCAGTATTATAGTAGTTATATTCTTGTACATAGAAGCAATATTCTAGTAGTTATAATCTTGTACACAGGGACGGTATTATAGTAGTTATATTCTTATATATAGGGAGCAGTATTATAATAGTTATATTCTTGTACATAGGAGCAATATTATAGCAGTTATATTATTGTACATAGTAAGCAGTATTATAGTAGTTATATTTGTCACGAGTTGGAGGTCCCAGGAGAGACCACCGCGTCGGCAAGCAATAAACAAACGGAAATCAGGTACAGACACACAAGAGTTTATTGCACAAACAAAAACCAGGGAAGGCAGCACAGACAAAACATGAGCTCTATGTACCGCCAGCACAGTGGGAGAAAACCCCCACTGCGCCACTGTCTAGTAATTCTCCAGAGGGGCGTGACTAAGCAACTCCTGGTATTCACTAGGGCCCCAGATGGTAGGGTTAGGCTTTGCCGCAGGGAGTTGGAGGGTCCACTCTGGAGCGTGAACTAGACCGTGACAACAGGAGTAAATGGACAACAGATACCAGAAGGTACCGACGGCACATAGGCAAACATAACATAGACAGGCAAATACAAACAGGGAAACTAATAACACAAACAGGAATACATAGCAAGGAAACAGGAGTGACAATGAGCAGAGAAGGACTTGCTCCACCAGTAGTAAACTGCATGGCCTTGCGCATGGCACTCTGCTGCAAAGACAGGTGCGGCAAGGACTTGCTGAACAGAGACATGAATACACACAAGGTAACTAAAACATAACTGGCAGAACAGATAACAGAAACACAGGAAAGAGGACATCAAAGAGGACGTCAATGAACAAGTAGGGAAACCCACAGAGCACAGACAGACACGGATCCCATGGGTCAGCAGCATGGGAGAGAGAGTACAAACCAGGAGCAGAGCAGGACAAGACAACACACACCAGGAGAGCTGACACAGAACTGAGGAAACCTCAGCCTTATATACAGGTTCCATGGGTGCAGCAGAGAGGCCACACCCATGGAGCAGACAGAGAGGATTAACTCCTAATAGGCACACAGGGGAGTTAACCCATAAAGAACCACAAATAACACAGGAACGAAACTTCAGCAAGGAGCGCCGAACGAGCAAGGACAGAAGGTCACAGCCAGAGGTAACGACTGTGACAATATTCTTGTACATAGGAGGCAGTATTATAGTAGATATATTCTTGTACATAGGGAGGCAGTATTATAGTAGTTACATTCTTGCACAAAAAGGCATTATTAAAGTTATATTTTTGTACGTAGGGACAATATTAAAATACTATAGTTATATCCTTGAGGCAGTCTTATAGTTGTTATATACACTGGAGGCAGTAATAATGTATTTATATGGTATTTGGTCTAATGTATACTTTTTTGTCATTAATATATTTGTACTACCACAGGGTAAGTGGATTGTCCCCATTTCTGGGTGCTAATGACGCAGAGACAATGAATAGTGTGCTGTCGGGAGAAGCAGACTTTGACGAAGAACCTTTTGAGTTGGTATCAGAAGAAGCCAAAGACTTTATATCCAATCTACTGGTGAGAGAAAAGAGGTCAGACCCTGATTTTCTGATGGTTACTCTACTAAAGGTCTTTTGTCTTAGGATGACTGAGGTGGACTATAGGCTGAGACTTCAGAAAATGGGTGCAATACCTGGTTACACAACTTCAGCACTCATGAGGTTGCCATTGCTGTGATTTATCACATGCTATATAGGAAGTATATGTGTGTTAACAATAATTCTTTCATTTAGTAAGTGGGAATGATCATGTATTGCCCTGCACACATAGTAATGCTATGGATACAGTTTGGATGACAATATTGGTCACAGCTCCAATTAGCAGCTCCAATCAAAATATAGTTTTATATAACAATAGAGTTTGGACCTCCTCATATGTAATCCAGCAATGTCTGGGCATTCAGTCTCTTAAATTCCACTGCCATCACATAATGACATCTCTGATAAGTGCTGACAGCTACATTATTCAGACAACTTTCACTATGTGACTGCAATGGAAGACAAAATGTCTCATGTACCAACAGAGTTGGATATAATGCAGGATCTACAAGATGAAGAATGGAGTTATCATAGAGAGCAGTGTTCTAGCAGCTACATTTTTGTACATAGGGGGTAGTATTGTAGTGGTTATATTCTTGTATGTAGGAAGCAGTATTATAGTTATTATAGTCATGTACATAGGAGGGCAGTATTATAGTAGTTATATTCTTGTACATAGGGGGCAGTATTATGGTAGTTATATTCTTGTACTTAGGAGGCAGTATAATAGTAGTTATAGTCTTGTACATAGAGAGTAGTATTATAGTAGTTATATTCTTGTACATAGAGAGTAGTATTATAGTAGCTATATTCTTGTACGTAGGAAGCAGTATTATAGTTGTTATAGTCATGTACATAGGAGGGCAGAGTTATAGTAGTTATATTCTTGTACATAGGGGGCAGTATTATAGTAGTTATATTCTTGTACATAGAAGCAATATTCTAGTAGTTATATTCTTGCACATAGGGGGCAGTATTATATTAGTTATATTCTTGTACTTATATAGCTATAGTAGTGATATTCTTGTACCTAGGGAGCAGTATTGTAGTAGTTATACAGTGTATTCGTTAAGTCTTCAGACCCTTTCACTTTTTTCACATGTTTATTGTTTGGCCTTGTGCTAAAAATAAAAAAAAATCAAGTTTTTCCCTATTATTCTGTTCTTAATACCCCACAATGACAAAGCAAAAACAGAATGTTGGAAATCTTTCCTAATTTATTGGAAAAAAAACATTGACATAAGTATTCAGACTCCTTACTTAGTGTGTATTTGAAGTACCATTGGAAATTATTATAGCCTCCAGTCTTCTTGGGTATGATTTCACAAGGTTTGCACACCTGGGATTGGGAACTTTCTGCCATTCTTCTCTGCAGATTCTCTCCAGCTCTGTTACGTTGGATGGGGACCTTCGGTGGACATTCATTTTTAGGTCTCTCTGGAGATGTTCATTTGGGTTCAAGTCAGGGCTCTGGCTGGGCCACTTAAGGGCATTCACAGAGTTGTTCCTAAGTCACTCCAGTGTTGTCTTGGCTGAAAAACATCTCCACAACATGATGCTGCCACTACCATGCCTTACTATAGCGATGGTATTTGGCAGAGGATAAGCAGTGCCTAGTTTCCTCCAAACAAGATGCTTAGAATTGAGGCTAAAAAAAATCAATCTTGGTTTCATCAGACCAGAGAATCTTGTTTCTCACAGTCTGGGAGTCCTTTGGATGCCCTTTTGCAAACTCCAGGTGGGCTTTCATGTGTCTTTTACTGAGGAAAGGCTTTCTTCTGACCACTGTACCATAAAGCCCAGATTGGTGGAATGCTGCAGTAATAGTTCACCTTCTGGAAGTTTCTCACATCTGCACACTTCTCGTACCAAGGCCCTTCTCCCCTGACTACTTAGTTTGGTGGGACAGCCAGCTCTAGGAAGAGTCCAGATTTTCCAAACTTATTCAATTTAAGAATTATGGAGGACACTATGCTCTTGGGAATTTTCAGTGCAGCAGAAATCTTTTGTACCCTTCTCCAAATCTGTCCTCAACACAATCCTGACTCTGAGCTCTACAGACAGTTCATTCCTCCTCATGGCTTGTTTTTTTTGCGCTGAAATGCACTTAACTTATAAAGACAGGGCTGTGTCTTTCCAAATCATGTTCAATTAACTAAATTTACCGCAGGTGACTCTAATCAAGGTGTATAATCATCTCAAAGATGATCAAGAGAAATGGGAGGCCCCCAGAGCTTAATTTCAAGTGACATTTCACATGGATATAAGTATTCAGACCCTTTGCTATTTTTGTTTTTCCTTATTAATACATTTGTGAATATTTCAAAAATGTAAAAAAAAATCGAGTGCAAAATGATGGGGAAAAAGTGATTTTTTTATTTTTATTTTTATTTTAGCACAAGGCCGCAACATAACAAAATGTGAAAAAAGTGAAAGGGTATGAAAACTTTCTGAACACGTTGTATTGTTGAACATAAGAGGCAGTATTATATTAGTTATATTCTTGTACATAGGGGGGGCAGTATTATAGTAGTTATATTCTTGTACATAAGAGGCAGTATCATAGCAGTTATATTCTTGTAAAGAGGAGGCAGTATTATAGTAATTATATTCTTGTACATTAGGGGCAGTATTATAGTAGTTATATTCTTGTAAAGAGGAGGCAGTATTATAGTAGTTATATTCTTGTACATAGGAGGGGCAGTATTATAGCAGTTATATTCTTGTACATAAGAGGCAGTATTATAGCAGTTATATTCTTGTACATATTGAGGCAGTATTAGAGTAGTTATATTCTTATATGTAGGGGAAGAATTATAGTAGTTAGATGCTTGTACATAGGAGGCAGTTTATAGTACTTATATTCTTGTACTTAGGGTAATAATTAGAGTAGTTATATGCTTGTATGCAGTGACAGTACTATAGTAGTTGTATGCTTGCATAGGTTACAAGTTACGTTCTTGTCTACAGGGGTCAGTATTATGGTAGCTATTTTCTTTATAGTGGTTTTATTCTTTACGACAGGTGACAGTATTCATCTTTTGTTTTTATTAATTAACTTTGGGTAATCTGTATTTTCTTCTCAGTGGGCGTATGAGTGCAGGTCAGTGTCTCAAGCACCCGTGGCTGAATGACCTTGCCAGGAAGGCGAAACTCTGCAACCGTCTCCTGAAGTCTCAGATGGAGCTTAGGAAATATATGATGAGGAGACGCTGGAAGGTTTGTGTTTACAGCCGTCTTAATCCTGTAGTTAGCATTTTGTGCTTGTCAAGTCAATGGAGACATTTTCTTGGCACAAATCCTGAGAGTCACCAGAATCTTGGGTTGAGTTTCAATGACTTCTATCTTTATAATTGTATCAATGAATATTATATTACTCAGCTTTCAATGGGACAAGTCATTCACTGATTCACAATTTGCAGTCAAGATCAGTCATCAGCGAACTGGCTCTCGACAATAGTCTATAAACAGCATAATCCACAGTTACCAAAATTATTATTTTTCTATGTCGAGGCAGTAGGCAAAAGCTGGGAAAGCTAGGTAGTAATGTACATGTCTGCCATTACAACCCCCACAAGCCTTTTTACCATGACTCTGCATAGGTAAATCTGCCAGGTTATGGAGTAATATATCCCAAATCAATTATCACTCACCAATTAAGCAGATGTGCCATTTGGAGGATCCATTAACGGTTCTTGGAAAGCTTAGAGATAATGAATATGCCGGCTATTACGGCTTTTCATTCAGATGGAAAATTTGCCTGGTTATGAAGTAACAATATCACTGAGACTTTAAGATATCTAGGAGGGGATTGTATATGTATGTCACTGAAGTAGCAAATTACCCCTTAAAAAATAACCTTTAATTGTATTCTTTAAAATCCCACATGAAATAAACAAACAATAAATCCAGATACTATACAGAGACTAAGGACTAACCCAACAAAAGTAGGTATTAATACTTGTACCACATTAGTGGTTACTTACCATACAGTTGACCTCCGTGAATAGGGCCCAAAACGATCTTTTATTTTCTCCTGATGGTAAACAGATGTAGATAGCAGCTGTTGCTTTATGCTTTCTTATTCATCCAGGAGAGAAGTAGTAGGAATAACAGTTTAGGCAGTAGGGGAGCTGTCCCTAATGATCTACGCTTTTCCTGCCTAAAAGCGGAGTAATCGCTCCGAAAAGGGCGGCCCCACTTATCGGTGGCGGTACCCTGTTATACTGGTCCCTTCCTGATATTACCCCAAATACAAGAACACTGCCTCAATGCAAAGGTATTGCGTTTCGATGCCAGACAGTCCTGTGTAGGGAATCCAGATCCAAGTCACAGCGGAGGTAGACGTTGCAAAAAATGATAGCCCCAAGTTAAATTTAAAAAAATTTAAATTATGGTCCCGATGCGTTTTCCCCATCCAGATGATAAGGGTTCATCAAGGGACTCTTTTCAGTGGCACAATGTACAGTCAGGTCCATCTACCTCCGCTGTGACTTGGATCTGGATTCCCTACACAGGACTGTCTGGCATCGAAACGCAATACCTTTGCATTGAGGCAGTGTTCTTGTATTTGGGGTAATATCAGGAAGAGACCAGTATAACATGGTACCGCCACCGATAAGTGGGGCCGCCCCTTTCCAAGCGATTACTCTGCTTTTAGGCAGGGAAAGCGTAGATCATTAGGGACAGCTCCCCTACTGCCTAAAAGCACAAAGCAACAGCACAGCTGCTATCTACATCTGTTTACCATCAGGAGAGAATAAAAGATCGTTTCGGGCCCTACTCATGGAGGTCAGCTGTATCGTGAGTAACCACTAATGTGGTAAAAGTATTAATACCTACTTTTGTTGGATTAGTCCTAAGTCTCAATATAGTATCTGGATTTATTGTTTGTTTATTTCATGTGGGATTTTAACGAATACAATTTTAAGGGGTAATTTGCTATTTCAGTGGTTATGAAGTAATATATAACTGAGCACATTTGCTATTTCCAGAATCCATTCAGGGGCATAGAAAAGCAGGATTTACACGACAGATTGATTTACAGCTTCCTTTTTTTTATTTTTTAATCTCAATAGAAGAATATGTTTGCCGTGGCAGCAGCAAACAGATTTCGGAAGTCTGGAAGCACAGGATGTCTGACCTCTTTGGTCGAATGAGGACGCGATGGAGAACACGAGGAAGCCAAGCCATACTTCTATAGCCATAATGACTAACTACATGCCTCTTCGAATTTCCAGCATGTGGACTTGCTTTAATGAATATTTTAGGTGACCGCATGGACGAGGAGGATATAGA
Organism: Bufo bufo; assembly: GCF_905171765.1. Classification (NCBI taxonomy): domain Eukaryota; kingdom Metazoa; phylum Chordata; class Amphibia; order Anura; family Bufonidae; genus Bufo; species Bufo bufo. The sequence goes on along the minus strand of NC_053394.1, from coordinate 134,886,613 downwards.
TGGTCTATAGCCCCTGGGTCACAATTAAGGTTTTGCTTGTACTGTAGCTCCTTGGCCTTGGTGCAAAACCCACGCTACCTATCCACCAGTTAAATAAGTCACTGCCATCTGCTGCTACATCATGTAGTATAGAAGCTTGATCTATGCATAATACATGTAAAGCATTCATTTGTATTGGGAGTTTCAGATGTAGCAGGACTGAACTCGTCACCACTATGAATGAATGAAATGACATACTCATCCCTGCTACATCTGTAGATCCTTCTAGTGTTGGACATTTAGATGAGTCACAGAGGTTCTGCACTGTCCACTGATAGAGCTGCTGCTTGCTTATGTTTCATGTGGCCTGTGGACCCACAAAGTGTGATTGCAGCCACTACACCACTATTATTGCATCACCTATAAAATTCCCCAACACCTGTGCATCTCACACACCCTGAAAAGCCCTGTAGGAGGACAGCATGATCCTTGAGACAGTTCTCTCATCCCTAAATGTCAATGCAGACATACATATCGACGGGGAGGGCTATTCCAATGAGGAAAGAGAATAAGGGCAGCCTAAGCTGGGCCCCACCTCTGTACAGGTCTCTTTGGCATATATGACCCCTAAATCTATGAGCCGCCTCTGCATGACCTTACTCCTACAGAAGCATACTGACATAAAGCTGTCACTATGAGTCTGTCGCAATAAGATCATACAGAGACACACAGCATTAGGCCTCCTGCCAACGACCCTATTCAGTATTTTGCGGTCCGTTTTTCACCAATCCGTTTTTCTGTTTAAGTAGTATTTCCGCTTCTGTTCTGTTTTTTCTGTTTGGGATCCGTTTTTTGCGTATCGGAAATGGAAGCATACAATAATGTTTAAACAGTAAGTACATAAAAAAAATTGGGCTGGGTATAACATTTTCAATAAATGGTTCCGCAAAAACGGAACGGAGACGGAAGACATACGGCCACATTTCGTATGCATTCAGTTTTTTTTTTTTGCAGACCCATTGACTTTAATGGAGTCACGGATCGTTATTTGCGGGCAATAATAGGACATGTTCTATGTTTGAACGGAACAGAAATACGGAAAGGAATGCATACAGAGTACCTTCCATTTTTTTTTTGCGGATCCATTGAAATGAATGGTTCCGTATACGGAACGCAAAAAACGAAACGTAAATGAAAAAAAAACAAAAAAAAAAAACGTTTGTGTGCAGGAGGCCTTATAAATCAGTATAATGCAGTCAGCTCCGGCAAGACGAGCAGTGTCCAGAATGGAGAATCACGCTCACATGCAGAGTGTGAAACAGCCCTTAAAGGGGTTGACTTATCTTGGACAATGATGACATATCGCTACGATATACAGGAAGTGTACAAAAAAAAAGAAGTAAATGTTAGGCTACTTTCACACTCGCGTTTTGTGTGGATCCGTCTTGTATCTGCACAGACGGATCCGCACGAATAATGCAAACGCTTGTATCCGTTAATGACGGATCCGTTTGCATTATTCAAAAAAAAGTCTAAGTCAAAACGTCAATGCATCAATTTGGCTGCGTTTGGTCTCAGTTACGTTTTTTAGACGGTCACTAAAACTCAGCTTGCAGCGTTTTGGTGTCCGCCTGACGGTGCGAAGCCAAACGGATCCGTCCAGACTTACATTGAAAGTCAATGGGGGACGGATCCGTTTTTTAATTGCACCATATTGTGTCAGTGAAAAACGGATCCGTCCCCATTCACTTACATTGTAAGTCTGGACGGATCCGTTTGGCTCCGCACCGTCAGGCGGACACCAAAACGCTGCAAGCTGAGTTTTAGTGACCGTCTAAAAAACGTAACGGAGACCAAACGCAGCCAAATTGATGCATTCTGAACGTATCCTTATCCATTCAGAATGCATTGGGGCTGAACTGATCCGTTTTGGGCCGCTTGTGAGAGCCCTGAAACGGATCTCGCAAGCGGACCCAGAAACGCCAGTGTGAAAGTAGCCCTAACCGCCGGTTAAATCCCCGACTTGCCAATGGTCACTATCGTTCTTAAAGTGTCATTTTCATCTCAGACACTGATGGCATATTACAAGGATATGCCATGAATCTCAGATAGGTGTGGGTCCCACACCTTTCTCCAGAACTGGTCTGTGCGACCACCCTCTGTTCACCACTATGGGAGTTCTGAATATATTCGAGCGCTGACTCGGCTATTTTTAGCAGTCCTATCGAGGTAAATGGAGCGGTGGTGGGACCCACACTTATCTGACATCGATGGTATATCGTAGCGATATGCCATCAATGTCCGAGATTGGCCAACCCTTAATATACACTTAGCTTCCTCTTCACCCCAATATATCATGTAAATAATCTCATCCTATGTAGTGGCAAAAGTAAACGCACCCCAACGCTTAAAGAGGACCTGTCACCACTCCTGTCATGTTTTTTTAGCCAAGACTTTTCTGGGGAATCTTTGCACTGTGTCTCTCCTCTGTTATTCCTCCTTGAAATGTATGAATAAATGAACAACTAGGCGTTACCTGTTTGGGGTGTGTCCCTGCACACTCTGACGCTGTCCAATCGCTGCTGACTGTGCCATACCATACCATTTATGGGACACACCCTTTTCACAAAAGGAAAAGGAAAAAACTGTTGTCAATTTATTTACAAATATTTAAACACAAAGTTATAAGAAAAGATGCTCCAGAAACAGTTATTTTATATGGAATACAAGTACTTACCAAAACAGACAGGTCAGTAGTGGTGACAGGTCCTCTTTAACGAGTGCTCATTGAGGCATTGTGCCCGCCAACATTAGACTCAAGCACTTATGCACTGCGCTATGTCCTTTTGATGCTAATGGTTTACTGCAAATTTGCACATTGTTAGTAAAACCCATTTAATTAAGCTAAACAGGCCAATCAAGACATTTGCTGCTTTTGTTTTTTTTGTTTTTGTTTTTTGGGAAACTGCACTGAAAAAGCTGGTAAAGTGCTCTATGTCTAACACAAGGTCTAAGGAACTGGGGCGTTAGATAGGGATTCTCTGTGAATCTCTCTGTCATGCTCCATACCTACACAGAGTTACCTACCAGTTTTACCAAGAATGTCCTTTTTAAAGGGGTTGTCTCATTATGGACAATGGGGGCATATCGCTAGGATATGCCCCCATTGTCTTATAGGTGCAGGTTCCACGCTGGGACCCGCACCTATATCGAGAACGGAGTCCCGCAAGTGAAGGAGGGCACAGTGCGCATGCGCAGCTGCCCCCCATTCATTTTCTATGGGGCCGGCGAAAATAGCTGGCTCGGTTTTTTCCATCAGCCCCAGAGAAATGAATGGGAGAGGGGCCGCGCATGCGCGGTACTCTCCCATTCACTTCTATGGGGAGCCAGCTTGGTGGTGGCAAGGCCGGAGTCCTCCAGCCACCACCTTGCGGGGCTCCGTTCTCTATATAGGTGTGGGACCCGCACCTATAAGACAATGGGGGCATATACTAGCGATATGCCCCCATTGTCTATGATGAGACAACCCCATTAAGGGTATCTGTCACCAGAGACCTCCCTATCCAACTGTTTGCGTAGACATTCACCTGATTTAGGGTACTTTCACACTAGCGGCAGGACGGGTCCGACAGGCTGTTCACCCTGTTGGATCCGTCCTGCCGCTATTTCGCCGTGCCGCCGCTCCGTCCCCATTGACTATAATGGGGACAGGGCGGAGCTCCGGCGCAGCACGGCGATAGGCCGCCGGACTAAAAAGTACTGCATGTCCGACTTTTTAGTCCGGCGGCCTCTCATCGTGCTGCGCCAGAGCTCCACCCCCGTCCCCATTATAGTCAATGGGGACGGAGTGGCGGCACGGCGTAATAGTGGCAGGATGGATCCAACAGGGTGAACAGCCTGTCGGATCGGATCCGTCCTGCCGCTAGTGTGAAAGTAGCCTTAAACGTTTATGAGTAATGATACTTTTTCCTAATATGCAAATTACGCCTTTGATGCAACGAGGGTATTACTATTGCTCTTGTTGCACCCAGGCTCCACTCCTTTCTGTGGCCGACCCCTCCCTGGCTAATTTGCCACTGCCGGGCCCTGTCCATCAAAGCAGCAAGGGAGGGGTCGGCCACAGAAAGGAGTGGAGCCTGGGTGCAACAAGAGCAATAGTAATACCCTCGTTGCATCAAAGGCGTAATTTGAATATTAGGAAAAAGTATCATAACTCAAGATTGGAGCTTCAGATCTACAACAGAAAAGCAGCACTTTAATGAGGGGAACGACAGCTATCTGTGTATGAAAATAGCTGCATAGGGAGGTCGCTGCTGACATATTCCCTTTAAGATAATTGTACAATCCACCGTGGTAATGGTCCGCAGCTGTTGGGACGTACAACTCCTATCATTTGTCAGGGCATGCTAGGAGTTGTAATTTAGTGACAGTTGAAGGACCGCTGCTTCACAGCATCTTACAGGCTTTTCTTACATGTAAATATGGAGCACGTGTTGCCAAGTAGATGATGTATCAAAACTTAGTTGCCAAATTACTGTGAAGGAAGCTGAAAGTATGACCTGTAATAAATGAGATCTGTATCTATGTATCCTGATATCATGATGGGGCTGAAAATGGGGGAAAAATAAGAATGTCCTGATCATCATCACACACTTTATTTACAACACATATCTTCACAGGTTCTTGCAGTTGGGTATGCACTGGAGCTATTGCTTTTATTGGAAGTTATAGGGCATGATGGGGTTAAAAAACAAACTAACCATGTAAGGCTACTTTCACACTTGCGTTGTTCTTTTCCGGCATAGAGTTCCGTCACAGGGGCTCTATACCGGAAAAGAACTGATCAGGTATGTCCCCATGCATTCTGAATGGAGAGTAATCCATTTGCATCAGGATGTCTTCAGTTCAGTCGTTTTGACTGATCAGGCAAAAGAGAAAACCGTAGCATGCTACGGTTTTATCTTCGGCTAAAAAAACTGAAGACTTGCCTGAATGCCGGATCAGGCATTTTTTCCCTCAGGAATGTATTAGTGCCGGATCCGGCATTCAGAATACCGGAATGCCGGATCCGTCCTTCCGGTATGCGCATGCGCAGACTGAAAAAAAGGTGAAAAAATAAATGCCGGATCCGTTTTTGCCGGATGACACCGGAAAGACGGATCCGGCATTTCAATGCATTTTTTCGACTGATCAGGCATTTTTAAGACTGATCAGGATCCTGATCAGTCTTACTAATGCCATCAGTTAGCATACATTTTGCCTGATCCGGCAGGCAGTTCCGGCGACGGAACTGCTTGCCGGATCTCTCTGCCGCAAGTGTGAAAGTAGCCTTAAAGGTGCACTTCCCCGTAAGGCCGGGTTCACATCACCGTTTTGGTTTCTGTTCTTCTGAAGGAAAAAAAAGGGACGGATCCTTTATTTTGAAGTTGAACAGTCGTTGTGCTCATTATCTAAGGCTACTTTCACACTCGCGTTTTGTGCGGATCCGTCTTGTATCTCCACAGACGGATCCGCACGAATAATGCAAACGCTTGTATCCGTTAATAACGGATCCGTTTGCATTATTCATTAAAAAAAAAAGTCTAAGTCAAAACGGATCAGTCTTGACTTACATTGAAAGTCAATGGAGGACGGATCTGATTTCAATTGCACCATATTATGTCAGTGAAAAACGGATCCGTCCCCATTGACTTACAGACTAGGCCCTGCATCGTCAGACGGTCACAAAAACGCTGCAAGCTGCGTTTTAGTGACCGTCAAAAAAAAAAAAATGCAACGGAGGCCAAACGCAGCCAAACTGATGCATTCTGAGCGCCCCACAGCAACTTTTTGAATGGGGCCCCCTCCCCCAGTAATTTTTTCGCAACCCCTTCCTTTCATGCCGCCCCCATTCCTGTGGCTGAACTGATCCGTTTTGGGCCGCTTGTAAAAGCCCTGAAACGGATCTCACAAGCGGACCCAGAAACGCCAGTGTGAAAGTAGACGGGATGCTCAAAATAAAGGATTCATTTATTTTTTTAATGTTTTTGTGATGAATCAGGAGAACGGCCTTAAAGAAGTAGGGAAGCAACATGGCTGGACACTAAAGATAGGGGGAGGGCGGCCAATTTTTTTGTTATGACTTTGCCAAGAAATCACTTATTCACCCACAAAACCGGATTGTCGATTATAATGGACATGTGGTTATGCAAGTGACACAGCTGTTGATGACATAATCCTGCGGTCACTTAAATAAATTTAAAGGGGGTTCTCTGAAATGTTGATATTGATGTCCAGACCTCAGGATAGGTCATTAGTACCTGATCGGTGGTTGCCCGACTCCTGGCACCCCCATTGATCAACTATATGAAGAGGCCGTGGCGCTCTGTGAGCACTTAGGCCTCTTTCTAGGCCATGTGATGTCACTCTCATCAGTCACAATGCCTTAGCGAACCTCAAGTGAAGGGACTAAGCTGCAATTCCAATGTACGGCGCTGCGCTTGGTAAGCTGCAAGGAGGACGTGGTGCTCACTGGAGGTCCAGCGACTGCTGCAGCTTCCTCAAACAGCTGATCAGCGGGGGAGCAGTGTGTAGGACCCCCGACGATCTCATACTGATGGCCGATCCTGGGGAACCCCTTCAATAAATGTAGCTGATCATATGTGTTGTGGCTGTTGGACAATTTGCAGCTGTATCAGTGCGTGCCATGTGGCCCTACTCTAGGGAGTAGATGGGTGAGAGATATCAATAGAGGTCATATACCATCAGTGACGTAGCTAGAAATGACTGCGCCCCACAGCAACTTTTTGAATGGGGCCCCCTCCCCCAGTAATTTTTTCGCAACCCCTTCCTTTCATGCCGCCCCCATTCCTGTGGCTAGTAAAGATCGCTCTCTCAGACCAGGCCCGGCAGCTGTTCCATCCGTTTTCTACACTGTCTATACTGTCACTGTATATCATTTCATTGTGTAATACTGTTGAGGGGGCCCTGACCAAATCTTGCAGTCCTCCTTCTCCTGGATGGGCCCCTTCTGGGTCAGGGCCCCAAAGCAGCCGCTTCCCCTGCTTCCCCTATAGTTACGCCCCTGTGTACTAAGAATACATGCAAGATTTTAAAAATGATGAAGCATTTTAATGTCATTTGTTTATCACTATCTTATAGATCTCTGTGTACTGCCAGGGAAAGGAAACATTCTTGCTTAAGCCCTACAACCCGTCCTGTGTGTCCTGCTCACACAGCTGCAGTAGCTCGAGACATTCAATAGCTAATTCAAATCGTCCAAAAATCAGAACATAATCCTGAATTGCCCAACAGTCCAAAATGTTCCCTGAGCAGAGGCGTATGTCCAAGCATTGCATGGGAAGGAAGGGGAGATTGTCATATTAATACTTTCTTCCCTCTCCTTCCCCCAAAAGATCCACAGTCCTTTAGTTGTCTTCTTCAATTACATGGTTAAAAAAAATGTCATCCTTAGGGAAAGCTGGGTAACAGATGTGACTAATGTTACAGACCACATAACTTTCCTAGGGTACTGCCTAGTTATACAACCGGACATTCCTCCTCTCTCCTCCATCAACTCTGCATGCAATGATTTGGGTGGTAGCTCCTGCGGAATGGTGGCCATATTCTCACCCAGCTTTCCCAGAGTAAGGGCTCATGCACACGGCCTTTTCTGAAGTTCGCAAATTGTGGATCCGCAAAACACGGATACCGGCCGTGTGTGTTCCGCATTTTGCAAAACGGAACGTCCTCTATGGATCTGTCCTATCCTTGTCCGTAAAACGGACAAGAATAGGACATATTCAATTGTTTTTGCAGGGCCGCGGAACGGACATATGGATGCGGACAGCACATGGGTGTGCTGTACGCATCTTTTGCAGCCACATGCAAGGGAATGGGTCCGCATCCGACACGCAAAAAAATGCGGCTCGGATGCGGACCAAAAATACATTTGTGTGCATGAGCCCTCAGATAGAAGTAAGAAATGGGAAGGTTGAGATTAAAATGCAGATTTAATCAGGAGGATTTATCCTACGAAGGTTCGGGGGGGAAGCAACTAGATGGCTGGGGCGTTCTTCCTCAGTTTTGTCTTTGCATTTATAAGCAGTTCTCTGGCAAACACCGGCTCCACCTATGAATATAGAAGTGACCAACATGTCAGGTAGGGGTGCACAAACAAATGACATGACACGTGTACCCCCTGTGTACCCCAGCCTGTTTACTCACATTCGCTGTTATTAACTTTCTGGAACTCAGTGTCGACTCCAGTGTCGACTCTGGATATTCCTCTCCAAAGCAGAGTTGGATCTGATACTGGGGTTCAGGACCTTTGTTCATGACGTACATTTCAAGCTCTTTGAGATAAAGGTAAAAGACAGGGAGACATGAGACATATAGGAGTCTTAATGCAAAAATCTAAATGTAGGAACTATTTCCACTGAGGAGGGGAAGGGACCAGCCACATCTATGCATCCTCCCTCCTTCATGGACATATAGCAGCTGCATATTTCCTTGTCCCTGACTCACTCCATTCTCTAGGCACAAAGGTCCTGCTGGGCTTATGTTTACACAAAGCAACCAATTTGATAAGCAGAGCTGAAGTGTAAAGCATGGGTAGAGACAGAGCATTTGCATGAGCCTCTAATAAGAAATGAAATGGATTTAAATTGTACCCGAGTAAAAAAAAAAAGTTTGTATAAAGGTTGTACTTCTTTGTACACAATCATAACTGTAAAGGTACTGGTGTTTTTTGGTTTCTTTTTCCCTAAAGTCTTTTTCAGCCATATTATTCTGTGTTTCAACCACATGGCTAGATGCATTTCTCTCAGAAGCAGTGGATGTCTCCCTTATGTTGAATCTGCCAAGACTTTTCTTCTAGGGAGCTCAGAAAGCTCACAAGGAGGGAGATATCAGACTTAGGCCTCATGCACACAACCGTTGTTTGGTTTCGCATCCGAGCCACATTTTTTGCGGCTCAGATGCGGACCCATTCACTTCAACGGGGCCACAAAAGATGCGGACAAGAATAGGCATTTCTATTATGGGCGCCTATTCCGTTCTGCAAATTGTGGAACGCACACATGCAGCATCCGTGTTTTGCGGATCCGCAATTTGCGGACCACAGAACACGGCACGGTCGTGTGCATGAGGCCTTACAGTCACATAAGAGTTTCTCTGCTCTTCAGAAGCAGTGTACAAGCAATGCTTCTATCAGGCTCAGGAGCTCAGCTAGCTCTGACACGCTCCCATTTCATGTGAGCCGCCTTCCGAGGCTCTGTTACTAGGTATGGATCTTGCCTGACAACAGGCAGTGGACTGCAAATTAGGTGGAAGTGAGACCCCTAGTGGTTATTACTTTGCACCTTTTTTTAGGTGGATGTAGGCAATACTTTTTAAATAAAATAAAAATTTGAAATTTGCTAGTTACATTATTCTCTAATAAATGAAATTAAATTGTGTTTATAGTAAGGATCGCTCTCTCTGCTTGGGGCGGCGATGACAAACTCATCAAACAGGGGGTTTCCAAGCTCAAACGGTGCTTTATTTGTCACACAGCACATCAAAGTTTGGCATCACTTGGCATGATGAACACAGTTCCAGTGTCACACCACAAAAATAAACAAACCTTGCCCATCTTGGATCTCACTAATACACAGCACTATCTCACCTATAGGTCGCTATTCACTTCGGTAAACCCAGCTTCGCACAGCCATACGGTCCAGCAAATTCCTGGCTGTGACCAACGCGATACATTGGGGTTCAGTCCACCAGCCCTCTTGACTGTGACCATGCTATATCTTGGGGGGGGGATACGGTGCAACAGTCCTCCCAACTCTGACCACGTGATGCCCCTCTGTTCCAGGCTCCACTGGGCCCCCCAAACTCAAGCTTTATTCAGCCTTCTGGCCCCTCAGCCCTCCTGGCTGGGACCACACGGAGCCTCTGCAGGCTTCCTTCTCAATTCTGCATTAATCTCCTCACAAACACTGAGGATTGACTTATCCCTCTGTGCGATTATCGCAGCTTGCCTCACTTCATGCCAGGGGAATACCTGTAGTGGACTAGGGGTGTGGACGGAGGGACTCCCACAACCAAAGACGTGATCTCTGGATTTCTTCCACCACACCCAACTAAACTGGAAACACACCTCTATCGTACACTTCACCAGAATATATATATATATATATATATATATATATATATATATATAAATAAATATAGTTTTGTGGGAAATGATTCAGTGTAACTTTGTATTTCATTGTTTTAAATCTCTATTCATCGTTGACTTAGGACTCCAGTGGTCCTACGGAGGGATGGACTTTTATATACACAGGCATACACAGAAGGCGGTCACTTACTGAATAAGACCTCCCATTGGACCCAGAGATTTACATCATTAAAATAGAAAGTTAAACTGAATAATTCCCCACAAAACTATATATTAATCTGCTTGACTCTATCTGCTTCATGACATACTCTATTTAGATCGGATTGTATTTTCAATGTGATAGGTTCCCTTTAAGGCTATCAATAAAGGACTGGTCACTGATAATACGGTAGATAAAACAAAGCTGCAAAACAGATGAAGCTGAAGATGATGCTTCTGTAAAGTGCCTTGTATATACTCTGCATATCGTGTAATGCACCACAAGGAGGCAATGTTTCTGTAAAGTCCCTTGTATATACTCTGCATATCATATAGTGCACCACAAGGAGGCAATGCTGCTGTAAAGTCTCTTGTATATACTCTGCATATCGTATAGTGCACCAAAAGGAGGTTATGGTGCTGTAAAGTCCCTTGTATATGCTCTGCATATCATATAGTGCGCAAGGAGGCAATGCTGTTGTAAAGTCCCTTGTATATACTCTGCATATCATATAGTGCACAAGGAGGCAAAGCTGCTGTAAAGTCCCTTGTATATACTCTGCATATCGTATAGTGCACCAAAAGGAGGAAATGCTGCTGTAAAGTGCCTTGTATATACTCTGCATATTGTATAGTGCACCACAAGGAGGAAATGCTGCTGTAAAGTGCCTTGTATATACTCTGCATATCATATAGTGCACCACAAGGAGGCAATGCTGCTGTAAAGTGCCTTGTATATACTCTGCATATCGTATAGTGCACCACAAGGAGGCAATGCTGCTGTAAAGTGCCGGGTATATACTGTGCATATCGTATAGTGCACCACAAGGAGGCAATGCTGCTGTAAAGTGCCTTGTATATACTCTGCATATCGTATAGTGCACCACAAGGAGGCAATGCTGCTGTAAAGTGCCTTGTATATACTCTGCATATCTTATAGTGCACCACAAGTAAGCAATGCTGCTGTAAAGTCCCTTGTATATACTCTGCATATCTTATAGTGCACCACAAGGAGGTAATGCTGCTGTAAAGTGCCTGGTATATACTGTGCATATCGTATAGTGCACCACAAGGAGGCAATGCTGCTGTAAAGTGCCTGGTATATACTCTGCATATCGTATAGTGCACCACAAGGAGGCAATGCTGCTGTAAAGTGCCTTGTATATACTATGCATATCATATAGTGCACCACAAGGAGGCAATGCTGCTGTAAAGTGCCGGGTATATACTGTGCATATCGTATAGTGCACCACAAGTAAGCAATGCTGCTGTAAAGTGCCTTGTATATACAGTGCATATCGTATAGTGCACCACAAGGAGGAAATGCTGCTGTAAAGTGCCTTGTATATACTGTGCATATCGTATAGTGCACCACAAGGAGGCAATGCTGCTGTAAAGTCCCTTGTATATACTCTGCATATCGTATAGTGCACCACAAGGAGGCAATGCTGCTGTAAAGTGCCTTGTATATACTCTGCATATCGTATAGTGCACCACAAGGAGGCAATGCTGCTGTAAAGTGCCTTGTATATACTCTGCATATCATATAGTGCACAACGAGGAGGAATGATATGTACAAACATTAACCCAGCAGGGAGCAGCCTGGGGACAAGTGGAAGAACAGTGGATGTGGTGGCTAGAGATAAAAGAAACAGCAATAGGATTTTCTCCTAATGTGCTCAGCTTGTAAGAGAAACGAAACTGCTGTGGGCTGTCAGTGCACCCAATGCCTATTTGCACAGTATATAATTGATCACTGTCATATTTAGCTGATGATAAATACAGTAGTACACTGTACAGATCAATAATCTTCATACGTTAATCACAAGTAATCAGCGTTATATATACACACATGCAAACTGTAAATGTGATCCATGTAATATTTGTGTGAAAGAGCGGTACTGGGCACATATGGGAGCACATTTAGTTTGGCCTCACATTAAGAGGGAAGAAGTTATATTAGGTTGCATTCACACGACCGCGTGCGTTTTGCGGACCGCAAACCGCACATGGTGATCGGTTAGTGAGTAGTGAGAGGTGCTGGTCGAAATTGGAGTGAGGTATCCCAAACAATACACCTCATCTGACTCTGGACTGCATGATAATGTGGGTCATTTTGTACTGCCCGATAGTGGCCCAGGAAGCGATTGTGGGTGAGCCACGTCTGAGTGAAAGGAACTGATGAATCTGTGGCCTACTGTATGACAACTCTCCTCAGTTCCTAGGTATGAAGTGAGTCCTGCTAAGTGGAGTGCTTCCTGACATACGTGCAGTGTTAGGCCTCCTGCACACGACAGTATTTTTTCACGGTCGGCAAAACGGGGTTCCGTTGGTCCATGATCCGTGACCGTTTTTTTGTCCGTGGGTCTTCCTTGATTTTTGGAGGATCCACGGACATGAAAAATGAAAAAAAAATATAAGTCAAGTTTGCCATTGAAATAATAGGAAAAAACGGACACGGATCACGGACACGGATCACGGATGCGGCTGCCAAACGGTGCATTTTCCGATTTTTCCACGGACCCATTCAAAGTCAATGGGTCCGTGAAAAAAAACGGAAAACGGAACCACGGACGAGGATGCACACAACGGTCGTGTGCATGAGGCCTTAGGGTGCATTCACATGACCATATGTATTCTGCGTTCCGCAAAAAATACAGATGAAGTCCATGTTGCATCCGTTTTTTTTTTTGCGGCTCCATTGTAACAGAACGGACATACAGACACCATTTTTTGTGGGCTAGTTCTAATGAATGGGTCCACATCCAAACCACAAAAAATGCGGACCAAAAATACGGTTGTGTGAATAGGGCCTTATAAGCAGAGTTACAAGAGACTGTTTGTTTGTTACAGTAACCACCAAGTATAATGGCACTGCCAAGAAGTGTAACTGCCACGCGTTCTGGCTATGTAAAGAACTGTTGTAGTAACTAATAGGCTGTACCCTGGGAGAGAGCGACTGTAACATCCACACTAGTTGTCTTTATTCTGAGTAACCACGTGTTCTGATTAAAGAGGACCTTTCACCGGTTTTGACTTTTCAAAGTCAGTACCTGGCACTCTAGGGCATATTTACTACATGTGATAGGGCAACTTTTTTTTTTAGATACGCTGTTCCATTGCACCGCTGTGCCCCCAGTTCTGTTTTGGCACCCTGCATGCTAATCAATAGCATCGGTACAGGGAGGAGGAGACGGCCGTGTGTGTGTTTCTCCCTGGCTGTGATTGGACAGCTCACAGCCAGGGAGACGGAGACGCCCCCTGAGAAACACGGCTGTCTCCTCCTCCCTGTACTGATGGGGGCACAGCGGTGCAATGGAACTGGGGGCACAGCGGGGGAATGGAACAGCGTATCTAAAAAAAAATATTAAAAAATTGCCCTATCGCATATAGTAAACATGCCCTAGAGTGCCAGGTACTGACTTTAAAAAAATCAAAAATTGTGAAAAGTCCTCTTTAAATCTGCTGTGTCTGCCCTACTCACTGCCCCTTCCTCATATGGGGACCTAAGTGCAAGGCAGATGTTAATTGCCAACCCATAAGGACTACGCTTACAAGTGTAGTGAACTGTTTTGGGCGTTAGAACCCCATCAGTGAAGGGATGGATGGGGGCTGCATCTGTTGGCACAGTGTATATGTGTATTCAGGGGCTGCAGAATGTGGGACAGAGTTTTTGGCATCGGGTAATCCTTATAGACAATCCTAGCAACTGGTTGTACATACTGACAATGCCTGTCATGGCTTAACAACATTGCTTGCGTGTTTGTCCAGTGCAGTTAAAGGGGTTGTCCGAGATAAGTAAAAATCACAGCCTCTCCAATAGCCTAAAATAAATAAATAAAAAATATGTATACCCACCCCTGTCTCCAGCCTCATTCTCTGCAGCGCTGTTCCTCTCCTCATGCCGCTACTTCTTTACCAACACTAATGTGCAGGTGTATGGCACAGGACTGCTGCAGCCAACCACTGTTCTCAGCGTTAGACCACTAAGGACAGTGATTGGCTGCAGCGGGCAAGTGCCATATACTGGCATTTTTACACAAGTAGCAGCAGAAGGACCAGACCAGAGAATAGTGCTGAGAAAAGTGCAGTGTAACATCATTATTTATTCCAGGATATTCGAGGGCTTGTCTGAGATTTTTAAGCATCTTGGACAACCCCTTTAAGTTGCCCATGGTATTTGTGCCGATTTTATATGCTTATGTTCTAAAGCTCTGGGTGTGATTTGAGTAGAAGACATAAGACATGGTGCTCAAACACCACATGATGGTTGAAGCCAGCTACAGTTATGTGAAAAAATTAGGACACCCTTTGAAAGCATGTGGTTTTTTGTAACATTTTTAATAAATGGTTATTTCATCTCCGTTTCAACAATACAGAGAGATTAAAGTAATCCAACTAAACAAAGAAAACTGAAGAAAAGTCTTTTCAAGATCTTCTGTAAATGTCATTCTACAAAAATGCCTATTCTAACTGAGGAAAAAGATAGGACACCCTCACATGTATTCCCTCTTAAATTGGCTCAGATCTCACACAGGTATATCACACCAGGTGCACATAATTAGTAGATCGTTACTCTGCATGTTGAATGAGGCTTGCCCTATTTAAACCTCAGACATTTAGTTTGGTGTGCTCCTGACTGTTGAAGTGAGAGTGAGCACCATGGTGAGAGCAAAAGAGCTGTCAGAGGACTTCAGAAAAAAGATTGTAGCAGCCTATGAGTCTGGGAAGGGATTTAAAAAGATCTCAAAAGATTTTGAAATCAGCCATTCCACTGTCCGGAAGATAGTCTACAAGTGGAGGGCTTTCAAAACAACTGCCAACATGCCCAGGACTGGTCGCCCCAGCAAGTTCACCCCAAGAGCAGACCGCAAGATGCTAAAAGAGGTATCCAAAAACCCTAAAGTGTCATCTCGAGAACTACAGCAGGCTCTGGCTACTGTTGATGTAGAAGTACATGCCTCTACAATCAGAAAGAGACTGTACAAGTTTAACTTGCATGGGAGGTGTGCAAGGAGGAAACCTTTGCTTTCCAAGAGAAACATCGAGGCCAGACTGACATTTGCCAGCGATAAAGTTGACAAAGACCAGGACTTCTGGAATAATGTTCTTTGGACAGATGAGTCCAAAATTGAATTATTTGGACACAACAGCAGAGGACATGTTTGGCGTAAACCAAACACAGCATTCCAAGAAAAGAACCTCATACCAACTGTGAAGCATGGAGGTGGAAGTGTCATGGTTTGGGGCTGCTTTGCTGCAGCAGGACCTGGTCAGCTCACCATCATAGAATCCACGATGAATTCTACTGTGTATCAGAAGGTGCTTGAAGAACATGTGAGACCATCAGTTAGAAAATTAAAGCTGAAGCGGAACTGGACCATGCAACATGACAATGACCCAAAACATACTAGTAAATCAACCAAAGATTGGCTGAAAAAGAAGAAATGGAGAGTCCTGGAATGGCCAAGTCAAAGTCCAGATTTGAATCCCATTGAGATGCTGTGGGGTGACTTGAAAAGGGCTGTACGTGCAAGAAACCCCTCAAACATCTCACAGCTGAAAAAGTTCTGCATTAAGGAGTGGGGTAAAATTTCCTCAGACCGATGTCGAAGACTGGTAGATGGCTACAAGAACCGTCTCACTGCAGTTATTTCAGCCAAAGGAGGTAACACTCGCTATTAGGGGCAAGGGTGTCCTATCTTTTTCCTCAGTTAGAATAGGCATTTTTGTAGAATGACATTTACAGAAGATCTTGAAAAGACTTTTCTTCAGTTTTCTTTGTTTAGTCGGATTACTTTAATCTCTCTGTATTGTTGAAACGGAGATGAAATAACCATTTATTAAAAATGTTACAAAAAACCACATGCTTTCAAAGGGTGTCCTAATTTTTTCACAAGACTGTATCTCTGTTTTCTCCTCTTACCATGCAAGAAGCGTTCCGTGTCCAACACCTTACAGGTCTTCTCTCTCTCAAGCTTATTGGGTTGGTCATTGTTTGGAGCCAGTGGGCCACTCCAGTAGACACGTACTTGACATTGACGCTTTATGAAGACCCCTTCAGGTGCCAC
Organism: Bufo bufo; assembly: GCF_905171765.1. Classification (NCBI taxonomy): domain Eukaryota; kingdom Metazoa; phylum Chordata; class Amphibia; order Anura; family Bufonidae; genus Bufo; species Bufo bufo. The sequence continues at coordinate 134,870,218 of NC_053394.1, read as the reverse complement.
CCAAAGCAACACCCCTTTATCCAGGTGCAACAATAATTTATTGACAACCATCTGCTTCTCTAGGGACAGAATGCCAGACAGCTTCTGGGGAGGAGGCAAAGGGATATCCTCTAAAGGGTGCGGCGAACTCAGGTTGTATTCTTGTTCAGATGATGAGAGAGGAATAATTCGGCACCCCTCAGCTGTCTGTGTGGTGACTTCAGTCACCAGCTTGCCCTGGTAGTACAAGCGGACGTGCAGCCAGTAATCTGTGGCAATTAAACAAGGACATGGTGAGAGGTTGGTTTTACAAAACCCCCATCTAAATCCTTAGGCTACATGCACACGACAGTGAGAAAAAAAGTCAGTTAAAAACGAATAAACTGTCCATTTTTCAACAGACTTTTTTTTTTCACTGATGCCTTTCTCAGAAATGGACATTAAAAACGGACCCATGCAATTGTATGGGGGCTGTCGGTCAGTGAAAAACGGACAAGATTTTTTACGTCCGTTTTTCACTAACTGTCAAAAAAACTGTTGTGTGAATAACCCCATAGACTATCATTGGTCTTAAAATGGACGTGCGATAGCCGTTAAAAAAAAATGTTGTGTGCATGTAGCCTTAGAGGGGTCTATGTACAGCACCGTAACTCGAAGCTTCCATGTCTGGGACAAATCTTCTAAGAGGCCTTTAGGTTCCCTTAGGCACTAGGGCCCAAGTGCAACTGCTGCACCTTCGTCTATATATAAGGAACAGTGATGGCCAGTTTGCCGTGTGACGAGCTGCCATCTTAATTGACAAGTCTGGCGAGGCACAGGTAAGTCCTTCCTTACCTGTGCCTGTGCGCGAGACGGTCTGAAATGAAATGCGGTCACCGGGAGCAGGCAGTTCAGAGAACAGCCTCCGGGGGCCTTCATCGTGCTGTTCTCGGAACTGCCTGCACCCGGAGACCGCATTTCATTTCAGAGCGGCTCGCGCACAGGCACAGGTAAGGACTTACCTGTGCCTCGCCAGACTTGTCAATTAAGATGGCAGCTCGCATGTGTTCGCAGGCGAACACGGTGAACTGGCCATCTCTGATAAGGAATACCCATTGGAAACCCATGAGATACATACTCTGTTGACATCACTAACATGTCTCACCTGATGATGAAGAAGATGATGGTGGGAGGATAATGGTTTTCTCTGAAATATCAGCACCTTTATGATCAACGTTTTGGGTCCTTAAGATGATTGGTGAAGAAAAAATCCCTGGGCAGGAACCAAAGTAACAGATCAAATATACAGAAAGAAAACACTTGATAAAATGTAATAGATCTTGCACAGAAGTTATCTCACGCCTACCAGGCTACACAAAATGGGCAGATTAACACACAATAGATGTCATAGATGCCTTCAGGATGGTGCCGATTTCTGGCACCTCATGTGGGACTGTACAGATTTAAAAAAAACTTCTGGAAAACAGTAACAGAAGTGCTGTCTACTATGGTTCCAACTGCAGTGCCGTTATGTCCTAAAAGTTTTGTTCTTGGAATACTAGATGAGGAGGTCTGGGGTCATCACCACAGGATTTTTTTTAAGTGAAACTCTATTCTTTGCTAGGAAAGCCATAGCTCTGAGATGGATGGCTGATAGAGCACCTACAATAGGTCAATGGAAGTCATTGGTCAATCACTCTGTTAGCATGGAAAAAGTTGTTTTTATTCATAGAAAATGCCCACAAAAGTTTAATAAGGTATGGGGTGAGTGGTGTGCATCTCCTTTGACATTGCATAATGCATGTACAGTCGTGGCCAAAAGTTTTGAGAATGACAAAAATATTAGTTTTCACAGAGTTTGCTGCTAAACTGCTTTTAGATCTTTGTTTCAGTTGTTTCTGTGATGTAGTGAAATATAATTACACGCACTTCATACGTTTCAAAGGCTTTTATCGACAATTACATGACATTTAGGCCTCATGCACACGACCGTATTTTTTCACGGTCCGCAAAATGGGGTTCCGTTGGTCCATGATCCGTGACCGTTTTTTCGTCCGTGGGTCTTCCTTGATTTTTGGAGGATCCACGGACATGAAAAAAGAGTTGTTTTGGTGTCCGCCTGGCCGTGCGGAGCCAAACGGATCCGTCCTGAATTACAATGCAAGTCAATGGGGACGGATCCGTTTGTCGTTGACACAATATGGTGCAGTTTCAAATGGATCCGTCCCCCATTGACTTTCAATGTAAAGTCAGGAGTTAATATACCATAGGATCGGAGTTTTCTCCAATCCGATGGTATATTTTAACTTGAAGCGTCCCCATCACCATGGGAACACCTCTATGTTAGAATATACTGTCGGATATGAGTTAGATCGTGAAACTCATATCCGACAGTATATTCTAACACAGAGGCGTTCCCATAGTGATGGGGACGCTTCTAGTTAGAATATACTACGAACTGTGTACATGACTGCCCCCTGCTGCCTGGCAGCCCCTGATCTCTTATAGGGGGCTATGATATGCACAATTAACCCCTCAGGTGCAGCACCTGAGGGGTTAATTGTGCGGATCACAGCCCCCTGTAAGAGATCGGGTGCTGCCAGGCAGCAGGGGGCAGTCATGTAAACAGTTTGTAGTATATTCTAACTAGAAGCGTCCCCATCACTATGGGAACGCCTCTGTGTTAGAATATACTGTCGGATATGAGTTTTCACGAAGTGAAAACTCATCTCTGAAAAAGCTTTTATGCAGACGGATCTTCAGATCCGTCTGTATGAAAGTAACCTACGGCCACGGATCACGGACGCGGATGCCAATCTTGTGTGCATCCGTGTTCTTTCACGGACCCATTGACTTGAATGGGTCCGTGAACCGTTGTCCGTCAAAAAAATAGGACAGGTCATATTTTTTTGACGGACAGGAAACATGGATCACGGATGCGTCTGCAAAACAGTGCATTTTCCGATTTTTCCACGGACCCATTGAAAGTCAATGGGTCCGCGAAAAAAAATGGAAAACGGCACAACGGCCATGGATGCACACAACGGTCGTGTGCATGAGGCCTTATGCAAAGAGTCAGTATTTGCAGTGTTGGCCCTTCTTTTTCAGGACCTCTGCAATTCAACTGGGCATGCTCTCAATCAAATTCTGGGCCAATTCCTGGCTGATAGCAACTCATTCTTTCATAATCACTTCTTGGAGTTTGTCAGAATTAGTGGGTTTTTGTTTGTCCACCCGCCTCTTGAGGATTGACCACAAGTTCTCAATGGGATTAAGATCTGGGGAGTTTCCAGGCCATGGACCCAAAATGTCAACGTTTTGGTCCCCGAGCCACTTAGTTATCACTTTTGTGGCTGGAAAATGCATTGTTCTTCACCAAACTGTTGTTGGATTGTTGGAAGAAGTTGCTGTTGGAGGGTGTTTTGGTACCATTCTTTATTCATGGATGTGCTTTTGGGCAAAATTGTGAGTGAGCCCACTCCCTTGGAGGAGAAGCAACCCCACACATGAATGGTCTCAGGATGCTTTACTGTTGGCATGACACAGGACTGATGGTAGCGCTCACCTTTTCTTCTCCGGACAAGCCTTTTTCCAGATGCCCCAAACAATCGGAAAGAGGCTTCATCGAAGAATATACCTTTGCCCCAGTCCTCAGCAGTCCATTCACCATACTTTCTGCAGAAGATCAATCTGTCCCTGATGTTTTTTTTGGAGAGAAGTGGCTTCTTTGCTGCCCTTTATGACACCAGGCCATCTTCCAAAAGTCTTCGCCTCACTGTGCGTGCAGATGCGCTCACACCTGCCTGCTGCCATTCCTGAGCAAGCTCTGCACTGGTGGCACTCCGATCCCGCAGCTGAATCCTCTTTAGGAGACGATCCTGGCGCTTGCTGGACTTTCTTGGACGCCCTGAAGCCTTCTTAACAAGAATTGAACCTCTTTCCTTGAAGTTCTTGATGATCCTATAAATTGTTGATTGAGGTGCAATCTTAGTAGCCACAATATCCTTGCCTGTGAAGCCATTTTTATGCAACGCAATGATGGCTGCACGCGTTTCTTTGCAGGTCACCATGATTAACAATGGAAGAACAATGATTTCAAGCATCACCCTCCTTTTAACATGTCAAGTCTGCCATTTTAACCCAATCAGCCTGACATAATGATCTCCAGCCTTGTGCTCGTCAACATTCTCACCTGAATTAACAAGACGATTACTGAAATGATCTCAGCAGGTCCTTTAATGACAGCAATGAAATGCAGTGGAAAGATTTTTTGGGGATTAAGTTAATTTTCATGACAAAGAAGGACTATGCAATTCATCTGATCACTCTTCATAACATTCTGGAGTATATGCAAATTGCTATTATAAAAACTTAAGCAGCAACTTTTCCAATTTCCAATATTTATGTAATTCTTAAAACTTTAGGCCACGACTGTATGTACTCTGTGGCCGATGTATGATAATATGAGGACTTCGAGCCCTGGACTAATATTTCATTAACCCCACTGGTCCCTGATGCTGATTGAGATGAGATTTCTTTCCAGATCTGTTGCAAGATTCTCGAGTTGTACTACGATATTAATGTATCCCCTGCGTGGGATGTACCCCTGATTTATTCTGATGTAACATGCCTTTCTTGTTAAACTTCAATAAAAAAACGAGTTTAAAAAAAAATATGTAATAGATCTTGAGTGTTGTCCCCCCTGCTGAGTAATGCAAAAAAAATTTGCTTTTCAAGGCAATGAAAGGGGTTGTCTTATTAAGAAAACCCCTGTCCATATGCCCTGTTGTAGATTCAGTCTTCCCATGCATTATGGTCAGCCATTCATTTGGCAGTTGAAGAGGAAATAAAGTGTAGTCTAATGAGGATTTCCCTGTTGATTTTGGCCAAATCGCAGGTAGGTTGTAGAATGTAGAGTAGACCTAGGAGGCTTTCTATCTAAATGGGGGTTGTTTTTGTGAGATAGTCCCTTTCAACACAGCCTCACCTCCTTCCAATGGGCTGCTTGGACTTTTCAGCTGATTTTCTACCTATAGGTGAGAAATAAGGACAGGAATAAATTACTCATGATATGGAACTAAAGAAAAAAAGAGATCAATAATAACTCAAAAATAATACTGAGTTAAGAGCTGGTATATGCATTTCTCCCTTTTTTGGTTCTATATTTCATGCAAAAAAGAAGACCTTTGAAGGTCCCAGGACACCTTTTCTCCATCCAACACTTTCATATTCTATGGCAGATGAGTCAACCCCTTTAAAGGAGTTCTCTGGTCATGATTTGAAATGGGCGCCAGCAATCTGCCCTTGAATGTGAGCAGGACTGCTTGTTTCCACTTGCAGAACTGCCTAGCAGGGTGAAGGAACGGGTCCTCACTACACTGCCCAATAATATATGGTAATGATGTGATCCTGTCTATGATATGTCATCATGACTGAACAGCGTGGCAGGAAAACTCACCAATATGTAGTAAATGCAAGTGCCAGAGCATGGTGTATAGTGAGACCCCCGACCCCTCTCTCCCCCACGAGACAGTTCTGCAAGTGATGTACCCCTTTAAAATGAAGGTGGTACATTGAATAGGTTAGGTGAAGAATGACTTAAAGGGGATGTCTCACTTCAGCAAATGGCATTTATCATGTAGATAAAGTTAATACAAGCCACTCACTAATGTATGGGTGATTGTCCATATTGTCTCCTTTGTTGAGTTGATTCATTTTTCCATCACATTATATACTGCTCATATCCAGGGGTTATGACCACCCTGTAATTCATCAGCAGTGGGCGTGCTTACACCCTGTAGGAAAAAATGTCGGCCTATGCGCACTCCCATGGTCTCGGCCACCAGAAAGGTCAGAGCCTTTTCCTATAGTGTATGAAAAATGACATTTATCACGTACAGAAAGTAAATACAAGGCACTTACTAATGTATTATTTCCAAGGGTTATGACCCCCACTGCAGGATTAAAGGCTGGCGCTTTTTCCTATGGAGTGCAAGTACAACCACCACTGCTGGATTACAGGGTGGTTGTAACCCCTGGATATGAGCAGTATATAAGTGATGGAAAAATGAATCAAGCCAGCAAAAGAGTCAATATGGACAATCACAATACATTAGTAAGTGCCTTGTATTAACTTTTTTAACATTATAAATGCCATTTGCTTAAGGGAAACAACTCCTTTAAAGGGGTTGTGTCACAAAACATATTCTATTTTTCAAACCAGAACCTGGATCTGAATACTTTTGTAATTGCATGTAATTAAAAATTTTGTAGGGCCACTGAGGTATTTAATGAAATGTATCTGTATAGTGCCACCTGCTGTCTGTTCTTTTTGGGATTTTTTTTGTCCATCTCACTGAGCTGGTCAAACGAGTCTTCAACTGCCACGAGCCATATGTTCTATTAGAAGCTGTGGCAGTTACAGGAAGTTAGCTGCAGCAGAAAGGACACCCCCTCCCCCCCCTTCCCCTTCCCGTGAGCTGCCTGGCTAAAGGTATTCTAGCAGAGAAATCGGAGCAGTGAATGTGGAGATCTCTGGACCCATGAGAGGTACAGGGCTGGTTCTAGCTTTGTTAGAAAGGTATTGTCATGTACTATATGATGTCTGATTTTCATTTTTTACATCAATCATGGCATAACCCCTTTAAGTAATGATTAGAAGTAAACTTTAAATACTTTTACCATGGTTTTCCTAGGTGGTACTTCTTTCTGCCGGTTCTTGGTTGCTTCTTTGGACCCCTCATCTAAAATACATTTAGTTCCAAAAAGTTTAATATAGGCGAAAAATAATACCTAAAGGACTGTTTGTGTTATTTTAAGTTGATTGACTAAACTCTAGATACCTCTCATGGGTTCCTCACCAAAAACACGAAAGAAACTTACAGGTTTTCTCTTTAGGTTCAGACACAATGCTATATAGTTTGTAGGGTTCACCAATGTCTTGACAGCTCTCCATGACCTCCTTAAAGTCTGGACTTTTGTTAAGAGCACACCGGAGTCTTGTCTTCCAAACTGAAGGGTCCTCCTTGATGGATCCATCTTGAAACTTTCCCTTATGAACAGCCCAGGCCTTTCAAAGCAAAGAAGACACTTTATACTATAGGTCAATGCAGACCACTCGGCATGAAGGGTTGTCATTATAGGATGTACATATCTGCCAAATGATCACAGCCAGTAGTAGAGGTGCATGCTTCTGAAGCTTGTACATGTCTTACCCTGAATAAGGCAGCATCTTCTTCCTCCTTGTAGTTATGTTTGGAGGCATGCTTCCATGGAATTCTGAACATTGTTTTCTCCTGATTTTCCCACCGGAGACCAGGATAATTGCCACTGTCTATCTGAAGTATGAGCCACTCCTTCAGTCTCAAAGGTGGAGTTCTTCCACTCATCTTCTGGCCAAAACAATCGGAATCTCCAATTCTTCCAATGGTAAGACCTGAGAATAGGAGTCCTTTTAGATGGGTCAATACCCAAGCAATTATCAGGAACAAACTGTTGAACAGAGGGGAGAGCTGCATTTGCATGCAGCAATCATCCCCTCTGTAGGGAGACCAACGGCCATTACTGCTATTGTTTATCCCCAAACAATCATTAAGGTGCTGCAAAGTTGGCATGTTTTCTCCTCTCTAAAAGTTTATTTCCTTCTCTTCACAAACCCCCTTACATCTCTCCCCAAAATCTGCCTTTACCTGTCTAAAACACGTATCCTTTCTCTGCAGAACCCCCCTTTAAACTCTCCTGAACCTCTCATCCAGTCTTCTTTCTCTTAGCCAGAGCTTTGCCTAAAGAGGACCTCTAACCTCTCCTAACTTGTCTGTACTTGCATTCCCCAAGTAATAATTCTGGGGCATCTATTCTTATGACTTTGTGATGTGGTATTCCTTTATTATTCCTCCTGCAAGTTATGAATGGAACACACAGACATGTTTGGCCGAGCCAAATGTTTATGCGTATGGAGAAGACGAAAGGGAGATGGGATAGATATTAAATCTATCCCATCTCCCTGCCTGGGCAGCTTAAATAGGTTGTCTCACTTCAGAAAATGACACTTATCACGTAGAGAAAGTTAATACAAGGCACTTACTAATGTATTGTGATTCTCCATATTGCCTCCTTTGCTGGCTTGATTCATTTTTCCATCACATTATACAAAGCTCGTTTCCATGGTTACAACCACCCTGCAATCCAGCAGTGGTGGCCGTGCTTGCACACTATATGAAAAAGTGCACATAAGCACGCATGCGCAGCAGGTCCCATCCTGGCCACCTTGTATCTGTGTTGCAACAGTGGTCATAACCCCTGGAAACAAGCTGTGTATAATACGATGGAAAAATGAATCCAGCCAGCAGAGGATGCAATATGGGCAATCCCAATACATTAGTAAGTGCTAGCTACAAGACAAATGCCATTTGCTGAAGTGAAACAACCTCTTTCAGATCCATAACCTTTCTATTTCCCTAGAACCTCCACTTTTATGTTCATAGCCCTCTCTTTAGCTTTTGAGACGTCATTCCTTTATCCGCAATCTTCCCTTTGCCTTAAAAACCCCATTCCTTCACCCACCACCTTCTCTTTACCATAGAGCCTACATTAAAATTAGAAGAAAGAAAAACTGGACAGATTTACTAATGTTATAGATGGCATAAGCTTAGCCAGGCTGTGAAGACCTGCAGCAGATTTATCACAGGGGCTCAGGCTGGATGATACATCTGGTGCAGGGATAGACACTCAGGGATCTCAAGTCTCATAGCGGCTCCCTGACACCTGCATGTGAAACAATATATCGAAAGGTTTACTGATAGCAGAGCAGAGAGATAAGAGAAGTGACAGATGATACAGAGTTTAGATTACAGGTTGAATTAACCCTTTAGGGTCAAATTGGCTTCTCAAGGAGATATATATGTTAAAGGAATCTCTTCTTCTGTCTCATTCAGTAGCTATAGAACTATTGAGAGAGATGTATTTTTTTTAAATACATTTACACATTTAACCCTCCATTTTAATTATATTATTTACCCCAGTGTTAAATTCACCCCCTGGATGCTTGTTTTTTTACTACAGTGGGGTAGATAATTACACACAGGGTTTTAAAGAATAAACTTCCTGACTCAGACCAAGAGCCGACTCAGCGAGTCAGCAAGTGAATTGAAGCATCCGCGCATGCGCATTGCGCAACCTAAGCTTCGGTTCACTTGCTTCTTGTCAGCTCAGCGAATAAACCGAAGATTCGATTCATGATTCGGTTCATTTGAATGAACTGATTCAAATGAACCGATTCATGTGAAAGATCCGAACTTCCCATCTCTAGTTTACTCGCAGTAAACCTTTCCGGCAACCTGTAACAGTGTCCCCTTCTCGGCGCGTGCGCACAGTGCAAGAAGAAGCCTATGCCAGCAGTCCGCAACGGCGCATCAGGCTGAGCCTGTGCGCACGCGCGGGATCTCAAAGCGGGAGGAGGGAGAGGCGGCACTGAGGAGTAGAAGGCGGCGCTGGGCACGAACGGCGATGCGTGCGGTCGGGCACCATGCATCCACAGACCTCCCCTGCTTGGGCACCTTAATTCAATGATTGACAGGTTAGTAAAACCTGTTTTTCCGCAGAATAAAGCCACAAATAGCTTTTATAAGGCCACCTTAGAAATCAGAATGCTACCCTGGACATGAGCAGATGTTTAGCTCACAGGGCTTATAGGTGGTGACAGAATCCCTTTAATCATATACATAAATATGATAATTTGGGACAGGGTAATGAGCCCAGTCCTCCACACCATAGAGCAAAGTGTGCAGATACTGCATATGTTTGGAAAATGTAATAAAAAGTTTGTGAAAGAAAAAAAAAAGAAAACCTCCCTGAAATGAGAAGTGCACCTCCCTGAAATGAGTTTTTGCAGGTTGGGATGTCTGGACATTTCTGTCTCACTATACCAACTATTGGTTAGAGATGTCCCGAACTATTCGCCGGCGAACAGTTCCCGGCGAACATCGCTTGTTCGCCGAGGCGGGCGAACGTATGCTATGTTCGGTCCGCCCCCTATACATCATCATTGAGCAAACTTTGACCCTCTACCTCACAGTCAGCAGACACATTACAGCCAATTAGCAGCATACCCTCCCAGACCCTCCCACCTCCTATCAGGGTTAATTGTGCGTATCACAGCCCCCTGTAAGAGATCAGGGGCTGCCAGGCAGCAGGGGGCAGTCATGTACACAGTTCTCAGTATATTCTAACTAGAAGCGTCCCCATCTTATGGGAACGCCTCTGTGTTAGAATATACTGTCGGATTTGAGTTTCACGATGTAACTCAAATCCGATGGTATATTCTAACATAGAGGCGTTCCCATGGTGATGGGGACGCTTCAAGTTAAAATATACCATCGGATTGGAGAAAACTCTGATCCTATGATATATTAACTCCTGACTTTACATTGAAAGTCAATGGGGGACGGATCCGTTTGAAATTGCACCATATTGTGTCAACGTCAAACGGATCCGTCCCCATTGACTTGCATTGTAATTCAGGATGGATCCGTTTGGCTCCGCACGGCCAGGCGGACACCAAAACGACATTTTTTTCATGTCCGTGGATCCTCCAAAAATCAAGGAAGACCCACGGACGATAAAACGGTCACGGATCACGGACCAACGGAGGTCTTAGTGAGAGGAGGGACAGAGCAGCTGCTGCTGATTTAATAGGAAAATCGATAGCTAGGCCAGTGTATTCAGTGTCCACTCCAGTCCTCAAAGACTCATCTGATCTGCTGTAAGGACAGCACCCCAAAAAGCCCTTTTTAGGGCTAGTACATCAGTCTGCTTTTTTTTTTTTCTCTGTAATCTAATTGCAGTTGCCTGCCAGCGTGTGTGTCAGGCCTACAGCGTGTACTGTGCCCACTACTGCCAGTGCCCAGTGCCACCACTCATATCTGGTGTCACAGTAGCTTGCATTTAAAAAAAAACAACTTTTTTCACTGTAATCTAATTGCAGTTGCCTGCAAGCATGTGTGTCAGGCCTACAGCATCTACTGTGCCCACTACTGCCAGTGCCCAGTGCCACCACTCATATCTGGTGTCACAGTAGCTTGCATTTAACCACCTCCGGACCGCCTAACGCACAGACGCGTCCGGAAGGTGGTTGATTCATTCCTCGTAGACGCATATACGCGTCATCTCGCGAGACGCGAGATTTCCTGTGAACGCGCGCACACAGGCGCGCGCGCTCACAGGAACGGAAGGTAAGCGAGTGGATCTCCAGCCTGCCAGCGGCGATCGTTCGCTGGCAGGCTGGAGATGCGATTTTTTTAACCCCTAACAGGTATATTAGACGCTGTTTTGATAACAGCGTCTAATATACCTGCTACCTGGTCCTCTGGTGGTCCCCCAGAGGACACAGGTAGCTCAGTAATATGTTGCACCAAGCACCACTACACTACACCCCCCCCCCTGTCACTTATTAACCCCTTATTCACCCTTGATCACCCTATATAGACTCCCTGATCACCCCCCTGTCATTGATCACCCCCTTGTAAGGCTCCATTCAGAGGTCAGTATGAATTTTACGGATCCACTGATAGATGGATCGGATCCGCAAAACACATACGGACGTCTGAATGGAGCCTTACAGGGGAGTGATCAATGACGGAGGTGATCACCCCATATAGACTCCCTGATCACCCCCCTGTCATTGATCACCCCCCTGTCATTGATCACCCCCCTGTAAGGCTCCATTCAGACGTCCGTATGAATTTTACGGATCCACTGATAGATGGATCGGATCCGCAAAACACATACGGACGTCTGAATGGAGCCTTACAGGGGAGTGATCAATGACGGAGGTGATCACCCCATATAGACTCCCTGATCACCCCCCTGTCATTGATCACCCCCCTGTCATTGATCACCCCCCTGTAAGGCTCCATTCAGACGTCCGTATGATTTTTACGGATCCACTGATAGATGGATCGGATCCGCAAAACACATACGGACGTCTGAATGGAGCCTTACAGGGGAGTGATCAATGACGGAGGTGATCACCCCATATAGACTCCCTGATCACCCCCCTGTCATTGATCACCCCCCTGTAAGGCTGCATTCAGATGTCCGTATGATTTTTACGGATCCACTGATACATGGATCGGATCCGCAAAACACATACGGACATCTGAATGGAGCCTTATAGGGGGGGTGATCAATGACAGGGGGGTGATCACCCCATATAGACTCCCTGATCACCCCCCCTGTCATTGATCACCCCCCTGTCATTGATCACCCCCCTGTAATGCTGCATTCAGATGTCCGTATGATTTTTACGGATCCACTGATACATGGATCGGATCCGCAAAACACATACGGACATCTGAATGAAGCCTTATAGGGGGGTGATCAATGACAAGGGGGTGATCACCCCATATAGACTCCCTGATCACCCCCCTGTCATTGATCACCCCCCTGTCATTGATCACCCCCCTGTAAGGCTCCATTCAGACATTTTTTTGGCCCAAGTTAGCGGAAATTATAATTTTTTTTTCTTACAAAGTCTCATATTCCACTAACTTGTGTCGAAAAATAAAATCTCACATGAACTCACCATACCCCTCACGGAATCCAAATGCGTAAACATTTTTAGACATTTGGATCCCAGACTTCTTCTCACGCTTTAGGGCCCCTAGAATGCCAGGGCAGTATAAATACCCCACATGTGACCCCATTTCGGAAAGAAGACACCCCAAGGTATTCCGTGAGGGGCATATTGAGTCCATGAAAGATTGAAATTTTTGTCCCAAGTTAGCGGAAAGGGAGACTTTGTGAGAAAAAATAAATAAATATCAATTTCCGCTAACTTGTGCCAAAAAAATAATAATGCCCCTCATTGAATACCTTGGGGTGTCTTCTTTCCAAAATGGGGTCACATGTGGGGTATTTATAGTGCCCTGGCATTCTAGGGGCCCTAAAGCGTGAGAAGAAGTCTGGGATCCAAATGTCTAAAAATGCCCTCATAAAATGAATGTGGGCCCCTTTGCGCATCTAGGCTGCAAAAAAGTGTCACACATGTGGTATCGCCGTACTCAGGAGAAGTTGGGCAATGTGTTTTGGGGTGTCATTTTACATATACCCATGCTGGGTGAGATAAATATCTTGGTCAAATGCCAACTTTGTATAAAAAATGGGAAAAGTTGTCTTTTGCCGAGATATTTCTCTCACCCAGCATGAGTATATGTAAAAAGACACCCCAAAACACATTGCCCAACTTCTCCTGAATACGGCGATACCACATGTGTGACACTTTTTTGCAGCCTCGGTGGGCAAAGGGGCCCACATTCCAAAGAGCACCTTTAGGATTTCACAGGTCATTTACCTACTTACCACACATTAGGGCCCCTGGAAAATGCCAGGGCAGTATAACTACCCCACAAGTGACCCCATTTTGGAAAGAAGACACCCCAAGGTATTCCGTGAGGGGCATGGCGAGTTCCTAGAATTTTATATTTTTTGTCACAAGTTAGCGGAAAATGATGATTTTTTTTTTTTTTTTCCTTACAAAGTCTCATATTCCACTAACTTGTGACAAAAAATAAAAACTTCCATGAACTCACTATGCCCATCACGAAATACCTTGGGGTGTCTTCTTTCCAAAATGGGGTCACTTGTGGGGTAGCTATACTGCCCTGGCATTTTAGGGGCCGAATGCGTGAGAAGTGGTTTGAAATCAAAATCTGTAAAAAATGGCCTGTGAAATCCGAAAGGTGCTCTTTGGAATGTGGGCCCCTTTGCCCACCTAGGCTGCAAAAAAGTGTCACACATCTGGTATCCCCGTACTCAGGAGAAGTTTAGCAATGTGTTTTGGGGTGTCATTTTACATATACCCATGCTGGGTGAGAGAAATATCTTGGCAAAAGACAACTTTTCCCATTTTTTTATACAAAGTTGTCTTTTGCCGAGATATTTCTCTCACCCAGCATGAGTATATGTAAAATGACACCCCAAAACACATTCCCAAACTTCTCCTGAGTACGGAGATACCACATGTGTGACACTTTTTTGCAGCCTAGGTGGGCAAAGGGGCCCATATTCCAAAGAGCACCTTTCGGATTTCACCGGCCAATTTTTACAGATTTTGATTTCAAACAACTTACCAGACATTTGGGCCCCTAGAATGCCAGGGCAGTATAACTACCCCACAAGTGACCCCATTTTGGAAAGAAGACACCCCAAGGTATTCGCTGATGGGCATAGTGAGTTCATGGAAGTTTTTATTTTTTGTCACAAGTTAGTGGAATATGAGACTTTGTAAGGAAAAAAAAAAAAAAATCATCATTTTCCGCTGACTTGTGACAAAAAATAAAAAGTTCTATGAACTCACTATGCCCAACAGCGAATACCTTAGGGTGTCTACTTTCCGAAATGGGGTCATTTGTGGGGTGTTTGTACTGACTGGCCATTGTAGAACCTCAGGAAACATGACAGGTGCTCAGAAAGTCAGAGCTGCTTCAAAAATCGGAAATTCACATTTTTGTACCATAGTTTGTAAACGCTATAACTTTTACCCAAACCATTTTTTTTTACCCAAACCATTTTTTTTTTATCAGAAACATGTAGAACAATAAATTTAGAGCAAAATTTATATATGGATGTCGTTTTTTTTGCAATATTTTACAACTGAAAGTGAAAAATTTCATTTTTTTGCAAAAAAATCGTTAAATTTCGATTAATAACAAAAAAAGTAAAAATGTCAGCAGCAATGAAATACCACCAAATGAAAGCTCTATTAGTGAGAAGAAAAGGAGGTAAAATCCATTTGGGTGGTAAGTTGCATGACCGAGCAATAAACGGTGAAAGTAGTGTAGGTCAGAAGTGTAAAAAGTGGCCTGGTCATTAAGGGTGTTTAAGCTATAGGGGCTGAGGTGGTTAAAAAAACAAAAACTTTTTTCACTGTAATCTAATCGCAGTTGCCCACAAGCGTGTGTGTCAGGCCTACAGCGTGTACTGTGCCCACTACTGCCAGTGCCCAGTGCCACCACTCATATCTGGTGTCACAGTAGCTTGCATTTAAAAAAACAAAAAACTTTTTTCACTGTAATCTAAATGCAGTTGCCTGCAAGCATGTGTGTCAGGCCTACAGCATCTACTGTGCCCACTACTGCCAGTGCCCAGTGCCACCACTCATATCTGGTGTCACAGTAGCTTGCATTTAAAAAAAAAATAAAAAATTCACTGTAATCTAATTGCAGTTGCCTGCAAGCGTGTGTGTCAGGCCTACAGTGTGTACTCTGCCCACTACTGACAGTGCCCAGTGCTACCACTCATATCTGGTGTCACAGTAGCTTGCATTTAAAAAAAAATAAAAAATATTTCACTGTAATCTAATTGCAGTTGCCTGCAAGCATGTGTGTCAGGCTTACAGCGTGTACTGTGCCCACTACTGCCAGTGCCCAGTTGCACCACTCATATCTGGTGTCACAGTAGCTTGCATTTAAAAATAAAAAACAATTTTTCCACTGTAATATAATTACAGTTACCTGCAAGCGTGTGTGTCAGGCCTACAGTGTGTACTGTGCCTACTACTGCCAGTGCCCAGTGCCACCACTCATATCTGGTGTCACAGTAGCTTGCATTTAAAAAAAACAAAAAAAATGTCACTGTAATCTAATTGCAGTTGCCTGCAAGCGTGTGTGTCAGTCCTACAACGTGTACTGTGCCCACTACTGCCAGTGCCCAGTGCCACCACTCATATCTGGTGTCACAGTAGCTTGCATTTAAAAAATAAAAACAATTTTTTCACTGTAATCTAATTGCAGTTGCCTGCAAGCGTGTGTATCAGGCCTACAACGTGTACTGTGCCCACTACTACCAGTGCACAGTGCCACCACTCATATCTGGTGTCACAGTAGCTTGCATTTAAAAAAAACAAAACCTTTTTTCACTGTAATCTAATTGCAGTTGCCTGCAAGCATGTGTGTCAGGCCTACAGCGTGTACTGTGCCCACTACTGCCAGTGCCCAGTGCCACCACTCATATCTGGTGTCACAGTAGCTTGCATTTAAAAAACAACATTTTTTTCACTGTAATATAATTACAGTTGCCTGCAAGCGTGTGTGTCAGGCCTACAGCGTGTACTGTGCCCACTACTGCCAGTGCCCAGTTGCACCACTCATATCTGGTGTCACAATAGCTTGCATTTAAAAATAAAAAACAATTTTTTCACTGTAATATAACTACAGTTGCCTGCAAGCGTGTGTGTCAGGCCTACAGCGTGTACTGTGCCCATTACTGCCAGTGCCCAGTTGCACCACTCATATCTGGTGTCACAGTAGCTTGCATTTAAAAAAAATAAATAAATTTTCACTGTAATATAATTACAGTTGTCTGCAAGCGTGTGTGTCAGGCCTACAGTGTGTACTGTGCCCACTACTGCCAGTGCCCAGTGTTACCACTCATATCTGGTGTCACAGTAGCTTGTATTTTAAAAATATAAATACATTTTCACTGTAATCTAATCGCAGTTGCCTGCAAGCGTGTGTGTCAGGCCTACAGCGTGTACTGTGCCCACTACTGCCAGTGCCCAGTGCCACCACTCATATCTGGTGTCACAGTAGCTTGCATTTAAAAAATATAAATACATTTTCACTGTAATCTAATCGCAGTTGCCTGCAAGCGTGTGTGTCAGGCCTACAGCGTGTACTGTGCCCACTACTGCCAGTGCCCAGTGCCACCACTCATATCTGGTGTCACAGTAGCTTGCATTTAAAAATAAAAAACTATTTTTTCACTGTAATATAATTACAGTTGCCTGCAAGGGTGTGTGTCAGGCCTACAGCGTGTACTGTGCCCACTACTGCCAGTGCCCAGTTGCACCACTCATATCTGGTGTCACAGTAGCTTGCATTTAAAAATAAAAAACAATTTTTTCACTGTAATATAATTGCAGTTGCCTCCAAGCGTGTGTTTGTCAGGCCGACAGTGTGTACTGTGCCCACTACTGCCAGTGCCCAGTTGCACCACTTTATATCTGGTGTCACAGTAGCTTGCACGCATAGTACAACTAATTGAAAAAAAAGTGACAGGCAGAGGCAGGCCACCCCGCAGGGGCCGTCGTGGTCGTGGTGCTGTGATTTCCTTTGGCCCTAGAATAATGCCCAGTGTTCAGAGGCCACGTACCCTGAACTCGAAAAGTTCTGAGGACATAGTTGACTGGCTTACACAGGACACCCAATCTTCTACAGCTTCCGCTCGGAACCTTGACGCACCATCCTCCTCCAGCTCAGCTTCGGGCACCTCTCAAGTTACCACTCGCCCGCCTGCCGCCACCACCAACACTAGCACCACAGCTGCTTCACTTGATCTGTCAGAGGAGTTATTTACACATCAGTTGGAAGAAATGAGTGATGCGCAACCATTATTGCCAGAGGATGTAGATAACAGGGATATGTCTCAGTCAGGCAGCATTACACACATGGACGTACGGTGTGATGATGATGATGTCGTACCCGCTGCTGCTTCCTTTGCTGAGTTGTCAGATACAAGTGAAGCGGTTGAAGATGACGATGTGTCCGTGGATGTCACGTGGGTGCCCGCTCGAAGAGAAGAAGAACAGGGGAAAAGTTCAGATGGGGAGACAGAGAGGAGGAGGAGACGAGTTGGAAGCAGGGGGAGGTCGTCGCAAGGAGCTAGTGGCACAGTCAGACAGCATGTATCGGCACCCGGGGTCAGCCAGACAGCACGCCAATCAACGCATGCTGTTGCCACCACCAGAATGCCGCCATTGCAAAGCTCAGCAGTGTGGCATTTTTTTGTGTGTCTGCCTCTGATAACGGCGATGCCATTTGCAACCTGTGCCAAAAGAAACTGAGTCGTGGGAAGTCCAACACCCACCTAGGTACAACTGCTTTGCGAAGGTACATGATCTCAAATCACAAACGCCTATGGGGTCAACACATGATGAGTACAAGCAGCACACAAACTCAAAGCCGCCATCCTCCTCCTGGTCCAGCATCTTCAGCCACGTCAACCACTGCTGTCCTCCTTGCCCCCTCTCAAACATCCGCCACTCGCCTCTCACCTTCAGCAGTTCCTGCTCATCTGACCACAGTCAGGTGTCTGTCAAGGAAATGTTTGAACGTAAGAAGCTAATGTCACAGAGTCACCCCCTTGCCCGGCGTCTGACAGCTGGCTTGTCGGAACTCTTAGCCTGCCAGCTTTTACCATACAAGGTGGTGGAGTCTGAGGCCTTCAAAAAATTTGTAGCTATTTGGACACCGCAGTGGAAGGTACCCGGCCGAAATTTATTTTCACAAAAGACAATCCCCAACCTGTACTCTATTGTGGAAAAGGAAGTCATGGCATGTCTGGCACACAGTGTTGGGGCAAGGGTCCATCTGACCACTGATACCTGGTCTGCAAAGCACGGTCAGGGCAGGTATATCACGTACACTGCGCATTGGGTAAACCTGCTGACGGCTGCCAAGCATGGAATGCGTGGCTCTGCAGAGGAGTTGGTGACACCGCCACGACTTGCAGACAGGCCTGCTGCCACCTCCTCTACTCCTCCTACTCCATCCTCTTCGCTAACCTCCTCGGCTGAGTCCTCTTCTGCTGCTGCGTCTTGCTCCACATCAACTGCACCCCCCCAGCTCCCCAGGGGCTATTCCACATCCCGGATACGACAGTGTCACGCCGTCTTGGGGTTGACTTGCCTGAAAGCAGAGAGTCACACCGGACCAGCACTCCTGTCCGCCCTGAACGCACAGGTGGATCAGTGGCTGACTCTGCACCAACTGGAGATCGGCAAAGTGGTGTGTGACAACGGAAGCAATTTGTTGGCGGCATTAAATTTGGGCAAGTTGACACATGTGCCGTGCATGGCACATGTGTTGAATCTGATCGTACAACGCTTTGTGCATAAGTACCCAGGCTTACAGGACGTCCTCAAGCAGGCCAGGAAGGTGTGTGGCCATTTCAGGCGTTCCTACACGGCCATGGCGCACTTTTCAGATATTCAGCGGAGAAACAACATGCCAGTGAGGCGCTTGATTTGCGACAGCCCGACAGGTTGGAATTCAACACTCCTAATGTTCGACCGCCTGCTCCAACAAGAAAAAGCCGTCAACGATTATTTGTATGACCGGGGTGCTAGGACAGCCTCTGCGGAGCTGGGTATTTTTTTGCCACGTTACTGGATGCTCATGTGCAATGCCTGTAGGCTCATGCGTCCTTTTGAGGAGGAGACAAACCTAGTTAGTCGCATCGAAGGCACCATCAGCGACATCATCCCATTTGTTTTCTTCCTGGAGTGTGCCCTGCGAAGAGGGCTGGATCAGGCCGTAGATGAACATGAAGAGGAAGAGTTGTGGTCACCATCACCACCAGAAACAGCCTTATCAGCATCGCTTGCTGGACCTGCGGCACTGCTGGAAGAGGAGTCTGAGGAAGAGGAGTCAGAGGAGGAATGTGGCTTTGAGGAGGAGGAAGACCAACAACAGCAGGCATCCCAGGGTGCTCGTTGTCACCTATCTGGTACCCGTGGTGTTGTACGTGGCTGGGGGGAAGAACAGACCTTCAATGACATCAGTGAGGACGAGGAACGGGACACGAGTAGCTCGGCATCCAACCTTGTGCAAATGGGGTCTTTCATGCTGTCATGCCTGTTGAGGGACCCTCGTATAAAAAGGCTGAAGGAGAACGACCTGTACTGGGTGGCCACGCTACTAGACCCCCGGTATAAGCAGAAAGTGCCTGAAATGTTACCGAATTACCGGAAGTCGGAAAGGATGCAGCAGTTCCAAAACAAGTTAAAAAGTATGCTTTACACAGCGTATAAGGGTAATGTCACAGCACAACGGGAATCTAACAGGGGAAGAGGTGAAAGTAATCCTCCTCCTACCACGACCACGCCGGCAAGGACAGGACGCTTTACAGACGTGTTGTTGATGGAGGACATGCAGAGCTTTTTAAGTCCTACGCATCGCCACAGCCCTTCGGGGTCCACCCTCAGAGAACGACTCGACCGACAGGTAGAAGACTACCTCGCCTTAACTGCAGATATCGACACTCTGAGGAGCGATGAACCCCCTGACTACTGGGTGTGCAGGCTTGACCTGTGGCCTGAGCTATCCCAATTTGCGATAGAACTTCTGGCCTGCCCCGCTTCAAGTGTCCTGTCAGAAAGGACCTTCAGTGCAGCAGGAGGTATTGTCACTGAGAAGAGAAGTCGCCTAGGTCAAAAATGTCTAGATTACCTCACCTTTATTAAGATGAATGAGGCATGGATCCCGAAGGGACTGACAGTGGGGGAGGCATTTGATGGTGAGGCTTGATGAGATGCCTTGGGCTATAAAATGGTCCACACGCTGCTGTATTTAATCTCTGCATGCCGGATGACTTGTGTGACTTCTCCGCCACCAACTAGGGTTCAAGCCGCAATGTTTTAGTGCACTTTCTGCCTGGAAAACATCAATTTTTCCTGCAACAGCAGCGGCTGCAACAATACCAAATTTTTCTGGCATGTGTACATGCCTAATTTTTCTGGCCTCTGGTGCTGCACTGTGGCTGCAAAAACAAAACAAAACAAAAAGGCACATACATGTGTCAATCCCCCTTTGTGATCGTTACCTTGTTGTGGTGAAGGGGCTTGCGTATCACAATCAAGCGATCACCTCTATGAGTGTGTTGGCAATGGCAATGTTGGCACACCCCAGATGAGATAAGGTCATTGCTTCATTGTGAACAGACCAAAAGCGATCGGCTGGATAATTTTGCATAGAAAAAACATTAATTTTCTTTGTGATCATCTAAGGTGATCATTAAAGCCTACTAGGCCAACAATGGGCCCACACTGCAGAATCATTGTTTTCTGGGTCACTTAACTGTCACTGAACTACCTCAGCACGACCATAGGCTTTGAAAAACCGCCATCGACTGCAATCTCCCAAACGTGCGCACGAGCACAGTCATCACTACACCAAGATTGACGCATAGATTGACAACTCTTTGCGGTTGTCTAAACTCTATTCCATACACGTCCCCTGATAGGGGACGTAACAGGGATTAAACTGATAACAATAGTACTACTTAACATACCACTCATATCGGGTAGCACAGTACATTGCATGCGCAGTGCCCCAAATTGGAAGTAAGAGGACCGACCAAGCATCTTTTTCCATCTCCCGGTTCCTAAAATCTATTCCATACACCACACCGGCCCCTGATAGGGGACAAAACAGAGATTAAACTGGTAAGAACAGATTTTTTTAATAAAAAAAAAAAGAGGACAGCCTCTGCGGAGCTGGGTATTTATGCCCTTTATGGATTAAAACCCGAATCTGCGTCAACTACGTAATTCTCCATGGGAGTTTTGCCATGGATCCCCCTCCGGCATGCCACAGTCCAGGTGTTAGTCCCCTTGAAACAACTTTTCCATCACTATTGTGGCCAGAAAGAGTCCCTGTGGGTTTTAAAATTCGCCTGCCTATTGAAGTCTATGGCGGTTTGCTCGTTCGCGAACATTTGCGGAAATTCGCGTTCGCCGTTCGCGAATGGAAAATTTTTTGTTTGCCACATCTCTACTGTTGGTCAGCTGACTTTGAGACAAAATTTTATGCCAGAATTGTTGCGAAATTCTGGTGTGAAACATTGTATCTTAGGTCATGCCTCCTGTCCCACAAAGTCATGCCTCCTTTCGTCATACCCCTTTTTCGGACTAGGGGTAGATTTCTCCAAACCTAAATGTGCCAAATTGTGACACATTTTAGTGCAATTAATACAAAAATCTAGGTGTACTCACATTAGTAAATACGGGACACTATAAATGCATCAAGGCAGAGTCTAATGTTTGCTATGTACAATTAAAACGTCACTTTTATTGCCGTAACTTAAAAATGCCAATTATCCCTCCTCCACAATCAAAATAGGTGTGTATCAAAAACATCAAAGCCCATATCCATATCAGTGTATGAACACACCACCAATAAAGAACATCAACGTGTCAAAAAATACACAGATCGAGCCAGGCGCCTATGACCAACAGATAGCAAATCCAGGAATAAAACTAGAATATTCCTACCATGAAGGTCATGGTACTCACACCCAGTTGTATCAGGTCTGCAGTGGGCATTAATATCAATGCCTTGCCTGATATGCTCTCTCTAAATTGTGCCGTAGGTCTCCCCAGTCTGTTATTTAAGCAAAGCCACCTCCCTGAGGAGGGTGACCTCAAATTGGAACCTGAAAAAACTAATGTACCCCCATTGTTACCATGCATATCCCAGTACAGGGTTGCCCTCTTCATGGCTGTAGCTCCACCAACCTGTGCTTTAATAAGGTACAATTTAGGGAGAGAGTATCTGGCAAGGCATTCGATTTAATGGACGCTGCCCACTGCAGACTTGGTAACCTGGATGTGAGTAGCATGATCTTCAGAAACTCCATTCCTTTATCAACAACCTTACCTTTACTCTAGAACTTCCATTTCTATATCCACACCTATCTTTTTAGCCTAGAACCTCCATTTCTTGATCCACAACCTTCCCATTACTCTAGAACCACCATGCCTTTATCCACAACCTTCCCTTTAGCCTAGAATTTCAGTACCTCTATCTATAACCTCCCTTCCTACTCTCCAGAACCTCAATTTCTTCTCTGTACAATCTCACCTTCTTTTAGAACTTCCATTCCTTCTCACCTAAACCTTACTTCCTCTCCTTTCTAGAACCAAGTTCCCCCAATATTCATGATCAATACTCTATATATTACCTGCAGCCTTGTCCTCCCCTTCTTCGGTAGATTTTTTCTGCCGAACTGACTCCAGTCTCGTACTTTGAGATATTTTTATCTTCCCTTTGCACCTTGTCTCCAGATTTACTGCTCATCAAGAAGACGAAAAGTGAAACTGATAATTTTTACTTTCAGTTTCCAGCTTCGCAATGAGCAGCACAAGGAACCCGCCTGTCCTGTCAATAGAAAACTCAGTAGTTGAACTGCAAATGAGCAATGTAAAGGGATTTTTATTTTGTTTTACACACCAAACACACGTTACACTGAATCCTTCATACATGGTCTATCATTATAGTAGATATATACATAGTATACTGTATATATCTTTACAGAACGAATATTACAAAGATAATTATTGTAAACAATTGTCCTGGAGGTGGGGCCAAAAGAGGGAAACAGTAGGAGAGTCCGGCAAAAAAAACCTGAAGTGACTGACCCTAAGGGAACAGCAATGTGAGATTTCTGTAGTCTTGCATAAACATGTGTTGTCCGAAGGACAAACCTATAAAGCTTTTAAATGGCACCTGTAAGAAGATTTGTACTGTAGAGGGAAGTGGCTAATATATATATATATACACACACGTAAAACTCGAAAAATTTGAATATTGTGCAAAAGTTCATTTATTTCAGTAATGCAACTTAAAAGGTGAAACTAACATATGAGACTCATTACATGCAGAGCGAGATATTTCAAGCCTTGCTTTGTTATAATTTGGATGATTATGGCTTACAGCAGGGCTTGACAAATTTCCTTAGAATCTAGGAGCCAGCTAAAAAAGTTAGAAGCCGTTTCATTTATTTTTTTTTACCTTATAAAGCCTTTTTTTCAGCGACAAAATAAAGAAATCTAGAACCAAACAACATGGGCATTAACAACATATACAGCGGCAGTGTACAGAATCGCGCACACACATACAGCGGCAGTGTACAGAACCGCACACACATACAGCGGCAGTGTACAGAACCGCACACACATACAGCGGCAGTGTACAGAACCGCACACACATATACAGCATAGATTTTTTTTTTATATTTTAATAGTTTGCACTTTTCTGATGTGGCAATATGTGATATGTTTATTCATTTATTGTTTATATATTTTATATGTGAAATTGGGAAAGGGGGTGATTTATACTTGATATTTTGATGGGTTTTTTTTACCTTTTTTTCAACACTTTTTATTTAATAACTATTTCTCCCCTAAGGGGCGAGAACCTGAGATCTTTTAATCCCTCGCCCTATTCACCCTAATAGAGCTCTATTAGGGTGAATAGGACTTAACACTCCCCCTGCTGCCCTGGGCTTTGTGCACAGGGCAGCAGGGAGCTGACTATGGCAGCCAGGGCTTCAGTAGCGTCCTGGGTGCCATGGTAACCGATCGGAGCCCCAGGCTTACACTGCTGGGGCTCCGATCAGAAGCTGCCACTGCCACCAATGAAGAAGAGCGGAGGGGACCCTGTGGCCACTGCCACCAATGAGAAGGGGAGGGGACCCTGTGGCCACTGCCACCAATGATTTTAATACTGGGGGGTTGAGAGGGCGGGCGCACTGTGCCACCAATGATTTTAATGGGGTGGGGGGGGGGGAGGAGCACTGCGCCACCAATGATAATTAACCCTTAATACAGGAGGTGGGTACTGGCAGAAGATCAGTGGCAGTTAACCCCTCAGGTGCCGCACCTGAGGGGTTAACTGCCACTGATCACAGCTCCCTGTCAGGGGCAGGGTGCCGGCTATGCGATTCTGCTGCCGGCACCTGCCTCCTGTATTATGTGTTAAAGACAACCTTATATGGGTCCAAAATTTAAGTAGCAGGCTACGCAGAGCGGCGCCCAGAGATGTCCCAGCACTTACTATTATTCCTGGGTGCCGCTCCGTTCGCCCACCGTGCCCCATTACTGTCTTCTGCTCCATATGCTAATTACTATCGGAGCAATGGGGAGGAGAAATCAGCTTCTCTCCTGGGCGTTCCTTCTCCCTGCGCTGCACTACGATTGGACAGCGCTACAGTCAGGGAGAAGGAACGCCCACTAGAGAAGCTGATGTCTCCTCCCCATTGCTCCGATGTGAGTGGGCGGGGCGGATCCGGGTAGCTCCTTCCCTGCCAGACTGTCCAAGAAGTCCACGTAGAGGCGGCGGAGTGCCGGGAGCGCCCCGGATTACTGGGGGGCAGCCACGTGAGGGCAAATACCCAGGCGCCAGGACAAAATTCCTGATCGCCATGGCGACCTGGTGCCTGGGATTTGTCGAGCCCTGGCTTACAGCTTATGAAACCCCCAAATTCACAATCTCAGAAAATTAGAATATTACATGAAATCAATAAAAAAGGATGTTAAATAGAAAAATGTAGGACCTCTGAAAAGTATAATCACGCTTCCTGATCATCCTTGGCAGCACACACCAAAGGGTTAAGTCCCCTAGGTACAGTCAGAATAGAGACCAATTAGTAAGCAATAGATTGATTAATTACATGGTACCTCCCAGTATAAAGCACCACAGAGCACACAGAGCCATGTATTTTATTTTCTCTAGGTAACTTGAAGAGACCATCTCCCACAGTTATCCCCCTCCAGGTGTGATACTTTTTGTCCCTCACCCTGAAGATGGATGCGAGAGTGTTTTCCCCAGTGCAGTCGGCAGCACCTCGCTCCATTCTCTGCTTGCCTATCCCTGCATGATGTGGGTTGAGGTTGAGGCAGCAGAGACGCGCACTATAGTGGAGGCGCACGCGTGAGATGATAGTGGGGAATCGAGACGTCTCGCGCATGCGCACTCTCGCTGGCGCGTCCCGGAAGTATTTAACTCCGTGGCACAG
The DNA here is from genome assembly GCF_905171765.1 of Bufo bufo. Lineage (NCBI taxonomy): Eukaryota > Metazoa > Chordata > Amphibia > Anura > Bufonidae > Bufo > Bufo bufo. The sequence goes on along the minus strand of NC_053394.1, from coordinate 134,844,688 downwards.
TTACTATGTGGTCTCGCCAGGATGCTACTCCCACTGCTTGAGAAGGTAAGTAAGGTTAGCGTATGGGGATAACATGCTTGGCAAAATCTGGCATAGGTTTTTATGCGGCTGTCTCTTCCTCTGAGCACACTCTTTGGTGGTGTTGGGGTAAAAAATTAGTTTTTACTGATACTCCTTATTTTTTGTCAGATGTCTGCCTCCCCAGAAGAATCTTTTAAGAGAAAAAGAAAGTCCAGACACTGCTCCTGCAGGATTTGCGAACAACCTATGCCAGATGATGCTCTTTCTGATTTGTGTCAGGGCTGCACTTCTGTTCATTCCGAGTCTCCTCCCTCCCAGAATAATGACTTTCTGCACTGGTCTAAAAATCAGCTATCCTCTGTTTTTAATGAAGTCAGAGCCTCAAATAAAAAACTAAAAGATCGCATGAAAATTCAGAGCCACAGTTTGCCTTATCTTCTGACAGTTCCTTATCTGAGGAACAAATAGAATCAGATTCTGAGGATATGGAGGACACTATGCTGTTCCATAAAGAGAATCTAGGGGGTCTTCTCAAAGCAGTCAAGGACACTATTGAATCCGAGATATTTCTAATAAGTCAAAATGTGACAAGCTGTTTTATTTTCCTAAATCAGGATGCAAAGCTTTTCCAGGGCACCCGCTGCTCAATGATTGGCTAAGGCAGGATTGGGATAAACCGGATAAGAAACCAGATCCCAATTCCAGATTCAAGCATACATATAAATTAGCGGACGACACATGCAAAGAATGGATGTCAGTCCCTAAAGTAGATCTTCCAGTATCCAGATTGTCAAAGAAGGCGCTTTTTCCATCTGAAGAGACTTCCTTGATCAAGGATCCGGTTGACAAAAAGGCAGAGTCTCTTCTGAAAAAAGCATATGCGTCCACTTCTTCTTCCTGTGTACCGGCCCTAGCCTCTGTACCAGTGGCAAGATCTCTGCGGATCTGGCTTTCCCAATTATCCCATGACCTAGAAGATTGGGTTCCAAGGGAAGAAATCCTAAAAAGTATTCCGGTTATGAAACATGCATCTGAATTCTTGTGCGATTCTCAATTAAATTCGTTAAAGTTTGCATCACGTTCATTGGCGCTCATTAATGCCGCCAGAAGATCCATATGGATTAAGCAGTGGTCAGGTGACCTCTTGTCGAAGTTCCGATTCTGTAACCTTTCATTCCAGCCCACGTCCTTGTTTGGTCCTCAGTTGGAAAAAATTCTGGAGTCATTAAATGACGGGAAAGCTTCTAAATTTCCTGAAACAAGAAAGAAGCCTTCCAGATCCTTTCGGTTTCAGAAAAGAAGATCCCCTAGATTTTGGAACAGACAGCAGTTTGACGGACAAAGAAGATTCCGGAATAGACAACAGAGACCTGACTTCCGAAAAAAGGATAAGAAGCCTGCAGAACAATGACGCCAGGCCTCAGCCCCGGGTAGGAGCAAGATTAAAAGAGTTCACCGCAGCGTGGAGGAACACGTCGAGCGATGCCTGGGTCATTTCTACTATTCAGATAGGTTATGTCCTGGAATTTTCAAATTACCCTCCAGATCGGTTTCTTATAAACTAGACAAATCCAGTGATCCTTCAACTACTAGAAGAATTCATAGAGAAGGTGGCATTGGAGCCGGTGCCTTATATGGAAACAGGCAAAGACGTTTATTCCAAAGTCTTCCCGGTACCCAAACTAGGGAACAAGTGTAGGCTAGTAGTGGATCTAATGTACCTAAACAAATATATTGCCAAGAAGAAGTTCAGAATTGAATCAATCCGATCAGTGATCTCACTATTAGAGGAGAACAGCTACATGGCATCGGTAGATCTCCAAGATGCTTATTTACACATTCCAATCCTTCCCAAGTATCTAAGAATAGCGATTCAAACTCAACACAGATTATCTCATCTTCAGTTCACCTGTTTACCCTTCGGGATATCATCGGCACCCAGGGTGTTCTCAAAGGTAGCTGTGGTCCTGACAGAAGTGTTGCACCTCAAAGGCATATGTTGCATACTGTACCATATCTAGACAACTGGCTTCTGATAGCGAACTCTGAGGCTCAACTATCAGCAGATTTAAAAGAGGCTCTACTAATGCTCCAAAATCATGGGTTTCTGGTAAATCACAAGAAATCTCAACTTGTTCCTTCTCAGGAGATAAAGTTTCTGGGATTCATACTGAACTCGAAGAAAATGAATGTCAGGCTATCCGCAGAAAGGATACTAGCTCTCCACAAACACATCTCGCACCTGATCTCTTCTTCCAGGGTATCGTTTCGACAGGCCATGTCTCTACTGGATGCAGTCCCGTGGGCGAGAGCCCACTTCAGAGAGCTACAACGTGCCATCCTCACAGCGTGGGACAAGAGTAATCACTCCCTGGACAGGAAGTTTGTAATACCAGAGTCGACGCGTCAACATCTCAGGTGGTGGATGTCACCCAAACGCCTTCAAAAAGGGAAGAAATTTGCAACCTCAGGCCCAGATTCACCTCACTACGGATTCCTCCTCCTGGGGCTGGGGTGCCCATGTCGACAATCTGTGGGTGCAAAAGAAGTGGAGCACAGCAGATTCCAAAAGGTCCTCCAACTGGAGGGAACTAAAGGCAGTACGCCTAGCCTTGATTCATTTTCAGGATCAACTGAAGAGCCACAGTGTCCTAAATCAGTCAGACAACATCTCCACTGTGTACTACATAAACAAGCAGGGAGGGACAAGAAACAGCAGTCTCTCCAGGGAATGCAGTCTTCTGATGAAGTGGGCCGAAGTATGGACCCAAGAAATAACAGCAGTCCACATAAAAGGTACATTGGATGTCATGGCCGACCTGCTCAGTCGCAAGAAGATGCATCCGGGAGAATAAAGTCTCAATCCGGCTGTTTTTGCGGAAATCGAGAATCAGTGGGGAAAACCTCGTATGGATGTAATGGCAACAGAACAGAACAAGACCAAAATATTCTGTTCTATTTAGCGCTCCACTCAAGCATTTGCGATCAACGGATTATCAATCAGCTGGAAGAAAGATCTGATATACATCTTTCCACCAGTCCCAATGATCTCAAAAGTACTCAAAATTCAGCAGGACCAATCGGAAGCAATTGTTGTCCTGCCTTATTGGCCACGAAGAATGTGGTTTTCCCTAAGTCTCTGTCTATCCAAAGGGAGGATTTGGAAGATTCCGCCCAGACGGGATCTCCTCAGTCTAAACGGTCTTCTCCATCCAAACCCCAACAACCTCAAATTGTCGGTTTGGAGACTGAGCGGGATTCTTTTGTTCATTTAGGTTTTCCCACGGAAGTGGTCGATACACTCCTAGCTGCTCATAAACCAGCTACAGTTAAAGTTTCCAATAGAATTTGGCGCATTTTTAAAACCTGGTGTCAAAGCAACTCAGAAGACCCAGAATCCCTAAATACGGACATACATTTTCTTCATGAAGGCTTCAAAAAAGGTCTGAAAACCAACACTTTGAATGTTCACTTTACTGCAATAAACAAGGGAAGTTTACAAATAATCAGTTGATCTGCACTTTCTTCAAAGTCTTGAAGAATATTTATCCTTCTATCCATTCTCCAGTTCCATCCTGGGACCTGTCGGTGGTATTGTCCGACTTGTGTAAACCTCCATTCGAGCCGCTAGAAGAAGTATCCATAAAACATCTGTCTGCAAAAGCCTTATTCTTAGTAGCAATTGCATCAGCAAGACGTATCTACATCTATCTAAGTAATCTACAAGCCCTATTCTGCAGAGAACCATATTTTAGGGACTAAGGGCACTCCTTGGTTCTACGCACTATGCTAGGTTTTTTGCCCAAGGTTGCTTCAACTACTAACATTAACCAAGAGATATCGCTTCCAGTAATCCAGTCTAATACTCAAGACCAGGATCAAAGTCATCTCCTGGATGTCAGAAGAGTACTTCTGTTCTACCTACGAGTCACTTCATCACTCAGGGAATGTGAAAGCATCAGGGCCCTAATAAGGGTAAAAGGGCCAGTAAAGCAACTTTGGCGAGACAATAGAGTTGGCCTACTCAATAGCTGAGTTACAGTGTCCATTATTAATAAAGGCCCATTCAACAAGGTCTACAGCCTCATCCTGGGCTGAGATGGCACAAGTCCCATTGGAACAAATCTGCAGGGCTGCGACAAGGTCTACATCATCGACCTTCATTAAACACTACAGGCTAGACTTTCAGGCAGCATAAGAAGCTTCTTTTGGAAAACGAGTGCTACAGTTGGCAGCCAGTGCTCCCTCCCTTTGAGTACTGCTTTAAAATCCCTTTGGTGTGTGCTGCCAAGGACGATCAGGAAAACGAAAATTTACTTACTGAAATTTTTGTTTCCTGGAGTCCGTAGGCAGCACAATATGCCCACCCTTAAAATAAATTATTGCTGCATACAATACATGGCTCTGTGTGCTCTGTGGTGCTTTATACTGGGAGGTACCATGTAATTAATCAATCTATTGCTTACTAATTGGTCTCTATTCTGATTGTACCTAGGGGACCTAACCCTTTGGTGTGTGCTACCTACAGACTCCAGAAAACAAAAATTTCAGTAAGTAAATTTTCGTTATATGTACTCATTACTTGGTTTGGGCCCCTTTTGCATCAATTAGTGCCTCAATGCGGCATGATATGGATGCTATCAGCCTACGGCACTGCTGAGTGTCACGAACCAGTGGGTGTGAACCCACTGTGCCACGCGTCCTACCTCCTCTAAGGGCGTTGTCTAAGTGAACCCCTCGATTCTTCACAGTACCCCTGATGGTGGGGATAGACTTTACCAAGGGGAACACCAGGTCGCTACCTCTTGAGAAGGATAGGCACACGAGGCAGCTGGTCCAGGCGGTACCAGGGAAAGGTACCAGAAGTACAGGCGTAGTCAGTCAGGCGGAGTCGTTACCAGGAGCAACAGTGCAGGACTGAATGATGAGGCAGAGGCGTAGTCAGACAGGCGAAAGGTCAGGTTAGGCGGCACAGGTACAGGTCAGGCAACCCGGGTCGGCAACAGGAGAGTCAAGGCTAGCAGGCAGGGATCAGACAGGTAGCAAAATCCAATAACACAAATACGAGTCAGAAACACAAGTGGTTATCAGGAGCCTTAGCAGAGCACAAGGCCCTTGACGCTGAGGCACCTGGGAAGGGGGCTGAGCCACTTATATATGCACAGGAGGGCTAGGATAGGTCAGCAAGGTCACATGACCTAAGCCACAAAGCCCAGGAAATGATGCGCGCCGGCCCTTAAGGAAGTGCAGCAGGAACAAACAGCAAGCATGCTGTGGCCAGGGCTGAGAGCAAACTGTGGAGCGGATCCAGAACAACAGCACCCACACAGACAGGGCCCAGGACTGCAGCGGTGAAATGGGAATCACCGGCCGCAGATCACCGCTGAACACTGCGCCCGGAACCGCGGCGGTAAGCAGGGGAACAGCGGGGCACAACAGCCGCTGTTACACTGAGGTGTAATGGAAGACAAGGATGCTTCAATAGTGGCCTTCAGCTCTTCTGCATTGTTTGGTCTCATGTCTCTCATCTTTCTCTTAGCAATGCCCCATAGATTCTCTATGGGGTTCAGGTCAGGTGAGTTTGCTGGCCAATCAAGCACAGTAATCGCATGGTCATTGAACCAGGTTTTGGTACCTTTCGGCAGTGTGGGCAGGTGCCAAGTCCTGCTGGAAAATTAAATCACCATCTCCATAAAGCTCTTCTGCGGAAGGAAGTATGAAGTGCTCCAAAATCTCCTGGTAGATGGCTGCGTTGACTCTGGACTTAATGAAGCACAGTGGACCAACACCAGCAGATGACATGACTCCCCAAATCAACACAGACTGTGGAAACTTCACACTGGACTTCAAGCATCTTGCATTGTGTGCCTCTCCATGGCAGCACAACTCCCATTGCTTAACCATTTTTCACCTTAAGGGCCACGCCATTTTTTAGCAAATCTGACATGTGTCACTTTATGCGGTGATAACTTTAAAACGCTTTTACTTATCCAGGCCATTCTGAGACAGTTTTCTTGTCACATATTGTACTTCATGACAGTGGTAAAATTTAGCCATTTCATTTTTTGGGGACGTTAGAAGGCTTAGAAGTTTAGAAAATTTTTCAGAAAATTGCCAAAACCCACTTTTCAAGGACTAGTTTAGGTCTGAAGTCACTTTGTGAGGCTTACATAATAGAAACCACCAAAAATGACCCCATTTTAGAAACTAAACCCCTCAAGGTATTCAAAACTGATTTTACAAACTTTGTTAACCTTTTAGGTGTTCCACAAGAATTAATGGAAAATGGAGATGAAATTTCAGAATTTCACTTTTTTGGCAGATTTTCCATTTTAATCCATTTTTTTCCACTAACAAAGCATTTTTTTCCACTAACAGCCAAACAAAACTCAATATTTATTGCCCTGATTCTGTAGTTTACAGAAACACCCCATATGTAGTAGAAAACTGCTGTACGGGCGCACCGTATTGCGCAGAAGGAAAGGAACGCCATATGGTTTTTGAAAAGCAGATTTCACTGGGATAATTTTAAGCTGCCATGTCACATTTGAAGACCCCCTAATGCACCCCTAGAGTAGAAACTTCAAAAAGTGACCCCATTTTAGAAACTACACCCCTCAAGGTATACAAAACTGATTTTACAAACTTTGTTAACCCTTTAGGTGTTCCACAAGAATTAATGGAAAATAGAGATAAAATTTCAGAATTTCACTTTTTGGGCAGATTTTCCATTTTAATCCATTTTTTCCAGTTACAAAGCAAGGGTTAACAGCCAAACAAAAATCTATATTTATGGCCCTGATTCTGTAGTTTACAGAAACACCCCATATGTGGTCGTAAACTGCTGTACAGGCACACAGCATTGCGCAGAAGGAAAGGAATGCCATATGGTTTTTGGGAGGCAGATTTTGCTGCTCCCAAAAAGTGACCCCATTTTGGAAACTACGGGATAAGGTGGCAGTTTTGTTGGTACTATTTTAGGGTACATATAATTTTTGGTTGCTCTATATTACACTTTTTGTGAGGCAAGGTAACATAAAATAGCTGTTTTGGCACTGTTTTAATTTTTTGTTATTTACAACGTTCATCTGACAGGTTAGATCATGTGGTATTTTTATAGAGCAGGTTGTTACAGATGCGACAATACCAAATATGTTTGTTTCAGTTTTACATAATAAAGCATTTTTTTTAAAAAAAGATTTAAGCCGTATTTCTTTTTTTTTTTTTGGGCGACTGTCTTGTGTAGGGGCAATTTTTTTTTCTAGATGAGATGACGGTTTGATTCGTACTATTTTAGGGTGTATATGACTTTTTGATCGCTTGCTATTACACTTTTTGTGATGTAATGGCTTTTTTGACACTTTTTATTTTATTTAACGATGTTCACCTAAGAGGTTAGGTCATGTGATATTTTTATACAGCGGGTTCTTATGGACACGGCGATACCTAATATGTCAACTTTTTTTATATACTTACGTTTTACACAATAATAGCATTTTTTAAACAAAAAAGATCATGTTTTAGTGTCTCCACAGTCTGAGAGCCATAATTTTTTTTTATTTTTTGGGCGATTGTCTTAGTTAGGGTATCATTTTTTGCAGGATCAGGTGACGGTTAGATTGGTACTATTTTGGGGGGAATACGCCTTTTTGATCGCTTGGTGTTGCACTTTTAGTGATGTAAGGTTTTTTTTTTTAGCACAGTTTTTATTTTATTTTTTTGATGGTGTTCATTTTAGGAGTTAGTTCATGTGATATTTTTATAGAGCCGGTCGATACGGACGCGTCAATACCTAATTTGTCTACTTTTCTTTTTTTCCCTATTTTTTTAAAAAAAACATTTCCTTTTTTGTTTTTACTTGAAACTTTAAATTTTTTTTAAAAACTTTTCTTTACACTTTATTTTTTGTCCCACTCTGGGACTTTAAATTTAGGGGGTCTTATCCCCTTTACAATGCATCACAATACTTCTGGATCTCACAGGCTCTCCCGGAAGGCAGCCACGATGCCTAAGGAAGGCATCGGGCTGCCTTCCGTGCCATTGGGTCCCCGTCACAGCAGCACGGGGACCCGATCACAGCTCTGATACCCGCAAGGACATCGCATGTGCCGCAGTCAGCGCTGATCGCTACACATCAAGGTTTAATGCGCCGGCATTAGTGATTTCACCAATGCCGGCGCATGCAGCAGGGGTCCGGCTATTAGTGACTGCCGGACCCCTGCCGCGGATTGGGCGGCGCTGGTCTTGTACGGCGCTGGTCTTTAAGTCACGGACATCTGCGCCGTACATGTATGGCGCGGGTTCTCTACGGGTTAACAGAATACTAAAAGGAGAAACAATAAATAAAGACACAGACACTTCTATGTGTTGATAAAATTGGCCGCGATGTTTATTTAGGATTAAATAATTAATAATTAAAAAACTGAATAAATATAATAAATATATATAATTTAATAAATAACTAGTTAAAACCAACATACCATGCTGCAGTCATAAAACAACTCCACCCAGCAAAGCTGGGCGACAACACCCCTACAACAAACACCGCGACTGAACAGGGGGAGGCTGGGCGGGGCACGGTATTATAGCTCTTCTGCGCCCCAACTGACATGAAACCCCAGATAACCGGGTATAAATAGAGGAGTCCTTCCCCCCCATTGCAGATCCCAACAAATAACAGCTGACAGATTTTCCCGCTCTGCTTCAGCCATCCAACAACTAGCAACCAGCAGCAGATTAGAACAACCGGCTCGTACTTCAGTACAGCTGACCCCATCTCCTCAGGTTCAATTTACCTGCAATCAACGACCCCACATACATATATGAGAATGGGGATAAGGGAGGGGGGAGAGAAATAGCGAGAACCCCAAAGAATGTACCACCATATACATATCATTTGAAACCACAAAAATTTGCTTATAGGGAGTGTGCCGCCATGTGTCCCCACGAGCAAAAGCTCTGAGGGGGTCCTGACATTCTTCCTCCAGACTCTGGGTCCTTGGTTCCCAAATGAGATGCAAAAGTTGCTCTCATCAGAAAAGAGGACTTTGGACCACTGAGCAACAGACCAGTTCTTTAGCCCAGGTAAGACGCTTCTGACGTTGTTTGTTGTTCAGGAGAGGCTTGACAAGAGGAATACGACATTTGAAGCCCATGTCCAGGAGCCGTCTGTGTGTGGTGGCTCTTGATGCACTAACTCCAGCCTCGGTCCACTCCTTGTCAAAGTCCCCAACACTTTTGAATGGCCTTTTCCTGACAGTCCTCTCCAGGCTGCGGTCATCCCTGCTGCTTGTGCACCTTTTTCTTCCACACTTGTCCCTTCCACATAACTTTCTATTAATGTGCTTTGATACAGCACTTTGGGAACTTCCAACTTCTTTTGCAATTACCGTACCTTTTGAGGCTTTTCCTCCTTATGGAGGTGTCAATGATGGTTTTCTGCACAACTGTCAGGTCAGCAGTCTTTGCCATGATTGTGATTCCTACTGAATCAGACCGAGAGACAATGTAAAGGCTCAGGTACTCTTTGCTCAGGGGGTATGGATTAACCGCCTCCCGACCGCCTAACGCAGGGATGCATCATGCGGGCGGTCGGTTTGTTCCTCGCAGACGCATCGGCGCGTCATCTCGCGAGAGGAGAGATTTCGCGTGAACGCGGATCTGCAAAACACGGACACCGGCAATGTGCTTTCCGCATTTTGCGGATCCGCACATTGCTAGAACTATATAGAAAATGCCTTTTCTTGTCCGCAATTGCGGACAAGAATAGGACATGTTCTATAGGCTCTACAAAAAACGCAGTGTTCGCCCGATCAGGCCTGTGGGCTAAAGAAAAATATCTCTGTAAAATGACAACTTTGTATAAAAAAATGGGAAAAGTTGTCTTTTACAGAGATATTTATCTCACCCAGGATGGGTATATGTAAAAATACACCCCAAAACACATTGCCCTACTTCTCCTGAGTACGGCGATACCACATGTGTGACACTTTTTTGCAGCCTAGGTGGGCAAAGGGGCAAAAATTCCAATGAGTACTTTTAGGATTTCACAGGGCATTTTTACGCATTTGGATTCCAAACTACTTCTCACACTTTAGGGCCCCTAAAATGCAAGGGCCGTATATATACCCCACAAGTGACCCCATTTTAGAAAGAAGACACCCCAAGGTATTTCGTGAGGGGTATGGTGAGTTCATGTAAAATTTTATTTTTTGTCACAAGTTAGTGGAATATGAGACTTTGTAAGAAAAATAAATAAAATAAAAATAATTTTCCGCTAACTTGTGACAAAAAATAAAAACTTCCATGAACTCACTATGCCCATCAGCGAATACCTTAGGCTGTCTACCTTCCGAAATGGGGTCATTTGTGGGGTGTTTCTACTGTCTGGGCATTGTAGAGCCTCAGGAAACATGACAGGTGCTCAGAAAGTCAAAGTGCGTAAATTCACATTTTTGCACCATAGTTTGTAAACGCTATAACTTTTACCCAAACCAATAAATATACACTTATTGCATTTTTTTTTTTATCAAAGACATGTAGAACAATAAATTTAGAGAAAAATTTATATAGAAATGTAGTTTTATTTAAAAAAATTTACAACAGAAAGTGAAAAATTTCTTTTTTTTTGCAAAAATTTCGGTCAATTTTGATTAATATAAAAAAAGGAAAAATGTCAGCAGCAATGAAATACCACCAAATGAAAGCTCTATTAGTGAGAAGAAAGGGAGGTAAAATTCATTTGGGTGGTAAGTTGTATGACCGAGCAATAAACCGTGAAAGTAGTGTAGGTCAGAAGTGTAAAAAGTGGTCTGGTCATTAAGGGTGTTTAAAGGGAACCTGTCACCGGGATTTTGTGTATAGAGCTGAGGACATGGCTTGTTAGACGGCCACTAGTACATCTGCAATACCCAGTCCCCATAGCTCTGTGTGCTTTTATTGTGTAAAAAAAAACGATTTGATATATATGCTAATTAATCTGAGATGAGTCCTGTCTCTGACTCATCTGACATACAGGACTCATCTCAGGGACAGGACTCATCTCAGGTTAATTTGCATATGTATCAAATCTTTTTTTTTACACAATAAAAGCACACAGAGCTATGGGGACTGGGTATTGCGGATGTGCTAGCGGCCATCTAGCAACCCATGTCCTCAGCTCTATACACAAAATCCCGGTGACAGGTTCCCTTTAAGCTAGGGGGGCTGAGGTGGTTAATAAGCTGACTAGAGTGCGACACTTTGAGCCTAGACTATTGAACCTTTTCACAATATTCTAATTTTCTGAGATTGTGACTTTGGGGCTTTCATAAGCTGTAAGCCACTATGGCTGTCCCTGTGATGGAGATCATGTAGCTGATACTTTTATGGGGGCACTATGGCTGTCCCTGTGATGGAGATCATGCAGCTGACGCTGTTATGAGGGCACTATGGCTGTCCCTGTGATGGAGATCATGTAGCTGACACTGTTATGAGGGCACTATGGCTGTCCCTGTGATGGAGATCATGTAGCTGATACTGTTATGAGGGCACTATGGCTGTCCCTGTGATGGAGATCATGTAGCTGATACTGTTATGAGGGCACTATGGCTGTCCCTGTGATGGGGATCATGTAGCTGACACTGTTATGAGGGCACTATGGCTGTCCCTGTGATGGAGATCATGCAGCTGACGCTGTTATGAGGGCACTATGGCTGTCCCTGTGATGGAGATCATGTAGCTGATACTGTTATGAGGGCACTATGGCTGTCCCTGTGATGGAGATCATGTAGCTGATACTGTTATGAGGGCACTATGGCTGCCCCTGTGATGGAGATCATGTAGCTGATACTGTTATGAGGGCACTATGGCTGTCCCTGTGATGGAGATCATGTAGCTGACACTGTTATGAGGGCACTATGGCTGTCCCTGTGATGGAGATCATGTAGCTGATACTGTTATGAGGGCACTATGGCTGTCCCTGTGATGGGGATCATGTAGCTGACACTGTTATGAGTGCACTATGACTGTCCCTGTGATGGAGATCATGTAGCTGAGACTGTTATGAGGGCACTATGGCTGTCCCTGTGATGGGGATCATGTAGCTGTCCCTGTGATGGAGATCATGTAGCTGATACTTTTATGGGGGCACTATGGCTGTCCCTGTGATGGAGATCATGCAGCTGACGCTGTTATGAGGGCACTATGGCTGTCCCTGTGATGGAGATCATGTAGCTGATACTGTTATGAGGGCACTATGGCTGTCCCTGTGATGGAGATCATGTAGCTGACACTGTTATGAGGGCATTATGGCTGTCCCTGTGATGGAGATCATGTAGCTGATACTGTTATGAGGGCACTATGGCTGTCCCTGTGATGGAGATCATGTAGCTGATACTGTTATGAGGGCACTATGGCTGTCCCTGTGATGGGGATCATGTAGCTGACACTGTTATGAGGGCACTATGGCTGTCCCTGTGATGGAGATCATGCAGCTGACGCTGTTATGAGGGCACTATGGCTGTCCCTGTGATGGAGATCATGTAGCTGATACTGTTATGAGGGCACTATGGCTGTCCCTGTGATGGAGATCATGTAGCTGATACTGTTATGAGGGCACTATGGCTGTCCCTGTGATGGAGATCATGTAGCTGATACTTTTATGGGGGCACTATGGCTGTCCCTGTGATGGAGATCATGCAGCTGACGCTGTTATGAGGGCACTATGGCTGCCCCTGTGATGGAGATCATGTAGCTGATACTGTTATGAGGGCACTATGGCTGTCCCTGTGATGGAGATCATGTAGCTGACACTGTTATGAGGGCACTATGGCTGTCCCTGTGATGGAGATCATGTAGCTGATACTGTTATGAGGGCACTATGGCTGTCCCTGTGATGGGGATCATGTAGCTGACACTGTTATGAGTGCACTATGACTGTCCCTGTGATGGAGATCATGTAGCTGATACTGTTATGAGGGCACTATGGCTGTCCCTGTGATAGAGATCATGTATCTGACACTGTTATGAGGGCACTATGGCTGACACTGTTATGAGGGCACTATGGCTGTCCCTGTGATGGAGATCATGTAGCTGATACTGTTATGAGCGCACTATGGCTGTCCCTGTGATGGAGATCATGTAGCTGACACTGTTATGAGGGCACTATGGCTGTCCCTGTGATGGAGATCATGTAGCTGATACTGTTATGAGGGCACTATGGCTGTCCCTGTGATGGGGATCATGTAGCTGACACTGTTATGAGTGCACTATGACTGTCCCTGTGATGGAGATCATGTAGCTGATACTGTTATGGGGGCACTATGGCTGTCCCTGTGATGGAGATCATGTAGCTGACACTGTTATGAGGGCACTATGGCTGTCCCTGTGATGGAGATCATGTAGCTGATACTGTTATGGGGGCACTATGGCTGTCCCTGTGATGGAGATCATGTAGCTGATACTGTTATGGGGGCACTATGGCTGTCCCTGTGATGGAGATCATGTAGCTGATACTGTTATGAGGGCACTATGGCTGTCCCTGTGATGGAGATCATGTAGCTGACACTGTTATGAGGGCACTATGGCTGTCCCTGTGATGGAGATTCATGTATCTGATACTGTTATGGGGGCACTATGGCTGTCCCTGTGATGGAGATCATGTATCTGACACTGTTATGAGGGCACTATGGCTGTCCCTGTGATGGAGATCATGTAGCTGATACTGTTATGGGGGCACTATGGCTGTCCCTGTGGAGGGTTTCTGCTATGTGGACTCTCTAGCTATGTTTGTGATGTTAAAAAATACGGATACCGTTAGTGAGAAATACTGGCTACGCCAGTGCCAGGTGGCAACCCTACCCACACAGTAGAATACCTTCTTTGTGCCCCTTTACAGTAGAATGCTCCCTTAGTGCCTCCACACTGTAGAATGACCTCTTAGTCAATAGTGCGGCCCCCTTACAATAATGAAGCCCCTGTAGTGTTGCAGTGTAGCGTAAAATCTGCGGCACATCAGCATTTATGCACCAAAATCTGCTAATTTCATTGCTACAGATTTCGGCCAGATAAACGAAAGATTTTCCACCCCGAGATAACATTGGGGGAGATTTATCAAAACTGGTATAAAGTAGAACTGACGGTTGCCCTTAGCAACCAATCAGATTCCACCTGTCATTTTCCTAAGGCGCTTTGAAAAAAGTAAGGAGGAATCTGATTGGCTGTTATGGGCAACTAAGCCAGTTCAACTTTACACCAGTCTTTATAAATCTCCCCCATTGACTCAAACGAGCTGTGGAAATGGTTTTAGGAGCGTTAGGCCCGGCCGAGGGGACACTACAGCTGCGCTCTCACTGCTTGCAATGGGCAGGTTTTATTTTTTGTATAAATGAGGCGAAGTATAGACGTGCGCCACAATGATGGTGAGTCACGTGACCGGTCTAGGTTCAGGCCGTGTAACCAGGATAACCAAATGTAAGAGAATGCGGAAATGGTGACCAAGGTTCTGAACATGTTGCGCGCCACGTTATATATCAGGATCATGTAGTAGAAGTAATTTCCAGCTTTATATTGTCCAAATGTTTCACACTTGCGGCAGGACGGATCCGACATGCTGTTTACCATGTCGGATCCGTCCTGTGGCTGTTCGCCGTGCCCCCGCTCCGTCTCCATTGACTATAATGGGGATGGGGGCGGAGCTCCGGCGCAGCACGGCGGTGCACGGAGAAAGCCGCCGGACTAAAAAAACCTGACATGCAGTAATTTTAGTCCGGCGGCCTTTCGCCATGCACCGCCGGAGCTCCGCCCCCATCCCCATTATAGTCAATGGGGACGGAGCGGCGGCCCGGGGGCGCGGCGAAACAGCCGCAGGACGGATCCGAGATGGTGAACAGCCTGTCGGATCCGTCCTGCCGCAAGTGTGAAAATACCCTTAAGAGACTGCGACATTTCCCTTTGCGGCGGTCGACACAAGCATGAAAAGTCACAGACTCTCCCACCAACACAATGTCAGCGCCTCCTGGCGACAGGCTTGTGAAGTTGAGGACTGAATCACTTCCGGTGCGGCCTACACGCCGTAGAGCGATCACGTGGTCTGCCCTCGTTGTTATGGAAACAGCGGAGCCGCTTCTGTTTACATGCCTGTAGTTGGGGGTCTGGCAAGGTATAGGAATCTGGCAGAACAGCGGCTGTAGGCAGCATGTCCAGAGGAAAGGTCAGTGCTAGCAAACGCCATGTTAGAAGTACTCTCTAAAATGTGCTACATAAGAATGGTCGACTTGACACAGTGACCATCACAGTAACAGCAAGAGAGCCCCCCAATAGCAGAGCCATGACAGGGACAGCAAGAGAGCCCCCCAATAGCAGAGCCATCACAGGGACAGCCACAGTGCCCCCATAACCGTGTCAGCTACATGGTCCCCATTACAGGGATAACCACAGTACCCCATAACATTGACAGCCATAATGCACCCCAAAAAAGTTCCAGCTACACGATCTCTATCTACAGAAACCCTAAAACAGGGATAGCTCAGTGCCCCCATAACAGTGCCTGCTGTATATAGGACACGGTGTTAAGGGGCAGTGCTGGCTATCTGAAATGGCCCTGCTGAATCCAGAAAAACAGGGACCTGTTATGTGGTGACATCACTTGTGTTGGAAGTTTTTGGTAATTTCCCAATGTGCTGTAAATATGGGAAATGCTACCAGCGCTGCATAAATAAAAAGATCTGCAACTGTCTGATGTACATTGTATCAGTTCTTCACCATTTTCAAGATCTCTGCTTACTTTCAGGGAATGGGAACAGTCTTGTTTATATTCATAGGCCTGTTTCATACAGTCAGTATTCTGCGTCAGTATTTGTAAGCCAAAACCAGAGGTGGAACCTACGTACAATACAAATATATGTATCTCTTCTGTGTTTTGGACCCAGTCCTGGTTTTGGCTTCCAAATACTGATGCAAAAATACTGACCAAATACTGACCATGTGAAAGAGGCTATAGGGCGATCTGGATCCCATTCTGCTCACACAGCTGATGTGCTTAGCACTCAGACCGTTGCCTGCACGTGCACATTGTATAAACCCCAGCAGTTTGAGCAGGATATGATCAGGACAGGATTTTAGCCTCTTGATACAAACAACAATATTCTCGTTCACTGACAACCATCAGAGATCTTGAAACAGGTGAGGAATTGATACGCAAAGTCTATTAAAAATCTGCCGAAGTTTTCATTCTGCAATGTTTAAAGGGGTTATCCAGGTAAATATAATGATGACCTATCCTCAGGATAGGTCATCATTATCACATAAGTGTGTGTCTGGGTCCCAGTACCCCCGCCAATCAGCTGTTACAGGGAGCCGCAGCTCTTACCGGAGCTCTCCAAGCACAGCGCCGTACATCATATAGTGGCAGTGCTTGGTATTGCAGCTCAGCCCCATTCACTTCAATGGGGCTGAGCTACAACTAGGCCACGTGACCGATGTACGGTGATGTCACATGGCCTAGGAAGAGGCCACGGTGCTTTCGGAGTGCCGACCTCTTCTGACAGCTGATCGGCGGCCGTGCGAAAGTCCCCCAATCTAATATTGATGACCTATCCATAAATTACCAGATAGCCCCTTTAAGGTTCATTTACAAGAGACTGGACAATCCCTTTAAATTCCCCATTAAGTCATGAAGGTTTTAAATGTGGTGTCCTGGAAGTTTTACATTCGCTTTTGTCTTGTGTCAGGTTACGACAATCAAGAGTCAATATGGCTACCAGCGGCAGAAGGAACGGTAAGGACAGAAGATATCCTAATTCTCCATTATTAATAGTGCGACAAGGGGCACAACTCCCATCATCACATCAGTTTGGTGACATAGATAGCAATGCCTGATTTTTCTGTTTGTAGTCTTTTCCCATGATGCACCATTTTCAAGCATCATTTCCACGTTTACCATCCAGGGTAAATCTCATGACAAACCGAAAGGGTGGAGGAGATGGGACAATTGTGTGAAATTGCTTCAGGATCGGCTTAAAGTAAATGTGTCACCCAAAAATCAATTTGCCAGTTAAAACCTGATAGTAACACATCTCCTTTTTTTCTAATAGGTTTTTATTTTCTGATTGTAGATTTTTTTTATTTCCTGAACATTATTATGGGGGCGGCCATCTTGCATGCCTATTTCCACTAATAGGAAGAAATTTATCAAAACTGGTGTAAAGGAAAACTGGCTTAGTTGCCCATAGCAACCAATCAGATTCCAGCTTTCATTTTCAAATTCTGACAAATGATAGGCAGAATCTGATTGGTTGCCATGGGTAACTAAGCCAGTTTTGATAACTGGCTTAGATTTCACATGAAAATGTAAAGCTGCCACACACTTGAGACAATTATCGGTCGCATTTGTGGGATTGTTCATCCGAATGATCCCACCAGTCACATGCCAGAATAAAGCCTCATTCACACTTCAGTGTTCCATGTACGTGTGCGTTACGTCTTCTCCACGGACAACGCAAGTACACGTTCATTTTAATGTGTGTATTCACACATCAGTGTTTTTAGCACGGATGCATGCAGTATTTTGTTCATGTTGACGGATCAGTCATGGCCATTATAGTCCATGGGTCCGTGAAAACCACGGAGGCCATCTGTGTTTCATGGACCATTAGGACTTTTTCACACGAACGCAATACACGGGCACCGTTCCGTGTGCATTCCGCATCACGGATGCGGACCCATTCACTTCAATGAGTCCACAAATCCGGAGATGCGGAACGGAACACTATGGAAGCACTACGGAGTGCTTCCTGGGGTTCCATTCCGTGTCTCCGCACCGCAAAAAGATAGAACATGCTCTATCTTTTTGCGGAACGGAGGGATCGAGGACCCATTGAAGTGAATGGGTCCACGATCCCCTTGCGGCTGCCCCACGGACGGTGCCCGTGCATTGCGGACTACAACTTGCGGTCCACAGCACGGGCTTCACACGTTCGTGTGAACGAGCCCTTAGGAAGAGATGCTTTGAAAATTATTTTCCAGCTGTGCAGTGTCAGTGAAACACGGATGACAGACGGACAGCAAAACACACATGTACAGCAAAAAACTATCACATGGACTACACACGGATCCATCACAGACATCTTGACAGAGGCATCACTGACCACCTTTTCACGGATTTAACCACGGACGTGTGAATAAGGCTACATGCACACGACTGTATGTGTTTTGCGGTCCGCAAAAAAAAAACTGATGACATCCGTATACCATCCGTTTTAGTTTTTTTGGGCAGATCCATTGTAACAATGCCTAAAACGGACAAGAATAGGACATGTTCTATTTTTTTTGCAGGGCTACGGAACGGACATACTGATACGGACAGTACACGGTGTGCTGTCCGCATTTTTTGCGGACCCATTGAAATGAATGGGTCCGCATCCTATCCACAAAAAAAAAACGGAACGGTCACGGAAACAAACAATGGTTGTGTGCATGTAGCCTAAGGCTTAAACTGGCCAACCAGGGAGCCAGTTTCTTAAAAAATACAGTCTCCCTGGTCCTTGAGTACATTGGCAAATGATCGACCATCCCCGTCCCCTGGTTGTGTGCGGCATTGCAGCTCTTCCCCCATTGACTAGCTGCAATAACAGACATAGCCCGTGGACAGGGGTGGTGCTGTTTAGCAGTCATTTTTTATATTTTTTTGATCCTGGACAAGATATTGATGACTTAGCCTTAGGCCTCTTCCACATGGTCAGTATTTGGTCAGTATTTTTGCATTAGTATTTAAAAGCCCAAACCAGGAGGCACAGAAGAGGCACAAATATTTCTATGATACTTTTTCTCTGTAGGTTCCACTTCTGGTTTTGGCTTACAAATAAGATGTAAAATACTGACTGTGTGAAACAGGCCTAGGTCATCAGTATCAGATCTGCGGGGGTCCGACACCCGGCACCCCCGCTGATCAGCTGTTACAAGAAGCCTCTTCCTAGGCCAGTGACGTCACTGTACGTCGGTCATGTGTCCTAATTGCAGCTCAGCCCCGTTCAAGTCAATGGGGCTGAGCTGCAATACCAAACACAGCCAATATACAATGTATGGCGCTGTGCTTGGAAAGCTGCCGGGAGCTGAGCATGGCGGCTCCCTGAAACAGCTGATTTGAGCATAGATCATCATTATCTTTTCCAGCATAACGCTTTTACCTATCCAGATATTTATGGAAGGGTCTCCTCGCCCTTAATGACCTATGTGTCCGAGTGTGAGCTAGCTATGGAAATGAATAGGTAGAGTGTCTCCTTCTATCTGCAAGTGTGATTTCAAAATGTAGACATCAAGACATAGGCCCCTTTCACACGGGCGAGTTTTCCGTGCGGGTGCAATGCGTGAGTTGAACGCATTGCACCCGCACTGAATCCGGACCCATTCATTTCTATGGGGCTGTGCACATGAGCGGTGATTTTCACGCATCACTTGTGCGTTGCGTGAAAATCGCAGCATGCTCTATATTGTGCGTTTTTCACGCAACGCAGGCCCCATAGAAGTGAATTGGGCTGCGTGAAAATCGCAAGCATCCGCAAGCAAGTGCGGATGCGGTGCGATTTTCACGCACGGTTGCTAGGAGACGATCGGGATGGAGACCCGATCATTATTATTTCCCCTTATAACATGGTTATAAGGGAAAATAATAGCATTCTTAGTACAGAATGCTTAGTACAATAGGGCTGGAGGGGTTAAAAATAAATAAATAATTTAACTCACCTTAAGGCCTCATGCACACGACAGTATTTTTTCACGGTCCGCAAAACGGGGTTCCGTTGTTCCGTGATCCATTTCCGTTTTTGTTTCCGTGTGTCTTCCTTGATTTTTGGAGGATCACCAGACATGAAAAGTGAAAAAAAAATCTAAGTCAAGTTTGCCTTGAAAATGATAGGAAAAAAATGGACACGGATCACGGACACGGATGACAATCTTGTGTGCCTCCGTGTTTTTTCACGGACCCATTGACTTGAATGGGTCCGCGAACCGTTGTCCGTGAAAAAAATAGGACAGGTCATATTTTTTTGACGGACTGGAAACACGGATCACGGACGCGGATGACAAACGGTGCATTTACCGAGTTTTCAACGGACCCATTGAAAGTCAATGGGTCCGCAGAAAATCACGGAAAACGGAACAACGGACTCGGATGCACACAACGGTCGTGTGCATGAGGCCTAATCCACTTGTTCGCGCAGTTTGGCTTCTCTTCTGTCTTCATCTTTGCAGTGACATCACTGCGCTCATCACATGGTCCGTCACATGATCCATCACCATGGTAATTTTATTTTATTTTTTTAACCCCTCCAGCCCTATTGTACTATGCATTCTGTATTCAGAATGCTATTATTTTCCCTTATAACCATGTTATAAGGGGAAATAATACAATCTACACAACACCTAACCCAAACCCGAACTTCCAATCTTTCTCACGCGTGTGCAAAACGCATTAAAATGTTTTGCACTCGCGCGTAAAAATCGTGCATTTTCCTGCGACGCACCCGCATCTTATCCGGGCCAAAAACATGACGCCCATGTGAAAGAGGCCATACTGTTTAAATGTTTGGACGCTGGAGAACTAGTATTTTCTCCATTGTTCATGTCCAGTTTTATATTAAATAGACTGGGTACATTGTAACAAACCCTCAGCTGTGTCAGGATGGGTTTTCAACCTCTCGATGGTACAAGACCTACTGGATATTGAAAATGGTGAGGAAGTGAAATGTCTAGTATTTCAGGAAGCTGCAGTAACTTTTCATTACATTGTGATTAACCATTACGTACAGAAAACTGGACGAGCCCTTTAAGGTCATGTTTGTATTTTTTACGCAGAGAGCCCAGATCCTCCATCCGGTACAAGTGCGGCCTCATCAACACCATCGCGGACGTGCTGAGACAGCGGCCTGGCTGGACGGAGGTGAAGGAGTAAGGTTTGGGTACATGGCGCACTTCATTGTAGTGTCTCCTAGGTCCGGGTCCCCACCGTCCTGTGTGCAGCCTTCAGCCCAATATTCAGGAAAGCTCTATGCACACATGAACTGTATATTAGATGTGCTCCGATATCTTCGGCAGTACCACTACGATTGCCTCTCTCATGGAACAGGGTAACCTACTCCCCCGGTAAACCATCACTTCCCGGCGCCTTGTCATTAGAGAGAGATTGCAATGCTACCTCCAATTCCTCTAATGAAGTAGCCTCATCCAGTAATTGCTTGTCATCTCTGGAAAGAACTGGCATAGAGATGCCCGCCAAGTAGGTAAATCTTTCCGACACAGTCGTGGTTAGCCTAGATTTGTATACCTCCCTAAAGTGGGCATAAAACTCCCCAAGAATACCCTAATTTCCAGTCACTAACTCTCCGTGGGCATCCCTAATCGAGACAACACAGGACGGGCCAGATTGCGCTTTTGCAACAGTAGCCAGCAAATGACCCGCACTTTCCCCCTCAGCATAATATCTCTGAGCTGTAAATAGCCGCTGGTCCTCAGCTCTTGCCTGCACATGCTCCTTGAATAGATTCTGAGTGGTGTTGAGCGAACTTGTGTTTTAAGTTCGGCGTCTAAAGTTCGGGTTGTCGAAGAATCGCGTTATGGATTCTGCTACCACTGACCATAAGTTATGGTCCGTGGTAGCGGAATCCATAACGCGATTCTTCGATAACCTGAACTGTAGATGCCGAACTTAAAACACAAGTTCGCTCAACACTAATCCTGAACTTCCTTTCAGTTCGCTTCATTAGTTTGTGTAGGCTGAGCAATATACAGAGCCTCCGTCTGCACTACCCTATGAGACAATTCCTTAGTCAAAGCTCTACTCTGGGACTTCCGTAAACTGATGCGCTTAATATATAACCCCCTAACATACGCTTATCCCAAACCGTCGCCACAGAGGCTGATCCAACATTATAAATGAGGAATTCAGTCATGGCCCCAGAGATCTCAGATCCCGTGTCAACAAGCGTAAGCCAAAATGGATTCAACCGCCATAAGGGCCTTGTAATACACATCCGGCTCCCCACCTCCAATGTAATTAGTAGCGGAGAGTGGTCCGAAATACTACGGGGGACATATGAGACCTCTCTGGTCAAGGCCACCAAAGCTGAGGATCCAAGCACTAAATCTATTCTAGACAAAGACTCATGGGAGGGGGAGTAACAGGAGTAACGCCTCTCTCCCGGGTGTAAAGTCCTCCAAATGTCACATAAATCTATTTTGTCTAATAACTTTGCTAGAGAAGTAGGAGCACAGGGACGTTCCCCAGTATTAGCATGAAACTTGTCTAGGGATCCGTCAAGATACATGTTAAAATCCCCCAGTATTAAAGCTGGAACCGTTGGGAATCTAGCAGTGAAAGCAAGAATAGTTTTCAAAAGTTCAGCTGAGTATGGAGGGTGTATATATACAGTCATGTGAAAAAATTAGGACACCCTTTGAAAGCATGTGGTTTTTTGTAACATTTTTAATAAATGGTTATTTCATCTCCGTTTCAACAATACAGAGAGATTAAAGTAATCCAACTAAACAAAGAAAACTGAAGAAAAGTCTTTTCAAGATCTTCTGTAAATGTCATTCTACAAAAATGCCTATTCTAACTGAGGAAAAAGATAGGACACCCTCACATGTATTCCCTCTTAAATTGGCTCAGATCTCACACAGGTATATCACACCAGGTGCACATAATTAGTAGATCGTTACTCTGCATATTGAATGAGGCTTGCCCTATTTAAACCTCAGACATTTAGTTTGGTGTGCTCCTGACTGTTGAAGTGAGAGTGAGCACCATGGTGAGAGCAAAAGAGCTGTCAGAGGACTTCAGAAAAAAGATTGTAGCAGCCTATGAGTCTGGGAAGGGATTTAAAAAGATCTCAAAAGATTTTGAAATCAGCCATTCCACTGTCCGGAAGATAGTCTACAAGTGGAGGGCTTTCAAAACAACTGCCAACATGCCCAGGACTGGTCGCCCCAGCAAGTTCACCCCAAGAGCAGACCGCAAGATGCTAAAAGAGGTCTCCAAAAACCCTAAAGTGTCATCTCGAGAACTACAGCAGGCTCTGGCTACTGTTGATGTAGAAGTACATGCCTCTACAATCAGAAAGAGACTGTACAAGTTTAACTTGCATGGGAGGTGTGCAAGGAGGAAACCTTTGCTTTCCAAGAGAAACATCGAGGCCAGACTGACATTTGCCAGAGATAAAGTTGACAAAGACCAGGACTTCTGGAATAATGTTCTTTGGACAGATGAGTCCAAAATTGAATTATTTGGACACAACAGCAGAGGACATGTTTGGCGTAAACCAAACACAGCATTCCAAGAAAAGAACCTCATACCAACTGTGAAGCATGGAGGTGGAAGTGTCATGGTTTGGGGCTGCTTTGCTGCAGCAGGACCTGGTCAGCTCACCATCATAGAATCCACGATGAATTCTACTGTTTATCAGAAGGTGCTTGAAGAACATGTGAGACCATCAGTTAGAAAATTAAAGCTGAAGCGGAACTGGACCATGCAACATGACAATGACCCAAAACATACTAGTAAATCAACCAAAGATTGGCTGAAAAAGAAGAAATGGAGAGTCCTGGAATGGCCAAGTCAAAGTCCAGATTTGAATCCCATTGAGATGCTGTGGGGTGACTTGAAAAGGGCTGTACGTGCAAGAAACCCCTCAAACATCTCACAGCTGAAAAAGTTCTGCATTGAGGAGTGGGGTAAAATTTCCTCAGACCGATGTCGAAGACTGGTAGATGGCTACAAGAACCGTCTCACTGCAGTTATTTCAGCCAAAGGAGGTAACACTCGCTATTAGGGGCAAGGGTGTCCTATCTTTTTCCTCAGTTAGAATAGGCATTTTTGTAGAATGACATTTACAGAAGATCTTGAAAAGACTTTTCTTCAGTTTTCTTTGTTTAGTCGGATTACTTTAATCTCTCTGTATTGTTGAAACGGAGATGAAATAACCATTTATTAAAAATGTTACAAAAAACCACATGCTTTCAAAGGGTGTCCTAATTTTTTCACATGACTGTATACTGCTCAAAAAAATAAAGGGAACACAAAAATAACACATCCTAGATCTGAGTTAATTAAATATTCTTCTGAAATACTTTGTTCTTTACATAGTTGAATGTGCTGACAACAAAATCGCACAAAAATAAAAAAATGGAAATCAAATTTTTCAACCCATGGAGGTCTGGATTTGGAGTCACACTCAAAAGTGGAAAAACACACTACAGGCTGATCCAACTTTGATGTAATGTCCTTAAAACAAGTCAAAATGAGGCTCAGTAGTGTGTGTGGCCTCCACATGCCTGTATGACCTCCCTACAACACCTGTGCATGCTCCTGATGAGGTGGCGGACGGTCTCCTGAGGGATCTCCTCCCAGACCTGGACTAAAGCATCTGCCAACTCCTGAACAGTCTGTGGTGCAACGTGACGTTGGTGGATAGAGTGAGACATGATGTCCCAGATGTGCTCAATTGGATTCAGGTCTGGGGAACGGGCGGGCCAGTCCATAGCATCAATGCCTTCGTCTTGCAGGAACTGCTGACACACTCCAGCCACATGAGGTCTAGCATTGTCTTGCATTAGGAGGAACCCAGGGCCAACCACACCAGCATACGGTCTCACAAGGGGTCTGAGGATTTCATCTCGGTACCTAATGGCAGTCAGGCTACCTCTGGCGAGCACATGGAGGGCTGTGCGGCCCTCCAAAGAAATGCCACCCCACACCATTACTGACCCAATGCCAAACCGGTCATGCTGGAGGATGTTGCAGGCAGCAGAACGTTCTCCACGGCGTCTCCAGACTCTGTCACGTCTGTCACATGTGCTCAGTGTGAACCTGCTTTCATCTGCGAAGAGCACAGGGCGCCAGTGGCGAATTTGCCAATCTTGGTGTTCTCTGGCAAATGACAAACGTCCTGCACGGTGTTGGGCTGTAAGCACAACCCCCACCTGTGGACGTCGGGCCCTCATATCACCCTCATGGAGTCTGTTTCTGACCGTTTGAGCAGACACATGCACATTTGTGGCCTGCTGGAGGTCATTTTGCAGGGCTCTGGCAGTGCTCCTCCTGTTCCTTCTTGCACAAAGGCGGAGGTAGCGGTCCTGCTGCTGGGTTGTTGCCCTCCTACGGCCTCCTCCACGTCTCCTGATGTACTGGCCTGTCTCCTGGTAGCGCCTCCATGCTCTGGACACTACGCTGACAGACACAGCAAACCTTCTTGCCACAGCTCGCATTGATGTGCCATCCTGGATAAGCTGCACTACCTGAGCCACTTGTGTGGGTTGTAGACTCCGTCTCATGCTACCACTAGAGTGAAAGCACCGCCAGCATTCAAAAGTGACCAAAACATCAGCCAGGAAGCATAGGAACTGAGAACTGGTCTGTGGTCACCACTTGCAGAACCACTCCTTTATTGGGGGTGTCTTGCTAATTGCCTATAGTTTCCACCTGTTGTCTATCCCATTTGCACAACAGCATGTGAAATTGATTGTCACTCAGTGTTGCTTCCTAAGTGGACAGTTTGATTTCACAGAAGTGTGATTGACTTGGAGTTACATTGTGTTGTTTAAGTGTTCCCTTTATTTTTTTGAGCAGTTTATATAGCCACCAAGATAAGTCGAAACTGATATATCAAACAGTCCACACATACAAATCTACCAGCATCATCAACATACGAGTCTTGAGCCATAAACCGGATAGCTCGACGCACCAGCATACTAACACCGAGGGCATGCGTAGAATAGGTGGAATGCAACTCATACCCCATCCATGCTTTATGGATCAATCGTGTCGTATCAGGAATAAGATGGGTCTCAGACAAACACAGAATCGCCGGCTGATGTTCCTTTAGAGCCTGAAAGATAGCATACCGTTTAGACGCAAGTGACATTCCTCTCACATTCCACGCAAGTACATCATAGTGACAGATTAAGTAGAAATACACCCCCAGTGCCTTACACCCCGGAGGGACCATTCTCCCACATTATAGGGAGATAAAAGAAGATTTTTACATTACCTGCCCTAACATCCCTTCATCCCAACATTACTGAATTAAACAATAACATATTTCGCATACAGAGAAGTAAAAAAAGAATAGTACCACAAAACAGTGCTCCGATATCTTAGGGCTCATGCACACGACCGTATGCCCTCCGAGACATCCGGTCCATGAGCGGGCCATATGTCCCGGAGCGGCATACATCGTGCACATGGGAGCGCACAGCATCATAGGTTACTATGATGCTGTGCGCATCGGGCTGCCTGCAGGACTACTGTCCTGCACTCATAATATCATATTAGTGCGGGACAATAGCCCCGCGGGCGGCCCAATGCTCACAGCATCATAGTAACCTATGATGCTGTGCGCATGATGTATGCCGCTTTGGGACATATGGCCCGCTCATGGACCGAATGTCTCGGAGGGCATACGGTCGTGTGCATGAGCCCTTACACTTATCTATCCACTCGCCCCCACTTTCAGTATAGGTTCCTTATTGCTACACTACAGTCTGCTCAATCAGTAATGCCTTTTTCAGCGATGGAGAGTGGGATTTTTTCTGGTGTGATGTCGGCTGGCTGCGTGAGAACTTCGATCACATTTACATGGAGGAACACGTGCGCATCTGCCACTTCCGCAACCACTATGAGGTGACTGTCTCTCCAGTGACTGTTTTTGGCCACAAACCTGACAGCTGCCATCCTGACAATCTGCTGTCTCTCTCTCATTAGCTGACCAGGAAGAACTTTATGGTGAAGAATCTAAAGCGGTTCCGGAAGCAGCTGGAGCGAGAGTCTGGTCGTCTTGAGGCCGCAAAATGCGACTTCTTCCCCAAGACCTTTGAGCTTCCATCAGAATATCACCTGTTTGTAGAGGAATTCCGCAGAAACCCTGGAATCACATGGATTATGAAGCCTGTAAGTGGGGCAAAGGGTCTGCATACAAGGAGGCAGCCATTTCATTCGGAAACACTGAAGCCGGCCATACACGTTGAATAGCTGTGGGCCAAACTATCATTCAGCCGGCAGCTACGTCTCCCAACTCCTTCCTGACTACCCCATACATGTCCGGTTTGGCCGAACGTTTGGGCGAATTTAATGGGTAGAAAGTCATTACCAGACACTACTGAGCTGTGCGGGGGCTCATTTTTTGTGGGACAATCTGTAGTTTTTATTGATACCATTTTGGAGTGTGTGTGACTTTTTGATCACATTTTATTACATATTTTTGGGGTCAGAGAAGCAATGAAAAAATGGCAAATTGAACTTTTTTTTTCCCATTACGCCATTTGCCGTATTGGAAAAATATTTTTATATTTTAATAGTATGGGCATTTTTTTTTTATTCTCAACAATCATGGATTTTTTAGATCCATTGCTCATTTCTTATGTTGGCCTGCCACCTGCTGGCCAAAATCAGAATTGCAGCTTCAATTCTCTGGGTCTCTTCAGAGAGACTAAGCACATTGAAATCAATTACCGGCATCCTCTTTGGCTGCAGAGGATGCCAGTAAGAATCGCGGAAGATTTTTAACCCTTTAGATACCATGATCTCACTTGATCACGGCATCTAAAGGCTTTAATGACCACGATTGCCATTATTTCTAATTACTAGCGGGTCTCTGCTGTTTGAAATAGCGGCCTTGTTTGCACTTCGCTCCAGTGTTGTACATGCACAGCGCTGGTAGTGAAGGGGTTAAAGGGCTTCTGTCACCCCACTAAACTCTTTTTTTTTTTTTTGGTGTACTTATAATCCTTATCCTGCGATATTGCTATACATTATGTTATTAATAATTTTCGTTCAGGAGATTTGGCAAAAAACTTACTTTGCAGAGAGAGCAGTTGCAGAGAGAGCAGAGCCTCTAGGTGTAATGGTAGCACCCCTGTTGCTCCTAAAGGATCATTTCCATATATTAAAACATAATTTTTCTGAGGAGGCTCGCCTCCTCAACACGCCAGCGCCGAAGGGAGTGCTGAAGAGGCGAGCCTCCTTCTCTCAGAGCGCCTGCGCCGAATCAACACAGGCGCGCGATTTTTGAAATGCTGACAGGGCCGGCCGGAGGAGGAGAGCACTGATGGGCCTGTCAATCAACAAGAGGAGGGGGCGGTTTTCTCCGGCTGCTACCAGCAAGTAGACGCCCTACTTGCTGGTAGACAGGTAATTAGCATATCATAAAAGTATGTTTTTTGCCAAATCTACTGAACGAAAATTATTAATAACATAATGTATAGCAATATCGCAGTATAGGGATTATAAGTACACAAAAAAAAAAAAAAAATGAGTTTAGTGGGGTGACAGAAGCCCTTTAAAGACCATCTGTCAGAAGGTTTGTACCTCTGAAACTGTCTGACCTGTTACAAGTGCGCTTGGCAGCCAAAGGCGCTTGTGTTGGACTCATATTCATATGTGCCCACATTGCTGAGAAAAATGAGGTTTTAATATATGGAAATGATCCTTTAGGAGCAACAGGGGTGTTACCATTACACCTAGAGGCTCTGCTCTCTCTGCAACTGCCGCGCCCTCTGCATTTCAATTAACAGAATTAGGCAGTAAAAACGTTAGTATGCCTGGCCCTGTCAATCAAAGTGGAGAGGGTGCGGCAGTTGCAGAGAGAGCGGAGCCTCTAGGTGTAATGACAACGACCCCGTTGCGCAAAGAGGCTCATTTGCATATAGTAAAACATCATTTTTCACAGCATTCGAGGCACATATGAACATGGGTCCAATACAAATGCCTTCAGCTGCCAAGTGCACATACAGGTGAAACTCGAAAAATTATAATATCGTGCAAAAGTCCATTTATTTCAGTAATGCAGCTTAAAATTAGAATTGTGTGAAAAGGTTCAATATTCTAGGCTCAAAGTGTCACTCTCTAGTCGGCTAATTAATCCATATCCCCTGAGCGAAGGGGACCTGAGATTGTGACTTTGTGGTTATATAAGCTGTAAGCCATAATCATCTCTATTATAACAAAGGCTTGAAATATCTCGCTCTGCATGTAATGAGTCTCTCATATGTTAGTTTCACCTTTTTAAGTTGCATTACTGAAATACGGTAAATGAACTTTGCACAATATTATAATTTTTCGAGTTTCACCTGTATAACAGGTCAGCCAGTTTGAAATCTGCTGACAGATGCCCTTTAAGGCTCTGTTCACACAGGCGCATACAGTTAGTGTACCCATAGGACCCAGGTCATCTAATGGAGGCCAAAAGGGTGTTTCTTTTTGGCTTCCGTCAGGGTGGTATGTCACTGTACTGTTTTCTAGACAGTGCGGTATAAAAGCAGGTATACAGTTTTATTTTGTATGGCCGACGGAGGTACAGGTGAAACTCGAAAAATTTGAATATCGTGCAAAGTTCATTTATTTCAGTAATGCAACTTAAAAGGTGAAACTAACATATGAGATAGACTCATTACATGCAGAGCGAGATATTTCAAGCCTTTATTATAATTTGGATGATTATGGCTTACAGCTTATGAAACCCCAAAGTCACAATCTCAGATCCCCTTCGCTCAGGGGGTATGAATCAATTAGCTGACTAGAGTGTGACACTTTGAGCCTAGAATATTGAACCTTTTCACAAAATTCTAATTTTAAGCTGCATTAATGCAATTCCTTTTTAAGTTGTATTACTGAAATAAATGGACCTTTGCACGATATTCTAATTTTTCGAGTTTCACCTGTAAACATCCAAAATAATCCAGGTGTATACTTTTGGTTGCATAGACCAAATGCAATGTGAACAGAGCATAAGATTTGAACTTCTTTAAAGGGGCTCACCGCTTTGGACAGCCCCCCTTTACAATCAGATCACAGGGTATCCTCCTGCGATCACATGGGAAATTTAGCAGTAACTGTTCGGTTTCGCTGTAGCACCACCACTGGGGAAATTAAATACTGCAGTTCACATTTAAATCAGTGGGTTGTATTTGGAATGCAGGACAGGACCATAGCTCTGCAGCGTGTCAACCTAATACCACATTACAGACATGAGATCAGTATATAAACTATATGTAATTGTTCTTTCCCGTAGGTGGCCAGATCCCAGGGGAAGGGGATTTTCCTATTCCGGAAACTAAAAGACATCATTGAGTGGAAGAAGGTGATCTTGGTGTCCTGCAGATGGGGGAAAGGTGACATTCTGGTAGACATACGATATCTTATTTCTGTGTTCTTAGGATGGCAGCCGCACAGATGAGCAGAAAGACGAGATCCCTGTAGAAAATTACGTGGCTCAGCGCTATATAGAGAATCCATACTTAATAGGAGGTGAGAAAAGCTGCTGTGTGACAGTGAGGTGGTGCCCGTATCCCTCCCCCACCACACCTGGCATGTGTGCCTACTTGGCATAGATTACTGGAGGGATGTTTACTCATGCAAATTTATGATGCGCAACTCCAGCTTTGTTTTGTTTAACCCATAGGATACCAGTGCTGTACATGTACGGCGCTGGGAACTGGGTCTGAAATCCCAGCGCCGTACAGGTACGGCACTCTGATCGGGCAGGCGCAGGAGCTGTGCCCGCCCGATCAGCTGCAGGCGTCCAGCAGTCACTGATAGCCGGACCGCCTGCTGTATGCCCCAGCATCGGTGTAAACACTGATGCCGACACATTAACACTCGCACTGCCACAGTCAGCGCTGACCAAGGCACCTGACGGGTCTCCGGACTGCTGTGACGGGGACCCAATGGCTTGGACGGCAGCCTGCTGCCTTACTTAGTCATCATGGCTGCCTTCCCTGTTAGGCCTCATGCACACGACCGTTGTGCCGTTTTCCGTTTTCTTTCGCGGACCCATTGACTTTCAATGGGTCCGTGGAAAAATCGGAAAATGCACCGTTTTGCAGCCGCATCCGTGATCCGCGTTTCCTGTCCGTCAAAAAAATATGACCTGTCCTATTTTTTGGACGGACAACGGTTCACGGACCCATTCAAGTCAATGGGTCCGTGAAAGAACACGGATGCACACAAGATTGGCATCCGCGTCCTTGATCCGTGGCCGTAGGTTACTTTCATACAGACGGATCCAAAGCTTTTTCAGAGCTGAGTTTTCACTTTGTGAAAACTCAAATCCGACAGTATATTCTAACACAGAGGCGTTCCCATAGTGATGGGGACGCTTCTAGTTAGAATATACTGAGAACTGTGTACATGACTGCCCCCTGCTGCCTGGCAGCACCCGAACTCTTACAGGGGGCTGTGATCCGCACAATTAACCCCTCAGGTGCTGCACCTGAAGGGGTTAATTGTGCATATCATAGCCCCCTATAAGAGATCAGGGGCTGCCAGGCAGCAGACCCCCCTCCCTCCCCAGTTTTAATTCCATTGGTGGCCAGTGCGGCCCCCCCTCCCTCCCTCTATTGTATTATTTTCATTGGTGGCACAGTGTGCAGCCCCCCCCCCTCCCTCTATTGTATTATTTTCATTGGTGGCACAGTGTGCGGCCCCCCCCTCCCTCCCTCTATTGTATTATCATTGGTGGCTAGTGTGCGGCCTCCCGTCTCCCCCCCCCCCCCCCCGATCATTGGTGGCAGCGGAGAGTTCCGATCGGAGTCCCAGTTTAATCGCTGGGGCTCCGATCGGTAACCATGGCAACCAGGACGCTACTGCAGACCTGGTTGCCATGGTTACTTAGCAATATTAGAAGCATCATACTTACCTGCTGCGCTGTCTGTGACCGGCCGGGAGCTCCTCCTACTGGTAAGTGACAGATCCTTAAGCAATGCGCCGCACAGACCTGTCACTTACCAGTAGGAGGAGCTCCCGGCCGGTCACAGACAGCGCAGCAGGTAAGTATGATGCTTCTAACTCTCCGCTGCCACCAATGATCGGGGGAGGGGGGGGGAGGGGAGGCCAGACACTGGCCACCAATGATATTAATACAATAGAGGGGGGGGGGGGGGGGGGCGCACACTGGCCACCAATGATAATACAATAGGGGGGGGGGGGGGTGCCGCACACTGTGCCACCAATGAAAATAATACAATAGAGGGGGGTGGGGGGGGCCGCACACTGTGCCACCAATGAAAATAATACAATAGAGGGAGGGGGGGCGGGGGTGCCGCACTGGCCACCAATGAAATTAAAACTGGGGAGGGAGGGGGGTCTGCCCCCTGCTGCATGGCAGCCCCTGATCTCTTATAGGGGGCTATGATATGCACAATTAACCCCTTCAGGTGCAGCACCTGAGGGGTTAATTGTGCGGATCACAGCCCTCTGTAAGAGATCGGGTGCTGCCAGGCAGCAGGGGGCAGTCATGTACACAGTTCTCAGTATATTCTAACTTGAAGCGTCCCCATCACCATGGGAACGCCTCTGTGTTAGAATATACTGTCGGATCTGAGTTTCACGATCTAACTCAAATCAGATGGTATATTCTAACATAGAGGTGTTCCCATGGTGATGGGGACGCTTCAAGTTAAAATATACCATCGGATTGGAGAAAACTCCGATCCTATGGTATATTAACTCCTGACTTTACATTGAAATTCAAT
Source organism: Bufo bufo (assembly GCF_905171765.1). NCBI lineage: Eukaryota > Metazoa > Chordata > Amphibia > Anura > Bufonidae > Bufo > Bufo bufo. The sequence goes on along the minus strand of NC_053394.1, from coordinate 134,812,171 downwards.
GGGGGACGGATCCGTTTGAAATTGCACCATATTGTGTCAACGTCAAACGGATCCGTCCCCATTGACTTGCATTGTAATTCAGGACGGATCCGTTTGGCTCCGCACGGCCAGGCGGACACCAAAATGACTTTTTTTTCATGTCCGTGGATCCTCCAAAAATCAAGGAAGACCCACGGACGAAAAAACGGTCACGGATCACGGACCAACGGAACCCCGTTTTGCGGACCGTGAAAAAAAAACGGTCGTGTGCATGAGGCCTTAGACTGTGAGATTCAGCCCCCTGGATCTCACAGGAAGCAGGCTGTAGGTGTATTACATTGAGTAATACACTTACAGCCAATGCATTACAATACAGATGTATTGTAATGCATTGTAAAGAAGATCGGACCACCAAAAGTTGAAGTCCCAAAGTGGGACAATAAATAAAGTAGTAAAAATAAAAAATTAAAAGTTTTTAAATATAAAAAAAGCGTCCTTTTCCCAAAACAAAGTAAAAAAATAAATAAAAATTGTAAAAAATAGGGAAAAAGAGAAAAGTAGACATATTAGGTATCGCCGCGTCCGTATCGACCGGCTCTATAAAAATATCACATGATCCACCCCGTCAGGTGAACGCTGTAAAAATAAATATAAAAACATTGCCAAAACAGCTATTTTCTAGTGACCTTGCCTCACAAAAAGCGTAATACCAAGCCGATCAAAAAAGCGTATTTAGCCCAAAATAGATTTTATTCTGTTCAAAAAGGCTTTTAATGTGTAAAACTTAACAAAAGTAAAAATGATAGACATGGGCCTCTTTCACACGAGCGTGGCGTGTGAGGGCCTGATAAGATGCGGGTGCATTGTGGTAAAATGCACGATTTTTCTGCGCAAGTGCAAAGCATTTTAATGCGTTTTGCACGCGCGTGAGAAAAATCGCCATGTTTGGTACCCAGACCCGAACTTCATCACTGAAGTTCAGGTTTGGGTTAGGTGTTGTGTAGATTTTATTATTTTCCCTTCTAACATGGTTATAAGGGAAAATAATAGCATTCTTAATACAGAATGCAAAGTAAATTGGGGATGGAGGGGTTAAAAAAAATAAAATAAAGTTAACTTACCTGCTCCATAGCTGCCGGTCTCTGTTCTATCTTCAGGACCTGGCAAAAGACCTGTGGTGACGTCACTGTGCCCATCACATGGTCCAATCACATGGTTCATCACCATGGTGAGGGACCATGTGATTGGGCCATGTGATGTGACGTCACCACAGGTCCTTAGCCGGCAGCTCAACATTACAGAAGAAGACAGAGATCCGCAACTACGCGATCAAGTGGACTCAGTTAGTTCATTTTTTTTATTTTTAACCCCTCCATCACTATTTTACTTTGCATTCTGTATTCAGAATGCTATTATTTTCCCTTATAACCATGTTATAAGGGAAAATAATACAGATCGGGTCCCCAGCCCGATCGTCACCTAGCAACCATGCGTGAAAATCGCACCGCATCCGCACTTGCTTGCGGATGCTTGCGATTTTCACGCAGCCCCATTCACTTCTAAGGTGCCTGCGTTGCGTGAAAAACGCAGAATGAAGAGCATGCTGCGATTTTCACGCAACGCACAAGTGATGCGTGAAAATCACAGCTCATGTGCACAGCCCCATAGAAATGAATGTGTCCGGATTCAGTGCGGGTGCAGTGCATTCACATCACGCATTGCACCCGCGCGGAATACTCGCCCGTGTGAAAGGGGCAATACAGTTGTTTTCAAAATAATAGCAGTCAGACATCACTAACCTGATCAATCACAGTTTTTCTTAAAAATGATATTTCTACATGGCAAATAATTTACTAGAAGGTTTAGTAGAGTTAAATAAATCCAACAGACCCAACAGTTATGACTTGCATGCTCCTGATTCTGTGTAATTGAATCGCTAATTGAAAGGGGCATGTTCAAAATAATAGCAGTGTGGAGTTCAATTAGTGAGGTCATTCATTCTTCGAAAAACAAGTGGCAATTGTTGCCCTCATTTAAAGGGGTATTCCCATCTTAGACAATGGGGTCATATCGCTAGGATATGCCCCCATTGTCTGATAGGTGCGGGTCCCACCTCTGGGACCCGCACCTATATTGAGAACGGAGCGGGGAGTGCTGTGGCTGGAGGACCCCAGATTTCCCGGGATCCGTCCACCACCAAGCGCTAATCTCCGTCTCTCCCATAGGAGTGAATGGGAGCGTGCCGCGTGTGCGCGGCCCATGCTCCCATTTATTTCTATGGGGCAGATCGCAATAGCCGAGCGGCGGCCCCATATAAATGAATGGAGGGCGGCTGCGCATGCGCAGTGCGCTCTCCTTCACTTTCGGGGCTCCGTTCTCGATATATGTGCGGGTCCCATCAGTGGTACCCGCACCTATAAGACAATGGGGGCATATCCTAGCGATATACCCCCATTGTCTGAGATGAGAAAACCCCTTTAAGGAAAGAAGGCAGCAGAAGTTGTACATGCTGGTTACAGTGCATTTCTCTCTGAAATTCTGAGGAAAATGGGTTGTTCCAGACATTGTTCAGAAGAACAGCGTACCTTGATTAAAAAGTTGATTGGAGAGGGGAAAACATAATGAAGTGCAGAAAATGATAGGCTGCTCAGCTAAAATGGCAACCAAAACCTGAAAGACATGGAAGAAAGCGAAAAACTACCATTCGAATGGATAGAAGAATAGCCAAAATGGCAAGGACTCAGCCAACAATCAGCTCCAGGAAGATCAAAGAAGGTCTAAAGCAGGCATCCTCAAAGTGCGACCCTCCAGCTGCTGTAAAACTATAACTCCCACAATGCCCTGCTGTAGGCTGATACCTTTGGCTGTTCGGGCATGCTGGGAGTTGTAGTTTTGCAACAGCTGGAGGGCCGCAGTTTGAGGATGCCTGGTCTAAAGTTACCTGTGAGTACTGTTACAATTAGAAGATGCCTATGTGAAGCCAAGCTATCTGCAAGAAGCCCCCGCAAAGTCCCACTGTTGAAAAAGACATGTGCTGAAGAGGTTACAATTTGCCAAAGAGCACATTGACTGGCCTAAAGAGACATTTTGTGGACTGATGAAAGTAAGATTGTTCTTTTCTCGTGCATGGCATTGGTTGACACAGCACCATGGGTATATGTCCAACTACCACTAGGAGGCGACACTAGACATAAAAAGTGTTGGCTCCCCCCCGTTGGGCTATACTTTCTACACAGGCACTAGGCTGATCAGCCTTGTTCTAGTGTCCGTAGGAGGCAGACCTGACCTGCCCTTTTTGTGCAGGTCATCCTGCTACTTTTTTTTTTTTTCTTCAATAATTTTTTCTTCTCTTCTCTGCAGGTTCCGGCCTGCTGCAGGGGTTCCACTTTAGTTGCCCCCCTGTGGGCGTGTACTCAGGTACCTGGCAGCCACCCAGTCCCCAAATCTGCTTCCGCAGTGGAATTCCGGCAGTCCCACGGTTCCCGTGTTAAGTCCGCCGAGGGGGTGGTTATTGCTGCGCCTGAAGACGTCTGAGGGTGAGTATGTTCCCTTAGATTAGGGTCTCCCACCCTCCTCCCCGGGCCTGGGCGCGTTCCCCCCTCTCCTCCCTTCCCGGATACCTGCATATCTTAGCCTGTATCCTGGCCCCAGAAGCCCCCTGGCCTTCAGTTTTTCTCTCTCTGGGGGTCGCTTCTCCAGTTCTCTCCCCCACCTGGCCCCCGTTCGTCGCGGCAGCTCAGGAGCACTTCCGCGATCGCGGCCGTTCGTCCTCGGCCACGCTCCACTAATTGAGGCCCCGTCTTTTCGGGCCTACTAGGCCGCAACTCCCCGCCCACTCCTGAGCTTCCCGGGCTTGCTCTGTCACCTCCCCTTCGTGGCCTCTCCTGCCTGTCCAATCCAGCTCCAGCGCGGGTTCCCTGCTCTGTCTCAGAGTAGCGGTTCTTCCTCTTGCTGCCGGCTCCTTCTCTCACCGGGTCGCCATCTTGCTGCTCTCCTGCATGGGGCATGCTGGGATACAGCTCCTGGGGTCTGGTAGGCAGCCTCTGGCTGATTTGCTTCTGCAGGCTCCTTCCCCCTCTCTCTCAATTGCCTCATTCTCCTGCAGCCCTGACCACCTGATCTATAGCTGCTGCAGCACCTCTTGGGAACGTGGCATCCGGGGCCAGATAGGACAGCCCTGCTGCTCTATGAGGGCCTCCTCGCCCAGCCTCCCTATCGGATAGTCACGTATTTCACGTGCGTCCGTTGTCTACGGAGGTTTCCATGTGGTCAGCTTGTTCCCCCCTCCCACCCTTTTGTGTAGGTCCCCCCTGAATGGGCTCCCTCCGTGTCGAACCATGGGAACCTTGACTGACTCTCCCAATCCCTGGCGAAGTCGCTGGACCGCTACCAACCCAAATAGCGGTCACCTCTCCCCCCCAGGGTCCTCCCTGCAGATGGGGCACACTCACGCTCAGATACAGGGTCACGCAAGGAATAGCCCACAGACCAACCTCGGGTGGTCTCAACTAGCTTCCACCCCTCCTCGGCATCCTCGGGTCGCCCCCAGGACAGGCCTGAGGCTGATGACGAAGTCTTCTCTGTCAGTTGCCTCTGGGGACACCTCTGCACCGATTCCCTTGGAACAGAGCATCAGGCGGTCTTCCACCATATAGAATCCCTCTGTGAGGTCAAGACAAACGTGCATGGAGGAACCTACCCTACCCAGGTTTGGTGCCCCTCTAGTGGACTTTCGGATGGCGCTCTCCTGCCTGCACAGGTAAGGCAGCCGTCACCGTGCTTAGCAACTGGGACACCTACGTGGTGTCTCTGGTACGTACTCCCTCGTAGGCTGTACATGACAGACCTTCCTGGTTCCCCTATCCAGGGGCTATGTTCTAGGCAAGCTGATAATTCAGGCAAACGCCTCTTGTAGGGTTGGTAACCCTCCTCGGCCTCTAAAGGTTCTTTTGTAGTGCCTGTACCAGAGATATACAGGCCGACTTCTATTGCCTTGGCAATTACATCTGTCTGTTTCCAGCCGCCTTGTTACTTTCATAGGTAGAGTTCCTACACCTACTCCAGATGCTGTAGCCATTACTCCTGGCTGGCTCTATGGTGTTCCATGCGGCACTATTTTCCCCCACCGGACAAGATGTACAGGCCGCCTTCAATTGCCGTAGCAATTGCACCTGTCTGTTTCCAGCCACCTTGCTCCCTTCATAGGTAAAGTACCTACACCATCTCCTGATGCTGCATCCAATATCCCTGGCGGGCTCTATTGTGTTCCGTGCGGCACTATTTCTCCCTTCTGGGCGAGATATAGAGGCCACTCTCAATTGCTGTAGCAATTGCCTCTGTTTGGTTCTAGTGGGCACCAAGCTGCCTCCTTGCTCCCTTCATAGATAGAGTACCTACACTATCTCCAGAGGCTGTAGCCGTTGCTCCTATCTGGCCTTATGGTGTACCTTGCAGCACTATTTCTCCCTTACCGGACGAGATATTGAGGCCACCTTGTATTGCCGTGGCCACTGCACCTACCTCATCATAGTGTGCACCAAACAGCCATCTTACTTTCTTCATAGCCGAAGTTCCTGCACCATCTCCAGATACTGTTGATGCGGCCCGGTTTCCCTCTTTTCAGGTGAAATAGAGGGCCTCCTTCAGTTGCCATTGCACCTACCTAATTGTGTCGTTCTTTGAGGTACCGTGCGGCCCTATTTTCCCCTTCCCGTGCGGAATATAGGTACCATTGCTAACGCGGTAGCCATTGCACTTCTCTGGTCCTAGGGTGCACCATGCGGCCACATCACTCTATTCTTGAATCTAGTACCTCTACCATCTCCAGATGCTGTACCCATTGCACCTGTCTGGTCGTATCTCTGCACTACACAGCCGTATTTCTACCTTATAGGTTGAGGACCTGTACCCTCCAAATGCGGTCGCATTCCCGGATGCTGTGGCTTTGTTTCCACTCTCCTTAGAGTGCAACATGCAGCCACTTTACCTCTGTTTTAGGTGTGTATTTTTAGTGCCCCACGTGCTGGGCCCTATGGTGCAATCTGTTTCTGTATTACTGGGTGCTTTCTGCCCCGGGCTCTAATCTGTGCTGCGGATGTTGGTTACTTCCCTTTTTGGTTCTTCCATACATCTGCCACTCCGTTACGGTCATGCTCTATGGTCTCCTTGTACTTCTCAAGGAACTGTCCACAACAGGCCATCCTGGTTCAGCATTTACATGGTAACCATATCTGGCAAGGGTGGGCCAGCCCAACCCCCACCTCCACCTTGTCGGTCTAGTGCTACTTCTGGTGTACCCAGTATATGGCTGATCTGTTCTGATCTGGTGGGTGGTCCACATACAACCCCGCTCCCTACACCATGGCCAGGTGGTTGTTGGCTTTTGTGCTAGGGTTGCTCTTGCCATCCCTATAAAATACTACTGTCTGCTGCACTCCGCGTTACCCCATATTATAAAGGAGTACTCGCGTTGTTTCCTATTACAGAGCGGCCCACTCCTGGTGTAGTACAGTGATCTCCACTGGATCTTCTCCTTGTTGGGGTACGTAGCTTGGTGAGCACCGGCCGCTGCAGCAGTTTTCGGTCATCACTGGATGTCCTCCACCACACGGAATCCCTGCTGGACGTCCTTCCTGATGAGTCAGGGACAGAACCACTGAGCGCCACACACCTGCCTGGTAGGTGAATTTTCTGCTGATTGCTCTGGCATCGGACAGGGTTCCGTAGTTCCTTCTGGGTCCGGGTGTTCCCTTATATTCTCTGCTTAGTTGTACTATATGACAGAGGGCAGTCCTCTGGGACCTTGCTATTGTCTGCGCCTGTCTGGTACTTTCTACCCCTGGGAGTCTTCTGTATGTCGGTCGCAGCTGGTTTCTACATTTCGTGTAGTCACACCCCGTTTCTTTCATAGCGACTTCGCCATTCCTTATGCATATGGGTGTCTGTCGATTTAGTGGTACAACCCAAGCCGCTGTATTGACACTCTCCGGGACAATGTATGTGCTTTGGCCTGAGACAATTAGAATGTTAGGTAGTTCCAATACGCGGTGCTGTCCTACTTTCTCTACAGCCCTTGGCTGAGCTCGGTGTTCCCTTTTGCCTTCTTCTTGCATTTGGGATTTTCTTCCAGGCATTTGTCCTGGGGTGCTGGCAGTCTTCACTGCTTCTTCCTTGAGGTTTCTTCCTTGTTATGGAACCTCTTGCCCATTCCGTGTTTTTTCCTGTTGGGTCACATGGTTCTCCTGCACCTGTATGCCCAACCGGTGGCATGGCTGTTCTTTTCCCACCCTCGGGGACTGCTTTGGGACGTCCCATGGTGCTGTGTCCCCCAATGCCATGCACGAGAAAATTGGATTTTTTGTACTCACCGTAAAATCCTTTTCTCGTAGTAGGCATTGGGGGGGGACAGATCCCACCCTATGTTTTTTCTTCCACTTCTCCGGGATGGTCTCTTGATCTTTCCCGGTTCGGGAGTTGTTGGTTCCTTGCTTTTCTTCTCTCTCCTACTGCTTTTGGTACAAACTGAATAGCCTCGTGCCTGTGGAGAGAGTATAGCTCACCTGGGAGGAGCCAACACTTTTTGTGTCTAGTGCCTCCTAGTGGTAGTTGGATGTATACCCCATGGTGCTGTGTCCCCCAATGCCTACTACGAGAAAAGGATTTTACGGTGAGTACAAAAAATCCAATTATTAGCTAAGTGATTTAAAGTTAAGCAAAATCTTCAAACATTTTTCAGTTTATATAGTGAATGTTTGAGTTTGTAAAGAAGAATACAAAACACTGCTATTTTTTTGAACAGTCTAATATTCACTTTTCTTCAATTTTTTTTTTTAGAGGAACAACACAAATTTGCTATATTTTTCTTCATGTTTTGATTTGGAATAGAATGTGTAGTGTTCCCAATGCATTTGTGTGTATGGAAATAAAAGCTATTAGAAGGATTTTGAGATTTATTCACTTTTTAAACACACTGCTATTATTTTAAAAACAATTGTATTATGTAGAAATATAGATACTGAGGCTCACCCAGCCTAAATCGTGCAGTGGTGCTACAAGAACTGAATTGACCCGCCTAGTCAACTAGGGAAAAGGTATATAAAGTACAGTATAGTCCGAGCACTCACATACGGGCATATGGAATGAAAATCATTAATAAAAACATTTAATAAACATCAGAATGCAATACAATAAAAAATAAAAACCCGGATAATGAGACTCCAGTTGGGTATGTACTCTATATAAAGTACTTGGGAGCGTATTTCCTAAGAGAATAAACGTCCTGGGAATGATGCATTATTGTATTGCATTCTGATGTTTATTAAATGTTTTTATGAATGATTTTCGTTCCATATGCCACAATGTGAGTGCTCGGACTAGACTATACTATACTTTATACAACCGTATTATGTATCACCACATCCGTAAAAACCTGTTCTATAAAAATATCACATTATATGCCCCCTCAGGTGAACGCTGTAAAAAATAAATAAAAAATATGTGAAAAAACTATGCCAAAACAGCCATTTTTTTCACATTGCCTCACAAAAAGTGTAATACCAAGCAAGTCTTATGTACCCCAATCAAACAGTCACCTCATCCTGAAAAAAATTAGCCCCCACATAAGACAATCACTTAAAAAATAAAAACCAATGGGACCCGTAAACCAATCCATCAAAATCTGCGCTGCAAAAGCCATATGGCTCTCCTTCCGTTCTCAATAGTGCCAAAATTTCTAACAGCAGTTTACCACCATGTGTATCCACGGCGCATGCGCGAGCTTATGGCTCAGTGAACGCATTCCGTGGATACACATGTCAGCGCCTAGAATCGGCCTCACAGGATGCACCGCACATGCGCCAGCCGACAATGAGGAGTGCATAAATTAGCAGTGGGGCGGAGCTGGGCTCCAGGAGAAGGGGCGCGGCTGGGCACCAACGGCCAGAGGGACAGCCCCTTGGGCACCTTACTCAGGTAATTACCATATTAATAAAAGCGATTTTCTAGACAAAGGACAACACTTAGGGTAGTAATACTAGTATATTTTTATACAAAACGAGCAGACTGATGTGATGATGTTAAAAGCTCTGTCACTAAAATCCAGGTGACAGAATCCCTTTAAAGGGGTATTCCCATCTCATTCAATGGGGGCATATCGCTAGGATATGCCCCCATTGTCTGATAAGTGTGGGTCCCACCTCTGGGACCCGCACCTACAACGAAAACAAGGCGGGGAGCGCTGTGGCTGGAGGATTTCCCGCGGTCCGTCCACCGCCAAGCGCTGCTCCCATAGAAGTGAATGGGAGCGCACTGCGCATGCGCGGCCCATACTCCCATTCATTTCTATGGGGCAGACGGCAATAGCCAAGCCAGTACTCAGCTATTTTCGGCGGCCCCATAGGAAAAATAAATGGAGGGCGGCGGCTGCGCATGCGCAGTGCGCCCTCCGTTTATTTCCCGGCTCCGTTCTCATTGCAGGTGCGAGTCCCTGCGGTGGGACCCGCACCTATCAGACAATGGGGGCATATCCTGGCGATATGCCCCCATTGTCTGAAATGGGAAAACCCCTTTAATTCTTGTGGAACACCTCAAGGGTTAACAAAGTTTGTAACATCAGTTTTGAATAATTTGAGGAATGTAGTTTCTAAAATGGGGTAATTTATGGGTGGTTTCCATTATGTAAGCCCCTCAAAATCACTTTATAACTGAATTGGTGCTTAAAAAAATGGTTTTGGAAATTTTGTTTAAAATTTGAAAAATTGCTTCTGTAACAGACCGTTTCAGCAGACAAGGGGTTAAAATCCGTTTAGGCGATAAGCCCCTTTCTGAGAGACAGGCACAGCTACTGCAGGACACCAACCTCCCGAACTGGATTCAAAGTAGCACTCCAAACTGGAACCTCACGAATAGCTGCTAGCAGACGAACAGGAAAAGCATACAATCCTGGCAATCGGTCTTCTAACAGCATACAGTGAATCCCCCCAATAACGAGACAAGGCTCCGTTTTGAGGGTCAAGCAGTGGTCTGACTGTACTTGAAGTACAGCCTCTTTTATTCACAAAAAACAAACATAGTACTGCCCACAGGGGTTTGAAATACAACCAATCAGTAATTAACAAGACATACAATGTAACTACAGCAACCAATCGTTCACGCCCCCAGAGGACCAGAATGAAGACTGTAACATAGGACAACATATCCCCACAATGCATCATGGTTTCCTCCTCTCTGTCCAGACAACCTGAAGAGCAATCCAATTATCTCTGAGGACAAAAGGAGATCACCAATACACATGTGAGGACAACAGAACAGACATCACCATTTTAAACACACAATGGGACAATAGAAACACACTCAGCATATTCCCTCCCCTTATCCTGAGAGGAGACTCAATTATACATACAGTTAAACATACTTTCTACCCAACTTTCATAACTCTAAAACCATACCTCACATTCACATAAAAATTACATATTCGCAATCAATCCATTCAGGGGAACAACATATTAAAAAATGGCATGAATCAGACCAGGGGTTCAAAAGTTAGTAAAATATCTTTTGGGCCCTGGCTGGCACATGGCTATCTGGCTCAAACCAGTTTTACAGAGCCCTCTTTCCTGGAGACAATGGGAAATAATCAAATTATATCCAGGGATAGAGGCAGACTCCATTGAGCACATGGTTGCAAAAAGACATAAAATACAATAAAATACACAAGGTTACATTTACTACATAAAATAAAGACATGCAACATATCCCCAGATAGCTTAGGTCTGAGCGCATATTATTGAATGGCGCTCAGACCACACACATACAGTTCAATTGCCATGGAGCTTAAGTTTTGCATGGGCTGATGATAGGGCCCATAATCCTGGGGCAAGAGGCCAGCAGCCAGTCCTCTCCAAAGCCCAGTGGCGAGGTTGGTTTCGCCACACATCTCCCCCCCCCAGGGAAGACTAACCAGATACCTGACCTCACGCCGGTCGGTACCTGAGTTAGTCTGGCAGCCCACCCTCAACCCAATACTGGACCTGTTGCATTTGGTAGCCTGTCTCTGTCCAGTGAGTCCACCAAGGTTATGTTGGAAGCTGGTACTCCTGGTCTCTGTGTTGCTCCCTGGCTTAGAGTGGAGGTTGCTTTGTGGGCAGGTATCAGCGGTACTCTGCCCTGGTGCCAGCGCTACCACGGAAGAAGCCTGGTTGGAGCCTGGTTGTTGGAGGGGGAGACCGACTGTCTCTACCCCCTGTACTGTAAGTGCAGAGACAACGGTCCCATCTGTACTGTTGTGGGGCTTACTGTCTCCCCCTGGTGCGTTAAGCTGCCGCTGGGGAGAGGGGGTAACGGGCTCCTCTCCCATACATACTTCCAGCCGCTGGGGAGGGCGACCGACCGTCTCCGCTCCCAATACAGTGTCCTGCTGCTGGGGAAAGGAGACTGGGCTCTCTATTCCCTGCTGGACACTCTGCCGCTGGGGGACAGGACCGACTGTCTCTGCCCCCTGTAACTCCGCCTGTCGCTGAGGAATGGAGACTGGGCTCCCAATTCCCAAAAAATCATGCTGCTGCTGGGGGGCAGGAACAACCACCTCTGCCCCCTGTAACTCAGCCTGCCGCCGGGGAGGGAGGACGCTGCTCTCCTCTCCCTGCATTTCACACTGCCTTCCCGGCATATCACTCTGCTGCTGGGGGGCAGGAACAACTACCTCTGCCCCCTGTAACTCAGCCTGCCGCTGAAGAGGGAGGACGCTGCTCTCATCTCCCTGCACTTCACACTGCCGCTGGGGAATGGAGACTGGGCTCCCAATTCCCTGCTGGACCGGTGGAGAGACCTCGGTCCCATCTCTACCGGCCACCTGGGGTCCTTCCCAGTAACACTCTACAATATCCTCCCAGCTGAATGGGTCTGGATCTGGGTCTGTCACCTTACCGTCCTGCTGAGCCTTCTCAATGGAGTGGAAGAGATCTCGGTAGTCCTGCTCCAGTTCCCACTCCAGGGTTGCTAGGTGAGCCAGGTCTTGCTCTACCTCATGGGGGTCATCCCACTCATGCCTAGCCTCCCTCTCATAAAAAATGTCCTGAAGTCTGGACTGTGCAGGGCTCCCGAAGTCAGGCTCTGCAAAGGACTCCCATAACAAGCCAGGACCATAAAACTCCTCTCCCTCTGGCTTGTCATGTTCGGCTGTCCAGGGTATATACTGTGCCATATACCACCAAAGCGCCTGGTAGGCATCCTCCAGCCATAGCTCCTGCCATACCCGGTGCTCTAGTTCCTTCACCCATTCCTCCAGGGGCTGCTCTCCCAGGAAGGGCATCCGCAGGGCCACTTGCTTCTGCAACCGCTGCTCTTCACTGGGGAGACTCTCACCCCGCTGGTATTGTAGATTATCCAGGGCCTGGTACCAGATGCCTTTCCTTAATGCATCCCGGCCATCCAGGTCCTCCTCCTCGTATAACACTGCTGGTTCCATCCTGGTGCTTTTAGGGTCGCTGTACTGAGACATGCGTTGTCCTTAAATTGTAGAATCCACAGAAATGGTGTCTCCTGTAGCTGTCCTTCTGGATGTAGGAACGATCCCACTGCTGCCACCAATGTAACGGACCGTTTCAGCAGACAAGGGGTTAAAATCCGTTTAGGCGATAAGCCCCTTTCTGAGAGACAGGCACAGCTACTGCAGGACACCAACCTCCCGAACTGGATTCAAAGTAGCACTCCAAACTGGAACCTCACGAATAGCTGCTAGCAGACGAACAGGAAAAGCATACAATCCTGGCAATCGGTCTTCTAACAGCATACAGTGAATCCCCCCAATAACGAGACAAGGCTCCGTTTTGAGGGTCAAGCAGTGGTCTGACTGTACTTGAAGTACAGCCTCTTTTATTCACAAAAAACAAACATAGTACTGCCCACAGGGGTTTGAAATACAACCAATCAGTAATTAACAAGACATACAATGTAACTACAGCAACCAATCGTTCACGCCCCCAGAGGACCAGAATGAAGACTGTAACATAGGACAACATATCCCCACAATGCATCATGGTTTCCTCCTCTCTGTCCAGACAACCTGAAGAGCAATCCAATTATCTCTGAGGACAAAAGGAGATCACCAATACACATGTGAGGACAACAGAACAGACATCACCATTTTAAACACACAATGGGACAATAGAAACACACTCAGCATATTCCCTCCCCTTATCCTGAGAGGAGACTCAATTATACATACAGTTAAACATACTTTCTACCCAACTTTCATAACTCTAAAACCATACCTCACATTCACATAAAAATTACATATTCGCAATCAATCCATTCAGGGGAACAACATATTAAAAAATGGCATGAATCAGACCAGGGGTTCAAAAGTTAGTAAAATATCTTTTGGGCCCTGGCTGGCACATGGCTATCTGGCTCAAACCAGTTTTACAGAGCCCTCTTTCCTGGAGACAATGGGAAATAATCAAATTATATCCAGGGATAGAGGCAGACTCCATTGAGCACATGGTTGCAAAAAGACATAAAATACAATAAAATACACAAGGTTACATTTACTACATAAAATAAAGACATGCAACATATCCCCAGATAGCTTAGGTCTGAGCGCATATTATTGAATGGCGCTCAGACCACACACATACAGTTCAATTGCCATGGAGCTTAAGTTTTGCATGGGCTGATGATAGGGCCCATAATCCTGGGGCAAGAGGCCAGCAGCCAGTCCTCTCCAAAGCCCAGTGGCGAGGTTGGTTTCGCCACAGCTTCAAACTTCTAAGCCTTCTAACGTCCTAAAAAAATATGGGGAATGTTAAGGTATCACTCTTTTTTTAAAAGCAAAGAAATATAAATTTTTAAAAAATTGCGAATTTTTCTAAACTTTTGGTAAATTTGGGGCAGCCGCTGCGGATCGCGGACCCATTCACTTTAATGGGTCCGTGATCCGCCCGTTCCACAAAAAGATAGGACATGTTCTATCTTTTTGCAGAACGGAAGTACGGGACGAAACCCCACTGAAGCACTCCGTAGTGCTTCCGTTCCGTGCTTCCATTCCGCATCTCTGTATTTGCGGACCAATTGAAGTGAATGGGTTTGCTTCCGTGATGCGGAATGGCGCCCGTGTATTGCGGGTCCGCAATACGGCCACGGGACGCACATATTCGTGTGCAGAAGGCCTTAAGGTGAAATATATTGACTCAAATTTATGACTATCATGAAGTACAATGTGTCATGAGAAAACAATCTCAGAATGGCTTGGATAAGTAAAAGCGTTCCAAAGTTTATTACCACATAAAGTGACGCATGTCAGATTTGCAAAAATTGGCCTGGGATTTAAGGTGAAAAGTGGCTTGGTACTAAAGGGGTTAAGCTTTCTGCTGATATGCATAGTCTGTTGCTCAGAATATGTGTGTTTTATTAACAGGGAGAAAATTTGACCTGCGTGTGTATGTTTTAGTCACATCGGTGAGACTTTACATTTTAATTACCTTCTGTATAGCCTATTGTAGGTCTGACCATAGATGTAGCAATTTCCCACAGACACCACTAGAGAAGGATTTATGTTTCAAAGTATTTTATTCATAATTAAAGTAATTGTGCACATCATATAGGATACATAAAATGGTACAGGAGTAATTTGCACCACGATAGGCATGTCATATATGCTAAGCAGGTATCATTACATCCATATGGAATACGATGATAAGTAAATAATGAGAATAACATAAATAATATAAAAATAAAGCAAAATTAAATAAAATAGAATAAATTAGCATATGGAGATCACATCCATGAGCCAAATTAAACCAATGCAATACTAGAGAAGGATTTATTATTGAATGCAATACTGTATATCCATGTGCAAAAAGCTCCCCCTACTGGTGGCTGCAGTAAGGCTACTTTCACACCTGCGTTTAGGTCGGATCCGTCTGGTATGTGCCCAGACGGATCCGCACCTATAATGCAAACGCTTAGATCCGTTCAGAACGGATCCGTTTGCATTACCATGAACAAAAAAAAAAAAAATTTTTATTTTTTTTATTTTTTATTTTTTGTTCATGATAATGCAAACGGATCCGTTTTGACTTTACATTGAAAGTCAATGGGAGACGGATCCGTTTGAAAATTGAGCCATACTGTGTCAACTTCAAACGGATCCGTCCCCATTGACTTACATTGTAAGTCTGGACGGATCCGTTTGCCTCCGCACGGCCAGGTGGACACCTGAACGCTGCAAGCTGCGTTCAGGTGTCCGCCTGCTGAGCGGAGCGGAGGACGAACGGAGCCAGACTGATGCATTCTGAGCGGATCCGCATCCATTCAGAATGCATTAGGGCTGGACGGATCCGTTCGGGGCCGCTTGTGAGCCCCTTCAAACGGAACTCACAAGCGGAGCCCCGAACGCTAGTGTGAAAGTAGCCTCAGCGAGAAATGTATCTGTATCTAAATGTATTGGTAGACAGCTTTTCTGTTCATCTCAGACAGCCCCTTTAGGCCTCTTTCACACAGGCGTCCCGGATTTGCTCCGGATGCGTCGCGTGTGCATTGTGGGAAAACCACGCGAGTGCGCGCGCAATTTCAGTAAGTTTTGATTGCGTTCAGATTTTTCCGCGCGTGAAAAAAAACTGAATGTGGTACCCAGAGCCAAACCCGGACTTTTTCACGCATCTCCATTCACTTCTATGGGGCCTGCGTTGCGTGAAAATCACTGCTCATCTGCACAGCCCCATAGAAGTGAATGGGTCCGGATTCAGTGCGGGTGCAATGCGTTCACCTCACGCATTGCACCCGCGCGGAATTCTCGCCCGTGTGAAAGGGGCCTTAATTCCATTACATCCTAAACCTCTTCACCCTCTATAATATGACTTGTCTGTCTTTCCTTGCAGTATATACCCCTCCGGGCCTGGCTTTACCGAGATGGTTTCGCCCGATTTTCAAACACACGCTTCACACTCAGCAGCATCGATGATCAGTGTATCCTTATACTAACAGGGTGCAGCCTTAAAGGGGTTTTCTCATCTCAGACAATGGGGGCATATCGCTAGGATATGCCCCCATTGTCTTATAGGTGCGGGTCCCACCGCTGGGACATGCACCTATATCGAGAACAGAATCCCAAAAGTGAAGGAGAGCTCACTGCGCATGCGCAGCCGCCCTCCATTCATTTCTATGGGGCCGCCGAAAATAGCCGAGCGCTGGCTCGACTATTGCCGTCTGCCCCATATAAATGAATGGGAGCATGGGGAGAGGCGGGGATTAGCGCTAGGTGGTGGACGGACCCCGGGAAATCTGGGGTCCACCAGCCACAGCGCTCCCTGCTCCGTTCTCGATATAGGTGTGGGTCCCAGTCGTGGGACCCGCACCTATCAGACAATGGGGGCATATCGTAGCGATATGCCCCCATTGTCTATGATGGGAATACCCCTTTAATTGTGGGGGGGTTTGTGGGTCAACCACACCGCAACGTTAGCTGGTGCCTTTATTAACCCTTTAACTCCCTGATACAGATATTCACTTGACGAATGTGGCGATCCAGAAAACTGCTCCCGATTACGATCCAGAAAAGGTGAGAGAAGCTGATGCCTTTGCTCTTAAAGGGGTTATCCAGGAAACGATAATGATGACCTATCCGCAGGACAGGTCATCATTATCATATCGGCAGCGGTGTGAATCCCAGCACCCCTGCCGATCAGCTGTATCAAGAAGCCATAGCAATCAACGGAGTGGCTGTGCTTTGTATTACAGCTGAGCCCCTTTCACTTCGATGGTGCTGAGTTTTAACAAGGCCATGTGTCACAGAGCGCCCAGCCTCTTCTTACAGCGAATTGATCTGATATTGATGACCGATCCTGAGCATAGGTCATCAATATTATTTCCAGGATAACCCCTTTAAGGCCGCTTTCAGACAAGCGAGTTGCATACTGCGGACTCGCTGAGTGAGTATAAGACACCTCATGTTCTGACCTCCCAGCACTGCCGGGGTCGCATAGCATTATATTGATTTATGATGCTACATAACCCTTACAGTTCTGGAATGTATTGGATAACAGTGACAGAATACAATGTATTCCAGAACTGTAAGGGTTACATAGCATCATAAATCAATATAATGCTATGTGACACTGTCAGTGCTGGAAGTTCAGGACCGTAGCTGTCTTAGGGCTCATGCACACGACCGTGCCGTTTTTTGCGGTCCGCAAATTGCGGATCCGCAAAAAACGGATGCCGCCAGTGTGCCTTCTGCAATTTGCGGAACGGAACAGGAGGCCCATTATAGAGATATCCTATTCTTGTCCATTTTGCGGACAAGAATAGGCATATCTCATAATTTTTGCGGGGTCACGGAACGGAGCAACGGATGCAGACAACACACAGAGTGCTGTCTGCATCTTTCGCGGACCCATTGAAATGAATGGTTCCGTATACGGAATCAAAATACGGTCCGTATACGGAACGCAAAAAAAGTTTGTGTGCAAGAGCCCTTATACTCGTGCTGCGAGTCCGCAGTATGCAACTCGCTCGTCTAAAAGCGGCCTAAAGGGTAATATATATTGATGACCTATCTTCTGACACCTGGGCCCCCCGCTGATCAGCTGTTAGAAAAGGTTAGGTGCTCAGTGAGCCCCGCGGGCTCTTCCTAGGCCATGTGACGTCAACATGCATTGGTCACATGTATGGATTCGCATAAAACTTCGGTCAAATACTGTACGGAGCGTGCGCTCCGTACAGTATTAGAATGTATTGGCTCAGATGAGCCGAAGTTATTACTTCGAAGTCTCACGTGACTTTGCGTAATAACTTCATAGATTAATTTTTACTGTAAAACCCATTTCTCGCCCAGTTTCCTTGGGGGACACAGAAGACCTTGGGTATAGCTCATCTCCATAGGAGGCGTGACACTAAGTGAAAACTGTTAAGCCCCTCCTCCACAGCTATACCCTCAGCCTGGAGAGAGAGACTGCCAGTTTTTGCTTAGTGTCCAAGGAGGCAAGACACTCCCTGCTCTGCAGGGCCGTTTTCTCCTCCTTTCGGTTGGAGGGTGTTATGCCAGCCTCTGTCTCGACTACCTTATCTCGCCGGCTCTGTTTGGCTCCCGCTCGGTACAGATCACTCCGATGTGGCTTCTGCCCCGCCAGACTTCAGAGGCTGTTCCTTCACTGTCCTCCCCTCTGGGGAGAGCATGGTTGTTCATGTGGATGGTTCCGGTGTTCCTTTTGGACTCGTACTGTCTCCCTTGTTCACACTGGCTGTATTAGCTGTGCCTATTTACCGAGTCTACCGCGTTCTGTCCTCCTGCTGAGTGCAGATTGCGTGGTCCATTCTAAGACAATGGTCCTGCTGTAGACTTACCTTCTCGGTAACTTGGGGGGGACTACCTTTCGGTCCAGATTGTCCTTTGATCTCCCACACCGGGACTGTAGAACATGGCTACATCAGCATGGACTTTAGCCTGTCTTGTCCTGGCATCTGGCGGATGCTGGGCAGACCCTTTGGTTCCTTTCCGTCTGTCCTTCTGCTCCCCCACTCGGGTGGATACGGGACAACGTTGCTCGGGGGCCGACGGGACCAGTTTTGTCGACCCTTCTGCCCGTGTTACTGGTCTGCGCCTGATCACATTGGGTTTTCGCCCGCTTGCCAGGCGACTCCAGCGGGTTCGCTACTGTCCGCTCCTGGCTGTGTTTCGTCCAGGATCTGTCGTAAGACTTAGGGTTTTTTGTCTGGGGTTCTGTGGGAAGCTGTGCATTCCCCACTCTGACTTTCTCTCCCCATGGTTCTGTCTTTTTTCCAGTCCGGCATGGACCTGGGACTGGGACTCCTTTGCTTGAGGTGTCAAGTGTCGGCGCTGTTCTTCCTCTTCCAGCGTTCCCCGGCCCTCTGGGCCTGTCAAGACCTTCTTACTCGAAGTGGCTCTTTGGTTCCTCTGTACTGTCCTTCGGTACCGCCCTGGGAACTACATACTGAGCTCTCGGCGCTCCAATCTTGTCCTTGGAGCAGTTACAGAAGTTCTCTCTACTCCGTCTGTCCTGTACGGTTGTGTTTCCGTATCAGTCGTGTCTCTGACGGGTGCCTGAATGGCCCCTTTTTTTGTTCCGAGCCTTCTGTCTTTTCCCAGGACAGGGCTGTTCTACATCCTGTTTCTTCCTTCCTTCCTTCTGAAGGTGGTGTTTGCCTTTCGCTTCAACACTTCACCGATTTGGACGTTGTTTGGGCCTTGCCGTTTTTACTTGGAGATCTCCGACTCTTGTCGACGTTCGGTCTCTTGGGTTTCCTGGAGGTCCGCGCTTAGGGTTGACGGACTCCAGGGTGTTTTTCCTCCGCTTTATCAGATTGGCTATTGCTGAGGTTACCGCACCGAGGGCAGGATTCTGCCTTGCTGTCACCGTTCATTTCACCAGAGCGGTCGGTGCCTCCTGGGCCGGAGGCATTGGGCTTCGGCCATGCATTTGGGCAAGGCGGCCACAGGTCTTCCTTGCACGGCTTACCGAGTTCTACAGGGTGCATACTCTGGCTTTGGCAGATGCTGCCTTGGCCCGCCTGGGTCTGCAGGCGGCGGTTCCTTGATGCTTTCGGGTGCTTCGCCTTGGAGCTGTGGTCTAGGGGTGGGCGATATAGACGATATAGGCGATATGCGATATAAATTTGTGCCACGATATGGATTTTGAGCATATCGCCTATATCGCCGGACCGCGATATGATCCTGAGCCAGCACAGTGGAGAAGGAGAGAGTCCCTCCCTCCCCACTGTGCGCAGCTGCCGCTGACCACCAATGACAAAAGAGGAGGAGGGGAGGGACTGACTGTAAATAATTGAGTTTTCACGATCTCAGTGAGCGCGTGAAAACTCAAATCCGATGGTATATTCTAACCCCCAGGCGTTCCCATGGTGACAGGGACGCTTGCCTGGGGGTTAGAACATACAGGGCCACGCCGCTGACAGTAGAACATTTAAAAACTAATCAGTAACTTTAACTTTATTAATTGGTGATCTCTTTACTGTATACCTTACTAGGTCTTAGCTCCGGTAACTAGTGATGTCCGGTTCATGAACGAATCGTTCATTTGAATCAATTCAGTTCAGTGAACCGGAGGAGTCGATTCACTTGAATGATCCGATCCGTTTGAATCGGCTCATCACAGCACACAGACAATGCAGACAGAGACGCTCAGCTCACCTCACCTCACGCTGGCAGCAGGAGCCTGAGGGAGGGACTGGGGAGGAGTCAGTAATATGATCTTAGAGTGGAAGCTGCTTCTGCCAGCCCCACCCCTCCCCGCCCACCAACCAATCACCGACCAGAGCTGAGGGGGCGAGGCAAGCACAGCACACTGCAGCTCTGACTCCGGAGTAGTGCAGGGTCAGGGAGTCTAAATGAATGGAATGAGTCAAAAGAACCTAAAGATGCGACTCAGTGACTCATTCGATTCATTGAGTTAAAAGAGCCGTGAGTCAGACTGTAGAACAGGTTACACTGAGGCTGTTGGCTCTTGTTGCAGCAGTGATAAGGAGCAGAGAGATAAGAGAAGGGACAGATGACACAGAGTTTAGATTACAGGATGAATTAAATTAACCCTTTAGAATCAAATTGGCTTCTCAGGAGATATATATGTTAAAGGCATATATAGGCAGTACTACTGAATGAGATCCCTTTAACATATATATCTCCTCAGAAAGCCAGTTTGATTTGTGGGATCTGTGGATGGCACCGTTTAGGGGAGGGGGGGATCTGTGGATGGCACCGTTTAGGGGAGGGGGGGGATCTGTGGATGGCACCGTTTAGGGGAGGGGGGGTGGATCTGTGGATGGCACCGTTTAGGGGAGGGGGGGTGGATCTGTGGATGGCACCGTTTGGGGGAGGGGGGGTGGATCTGTGGATGGCACCGTTTAGGGGAGGGGGGGTGGATCTGTGGATGGCACCGTTTAGGGGAGGGGGGGTGGATCTGTGGATGGCACCGTTTAGGGGAGGGGGGGGATCAGCTCCCTGCTGCTGTGTGCACAAAGCACAGGGCAGCAGGGAGAGTGTAAAGTCCTATTCACCCTAATAGAGCTCTGTTAGGGTGAATATGACAAGGGTTCTATGTTCTAGCCCTTAACCACTTCCCATCTGGGCCCTTTGCCCCCTTCCTGACCAGGCCAAATTTTGCAAAACTGACATATCTCACTTTATGTGGTAATAACTTTGGAACACCTTTATTTATCCAAGTCATTCAGAGATTGTTTTCTCGTGACACATTGTACTTCATGATAGTCATAAATTTGAGTCAAAATATTTCACCTTTATTTATGAAAAAATCCCAAATTTACCCAAAAATTTGAAAAATTCGCAATTTTCTAAATTTCAATTTCTCTGCTTTCAAAACAGAAAGTGATACCTCATAAAATAGTTATTATTTAACATTTCCCATATGTCTACTTTATGTTGGCATCATTTTGGAAATGTCATTTTATTTTTTTAGGACGTTAGAAGGCTTAGAAGTTTAGAAGCAATTCTTCAAATTTGTAAGAAAATTGCCAAAACCCACTTTATAAGGACCAGTTCAGGTCTGAAGTCACTTTGTGGGGCCTACATAGTGGATACCCCCATAAATGACCCCATTGTATAAACTACACCCCTCAAGGTATTCAAAACCGATTTTACAAACTTTGTTAACCCTTTAGGCGTTCCACAAGAATTAAAGGAAAATGGAGATCAAATTTTTAAATTTCACTTTTTTGGCAGATTTTCCATTTTAATCAATTTTTTTTCTTTAACACATCGATGGTTAACAGCCAAACAAAACTCAATATTTATTACCCAGATTCTGCGGTTTACAGAAACACCCCACATGGGCACACGGCAGGGCGCAGAAGGAAAGGAACTCCACATGGTTTTTAGATGCCATGTCCCATTTGAAGCCCCCTGATGCACCCTTACAGTAGAAACTCCCAAGAAGTGACCCCATTTTGGAAACTAGGGGATAAGGTGCCAGTTTTATTAGTACTATTTTTGGGTACATATGATTTTTTGATCATTCATTATAACACTTTATTGGGCAAGGTGACCAAAAAATTGGTTGTTTTAGCACAGTTTCTATTTATTTATTTTTACAGCGTTCACCTGAGGGGTTCAGTCAAGTGACATTTTTATAGAGCAGATTGTTACAGACGTGGCGATACCTAATATGTATACTTTTTCTCATTTATTAAAGTTTTACACAATAATAGCATTTTTGAAACCAAAAAATTATGTTTTAATGTGTCCATGTTCTGAGAGCTATAGTTTTTTTATTTTTTGAGAGATTTTCTTATGTAGGGGCTCATTTTTTGCGGGATGAGGTGACGGTTTTATTGGTACTATTTTGTGGGACATACGCGTTTTTGATCACTTGGTGTTGCACCTTTTGTGATGCAAGGTGACAAAAATTGCTTGTTTTGACACCGTTTTTTTTATTTATTTTTTACGGTGTTCACCCGAAGGGTTAGGTCATGTGATATTTTTATAGAGCTGGTTTTTACGGACGCGGCAATACTAAATATGTCTATTTTATTTTATTTTTTCTATTTATTTTTTTTTTTATTCCTTACTTGGGATTTTTTTTTTTTTACATGTGAACCTTTTTTTTATTTTATTTTTTCAACACTTTATTTTATTTTTATTTTATTTTACACTTTTCGTCCCCCATAAGGTCATACAAGACCTCTGGGGGACATTTACTTCACTTTTTTTTTTTTTTCACTGTTGATCTCTCCTGTAACTGGGGCTGACATAGTAGCCCCAGTTACAGTGGAAATGCACCCCTATAGAGGCTGTACAGCAGCAATCCTGCGCTGTACAGCCTCACAGCAGGGCTGATCGAGGTCTCTGAGAGACCTCACACAGCCCCTGCACTCTCCGGTCCCGGCGGTCACATGACCGCCGGGCCGGAACAGGAAGCGCACAGCGCTTCCTGCTCTGCAGACACAGCGCTCGGTGAGCGCTGTGTCTGCAGCGATCGTGAAGGCAGGGACACCTGGGCACTGTCCCTGCCTTATCTCTGGGTTGCCCTGCTGTCACTGACAGCGGGCAACCCGATCAGCAGCTGCACGATTAGCGTGCAGCTGCTATTTCTGACAGGACGTTTTAAAACGTGCTGTCAGAAATAGACGTCCACCCATAGGACGTTTATATCCTATGGGCGGACGTGAGGCGGTTAAGGAGACTAATCGTTATTAAATAAAAAGTAAAAAAAAGTTTAAACACGCCCCCCCAAATATAGAAAACAATATATCGCAATATATATCGCATATCGCACATGCTTAAAATTATATCGCAATATAGATTTTAGGCCATATCGCCCACCCCTACTGTGGTCCCTCCCCTTTTGGACTGCTTTTGAACGTCCCAAGGTCTTCTGTGTCCCCCAAGGAAACTGGGCGAGAAAACGAGATTTTTGTATAACTTACCAGTAAAATCTCTTTCTCGCTCTTTCCTTGGGGGACACAGCACCCACCCATTCATTGTTTTTCTCTACGCGGTTTCCGAGTTTTTTGTTACCCGTTGGGTAGTTGGTTCCTTGTTGGACTTTGCCTTTTCTCACTACTTGGACACGCAACTGGCAGTCTCTCTCTCCAGGCTGAGGGTATAGCTGTGGAGGAGGGGCTTAACAGTTTTCACTTAGTGTCACGCCTCCTATGGAGATGAGCTATACCCAAGGTCTTCTGTGTCCCCCAAGGAAAGAGCGAGAAAGAGATTTTACTGGTAAGTTATACAAAAATCTTGTTTTCCCCGAACTTCGTACAGTATTGGACCGAAGTTTTATGCGAATCGACTTTGGATGTTTCATCCAAAGTTGATTCGCTCATCCCTAGTCACATGGCCTAGGTGCAACTCAGCTCTACTGGAGTCAATAGGGATGAACTGCTGTACTATGTACAGCCTTTGTGCTTGGAACCTCCTCAGATGCCGCATTCAACTCTGATTGTGGACTCAGAGTCACATTGATGCCCTTCAGTTTTTTTTTGTTTTTAAAAGGTATATACTTCATGCATTTGATTGCGTAGAGGATGTGGCAGCCATTTTAGTTGAAAAAAAATGCACCAAATCTCGCGTTGCACAAGATTTAGCGCGTTTTCTTCACTCAAGATGGACGCGATGGCCTCTCAGCGATCAAGTGAATGAGGGGAGTATGTTTGTTTTTGTTTTTTCCACTACCATTTCAGGAAAAATGTATTATTTACCACAAAGCGCGAGGAAATTCACCTTTGTGACAAATAGAATTTTTTACTGAAACTTGGGTCGAAGCCCACTTTAGATACTTCGATTCACTCGACACTAGTCATTTACTCTGGAGTAACTTTGTACACCCCTAACAGCGCAATGCAGTTCAGTATTTCGCAGTATTATGGCTGGCTGCCAGTTATTTTGGTATGGTGGGACATATAGTTTCACAATAGAGTTGTGTAATAATTGACACATCACATATTCCTCTCAGGGCTGCAAATGGATGATACAGCAGCTACGGCAGTACCTGACGGCCAAACATGGCCCCTCGGCGGTGGAGACCCTCTTTCAGAACATTGACAATATCTTTATCAAGAGCCTGCAGAGCGTCCAGAAAATCATCATCAACGACAAGCACTGCTTTGAACTGTATGGATACGACATCCTGCTGGACGAGGACCTGAAACCGTGAGCAGCAGCTGCTTCTACGTAGAGGGGTTAATCTTTATGGTGGTCATGATGTTAAAAAAAAAAAAGGGGGGGGGGGGCGTAGCATTGTACATAGGACATATCCCCTAGATTTTGGTTTGTTTGTTTTTTAAGGCTGCACTAGTGAGACCACAGTGGACCCGTCACAATGTCAGACAACACATGTAATGAGAAACAAAATACACATTTACTATCGATGAAACATTGTACAAACATTGGTTCTGCGGTTACCACAGAAATAGCGACCACAGATACCGGTCATCGTTACACAATTCGTACAGTTCTGCGCTCAGAATTGCCACCATCTTCTGATAGTCTTGCTGTTTTCACAGGTGGCTGCTGGAAGTTAACGCTTCTCCCTCTCTGACCGCCAGCAGTCAAGAAGATTATGACCTGAAATGCCGACTCTTGGAGGATACCCTGCACGTGGTGGACATGGAAGGAAGGTGAGACACGTGCACACAGTTAAAAGACATATTACATGGTGAACAAGGGAAACAAAATATTCTGTGACGGGGAAATATCTCTGCTTGCTGTCCATGAATAAAAACATTTTACAGGCTAAAAATCTATCCTGGCCATAAGCCGCTCAAACAGCTGCACTTTGTTGCTATGTATCAGGATAAGTTAAAACCTAGAATCCAGTATGGTGGTGGGAGAAGCGTTTCGAGCTCTCAGAAGATTACCTACAATGTTAGGACTCATGCACCCATTCATTTCTATGAAGCCCCAAGAAATGCACATGGATGTCATACGTGTGATGTCTGCATCCGTGCTGAAAATTATAGAACATGTCCTTTTTGCGGACAAGAATGGGCATTTCTACAATGGTGGCTGAGAACCGTGCGCAGTGCACACAGCCGTTATCTGTAATTTATGGATACGCGGTTTGGGGACCGCAAAAACGGATATGGTTCCGTGCGGGAGCCATTACCTTGTAACAAAACCCCAGCTGTGTGAACTGGAACAGGATTGTTTTTCAGCCCTATGGGTGCTAAAAGGGTTGTCTTGCCTTGAAGCAAACAAACCCTATGGTCCTCCCCTGTACATAAAAAAAACATACCTTTCTGCAGTCCCAACGGTGCTCCATTCCTAGATGCTTCTGGTCCCCGCAGGACTGGCTTGTTCCTGTGCCAGATGCAGCCAATCAGAGCTGTTCGTAGTCACCAAGCCGCTTCCTGGTCCTGTGCGGTCAGGAAGTGGCCAGGAATGGAGGGTTTTTTTATGTTCAAGGGGACGAACATACCTTACCAGGCCGCACAAACCTTTTAAACAAAAATGCTCCCATTCAGTAATAGCAAGCAGAGATACTGAAAATGCTGAAGGATTTGGCACATAACGTAGTAGAACTTTTTATATAAAGTAATTACGCCTCGTTCATGCCAAACGGGGAAATGTGTTTTCTGTAGGCTAACAGGGAAGGAGAGGCGGGTCGGGGGCTTTGACCTCATGTGGAATGACTGCCCTGTATCCCGGGATGACGGACAGCTAGACAGCGTCAGCAATGGAACCTTTATGGCGAACACACACTTAGGTGAGAGGCAGCCCGTACTTAAAATGCATGGTCACATCCCACTCTTCCCCTGACACCGCATTGAATTATTTACCCCTCTCCACCCCCAGGCTGCATCAACGACAGAAAGAAGAACCTGAGACAACTAATGAAAACTGCCAGCAAGAAACCGCCAACCGCTCAATAAACTCAAGCCATATCCGCCATCTTGACAACTGCATTGTATTTACGGGGCTGGGGCCAGGTTGACGAATGGTTGCTATGGGCAACAGTCGGGTAAATTATAAAAATAACGGCTGCCGTTTCATGGTCCTAAAATACCAATACATCTGACGGCTTCCTAACGGTTTTCGGGTGCGGACTGATTTGTGCACCAGGTTGAACTACATTTTCGATGCGAAAACTAATTCAGCAGCTGCACTGAGCGTCACTTACACAAGGTCTTCTTTCTTTACATTCAGCCTTTCAAAACTTTATTGATCGCCTTGATTTCGTCCGGATCCAGCGGTGCCAGGCTAAAGCCCTTCAGCTCTGGCTGCCCTACGGATACAAAAAAGAAACCCATAAATGTCGCTAATGAAAGGGGGGGGGAGGGTTCCCACGAACGACCTGAGGTTTACTGGTGATCTACAGACAAGGAGAGGCACGGAACACACAGATCATGTCTCCCCAGCATTTACCTTGCGCCTCATATAGCTGGTTCACCTTCACTTTTAACTGCGAGCGAAGGTTTTGGATTTCTGCCTCCAACTGTTCCTGATCTGTAAGACGGGATATTAAGCTGGTGTTATCATCCCAAACCAGTCATCCACTATTAACCCTCACTGCCCCAGGCCCATGACACTCACCCCGATGAATCATCTCCTTGGTTTTATCTATCGGAAGGTTTATGAACATGTCACCGAAGCAAACGGTCACGGGACCTGCGGACACAAAAGAGGGATATTACCGACCTGCAGAGGAGGACAGTAGTGGCAATTCATCAATGAGCCATGAGGCACGGGGTACCTCAAAAAGACAAGACCATATGGATTCATGCCTGAGGAAGAAATTGGAATGACCTTGAAACGCGTTGCATGTTACAATACATTTTATAACCTTTGTAATGTAGTAGCAGCACCCTAATGATCTCGCATTTTCTACAGCCCTTGTGGATTTATCCAGGGAAATTTTTATAACCCAGCGCCGATTGCCTGAAAATAATGCTAATCTGCCTTACAATAAAATGAGTCCCATGCTGGATTAGCATTCATTTCCCGGATATTCTGGATTATCGGACTTGCAGACCAAATCTCACCTGATTGACTGGGGTCTCTGCCGAGCGCTCGTAAGGCCTCCCTATTCTGATTCCTTTTAATGTCGAGGTCCACAATCTGAAATATGATGAGAGATTAGACAGTTGTCATCCTGTACCCACCTCCATGAGCCCCCTGAACTGCCTCCAAAGGGTTCCTGTTGCGCCAAAACATCTCCCAGTCACCAGTGATAAACCGTTAGTAGAACACAGACAAGGGGACATAGATCAATGAATGGATTGCTGGGGTTTTCACACCGGGGTGGGTGCCCTTAGCAGGAGGTTTCACCCTAGGTTTTGTGCCTCTATAGGGTACAATGTCCGATCTAGACACCCAGGGGGTTATTTCTCAAGATCAACATTTTCTATGCCAGTCTTGATATTCCTTAACCCCTTCCCGACTGCCATACGGCTATATACGTGCTATTTGCACATGCCCCGTGCAGCTAGCAGGTATATACACGTGCTGGCTGGGATTAAAGCTCTTGCAATCTAGCAGGAGCAGTTTGGGTCCCAGCTGATGGATGCAGCAGGGACCCTGAGGAGAAGACAGGAGCGGTTTATTACCGCTTCTGTTTTCTCCTGTGCCGCCAGCAGGACAGCACTGCACAAGCGCAGGGGGGAGGCAGCAGGAGGTGGCGGAGCCGCGTCCTCTGTTAGTCCCGGCGGAAACGTGACCGCTGGGGGTGTCTGGGGCAGGAGCAGAGTCTAAGGAGACCCTGATCAGCTCTGCCTGTGGGTCATTCCCCCTCAGGGGGCTGTTTGTTTCCACTGTAACTCCAGAGGTCTTTTAATGACCTTCTGTGGGACAGATTATGTCCCCAAAAAAAGAAAAATATAAGTAAAAAAAATAATAAAAAATACAAAATACATATTTTTTTAAATATTAAAAATGCTGTCGCTAACAGAAACCGTCATCATAGTCGCCCCGCTTTTTCAAACCTATACATGCTATATATGAAAACTATCGTCACAAAATAGGTAACCCATTGCAATAATTAAATTGTGTCAGTTTTAATATTTAAGAAATAAAAAGCTATAATAAAAAAAAACACTTTAATAATATCGCAAAAATAAAAAAACAGCTATGGTCACTAAACCACCAGGTGCACAAAATCACAAAAGGTTGCCTGGACATTCAGGCCTTCTTGGGTCCGGTCATGAAAGGGTTAAGAATAATTAAGAGTATCCTTCTTCATTCCTTACGCCAGCTCGTAAATTTCCGTCTTTATTTATGCCAGACAACTGGCTAAAAAAGGTTTTATTACCTATCCACAAGATAGGGTATGACTGTTAGATTGGTGGGGGTCCTACTGCTGGGACCCCCACCGATTTGGAGAACGGGGGACCTGAACCCCATGGAGCCCCCTGAAAATGAATGGTGAGGCAATTTGGGCATGCAAGTAATGGCTCCATTCATTTCTATGGGAATTCCGGAGGTAGTTGAGCGCTGTACTCTTATAGAAATGAATGGAGTGGCTGCATGCATGCCCAACAGGCCTCTCCGTTCATTTCAGGGGGCTCCATGGGATACAGGGTCCCAGCGGTAGGACCCCCACCAATATAACAGAATACCCCTAGCGGTATAATTATATAGGGGCACTCTGCTGGCAGCAACATTGTTTATGAAGCACTCTGCTGCCAGTATCACTACTCGGGGGCACTCTGCTGCCAGTAACACCACTCGGGGGCACTCTGCTGCCAGTAACACCACTCGGGGACACTCTGCTGCCAGTAACACCACTCGGGGGCACTCTGCTGCCAGTAACACCACTCGGGGGCACTCTGCTGCCAGTAACACCACTCGGGGGCACTCTGCTGCCAGTAACACCACTCGGGGGCACTCTGCTGCCAGTAACACCACTCGGGGGCACTCTGCTGCCAGTAACACCACTCGGGGGCACTCTGCTGCCAGTAACACCACTCGGGGGCACTCTGCTGCCAGTAACACCACTCGGGGGCACTCTGCTGCCAGTAACACCACTCGGGGGCACTCTGCTGCCAGTAACACCACTCGGGGGCACTCTGCTGCCAGTAACACCACTCGGGGGCACTCTGCTGCCAGTAACACCACTCGGGGGCACTCTGCTGCCAGTAACACCACTCGGGGGCACTCTGCTGCCAGTAACACCACTCGGGGGCACCCTGCTGGCAGAATTGGCACTCAGCAGGCACAGCTGGTATTTAAGGTGCACCCTGCTGGCTGTTTTGGTATTTAGGGTGACACTATGCTGTCAGCAGTGGTATATAGCGGGGCACTTTGCTAACAGTATTGGTATTCCGAGGGCACTCTGCTGGTAGCATTGTTTTCCAGGGAGGGGTGTACTCTACTGGCAGTATTTTTATGGGGGGGGCTCTGCTAGCACTGTTGATGAAGGCACTTCAGCTGTAGCTTATGTTTATAGAAACGCATAACCTTTCCCCCCTCCATACATGTACATTTGATAGTGTGCGCTGCCCCCCACAGTCCCAATTAGTGGAGGTTTCTCCTAACAGTCCATCTTCTCAGCCTGTCTACAGCATGTGCTATTTCCTGCCACAGTCCATGCTGCACCAGGGTTACCTGCCGCCTGTCCACCAGCACATCCTCGGCTTTCCTCTCCACCTCCTGCAAATAAGCCAGCACTTTCTCCGGCCCCTCATACTGCTCCATGTTATGAACCGGTCTGTGCCCCTAACGCCTCATACAATATACGTCATATTATAAGCGCAGAAACTTCTCGAGACTGCAAATAACCTCGACAAAATGGCGACGGGGACAGATTCAGAAGTTCACTTGAGCCTCTTGTGACAAGTAGAAATGAATTACTATTGATCTTAGGAGGACGTGCGCCATCTATTGGTTAGGAGGCACAATCGTCAACTCTTGACTGAGATGAGATAATTTTATCAGGCATTGCGCCCCCTCGTGGTGAAATATGTTAATAAACCTAAAACCAACGTGGCCGCATGGCAGTTACTGCAGTTACATCAGGGTGAGCTGGGGCATGTAGTTCGGCACCAGTTTTGCATTAGTTGCGTTTTTCCCTGGTTGCTCTCTGGTGGGTTGTTGAATAGATAGATTTGTATGATGGACCTTTCAAGATATAAAGAGTCCCAAATGCCTCATGTGACCCATAACAAGACACCAGTATAATACATAGTAAGTAAGGGCCCTATAGGAAAAGTTAACATGGGCCCCTCCTCCCAGTGACATTTCTAACAAACGTATGATTTAAAAAAAAAAATATATATATATATATATATATATATATATATACGGTATATTTTTTTAATGAAAAAAAGAAAATACACCACTTGGCCGCAATACATTGATAAACGTCTCCCACACAGCGCTGTCTACCGCTTCTCTTCACAATTTGCCACCACTAGAGGAAGCTCAGTGCATAGAATTTTATACTTATCATTAACCCATTCCCACTGTGTGACGTATTATTACGTTACAGAGCGCTGGCGCTTAATGTTCTGTGCCATAATAGTTCATCGTGGTGATGGTGCGGGCTCAGGAGCTGGCTCTGCCCCACTGCTTATGGGTGCTGTCTGTATTATATAGCAGGCACCAAGCTTTCACTGCCGGCACTTTAACCCCTCATATGCCGCTGCCAATAGTGACCACAGCATCTGAGCGGCTAGATGGAGGAAACCTCTGTCCTATCGGTATCCCAAGAACGCAAATGCGGGGAGCAGAATGCATGGCATGGCAGCCAGGGGCCTTCTGAAGGGCCTCAGCCTGTCACGTCCTGGCCGCTAATACATCCTGCCCATCAGAATGACTGTGCACAGTAATACAGAAGGATTACAGTATATAGTACAAGCGATCAAAAGGTCTCACTTCAGCAAATGGAATTTATCACGTAGAGAAAGTCAATACAAGGCACTTACTAATGTATTGTAATTATCCATATTGCCTCCTTTGCTGGCTGGATTCATTTTCCCATCACATTATACACTGCTCGTTTCCATGGTTACAACCACCCTACAATCAATCTGTGGTGGCCGTGCTTGCACACTACAGGAAAAAGCACCAGGTAGTACTGATGGATGCAGGCCGATAAGGCCTCTTTCACACTACCGTTTTTTTTTTTTTTTGTTTTGCGGGCCGTTTTTTGCGTTCCGTATACGGTCTGTATACACTGCGTGCAGAATTATTAGGCAAATGAGTATTTTGACCACATCATCCTCTTCATGCATGTTGTCTTACTCCAAGCTGTATAGGCTCGAAAGCCTACTACCAATTAAGCATATTAGGTGATGTGCATCTCTGTAATGAGAAGGGGTGTGGTCTAATGACATCAACACCCTGTATTAGGTGTGCATAATTATTAGGCAACTTCCTTTCCTTTGGCAAAATGGGTCAAAAGAAGGACTTGACAGGCTCAGAAAAGTCAAAAATAGTGAGATATCTTGCAGAGGGATGCAGCACTCTTAAAATTGCAAAGCTTCTGAAGCGTGATCATCGAACAATCAAGCGTTTCATTCAAAATAGTCAACAGGGTCGCAAGAAGCGTGTGGAAAAACCAAGGCGCAAAATAACTGCCCATGAACTGAGAAAAGTCAAGCGTGCAGCTGCCAAGATGCCACTTGCCACCAGTTTGGCCATATTTCAGAGCTGCAACATCACTGGAGTGCCCAAAAGCACAAGGTGTGCAATACTCAGAGACATGGCCAAGGTAAGAAAGGCTGAAAGACGACCACCACTGAACAAGACACACAAGCTGAAACGTCAAGACTGGGCCAAGAAATATCTCAAGACTGATTTTTCTAAGGTTTTATGGACTGATGAAATGAGAGTGAGTCTTGATGGGCCAGATGGATGGGCCCGTGGCTGGATTGGTAAAGGGCAGAGAGCTCCAGTCCGACTCAGACGCCAGCAAGGTGGAGGTGGAGTACTGGTTTGGGCTGGTATCATCAAAGATGAGCTTGTGGGGCCTTTTCGGGTTGAGGATGGAGTCAAGCTCAAATCCCAGTCCTACTGCCAGTTTCTGGAAGACACCTTCTTCAAGCAGTGGTACAGGAAGAAGTCTGCATCCTTCAAGAAAAACATGATTTTCATGCAGGACAATGCTCCATCACACGCATCCAAGTACTCCACAGCGTGGCTGGCAAGAAAGGGTATAAAAGAAGAAAATCTAATGACATGGCCTCCTTGTTCACCTGATCTGAACCCCATTGAGAACCTGTGGTCCATCATCAAATGTGAGATTTACAAGGAGGGAAAACAGTACACCTCTCTGAACAGTGTCTGGGAGGCTGTGGTTGCTGCTGCACGCAATGTTGATGGTTAACAGATCAAAACACTGACAGAATCCATGGATGGCAGGCTTTTGAGTGTCCTTGCAAAGAAAGGTGGCTATATTGGTCACTGATTTGTTTTTGTTTTGTTTTTAAATGTCAGAAATGTATATTTGTGAATGTTGAGATGTTATATTGGTTTCACTGGTAAAAATAAGTAATTGAAATGGGTATATATTTGTTTTTTGTTAAGTTGCCTAATAATTATGCACAGTAATAGTCACCTGCACACACAGATATCCCCCTAAAATAGCTAAAACTAAAAACAAACTAAAAACTACTTCCAAAAATATTCAGCTTTGATATTAATGAGTTTTTTGGGTTCATTGAGAACATGGTTGTTGTTCAATAATAAAATTAATCCTCAAAAATACAACTTGCCTAATAATTCTGCACTCCCTGTACGGAACCATTCATTTCAATGGTTCCGCAAAAAAAAACGGAATGTACTCCGTATGCATTCCATTTCCGTTCCGTTGAAAGATAGAACATGTCCTATTATTGTATATAACTAAAAGACCGGCACTCTCAACACATGGGACCATATGATTAAATGCAAATCACAATGTTTTATTAATACATATATAAAAGAATAAAAAGATAAAAATATACACTGACACTGGATAATTGTTAGATGGTTTCACACAATATTGTGCTAATCCTACAATGGTATCATAAATCTACAAACATCCAATGTTCAATATTGGTCCGTATTTTGTAAAAAAAGACCGCTGTAGGAAAAAGAAACCATAAATGTTCACATGTAGGTTCCTGGAAGGAAGAAAAAATGGAAGTCCTTTTTGGTTCTGTCCTAAGTGTGGACAGACAGTGCGAGATGGTATTCGCTAGAGTGAAGTCAATATTGTATTATAAATGACTGTCTCTTTTCCATATAAGTATCGCTTAGCGATTAGCAATCTAATGCGCCTAGTGATCACCCACTATGTGGGCTTACCTTCCCTTCGTGCCGGTCAGTCGGTCAGGTTCCTCGGGGCTCGCTGGAAGCCGGCGTCCCGGCTGTTGCGCTGTCAGCGTCCCACGTGGATTTGGAGGAAAAGTTTGTCGCTCCGGAAATGACGTGTCGGCATGTAGGATGGTATTCAGTAGTTTGCTCAGGCTCGGCTGTTCGTTGTGACGGCTGAGGTAAAACTTACAGTGCACTGTAGTTGAAGTTTTTACTTCTCACAGATGGGTCATATTCTGATCTCCGATTTGGATCTCTTAGTACAAAACGCGTTTCGGGAAACACTCTTCCCTTCTTCAGTGGTGATGACCCTCCTTCATGTCTGATTGGTTTTTATACCCTCCATTGGTAATTGCCAAAAACAGACATGGAATCTGTCCATTTTTTTCTTTGTCCATTTTTAGTCATTTACAACATAATTGTTTGATATCTATTGTCTTTCACATCTCTTTTCTACATAGTTCTTTTCATGTGTTCGGTATTTTTTCATTTTTTCACTTGCGGTTGTATTGCGTTTTTAGTGCGTTTTATTTTTGACATATGCGTTTTTTTGTCAGAAGTTGCAATTTACCCTATAGTACAAAATCCATAAAGGGTTTTATTGCACGGACCATGGTTAGTCTTATATATCATTTGTTATGATCTATTATGTGTATATGTGCAGATGAGCATATATTTACATCTAACAATATATTTAAAATATTTCCATCCCTTTTTATTCTCGATGTTTAGAAATTGGGGACATAAAAACAAAAAAACAAGATAAAATTGTGAGTTGCTGATGTAATACATTGTGAATCTTCATATTTTGTTGATTTATTATATATCAACATGCAACATTATATATATTTCTATCTATATATTTTGTCCTAGAATATAAAGGACATACCTTGATACTATTCGGTGGTTTATGATATGATAAAGATACAGCCGCAAATTAATGCGGATGTACCTATAAGTTTTGCTTTGTATCTTATTTGCAAAATTTTAAGAAATGGTTTCCTGGGACATTTCTTTCTTTCCCAAGAAACATTTTGTTTGGATGGAAGAAAGATACGTGCGCCTTTCCCCAAGGGAGGGTCGCAGTGCTGGTAAACAGCCAAACATGCGACTCTCCATTGGAAAAAAGGCGAACGACCCATAAACTCAAAGGAAGCCAAAAATCTCTAGGTCAGCATTTAGTCCCTTAGGTATGAGACTTCCAAAGTCATACAGTATATTCTTTTCGACTCTGCCCTTGACATTTTTTCAATGTGGTTACCTCCTCTCCAATCGTGATCTAGCTGTTCCAGCGCTGAGAAGGACAGGCCCTCACAGTTTTTGTTGTGGACCTCTGTCACGGCTGAGGATGGGGGAAATCCTCAGCCGTGTGAAGCCTGTAGATGTTATGGCTGCTTGGCCATGAAGACAGGATTAGGGAGCAGGTCACCTCCTAAAGGCATCCCTAACCTGACCCTGACTCCTAGCTACATGAGCCAACCTTGATGGTAGGAGGGCTCATGCTCCAGAACCTAGAAGTCCCTGCTAGCCCTCAAGATGGCCCTAAACTAGGAGCTGAGTAAGACAACCCACTCCTCCTAGACACGGAGGAGCAGGAGTCTCAACGGCCAAGCTGCTGGAAAAGGGGAAACATAAAAAGCTCTATGGATATGGCAGGTGAACAAAGAGTTCCACCTACCTGCCACAGCCTTGCTGACTGGATCCCTGTGTTAGCAGGGTGCAGATCACAAACGCATCCCCACACAGGGACCCAGATCCATAGCTGCACAAGATCACAACAAAACATCAAACGGACATCACACATAACTAGAAATAAACTTAATGAGACATTATGGTTATGACCACAGGGGTGGCTCTTACTGGCAGGTAGTAAAGACAGGAGGCTGCTTTCAGCTAAGCATGGCTGAAGCAACCTGCAGACCTGCAAAAGCAGTGAGGCTTTATAGGCCAAGAAGCCACACCCCACAGTCGGACACACCCAGTGCACACACACACTAGGAAGGAGATTAACCCTTCCAACACCAGGGAAGGGAAAACACCACTTAAAGGAGACGTGCACACAATAACATAAAAAGCAAGTGCACACATACACACATCACACAAAACCGCATGCACAACATAGCAAGCTGCAATGACACAGCTCAGACTGCTACGCTGCCACATACATACTGTTGCTAGCGGCAACCACAGGTGAGGCAAATACCACAGCCCTCACCTGTGATTGACAACCAAAGAAAACCGCTGACAACCGCATGCGGTTCAGGAGTCACGGTCATAGCCATGGCCGTGACAACCTCTTTAAAGTGTCTTGTTCCAGATGTGAACATTATTTTTATTTGGCGTAAAGATGAAATTAGCCTTTTAGAATTTTTGGATGATCTAAATAACAATATATACAATATACGTTTCACATCTGGACCAAGGACAGAAACAGTAGATTTTCTAGACATCCAGATCACTAAAAACGGAAATAAATATGTCTGCAACACATATCGCAAACCTACAACCAAAAATGGATTTATACTTTTTTCAAGTTGTCACTTGCCGAATTGGCTTACCAACATTCCTTTCGGACAGTTTCGCCGCATTAGGAGAAACTGTACGGAAGATAGCCAATTCGAAAAGGAAGCTTCTATAATGAAAACACAATTTAGAGAAAAACTCTACCCAGAAAAAATACTGGGAGAGGCACTTGATAAAGTACGAAAATTAGACCGAAAAACCTTTTTTGATGAAGTTAAGACACAAAAACAAAATCAAAATTCCGAATTTAGAATGATCCTACCATATAGCGTCCGCTCCAAACAAATAAATGGAATCATTAAACGTCATTGGCACCATTTCTTCCAAGACAAGATAATAGACCCACTAATACCAATAAATCCCCTCATAACATATACCAAGGCACCAAATCTAGGGATCCAAATAGCACCAACTGTTAAAAAAAAGGGCAAAAAAACAATAAATCAAAGCTGGTTGAAACCTGATGGTTTCTTTAGATGCGGATCCTGTATTGGTTGTAGAAAAACCAAATTTCCTAAAAAAACTATAAAAGTCTCCTCAACTCAGAATTTGTTCTCAATGACAATTAAGGGCCTCTTAACATGTAATTCCTCCAGCGTGATCTATTTGATCCAGTGCCCATGCACTAAACAATATATTGGGGGGACAAAACGACAACTTAAAGTACGAATATCGGAACATCTTAATAATATAGCTAAGGGCTGTGAAAATAATGCCCTATCAAGACACTTTAAAGAGGTCCACAACAAAAACTGTGAGGGCCTGTCCTTCTCAGCGCTGGAACAGATAGATCACGATTGGAGAGGAGGTAACCACATTGAAAAAATGTCAAGGGCAGAGTCGAAAAGAATATATGACTTTGGAAGTCTCATACCTAAGGGACTAAATGCTGACCTAGAGATTTTTGGCTTCCTTTGAGTTTATGGGTCGTTCGCCTTTTTTCCAATGGAGAGTCGCATGTTTGGCTGTTTACCAGCACTGCGACCCTCCCTTGGGGAAAGGCGCACGTATCTTTCTTCCATCCAAACAAAATGTTTCTTGGGAAAGAAAGAAATGTCCCAGGAAACCATTTCTTAAAATTTTGCAAATAAGATACAAAGCAAAACTTATAGGTACATCCGCATTAATTTGCGGCTGTATCTTTATCATATCATAAACCACCGAATAGTATCAAGGTATGTCCTTTATATTCTAGGACAAAATATATAGATAGAAATATATATAATGTTGCATGTTGATATATAATAAATCAACAAAATATGAAGATTCACAATGTATTACATCAGCAACTCACAATTTTATCTTGTTTTTATGTTTTTATGTCCCCAATTTCTAAACATCGAGAATAAAAAGGGATGGAAATATTTTTAATATATTGTTAGATGTAAATATATGCTCATCTGCACATATACACATAATAGATCATAACAAATGATATATAAGACTAACCATGGTCCGTGCAATAAAACCCTTTATGGATTTTGTACTATAGGGTAAATTGCAACTTCTGACAAAAAAAACGCATATGTCAAAAATAAAACGCACTAAAAACGCAATACAACCGCAAGTGAAAAAATGAAAAAATACCGAACACATGAAAAGAACTATGTAGAAAAGAGATGTGAAAGACAATAGATATCAAACAATTATGTTGTAAATGACTAAAAATGGACAAAGAAAAAAATGGACAGATTCCATGTCTGTTTTTGGCAATTACCAATGGAGGGTATAAAAACCAATCAGACATGAAGGAGGGTCATCACCACTGAAGAAGGGAAGAGTGTTTCCCGAAACGCGTTTGGTACTAAGAGATCCAAATTGGAGATCAGAATGTGACCCATCTGTGAGAAGTAAAAACTTCAACTACAGTGCACTGTAAGTTTTACCTCAGCCGTCACAACGAACAGCCGAGCCTGAGCAAACTACTGAATACCATCCTACATGCCGACACGTCATTTCCGGAGCGACAAACTTTTCCTCCAAATCCACGTGGGACGCTGACAGCGCAACAGCCGGGACGCCGGCTTCCAGCGAGCCCCGAGGAACCTGACCGACTGACCGGCACGAAGGGAAGGTAAGCCCACATAGTGGGTGATCACCAGGCGCATTAGATTGCTAATCGCTAAGCGATACTTATATGGAAAAGAGACAGTCATTTATAATACAATATTGACTTCACTCTAGCGAATACCATCTCGCACTGTCTGTCCACACTTAGGACAGAACCAAAAAGGACTTCCATTTTTTCTTCCTTCCAGGAACCTACATGTGAACATTTATGGTTTCTTTTTCCTACAGCGGTCTTTTTTTACAAAATACGGACCAATATTGAACATTGGATGTTTGTAGATTTATGATACCATTGTAGGATTAGCACAATATTGTGTGAAACCATCTAACAATTATCCAGTGTCAGTGTATATTTTTATCTTTTTATTCTTTTATATATGTATTAATAAAACATTGTGATTTGCATTTAATCATATGGTCCCATGTGTTGAGAGTGCCGGTCTTTTAGTTATATACGTTTTCTTGCATTTGTGAAGGGTGAATCATTTTAGACCAGAGCACCTCTTTTTGGCTGTGAGAGGGTGAGCTATTTCCCTTTTTCTATCTTGTTATGTCCTATTATTGCCCGCAAATCACGTTTCGTGGCTCCATTCAATTCAATTGGTCCGCAAAAAAAACGGAACACATACGGAAATGCATCCGTATGTCTTCCGTATCTGTTCCGTTTTTGCGGAACCATCTATTCAAAATGTTATGCCCAGCCCAATTTTATCTATGTAATTACTGTCTACTGTATATGCCATATGGAAAAACGGAACGGAAATGGAAACACAACGGAAACCAAAAAACGGAACAATGGATCCCTGAAAAACAGACCGCAAAACACTGAAATAGCCATACGGTCGTGTGAAAGAGGCCTAATGCTGATAACCGATGAAGGATTTTGACTTTTTGTTTGATATTCATTAACCGCCTCCGGACCGCCTAACGCAGGATCGCGTTCCGGAGGCGCCTGACTCAGGCACAATCACGCATCTACGCGTCATCTCGCGAGAGGCGAGATTTCCTGTGAACGCGCGCACACAGGCACGCGCGTTCACAGGAACTGCAGGTAATCGAGTGGATCTGCAGCCTGCCAGCGGCGATCATTCGCTGGCAGGCTGTAGATCCGATTTTTTTAACCCC
This sequence comes from Bufo bufo, assembly GCF_905171765.1. Classification (NCBI taxonomy): domain Eukaryota; kingdom Metazoa; phylum Chordata; class Amphibia; order Anura; family Bufonidae; genus Bufo; species Bufo bufo. Next base: position 134,772,756 of record NC_053394.1, on the reverse strand, counting down.
TTAAAGGTATGGGGTGTATTTTTACATATACCCATGCTGGGTGAGATAAATATCTCTGTCAAATGACAACTTTGTATAAAAAAATGGGAAAAGTTGTCTTTTAGAAAGATATTTCTCTCACCCAGCATAGGTATATGTAAAAAGACACCCCAAAACACATTGCCCAACTTCTCCTGAGTACGGCGATACCACATGTGTGACACTTTTTTGCAGCCTAGGTGGGCAAAGGGGCCCACATTCTAAAGAGCACCTTCAGGATTTCACAGGACATTTTTTACACATTTAAATTTCAAACTACTTCTCACGCATTAGGGCCCCTAAAATGCCAGGGCAGTATAACTACCCCACAAGTGACCCCATTTTGGAAAGAAGACACCCCAAGGTATTTCGTGATGGGCATAGTGAGTTCATGGAAGTTTTTATTTTTTGTCACAAGTTAGTGGAATATGAGACTTTGTAAGGAAAAAAAAAAATCATAATTTTCCACTAACTTGTGACAAAAAATAAAAAGTTCTATGAACTCACTATGCCCATCAGCGAATACCTTAGGGTGTTTACTTTCCGAAATGGGGTCATTTGTGGGGTTTTTATACTGTCTGGGCATTGTAGAACCTCAGGAAACATGACAGGTGCTCAGAAAGTCAGAGCTGCTTCAAAAAGCGGAAATTCACATTTTTGTACCATAGTTTGTAAATGCTATAACTTTTACCCAAACCATTTTTCTTTACCCATTTTTTTTTATCGAAGACATGTAGAACAATAAATGTAGAGAAAAATTTATATAGAAATGTAGTTTTTTTAAAAAAAATTTACAACTGAAAGTGAAAAATGTAATTTTTTTGCAAAAATTTTGGTAAATTTAGATTAATAACAGAAAAAGTAAAAATGTTAGCAGCAATGAAATACCACCAAATGAAAGCTCTATTAGTGAGAAGAAAAGGAGGTAAAATTCATTTGGGTGGTAAGTTGCATGACCGAGCAATAAACCGTGAAAGTAGTGTAGGGCAGAATTGTAAAAAGTGGTCTGGTCATTAAGGGGGTTTAAGCTAGGGGAGCTGAGGCGGTTAAAGGTAAAGTTTTATGTTTGCACTGTCAGTGATAGTGTTTTTTGTATAAGAGGAACACTATTATCCAGGGCCGTCTTTAACGCGGGACAAAAGGGGAAGCTGCCTGGGCCCAGTTGCTTCTGGGGGGCCCAAGGCAGCTGCCTCTTGAGCCCCGCTGGCCACTGGTGACGTGGGGGACAGTGGCAGGGCACAGGGAGATGAGCGCTTCCATTGTGGAAGCGCTCATCTCCATAGTCATCTGTATCGCCATCCTCAGGACAGCGATACAGATGGAAGTGCTGCGGCAGGGGAGGGAGAGGCGTCTCTAGGCCTGCAGCCTATCAGAGGCCGGATGACGTCATCGTGCCGCCTGAGCTGTACAGCGCGGGACACAGGCCGGAAGAGGCCTGCATCACATCGCTGCCAGCCTGATGGAGGTAAGTAGAAGTGTTTATTTTTTTTTATGTGGTACTACTACTGGCACATGATTGGGGGGCGTCTATGGGGGCACCTGTTACTGGCACATGATTAGGAGGCATCTATGGGGGTACCTGTTACTGGCACATGATTGGGGGGCATCTATAGGGGCACCTGTTACTGGCACATGATTGAGGGGCATCTATGGGGGCACTTGTTACTGGCACATGATTGGGGGGCATCTATGGGGCACTTGTTACTGGCACATGATTGTGGGGCATCTATGGGGGCACTTGGTATTGGCACATGATTGGGGGGCATCTATGGGGTACTTGTTACTGGCACATGATTGGGGGGGCATCTATGGGGGTACTTGTTACTGGCACATGATTGGGGGGCATCTATGGGGGTACTTGTTACTGGCACATGTTTTGGGGGCATCTATGGGGACACTTGTTACTGGCACATTATTGGCGGGCATCTATGGGGGCACATCTTACTGGCACATTAAGGGCAGGGTGTGACCGAGGGGCCGACACGCAGCCACTGGTAGTACACTTTTATTCTTTTTTGTCAGTTTACTTTTGGCTGCCAGCTTGTGGATTCTTGTACCTAGTTTCTTTGAAACAGGTTTATTTAATACTTGTGTTTTGCCTCTTGCTGGCAGACTTGTTTATCATTATTATCACTAGAATTATTTTCACTTTATTTTTAGCCAGAATCTTTGCTGTGGCCGACCCCTCGGCCCTCCCCTGGGTCCATCAGTCCTTTACTGTCTGTTCTTATCTGCTGCTTACTCCAGTATTTAATTATGCTGCTCTATATGTTTGATATCATTCTTTAATAAAAAAAAAATTGCTTAGATATTTGCCCTGTGTACCACAGTCTGCTGTTGCAGATATTTTTTTATGATATCATCTTTAATAAATTACTTAGTTTGTAAAATACCTATGTGTGGAGGTGTCAAATGTTTGTTTGGTTTAGTGGCACATTATTGGTGGCACTTTTTACTGGCACATTATTCGGGGCACTATGGGGGCATCTACTGAGGCCACAAAGAAGGGGTATTTTATATGGGGGTCTCTTTATAGGGGTATTTTATACTGGGGCACATTATGGTGGGTACTATGGGGAAGGGGAGAAAGGAGTACTATGGGGGACACTAAGAAGGGGTATTTTATACTTGCAAATTATGGGGGACACTGAGGGCATCTACCGGGGCACTATATATGGGGCATTTTATACTGGTACATTATGGGGGGCACTAGGAAGAAGGAGGGAGAGGAGCACTATGGGGCATTTACTGGGGGCACTATATAGGGGTATTTTATACTGGCACATTATAGGGGCACTATGGGGACTAAACTGGGGGCATTAAAATGAGATATTTTATGCACTGGCACATTATAAGGAGAATTATTACTACTGGGGGGCATTATGATGGGCTTTATTACTACTGGGGGTCTATGGGGAACATGATTACTAGTATGGGCACTATGGCAGCATTATTACTTCTGGGGCACAGTGGGGACATGTTGGGGGCACTGTAAGAGCATTATTACTACCATGTGCGCTCTAGCAGAGGATTATTCCTATTGGTGGGACTTTTGGGAGCACTATTACTGTGGGGGCACCTTGGCACAGTATCAGCTTACCACAATTATTTTTGGGGGACGTTATGTTTACACTATTAGTGTCAGGGGCACTATTTGCTGGGCGCAGTTATTTTAGGGCACTGTGTGCTAAAATGTATTGAAGGGCACTATCTGCATGGTACTAGTGTTATCAGGGGGTTTATCTGTTTCTGCTGTATAGTATTGGGGAGCACGGCGGCACAGTATTGGGGGTGGTACGATGATCTGTCCAGAAGATGGAAGGATGATGGAAAAGTAGTAAACTAAGATTTTGTTTGTCAAACTGCAGAGACGAGAAATGGCTGAAAAATGGTGGTCTGGTCTGAAGGTCTGAAAAGAGAAGATGAGGAAAGAGAACATCTACATCAAAGGAGACCTCACTGGATGTAAGAGGTATGTGTGGCGCTGTATTACCCTGTATGTAGGGGTGGATGGAGGGGTTAGTAGTACAGTACTATCTGCACATTGTAAAAAAAAAAAAAAAAGTAATCTGCAAAATACTATATTTGTGTCAGAAGTTGTGCTTTTTTAATTTTTAGAATAATGATACAGCCATTGCATTTGATACTTTTGTGCTGATTCTTTTCCCCCCCCTCTATATTAAGGGACACTATAGTCACCAGAACCACAGCAGCTAAACGTAGTAGTTCTGGTGTCTATAGCATATCTCTGCAAGCTTTTTAATGTCAACACTGCCTTTTCAGAAAAAAAGCAGTATTTACATTACTGCCAAGGAACATCTCTAGTGGCCACTCATCATTATTAAAGTTTACTACTCTACGAGGTGTGTGGATTTTTTTTTTTCTGTGTGTTGTGGTGGAGGGCGTGATTGCATACTAGGGTGTGGGAAGGCGGGATCCAGGGGGCCCAAGTAAATTCTTGCCCAGGGTCCAATCAATATTAAAGACGGCCCTGCTATTATCAAGTTATTCGTGATATTTCAGTGATTTGTGATTGTAGGCTTGCTCAGATCCTTCTTCTCTCCATGTAATCCCAGACAGACTGGATAATGTTGAGATCAGGGCTCTGTGGAAGCCATATCATCACTTCCAGGACTCATAGTTTAATGACATTGGCTGTATGTTTGGGGTAGTGGTCCTGCTGCAGAATAAGTTTGGTGCCAATCAGACTCCTCCCTGATGGTATTGTATGATGGATAAGTATCTGCCTGTATTTCTCAGCATTGCGGACACCATTAATCCTGACCAAATCCTCAACTCTATTGGCTGAAATGCAGCCCCAAGCTCCGTACAGGTTGTGTATCCCAGTGGTGGCGAACCTATGGCACGGGTGCCAGAGGCGGCACTCAGAGCCCTCTATGTGGGTACCCGTACCCTGGAAAAAGTGTATGGTATACGAATATGCCTTAGACTTTTTCTGCCATTCATCAGTGCAGGGCGCACTATTAATGGCACAGGCAGCGAATTGAATGTAGGCAGGCTATTATAGCTAAATGATAAAGTACATGGAAGATATACTATATTGTACTGTAGTATTCAGGTTACATTGCCATGTTGGCACTTTGCGATATATAAGTGGGTTTTGGGTTGCAGTTTGGGGACTCTGTCTTTAAAATTTTTGCCATCACTGTGCTATCCCCTTGTTTTTATGTGTTTTACATGTAAAACATGCCCAAGTCCATGACGGGAACGAGCCTCCCTAGCATCACCCGCTATGCTAGGGAGGCTCATCCCCATCACCACCTTCTATTGGCTGCTGCCCCTAACGCTGCGGCAGCCGTGCAGGGCGCAGGAGCTATGCGGATGCCGGGGAGCAGGGTAAGTATATTCTATGAGGGGCATTGGGGGGCATGTTTCACACGATGGATAACCTCTTTAATGGTTGTCTGAGAAATGTTCTGTCACACTGAATGCACTTGGGCACGCAAATCATCAAGATCTGCTGCTAGCAGCTCCCTTTGCAATTGTTGGCCAATGATGTCCCAGATGTGTTAGATGTGAGACAAGTCCGGAGACACTGCCAGCCATGGCAGCATGGCCTGCAGACCACACAGGCTGCTTACTGTGTTGGGGCAAAACCCCCTACCTCTATGATTGTCGGGGTCCCAATTAAAGTGTCCTTATGAGCGCTCAGAGAGCTGACACAGACACACAGCTGAATCAGATTCTCTCTACTTTATTCCACACAAGTATACATCTTTATAACACTACAAATAAACATAGACAAATCAGGCACCCAAGGGGGTGGAAAATCGAAACTAGTGATTTGATTGGTTATTCATATACTGTAAGGCAATACTTCCGCACTATACTAACAGAATTCTAATAATTAAAAAGTTTCTGCAGCATCTTTTCTCAAGGTTAGTATTTGTTAGCATATCCCGAAACTCAGAAATACATAACTCTCTCTTGTATGTCATGATAAGGGAGCGAGGTAGCTGCTACCTTGGCCTTGTAGCTATCTATACACAGAAACTGGCATGTCTTCATAGCTGGCTCAGTAATTTTCCACATATGCACAAGATGGAGAACATATTTATACAAAATGGATTCTCATCCCTCACAATTTCCCCATTTTGAGATATCTTGAAACTGATATCTTAACTCAGAGATACTTCAGGTGGAATAGGTCCAACTGCCAGCCGGAGGCCAGATTCCCTCCGAGGTATCAATGCAGTTCCCAAAACCTCTCAATAGTCCTGGTAGTTTCTCCTTTTGGTACAGAATCAGTTGGCGCACATAAACATAAGCTTAATCACAGCATATACTACTATTATAATCAACACTACTTTGCATTATTGTTTGTAAAATTCCGGCCAACCTCCCACTGTGGCATCTTTCTGGGCGGTCACATTTGCTTGCCACCAGGGAGCCTCCACCCACCCTGCTATGGGGAGAGGTACTGCAGTGGAATTATACTTTTGATCATCAGGCCCTGGTCTTCTTTGTAAGACAAACTGCCAACAAGACATATACAGTCGTGGCCAAAAGTTTTGAGAATTACATAAATATTGGAAATTGGAAAAGTTGCTGCTTAAGTTTTTATAATAGCAATTTGCATATACTCCAGAATGTTATGAAGAGTGATCAGATGAATTGCATAGTCCTTCTTTGCCATGAAAATTAACTTAATCCCAAAAAAAACTTTCCACTGCATTTCATTGCTGTCATTAAAGGACCTGCTGAGATCATTTCAGTAATCGTCTTGTTAACTCAGGTGAGAATGTTGACGAGCACAAGGCTGGAGATCATTATGTCAGGCTGATTGGGTTAAAATGGCAGACTTGACATGTTAAAAGGAGGGTGATGCTTGAAATCATTGTTCTTCCATTGTTAACCATGGTGACCTGCAAAGAAATGCGTGCAGCCATCATTGCGTTGCATAAAAATGGCTTCACAGGCAAGGATATTGTGGCTACTAAGATTGCACCTCAATCAACAATTTATAGGATCATCAAGAACTTCAAGGAAAGAGGTTCAATTCTTGTTAAGAAGGCTTCAGGGCGTCCAAGAAAGTCCAGCAAAATCGTCTCCTAAAGAGGATTCAGCTGTGGGATCGGAGTGCCACCAGTGCAGAGCTTGCTCAGGAATGGCAGCAGGCAGGTGTGAGCGCATCTGCACGCACAGTGAGGCGAAAACTTTTGGAAGATGGCCTGGTGTCAAGAAGGGCAGCAAAGAAGCCACTTCTCTCCAAAAAAAACCATCAGGAACAGATTGATCTTCTGCAGAAAGTATGGTGAATGGACTGCTGAGGACTGGGGCAAAGTCATATTCTCCGATGAAGCCTCTTTCCGATTGTTTGGGGCATCTGGAAAAAGGCTTGTCCGGAGAAGAAAAGGTGAGCGCTACCATCAGTCATGTGTCATGCCAACAGTAAAGCATCCTGAGACCATTCATGTGTGGGGTTGCTTTTCATCCAAGGGAGTGGGCTCACTCACAATTTTGCCCCAAAACACAGTCATGAATAAAGAATGGTACCAAAACACCCTCCAACAGCAACTTCTTCCAACAATCCAACAACAGTTTGGTAAAGAACAATGCATTTTCCAGCACGATGGAGCACCGTGCCATAAGGCAAAAGTGATAACTAAGTGGCTCGGGGACCAAAACGTTGACATTTTGGGTCCATGGCCTGGAAACTCCCCAGATCTTAATCCCATTGGGTTGCTATCAGTCAGGAATTGGCCCAGAAGTTGATTGAGATCATGCCCAGTCGAATTGCAGAGGTCCTGAAAAAGAAGGGCCAACACTGCAAATACCGACTCTTTGCATAAATGTCATGTAATTATCGATAAAAGCCTTTGAAACGTATGAAGTGCGTGTAATTATATTTCACTACATCACAGAAACAACTGAAACAAAGATCTAAAAGCAGTTTAGCAGCAAACTTTGTGAAAACTAATATTTTTGTCATTCTCAAAACTTTTGGCCACGACTGTACAGTAAATAAGTTCTTTAAAAGTCAAAGGGATTGCCAGATAAGGCATAGTTCTTGAACTCACGGGACTGTGAGTATAGATCAAATGGTCCTTAATTTTACTGTCAGTGTCATTGTGTCCTCTAAACAGCACCTGGTGGTGTCGGATAAGGCTACTTTCATACTTGCAGCAGAGTGATCCGTCACCGGAACTGCCTGCTGGGTCCGGCAATATGCATGCAAACGGACAGTATTTGTAGACGGATCCGGATCCGTCTTACAAATGCATTGCAAGAACGGATCCGTCTCTCCAGATGTCATTCGGAAAAAACGGATCCGTTATACAGTACAGACCAAAAGTTTGGACACACCTTCTCATTCAAAGAGTTTTCTTTATTTTCATGACTATGAAGGCATCAAAACTATGAATTAACACATGTGGAATTATATACATAACAAACAAGTGTGAAACAACTGAAAATATGTCATATTCTAGGTTTTTCAAAGTAGCCACCTTTTGCTTTGATTACTGCTTTGCACACTCTTGGCATTCTCTTGATAAGCTTCAAGAGGTAGTCCCCTGAAATGGTCTTCCAACAGTTTTGAAGGAGTTCCCAGAGATGCTTAGCACTTGTTGGCCCTTTTGCCTTCACTCTGCGGTCCAGCTCACCCCAAACCATCTCGATTGGGTTCAGGTCCGGTGACTGTGGAGGCCAGGTCATCTGGCGCAGCACCCCATCACTCTCCTTCATGGTCAAATAGCCCTTACTTTCAAAGTTTTCCCAATTTTTCGGCTGACTGACTGACCTTCATTTCTTAAAGTAATGATGGGCACTCGTTTTTCTTTACTTAGCTGCTTTTTTCTTGCCATAATACAAATTCTAACATTCTATTCAGTAGGACTATCAGCTGTGTATCCCCCTAACTTCTCCTCAACGCAACTGATGGTCCCAACCCCATTTATAAGGCAAGAAATCCCACTTATTAAACCTGACAGGGCACACCTGTGAAGTGAAAACCATTTCAGGGGACTACCTCTTGAAGCTCATCAAGAGAATGCCAAGAGTGTGCAAAGCAGTAATCAAAGCAAAAGGTGGCTACTTTGAAGAACCTAGAATATGACATATTTTCAGTTGTTTCACACTTGTTTGTTATGTATATAATTCCACATGTGTTAATTCATAGTTTTGATGCCTTCAGTGTGAATCTACAATTTTCATAGTCATGAAAATAAAGAAAACTCTTTGAATGAGAAGGTGTGTCCAAACTTTTGGTCTGTACTGTATATTTTTTTCATTGCAGTATTTTTAATGCCGGATCCGGCACTAATACATTTCAATGTAAATTAATGCCGGATCCGGCATTTCGGCAACTGATCCGGAATCTTAGACGGAGATAATACCGGGTATTTCCTTGGTCCAAAACGCCGTTCAGTGACTGAACTGAAGACATCCTGAACGGATTTCTCTCCATTCAGAATGCATGGGGATAAAACTGATCAGTGCTTTTCCGGTATTGAGCCCCTATGACGGAACTCAGTGCCGGAAAAGAAAAACGCTAGTGTGAAAGTACCCTAAGTGCATTGTCCCAATCATCCTTCAGTTTTTGGTACAGTGCTATTGTTCCCAGGATTAGGGCGGCCATCAGCAGGAGGATCATCCTCGGTGTCGGAACTTTCTTGCAATGAGAAGCGTGTATCTGGTTGGGCTTTCCTTCAACCTTTACTACTGTATGAGTAGTCAACAGGACTTGGAAAGGACCATCAAATCTTGGATCCAGGCCTTTTCTCACATGTCTTTTTATCACCACCCAGTCTCCTAGTTGCAGACTGTGCGTGCCTGCTACTGAATCTGGAAGGGAAGCAAACACTTGTTTATGGGTGTGCTCAAGCCTCTTTGTAAGGGGCCCACATGTAGCTTGTTAGGCTATCATTGTTCTTTTGCAACTGTGGAAAATACGATCCTAATCTGGGAGCGCTTCCAAACAGAATATCAAATGGGGATAATCCTGTCTGATTCAATAACTTCAGGGACACCATACCTGCATACCAGTTCACTAACCAGCTTCATTGCTGTGTTCTTTGCATTTGCCTTTGCTACTGGGAAGGCTTCCAAACACCGTGAAAAGAGATCAACACACACAAGGACAAATTCATATACTCCTACCTTAGACCTCTTTCACATGACCGTATGGCTTTTTCAGTGTTTTGCGGTCCGTTTTTCACTGATCCGTTGTTCCGTTTTTTTGTTTCCATATACAGTATACAGTAATTACATAGAAAAAATTGGACTGGGCATAAAATATTCAATAGATGACTTGTGGAGGAAAGCATCAATTTGACTGGCCTCTGCTATCTCCTGGGCATGACTGAGGGGGTACTGCTTCACTTGAGGGGGCTGACATCCTAGCCTAAGATACAACGTAGCCGGAGACACAGGGAGTCTTCCAATGTCTGTGTTAGATGTTGCCCACAAATCCTTCGGTACCACCTCAAGAACAGCTTAGTTTACAAGAGTTAATTCTGACGGTTCAGTCTCAGGCAGGGCCAGTGTCGCTATTAAGGGACATAATACTTCCTCTGGGGGTAATCTACATGGGTAGTGCCACCGGGATCAAAGTGAATGTGGGCTCCCAGTGCTTGCAAAACATCAGTCCCTAAAAGAGGTTCTGGCAGGTTTTCTTTAACTAACAATTGGGAAACGGTACTGTCTTTTATCTTTAGTTTAACTGGCTCAGATTCATTGACAAAAACTGTTTCTCCTGTAAAGCCCACAGCCGATACATGCCAAGGGGTTAACTGATGTGGCCGCAAAAAAATCTGGTCTACTACTGTTTTGGCTGCCCCCGTGTCAACCAGGAATGGTACTGCCCTTTGTTTCTGAGTATACAACAATCTACCTTGCACAACTTCTGCTCTCCATCCCTCAGTTTCAACCTCACCAGCTACCTTCATCAATGTATCAACCACTTCTTCACATCCACGATCCTTTATCCAACCACAATGAGTCCTACTGAATCTTCCCCAGACTTGTAGGTTCAGATTCCCATAATTCATCCCTGCCTTCTCCAACACTCTGTCCACATTCTTCAGACCAGGGGCGTTGCTAGGGTCTCAAAGGATCCGGGGGCCCAAGCCCCAATGAATATTGCCCAATTCTCAAAGTCAACCAATCGCCCCCCCCAACCCCTCCCCCTGCAAACTAGCACTGAAGACATTTTACTATACTTGCTATACAGCTACTCTCAGCCGCGCCTCGTCTCTGCAGAGTGTGAAACACAGACATCTTAGCTTCCTCACTTTTCTCTACCCCCCAAATACTATCCTGAAGAAAAATGAGTGCCCCCATAGTAATAGTACTCCTCATAGTCCCACCAATAGTAATTCCCTTCTAGAATGCCCTCATTAGTAATACTACCCCCTACAGTGCCCCCAACAGTGATAGTGCTCCCCAAGAGTGCCTCTATTAGTAGAAGAGCACTCCGGTATTAATAATGTCCTTACAGAGCCCCTAGTAGAAATAAGGCCCCCTATTGTTATCCCAGTGGCAATAAAGCTCTCTACAGACCCCTCAGTAGTAATAAGGCCCCCCTTAATGCTCTTAATAGTAATAATGTGGATCTATAAGTCCCTCCTATAGAGCCCCCAGTAGTAATAAGAACGCTTAATGTCCCTTGGATTTAAAATGTGCCCACAGTGCCCCCAGTATTTATAATACCCCCTACTGTTATAATGCTCACCCTGAAGTGCCCCAGTATTTATATCGCCCCCTACTGTTATAATGCCCACACAGTGCCCCCAGTATTTATATTGCCCCCTACTGTTATAATGCTCGCCCTGAAGCGCCCTCAGTATTTATAATGCCCCCTGCAGTGCCCCCTGTAGTTATATTCCTCCGTTTACTGTCCTCAGAAATTATAATTCCTCAGCCCCTCCACCATACAGTCCCATGTAAATAATATTATTTCCATCCTCCGCCATAGAGTCCCATGTAAATACCATCACACCCTCTCTCCAGCACCCTCCAATATACAGTCCCATGTAAATAACATCCCTCTCTATCTACAGCCCCCTCCAAAATACAGTCCCATGTAAATAACATCACCCCTCAATATTCAGTCCTATGTAAATAACATCACCCCCTCCCCATCCACCTTCAAAATACAGTCCCATGTAAATAACATCACCCCTCAATATTCATTCCCATGTAAATAACATCACTCCACCCCACTGTCCCACATAAATAACTTCAGCCCTAACATACAGTCCCAGTTAAATAACTACAACTCCCAACATTGCCCTGCCTCTCACACTGAGTAATCTACCCCTTCACTTACCTCTCCTCATGTAGCAGACCTCACCACAACTTCTTCCCAGGACTTCTCTTCACTGCTAAGCCATCCTCTCCTGCACTGGTCACATGATGGTGACCTCATCGCAGGTCCTTTTCAGCTACTGCATTTAGAACTGATCACATGGACTGTGATGTCATCACATGTCCTTCAGCTCTTGCAAGGCATTAGATTCAATTGTATTGCCGTCCTGAGGATGGCAATACAGTTGGATCTATCTGGCAGGCAGTAAATTCCGGGCCTGGGACAAAACATCAAGGGCCCAGGCTCCGAATGTTTTAACCTAGCAACGCTCCTGCTTCAGACCTTATTTATCTCTCTTTACCTTTACCAATATTTTAGCTTTCTTATAACCTTCTGGAACACTGAAATTATTCCCCATTGCTCTTCAACTGTACCAGAACAACTATAGAAAGTAATAAAATTCAGATGTCTATTTCCCCTCAGTTTCCTCAGAATTTCCTCACTATTCACCTAGTGTACACTGTTTCTGACATTTCCCTTTCTATAATGTTCCTCAATTTTCCAAACACAGTAAAGAAAAAACAAGACGTATACCGTGACTCCTTAAGCCAGACTAAAAACATAAAGTTACTCATGATCAGAAACTAAACCCAACAATCATAGGTATTTTCAACTTTCAAGGTTCTTTATCAATATGGACTTGACTGTAAAAGGACTTTATACGTACGTTCCTTCAACAATCCATCGGTCAGGGAGGCACAGATATAATGTAAGATAAAGTCTCTTACCTTTCAGCGCTGTCTTTTATATCTGTCCGTCCCGGTCCGGGCTATCCAAGTTGTCGGAAGATCAATGAGGTGTCCTTTAGTCGAGCCCCACATTGGGCACCAAGTTTTGTTGGGGCAAAACCCCCTACCTCTATGATTGTTGGGGTCCCAATTGAAGTGTCCATAATAGCGCTCAGAGAGCTGACACAGACACACAGCTGAATCAGATTCTCTCTACTTTATTCCACACAAGTATACATCTTTATAACACTACAAATAAACATAGACCAATCAGGCACCCCGCCAAGGGGCTGAAAATCGAAACTAATGATTTGATTGGTTATTCATATAAGGCAATACTTCCGCACTATACTAACAGAATTCTAATAATTAAAAAGTTTCTGCAGCATCTTATCTCAAGGTTAGTATTCATTAGCAGCGCATCCCGAAACTCAGAAAGACATAACTCTCTCTTGTATGTCAAACTCTGATAAGGGAGCGAGGGAGCTGCTACCTTGGCCTTGTAGCTATCTATACACAGAAACTGCCATGTCTTTACAGCTGGCTCAATAATTTTCCACATATGCACAAGATGAAGAACATATTTATACAAAATGGATTCTCATCCCTCACAACCATAGCACGAGCGACATGCGGCCTGGTGTTGTCCTGTTGAAAAACGGCTCTTGGGACACTTTGGAGAAATAGGTATACCACAGGTTCCAAGAGCAAAGCTATGTTACATCGAGCTGTTAGTGTATCTTAAATAAAGACTAGAGGGTCCGGCTACTGTACATTATGTCACCCCACACCATAATCCCGGGAGTAGAACCAATGTGACGTTACCTTGAGAAGGCCTCTTCATGGTACTGCCCATGTGTTCTCCAGACCAATCTCTAGCTATCATTGTGTGACTCATCGCTGAGGACAGACCTTTAATCCAGCCTCTACTGCCATCTTGTTGTGCACTGTGATAGCCTTAGAGAGCCTGAGGTCAATGGATAACCTGTAGCTGGACATCTGGCTCGCAGCCCAGTGTTGTGCAAACACTTTCTGATGGTTTGTGTGGACACTGTTTGCCGCCCTAGGCTTGGGATGTGATGTTCAATTTAAGCCTTAGAGAGCGTGAGGTCAATGGATCACCTGTAGCTGGACATCTGGCTCGCAGCCCAGTGTTGTGCAAACACTTTCTGATGGTTTGTGTGGACACTGTTTGCCGCCCTAGGCTTGTGATGTTCAATTTAATTTGCAGTACTGAATGGATAACTTCGCGCCATTCCTCTAATCAGACGATTTGTCCGTACAGAGGTTCGTCTCTGTGCACCTCTTGCTCTCTTCCAGTTTGTTTTTGTTCTGCAAACCATTGGGACACTGAACAGCGTTGACATCTCTTCCATGGTGCGTAGCGATCTGCCATCCGTTCATTAGAAAAGACGGGCTGTGCAGACGCTGTGCTTCTGAAGTGTGCCTCCCTGGGAGACAGAAGGCTGGGCACAGGAGTCTTAGGGGTTAAAATTACATTTATATTCCCCCTTTCTATGCAATCTAATGCTCCGTAACATTCACTGACCTGCGATCCCTGTGATAATAATTCATGTAGCAGCCGCCGGAAGTAGAAGCACTGTGCGCAGTGAGCCGGCGGCTGCTTCATGAATTATTATCACAGGGATCGCAGGTCAGTGAATGTTACGGAGCATTAGATTGCATAGAAAGGGGGAATATAAATGTAATTTTAACTCCTAAGACTCCTGTGCCCAGCCTTCTGTCTCCCAGGGAAGCACGGGAGGCAGAAGCACAGTGTCTGCACAGCCCGTCTCCCCTTTTCTAATGGACGGATGGCCCTTAGCAACGCTCTTTTGAAGAGTGCTGCTAAGGGCTATTTCAGCCCCAGTTTTCTACCAAAAATAAAAGTTTTGGCTAAATAAAGTCTATTGCAAAATTGTTACCTATCACTTGCCCTACACTTTAGCAAAAAATAAAATAAAATATGACAGTCATTTGTCATACAGCCCTGTGTCATACATCATAATGTCCATGTGCTCTGTCAATGTGCTCTTGTGTAGGCTTGAGCGAATCGAGCTTCGAATCAAAGATCCGAAGTCGATTCGTTCAAACACCTCGGTTTTAATGACGTCCGGAGACAGGGTTTGGTACCAAGGTACCTGCCAGTACCAAACCCGACTTCGGGTTCCCAATTTTAAATGTTTTTAAAGATGCAGAAATGAATACTAAATTAATTCACCAAAGTCTCGCACGACTGTATGGAAACAACATTAAAATCAAAGTGTTTGACTGAATCGACTTCAGATTGATAATCCGAAGCTCGACTCGCTCAACACTACTCTTGAGCCGTGTCTGCGCTGTGCTAGTAGTTGCTGAGCACTTCTGTAGTCTTTGTTACTACAGCGCATACTCCCCCTAGTGGTGGATAAAGAAAATTGCTGTGGATCTAAGTTGGGTAGAGAAAGCAGGAGGGGTTCAGTGGCTGGTTTATTCTGATCACAGGCCCCATAGCTGTCACATGGGCTGCATCTATGGTCAGTAAGCCACTAACCCTGATACAGATTTTGCATTGGGACCTAGGAGCTTCAAGTTACTCCTATGACCCCTATACCACCATATTGGATGACAATATTGGAAATTACCAATATTGTTGTGTTTTGGCTTTGAGTCATCTGGTCGGGAGGTGTGGGCGCACGGGGCTCACCAGTGACTCAGTATTTACATTGGGCCTCATTTATCAAAAGCATCACTGAGGGCAAGATTTTTATATAAAATATTTTTATATTAATATAGCCGCCATTACACCTCACTGATGGGTTGTCACCTAGCTGTCCACCTAGTTATACAATGATATAAAAGCTGGGTGACATTTTTAGGGAACATCACATAGAACTTATGATTTATAGGTTTATCATCCTTTCAGTTAGGCCTCATGCACACGACCGTTGTTTTATTCTGTGTCCGTTGTTCCGTTTTTCGTGATTTTCTGCGGACCCATTGACTTTCAATGGGTCTGTTGAAAACTCGGCTAATGCACCGTTTGTCATCCATGTCCGTGATCCGTGGTTCCAGTCAAAAAAATATAACCTGTCCTATTTTTTCACGAAAAACGGTTTGCGGACCCATTCAAGTCAATGGGACCGCGAAAAAACGCAGAGGCACACAAGATTGTCATCCGCGTCCGTTTTTTTCCTATCATTTCCATGGCAAACTTGACTTAGACTTTTTTTACTTTCCTTCATGTCTGGTGATCCTCCAAAAATAAAGGAAGACACACGGAAACAAAAACGGAAACGGATCACGGAAAAACTGAACCCTTTTTGCGGAACGGAACACAACAACGGTCGTGTGCATGAGGCCTTACTGTGCAGGTGGATATAATCTATTGTTCCCTGTTATCTGATATTGACTTAAAGGCCCTTTACACGGGCCGACAATTGAACAGATCATCGCTAACCAGCGTTACTAATAATGCTCGTTAGTGATGATCTGGCGGTGTAAATGCACCGCCACTTACCCGATGAACGAGCAAAATGCTTGTTCATTGGGTAAGGCCTCATGCACACGGCCGTTGTTTTGGTCCGAGCCGCAGTTTGGGCGGCTCGGATGCGGACCCATTAACTTAAGTGGGGCCACAAAAGATGCGGACAGCACTCTGTGTGCTGTCCGCATCCATTGCTCCGTTCCGTGGTCCGCAAAAGAAATATACCCTGTCCTATTCTTGTCCGCGCTTTGCGGACAAGAATAGGCAGTTATATTAAAGGCTGTCTGTGCTGTTCCGCAAATTGCGGAACGCACACAGACGCCATCCGTGTTTTGTAGATCCGCGGTTTGCGGACCGCAAAACACACAACGGTCATGTGCATGAGGCCTAATTGTGTCTTTTGGGCAGCAGATCATGTCATCATTTCCCAGAGGCAGATTGTGCTGTGTAAACATGATCTGCTGCCAGGAAACAACGAGACAGTATGGGGAAGAGTGATGGCATTAGCGATCACTCCTCTCCATACTGTGGAGGTGATCAGTGTATGTAAATGAACTGGTCTCCTCCGCTGGCGATCAGCAGATTGTCAGGAAGGAATGCTTCCTTCCCAACAATCTGCTAGATCGTCGCCCTGTGTAAAGGGACCATTACATTTGCAAATGATAATAGCAGCTGACCTTATAAGGGTGCTGACTCTTTAACCCCTTCTCGACCTCCATATGGCTATATATACGTCGGCGCTCTGGACTTTAAAGATGACACCCGCTCCTGAGCGGAGCAGGCGCCATAGCCACGGGGTGCCTGCTGTTTCCGATGTGTCTAATGTTCACGATTGGCGGTAATGCCGGTCACTGAATGCTGAAAACCCGGAAGTGCGCGCTTCCAGGTGTGCTTTGGCTCAGGGGAGTCGGAGTGTGTTAGCAGTGGTCCCTGTCCTCCTTGGTGACAGGAGGCTGCTGCTTACTATTTTCTATGGAGCCCCTGCCTGTGGCAGGGCTCCATGGAAACACAGTAAAATCCTCATAGACTTCAATGCTAATGATTGCCAATTGCTTTTTATAGTTCCCTATGGGAACAATAAAAATAAGTGTAAAAAATGAAATAAAAAAAAATTACAAAAATATGAAAAATTCAAATCACCCCCCTTTCCCTAAAATGAAAAAAACAAACAAATATAAAAATAAAAAAATACACATCATAGTCATCCCAGCGTGCAAAAATGCCCGTATTATTAAAATATAATTTTTTTTATCCCATATAGATAACGGCGAAACGGAAAAAAAAGTCAAAATGGACGATTCGCTGTTTTTCAGTCACTTCTCCTACCACAAAAAAATAAATAAAAAGTGATTAAAGTCGTACATACCCCAAAATGGTATCACTGAAAATGACAGGTCACCCTGAAAAAAATTAGTCTTCACATAGCTCCGCATACATAAATACGAAAAAGTTATAGGGGTCAGAATCTGGAGACTAAAAGAAAAATTTTTTTATTTTCAAGGTCTTTATTTTTTTTTTTCAGTATAAAAATGCAATAAAAAAATATACATATGTGGTATTGCTGGATTCATGCTGACCTGGAGAATGAAAGTAACTGGTCAGTTTTATGATATAGGGAACGCCGTAAAAACAAAACCCCAAAAAACTGTTCTGGAATTGTGTTTTTCTCCAATTTCACCCCATTTATAATTTGTTTCCCGCTTCCCACCACATTGTATGCAACCGTGCCATTAGAAAGAGCATTTTGTCCCGCAAAAAACAAGCCCTCATAAATTTATGGCTTTGGGAGGGCCGGGAGTAAAAAACGAACACTAAAAAAAATTAAAATCACCCTGTCATGAAATTGTTACTAACAGCCACAGTTATGTTTGCAATGGAGATGCAGAGTGGTAATGAGGGGGTAGGGATTTTTTGGGACTCTCTGCCACTCACCCCAACCTCCATCCAGCCCGAAATGGCTGATGATAGGGAGCAATAGATGCTTAGGAAGATAGTTGTTTAGGAATAGTGTAAAGCTGGATTTTGACGGCCCAATGTTAAGGGTCCATTTACACTTCCGCAACTGTTTTGCGGTCCGCACATGGCCGGCACTATAATAGAAATGCCTTTTATTGTCCGTGTCTGCGGAAAAGAATAGGACATGTTCTATTTTTTGCGGGGCCGCGGAACGGAGGCGCGGATGCGTCCCCCTTGAAAATGAATGGGTCCTCACCCGTTCCGCAAAATTGCGGAACGGATGCGGACACATTTTGCGGACGTGTGAATGGACCCTAAGGCCGATTATTGGGAACAAACATTCCTATGAACTGATAATCTGCCCGTCTAAAGATGCCGCAGATCGCCTGATGAAGAAGCAAAGCGCTCCTTCATCAGGTGAAATGATCGGAGCTGCGGACACCCGCTCTGCTGCCCAGGAGCAACGATTCTGTATGGGGACACGCGATAGCAGCAGCAACTGCTCGTCCTTACTGTATGTAAATACAGCGCTTCACCTCCACTTAACGAGCACCCGACTGTCAAGAAGGAACGCTTCCTTCCTGACAATAGTCTGCCCCTCACAGCGTCTAAACCTGCCTTAAATCTTTAGGATTAACACTTTTCCTCAGGAACCCCCTTCTGCCCCCTCCCCTTCGCTGTCACATGAATATAAGAGCAGGAGTGGTAATTTGGTAATTAGCTGTGTGTGGATCCCCTGCAGCCCCTGCACAATGACTGTAATTATCATTTTACTTCTTTTGTATTGTTAGTAGACTAGTTATAATGAGAACAGTAAAAGTCAAACAATGCAGCGATGTTCCCCCCCCCCCCCATGTCAATGTGTGGGCAGTATATTACTGTACAGTGTAAGCCCCTTATTACAGTACGATCAATGTATCCCCCCTATAGTGCACAACAGTCAATGCCCCCAACTGTAGGTCAGTGTGTCCACTTTATACGCTGTACAGTTTTCTCCCCAAACTACTGTATAGTCAATGTCCCCCATATAACTGTAGGTCAGTGTGATTCCCTATTTACTGTACAATGTGACCCCCTTATATTACTGTACAGACAGTATGCCCCCCTATAATTACCCCATATATCCCCATATAACTGTAGGTCAGTGTGATTCCCTATTATTTATTGTACAATGTGACCCCCTTATATTAATGTACAGACAGTTTCCCCCTATATTACTGTAATATTTATCCATGTGACTGCTGAGTCTATGTCCCCCCTTATATCACTGTACAATGTCTCCCCATATTACTGTACAGTCAGCGTGTCCCTCCATGTGACTGCTGAGTCTATGTCCCCCCTTATATCACTGTACAATGTCTCCCCATATTACTGTATAGTCAACATGTCCCTCCATGTAACTGTGGAGTTTATGTTCCCCCTTATATCACTTTACAATGTCTCCCCATATTACTGTACAGTCAGCGTGTCCCTCCATGTGACTGCTGAGTCTATGTCCCCCTTATATCACTGTACAATGTCTCCCCATATTACTGTAGAGTCCCCGTGTCCCTCCATGTGACTGCTGAGTCTATGTCCCCCCTTATATCACTGTACAATGTCTCCCCATATTACTGTACAGTCGGCGTGTCCCTCCATGTGACTGCTGAGTCTATGTCCCCCCTTATATCACTGTACAATGTCTCCCCATATTACTGTATAGTCAACATGTCCCTCCATGTAACTGTGGAGTTTATGTTCCCCCTTATATCACTTTACAATGTCTCCCCATATTACTGTACAGTCAGCGTGTCCCTCCATGTGACTGTGGAGTTTATGTCCCCCCTTATATCACTGTACAATGTCTCCCCATATTACTGTACAGTCAGCGTGTCCCTCCATGTGACTGCTGAGTCTATGTCCCCCCTTATATCACTGTACAATGTCTCCCCATATTACTGTATAGTCAGCATGTCCCTCCATGTAACTGTGGAGTTTATGTTCCCCCTTATATCACTGTACAATGTCTCCCCATATTACTGTACAGTCAGCGTGTCCCTCCATGTGACTGCTGAGTCTATGTCCCCCCTTATATCACTGTACAATGTCTCCCCATATTACTGTATAGTCAGCATGTCCCTCCATGTAACTGTGGAGTTTATGTTCCCCCTTATATCACTGTACAATGTCTCCCCATATTACTGTACAGTCAGCGTGTCCCTCCATGTGACTGTGGAGTTTATGTCCCCCCTTATATCACTGTACAATGTCTCCCCATATTACTGTACAGTCAGCGTGTCCCTCCATGTGACTGCTGAGTCTATGTCCCCCCTTATATCACTGTACAATGTCTCCCCATATTACTGTATAGTCAGCATGTCCCTCCATGTAACTGTGGAGTTTATGTTCCCCCTTATATCACTGTACAATGTCTCCCCATATTACTGCACAGTCAGCGTGTCCCTCCATGTGACTGTGGAGTTTATGTCCCCCCTTATATCACTGTACAATGTCTCCCCATATTACTGTACAGTCAGCGTGTCCCTCCATGTGACTGCTGAGTCTATGTCCCCCCTTATATCACTGTACAATGTCTCCCCATATTACTGTATAGTCAACATGTCCCTCCATGTAACTGTGGAGTTTATGTTCCCCCTTATATCACTTTACAATGTCTCCCCATATTACTGTACAGTCAGCGTGTCCCTCCATGTGACTGTGGAGTCTATGTTCCCCCTTATATCACTGTACAATGTCTCCCCATATTACTGTACAGTCAGCATGTCCCTCCATGTGACTGCTGAGTCTATGTCCCCCCTTATATCACTGTACAATGTCTCCCCATATTACTGTACAGTCAGCGTGTCCCTCCATGTGACTGCTGAGTCTATGTCCCCGCTTATATCACTGTACAATGTCTCCCCATATTACTGTACAGTCGGCGTGTCCCTCCATGTAACTGTGGAGTTTATGTTCCCCCTTATATCACTGTATAATGTCTCCCCATATTACTGTATAGTCAACATGTCCCTCCATGTGACTGCTGAGTCTATGTCCCCCCTTATATCACTGTACAATGTCTCCCCATATTACTGTACAGTCGGCGTGTCCCTCCATGTGACTGTGGAGTCTATGTCCCCCCTTATATCACTGTACAATGTCTCCCCATATTACTGTACAGTCAGCGTGTCCCTCCATGTGACTGTGCAGTCTATGTCCCCCCGTATATCGCTGTACAATGTCTCCCCATATTACTGTACAGTCAGCGTGTCCCTCCATGTGACTGTGCAGTCTATGTCCCCCCGTATATCACTGTACAATGTCTCCCCATATTACTGTACAGTCAGCGTGTCCCTCCATGTGACTGTGGAGTCTATGTCCCCCCTTATATCACTGTACAATGTCTCCCCATATTACTGTACAGTCAGCGTGTCCCTCCATGTGACTGCTGAGTCTATGTCCCCCTTATATCACTGTACAATGTCTCCCCATATTACTGTAGAGTCCCCGTGTCCCTCCATGTGACTGCTGAGTCTATGTCCCCCCTTATATCACTGTACAATGTCTCCCCATATTACTGTACAGTCGGCGTGTCCCTCCATGTGACTGTGGAGTCTATGTTCCCGCTTATATCACTGTACAATGTCTCCCCATATTACTGTACAGTCAGCGTGTCCCTCCATGTGACTGTGCAGTCTATGTCCCCCCTTATATCACTGTACAATGTCTCCCCATATTACTGTACAGTCGGCGTGTCCCTCCATGTGACTGTGGAGTCTATGTTCCCGCTTATATCACTGTACAATGTCTCCCCATATTACTGTACAGTCGGCGTGTCCCTCCATGTGACTGTGGAGTTTATGTTCCCGCTTATATCACTGTACAATGTCTCCCCATATTACTGTACAGTCAGCGTGTCCCTCCATGTGACTGTGGAATTTATGTTCCCCCTTATAGTAGAAAGAAAAAAGCAGATTGAGGGGCGCTTGTTTCACTGGTTTACTGGGGCAAAAAAAAAGGTGGACTATAAGGCTAGGGCTACCCGATGACGCGTCGCGACAAGATGGATTTTTCTGCGACTGTCGCGATGCAGTCGCAGCATGTCGCAGTGCGACACCATAGACTACCATTATCAATGTCGTGTGACACATGTTGCAGTATAGTTGTGCCCTATGTGTCGTGCGACATTTCGTCGTGTAGCCCTAGCCTAAAAGATACAAAATAAAATGATTCCAGTAATGCGTTGCATGTTACCAGTAAAACGAGCGCCCCTCAATCTGCTTTTTTCTTTTTTTTATTTCTACCATATCGGAGCGGAATTCTCTGAATACCTGGCGCAGGAGGAGGGAGCCGCTATATCCTGATCATCGGGACATACAGTACAGACCAAAAGTTTGGACACACCTTCTCATTCAAAGAGTTTTCTTTATTTTCATGACTATGAAGGCATCAAAACTATGAATTAACACATGTGGAATTATATACATAACAAACAAGTGTGAAACAACTGAAAATATGTCATATTCTAGGTTCTTCAAAGTTGCCACCTTTTGCTTTGATTACTGCTTTGCACACTCTTGGCATTCTCTTGATGAGCTTCAAGAGGTAGTCCCCTGAAATGGTCTTCCAACAGTCTTGAAGGAGTTCCCAGAGATGCTTAGCACTTGTTGGCCCTTTTGCCTTCACTCTGCGGTCCAGCTCACCCCAAACCATCTCGATTGGGTTCAGGTCCGGTGACTGTGGAGGCCAGGTCATCTGGCGCAGCACCCATCACTCTCCTTCATGGTCAAATAGCCCTTACTTTCAAAGTTTTCCCAATTTTTCGGCTGACTGACTGACCTTCATTTTTTAAAGTAATGATGGCCACTCGTTTTTCTTTACTTAGCTGCTTTTTTCTTGCCATAATACAAATTCTAACAGTCTATTCAGTAGGACTATCAGCTGTGTATCCACCTGACTTCTCCTCAACGCAACTGATGGTCCCAACCCCATTTATAAGGCAAGAAATCCCACTTATTAAACCTGACAGGGCACACCTGTGAAGTGAAAACCATTTCAGGGGACTACCTCTTGAAGCTCATCAAGAGAATGCCAAGAGTGTGCAAAGCAGTAATCAAAGCAAAAGGTGGCTACTTTGAAGAACCTAGAATATGACATATTTTCAGTTTCACACTTGTTTGTTATGCATATAATTCCACATGTGTTAATTCATAGTTTTGATGCCTTCAGTGTGAATCTACAATTTTCATAGTCATGAAAATAAAGAAAACTCTTTGAATGAGAAGGTGTGTCCAAACTTTTGGTCTGTACTGTACATTATTGGGGTCCTTAATTAAACAGAAATATGCAGTATATCTGGCGCAGATTGTGGCGCAAAGATCCTTTGCGCCGCAATCTGCGACTTTTCGCCACTCATGCAAGTTCTAAAAAAGTGGACGTGGCGGGGAAGGCATTTACCATTTTATATGACTGTTTTAGACATAGAAAATGGTCTAAGGCCTCATGCACATGGCCGTGCCCATATTGCAGCCCGCAAACACACTGTATTACCGTATCACTTAAATGGGTCCGCAATCCGGAAATAGTGGAGTGCTTCCGTGGGGTTTCTCTCTCTAGGAAGCTGTCTTACACTTAGAAGTGGCAGTAGATCTGCTGAGGTTATGTAGAAGCCGGCGCCTCTTCATAACTTTGGATCCACCGCCAGTGCAGGGGTTTTATATAAGACCGGCGTCTACAACACCAGTCTTAATAAATGTGCCCCTACATATCTACAAAGGGGTTGCAACTGCAGCACAACACAGTCTGGCTTTGCCGGATCCCAGCGCTGCCCTCGTCTTCTCTTGTACTGTTCAATGTCACCCCTATAATGTACAGTCATGATACTACTAGTCAGGGTCCCCCCTGTGCTCCTGTACAGTAACGGTGTCCTGATATCACAGATCTTCTATTTTACTGTACAGGCCACGGCCCCCTACACTGTTGTAAGTTACCTCCTTTATTACTGTACAGTACATGTTTCATCCCTATATCACTATACAGTCAATTTTCTCCCATATTACTGTACAGCTGGTATGCACCCTCTATATTACAGCATTGTCCGTCTATGCTCCCATATTACTGTACAGTAAGTGTCCCCCCATATTATTGCACAGTAGGTGTCCCCCCATATTATTGTACAGCTACTGTGAGCCTTCTATATTACAGTATTGTCCGTCTATGCTCCCATATTACTGTACAGCTAGTGCCCCCCATATTACTATACAGTCAGTGTCACCCTATATTACTGTAGTAAGTGCACCCTATATTACTGTACTGTCAGTACACCCTATATTACTGTAGTCAGTGTGACCCTATATTACTGTAGTAAGTGCACCCTATATTACAGTGCCCCCTATATTACTGTACTGTCAGTGTGCCCCCATATTACTGTACTGTCAGTGCACCCTATATTACTGTAGTCAGTGTGACCCTATATTACTGTAGTAAGTGCACCCTATATTACAGTGCCCCCTATATTACTGTACTGTCAGTGTGCCCCCATATTACTGTACTGTCAGTGCACCCTATATTACTGTAGTCAGTGTGACCCTATATTACTGTAGTAAGTGCACCCTATATTACTGTAGTCAGTGCCCCCTATATTACTATAGTCAGTGCCCCCTATATTACTGTACTGTCAGTGTAAGTGCCCCCATATTACTGTACTGTCAGTGTACCCCCTATAATACTGTACTGTCAGTGTACCCCTATATTACTGTACTGTCAGTGTACCCCCTATATTACTGTAGTCAGTGTGCCCCCATATTACTGTACTGTCAGTGTAAGTGCCCCCATATTACTGTACTGTCAGTGTACCCCCTATATTACTGTACTGTCAGTGTACCCCCTATATTACTGTAGTCAGTGTGCCCCCATATTACTGTACTGTCAGTGTGCCCCCTATATTACTGTAGTCAGTGTACCCCCCATATTACTGTACTGTCAGTGTACCCCCCATATTACTGTACTGTCAGTGTACCCCCTATATTACTGTAGTCAGTGTAACCCTATATTACTGTAGTCAGTGCCCCCTATATTACTGTACTGTCAGTATGCCCCCATATTACTGTACTGTCAGTGTCATCCTATATTACAATAGTCAGTGTGCCCTATATTACTGTACTGTCAGTGTCATCCTATATTACTGTAGTCAGTGCCCCCTATATTACTGTACTGTCAGTGTGCCCCCATATTACTGTACTGTCAGTGTCATCCTATATTACTGTAGTAAGTGCACCCTATATTACAATAGTCAGTGTGCCCCATATTACTGTACTGTCAGTGTACCCCCTATATTACTGTACTGTCAGTGTACCCCCCATATTACTGTACTGTCAGTGTACCCCTTATATTACTGTAGTCAGTGTACCCCCATATTACTGCACTATTAATGTGATCCCCTCTTATCACTGTACGGCCATGTTCACAGGGGCATCAGGGTGGCATGATGTGGAGAATGGGGACAGCATATGCCAGCGTGGTGGCAGCAGCTCAGTCCATACCTGACATGGGAAGAGATGGAGGGGTGGGCACAAGGACTGGCAGTGGTTGGGGGTCTCAGGGAGGAGGGCACTGGGCAGAATACAATCTATGAGGACCATCCCCCAGATTACAAGGACGGTGGGGTTATATCTGGATGGGCACGGGACAGGAAGGAGTTAATATTGCCTGGGGCGGGGTTATAGACAGAAGACATTGTGATACATTGTTGCATTTCTCAGTGATTCCATGTAACGGTCACGTGACAGCTGCTCCCGGCACATAACGGCCCCCGGAAGAGCCTGCGCTGTCCGCGCTCGGTAGGACCGGCTCCGGTAAAGACGCCCCCTCCTCCGGTAGATGAATTTGTCGCCCTCCGGTAGCGGTGTAGTCAGCCCCGGGTGTGGCCCCGGAAGTCGGCTCCTCCCATCATGGCGGCGGAGTCGGACGGTACCCGGGTGGCTCCCCGGTGCCCCCGCTACTCTCTCCGGGACGGGCTGTGGGTGCTGGCCGCGCTGCTCGTCTTTTTCTCGGACGGAGCTTCGGACCTGTGGCTGGCGGTGGATTACCTGCAGCGGCACCGGCTCAGCTGCTTCTGGCCCACGGTGCTCCTGGTGCTGCTGCCATCCCTCCTCACCCAGAGCCTGAGCTTCAGCTGGGCGGTCACTGACCGAGGGTCCTCGCCCGGCGCCACCCGCCCCTGCTGCCGCCTGTGCGCCTGGCTCCTGCAGGGCTCCGTCCACCTGCTGCAGCTCGGACAGGTGTGGAGGTGAGAGGGTTAAACTGGTCACAGTCTCATTAGGTGTCACTGGGCATCACAGGTCACCTGGGGCATCACTGGTTACATTGGGCATCACAGGTGTCACTGGGCATCTCTGCTTACATTGGGTATCACAGGTCACCTGGGGCATCACTGGTTACATTGGGCATCACAGGTGTCACTGGGCATCTCTGCTTACATTGGGTATCACAGGTCACCTGGGGCATCACTGGTTACATTGGGCATCACAGGTGTCACTGGGCATCTCTGCTTACATTGGGTGTATCACAGGTCACCTGGGGCATCACTGGTTACATTGGGCATCACAGGTGTCACTGGGCATCTCTGCTTACATTGGGTATCACAGGTCACCTGGGGCATCTCTGCTTACATTGGGTATCACAGGTCACCTGGGGCATCACTGGTTACATTGGGCATCACAGGTGTCACTGGGCATCTCTGCTTACATTGGGTATCACAGGTCACCTGGGGCATCACTGGTTACATTGGGCATCACAGGTGTCACTGGGCATCTCTGCTTACATTGGGTATCACAGGTCACCTGGGGCATCACTGGTTACATTGGGTATCACAGGTGTCATTGGGCATCACTGGTTACATTGGGCATCACTGGTTACATTGGGCATCACAGGTTACATTAGGCATCACAAGTGTCACTGGGCATCACAGGTGTCACTGGGGATCACTGGTTACATTGGTTATCACTGGTCACACTGGACATAACTGGCTTACATTGGGTATCACAGGTCACCTATGGCATCCCTGGCTTACATTGGGTATCACAGGTCACGCTGGGCATCACTGATTTACATTGGGTATCACAGGTCATCAGAGGCATCACTGGTTACATTGGATATCATTGGTCACACTAGGCATCACTACATTTGGGTCACACTAGCAATCACTGTTCATAAATATCCCCGGGCATCTCTGGCATACTGGGTACAACAGATTTTACTGGTGTCACTAACTACAGCGGATCACACATGGCTTTACTAGTGGACATCACTGGCCGTACTGGGCACAACAGGTCACCGTCACACACAGTATCCCTCCCTGGTCTCAGATCAGTTATCACTAGGCATTATAAGTGTCACTAGGTTTACTGGATATTACTGGTGACACTGGGAATTACTGGCTGTATTGGACAACACTGGTCACGCTGGGAGTTACTGTACACACTAGACATCACTGGTCACAATGTTAATACCTGATCACTTTAGGTATCTCCAGTCACAATAGATATCAGTGTTACTGGTCACACTGGGCATTACTGGTTATACTGGCATCAGTCTTTACATTAGGTAGCACTGGGCTCAGCCTGTCATGCTGGGATTCACTGGTGTGAGGTATAATTGGAATATTAGACAATTATATTAGTTGCTATCACTGGTTACATTGGGTATTATTGTATATGCTGGGTATTAACATTGAGCATTACAGGTCATGCTGGGAATTGATACTGGTTATTACTGGTGATATTTAAAGGGGTTGTCTCACTTCAGCAAGTGCCATTTATCATCTACACAAAGCTAATAAGCTGGTGGCCAGGACTATGGGAATGCACATAGGCTGGTGCTTTTTTCCATAGTGTACAAGCACGACCACCACTGCTGGATTGTATGGTGGTCGTAACCATGGAAACGAGCAGTGTATAATGTGATGGAAAAATGAATCAAGCCAGCAATGGAGGCAATATGGACAATCACAATACATTAGTAAGTGCCTTGTAGTAACTTTCTCTACATGATAAATGCCACTTGCTGAAGTGAGACAGCCCTTTAAGTTTGTGATATTACATTATTCTTGGCATCCGGGGAAGATAATAGTAGTGATAACTGCCAGTTGCTATGGATGATGGAATATTCACTCTGCTCCTTTATTCTGCTACAATACACAACACATTCTGGTACATCGACATATGGTGTGGGAACGGCACAATGATGTACTCCTAGTATCTACATACCGTATACTGGTATTACTATATATATGATATGTAAATGTTCATCTGTTACATGTAATATACAGGCCACTGTGCACTATGGGAATCTATTACCGACCACTGTGCACTAGAAGTATCTATTACAGGTAATATACCGCTCACCTTGTATTATTAGGATCTACTACATGCTACATACTGGACATTGTGAACTATTAAGGGCCCATTCACACGGCCGCAAAAAAAAAAAGATGCGGACAGCACACCGTGTGCTGTCCGCATCCGTAGTTCTGTTCCGCAGCCCCACAAAAAAAGCTAGAACCTGTCCTATTCTTGTCCACAATTGTGGACGAGAATAGGTATTTTCTTTGGTAGCGGCGGCCATGTGCGGTCCGCAAATTGCGAAATGCACACAGGCCGGCGTCCGTGTTTTGTGGATCCGCAAAACACTACGGTCGTCTGAATGAGCCCTTAGACTGAGTTCACACTTCAGGTATTGTGAGCCAAAACCAGATGTGGGTCAAAAATACACAAGTGCAGATGTTTCCATTAGGGCTCACGCACACAAATGTATTTTCTTTCCGTGTCCGTATCATTTTTATTTTTTTTGCGGACCATATGCGGAACCATTAATTTCAAAGGGTTCTGCAAAAGAAAAAAAACAGAAGTTACTCCGTGTCCATTCCGTTTCCGTATGTCCATTCCGCAAAGAAATAGAACATGTTCTATTATTGTCCGCATAACGGACAAGGATAGGACTGTTCTATTAGGATTAGGGGCCAGCTGTTCTGTTCCGCAAAATACGGAATGCACACAGACATCATCAGTATTTTTTGCGGACCGCAAAATGCATACGGTTGTGTGCATGATCCCTTATACCTATCTCTGAGTAGACTTCCCTACTGGTTTTGACTCACAATAAGGGCTCGTGCGCACAACCGTATGTATTTTGTGGTCCGCAAAACGTGAATCCACAAAAATTCGGATGACGTTCATCTGCATTCTGTATCTTGCAGAACAGAACAACTGCCCCTAATAGAACAGTCCTATCCTTGTCCGTTATGCGGACAATAATAGGATATGTTCTATTTTTTTTGCGGAACGGACATGCGGACATACGGGAAACGGAATGCACACGGAGTAACTTTTTTTTTTTTTTGCGGTCCCATTGAAATTAATGGTTCCGCATATGGTCCGCAAAAAAATGGAACGGACACAAAAAGAAAATACGTTTGTGTGCATGAGCCCTAAGGGTCCATTCGCATGACTGTATCTGTTTTTGTGGATCTGCATTTTGCGGATTGTAATGTCCTTCCCTATGATAGAACATGTCCTATTCTTGTCCGGCATTTCTATCATTTTTGTCTACATCTTTTGCGGCCCTTTGAAATTAATGGGTCCACATCCAATACGCAAAATTGCGGAACTGATTCGGACAGAAAAATAAGATTGTGTGAATGGGCCCTAACCGATGGCAATAACTGACCAAATAATTGAAGTGTGAACTCTGCCTAAATATCTATTATGTGTAAAGTACCAGTCACTGTGTATTATAAGTATCTATTCCATGTAATATACTGGTCACTGTGTAGTATTAAAGGGTTGTCACTTCAGCAAAAGGCATTTATCATGTAGAGAAGGTTAATATAAAGCACTTACTAATGTATTGTGATTGTCCATATTGTCTCCTATGCTGGCTTCATTCATTTCTCCATCTGCATCCGTTGCTCCGTTCTGTGGTCCGCAAAAAAAATATAACCTGTCCTATTCTGGTCCGTGCTTTGCGGACAAGAATAGGCAGTTATATTAAAGGCTGTCCGTGCCGTTCCGCAAATTGTGGAACGCACATGGACGCCATACGTGTTTTGCAGATCTGCGATTTGCGGACCGCAAAACACACAACAGTCGTGTGCATTAGTGGCCTTTAGTGGTTATGAATTGCAGTATACTGGTCACTTGCATTCTGTTCACTTCAATGACGTAATATATCCTGGTCACTGTCTTCCTTCTCTTCTCAGATACCTGCGGGCACTGTATCTGGGCCTGCAGAGCCGTTGGCATTCGGAGCAACAGGGCCGCCATTTCTACTGGCGCATGATGTTTGAGAGTGCAGATATCAGCATGCTGCGCCTGCTAGAGACTTTTCTAAAGAGCGCCCCCCAGCTGGTTCTGCAGCTCTGCATCATGGTACAGCAAGGCAATGTGGAGACTCTACAGGGTGAGCACTCTTCTGTTAACTCCGGCATACAACCCCCATCGTTGTTACACCATTCTTCTCTAGTCACATCCAGAACTGCATTCACACCTGTTAGTTGGTGGTCAGTTGGATGCAGACAAGCAGAGACTGGCCTGTGCAGGCATCTCAACATCAATGCACTAGTCTATTCTGCTGGACATGCTTGGGCTACTTTCACACTTGCGGCAGAGTGATCCGGCAAGCAGTTCCGTCGCCGGAACTGCCTGCCGGCTCCGTCAAAACGTATGCCAACTGATGGCATTTGTAAGACGGATCAGGATCCTGATCCGTCTTACAAATGCATTGAAATGCCGGATCCGTCTTTCCGGCGTCATCCGGAAAAACGGATACGGCATTCAGGCAAGTCATTTTTTTATTGGCCGGAGATAATACCATAGCATGCTACGGTATTATCTCCATCCTTAACCGTCAAAAAGACTGAACTGAAGACGTCCTTCAGAATGCATGGGGATAAAACTGATCAGTTATTTTCCGGTATAGAGCCCCTAGGACGGAACTCAGCGCGGAAAAGAAAAACGCTAGTGTGAAAGTACCCTTAAACTTGTATTTCCTACTTGACATTCAATTTAGTTCTTTCTGGTGCAGGGGAAGCACAAGTAGATTAATGTGCAGATAGATACGGGTGGTGGCAGAGGTGGGCATGCACGGTGCGTGATGCTCTTACACAATTGACATTTATTGTCTAGGAATAAATAATTTACTGTAATCAGTTGGAGGTGTAGAGGTAGGAGGGGATGGAATGACTCGCTCTCCTGCTGACGACCTCCTTACCGTGACCTATTTGTTCTCCATGGTTTGGGTCTCTGTTGAGTTACTTGGGTAATTATGGAATTACTAAATATTACACAGACAATTGATCACTCTTTGGCCAAAATTATGTGAACTCCTGGTCACCAATTCCATATGTGCTTGTTTTTTTTTTTTTTTTTATGTCTTTCAACATTTTATTCCCTTTTTTTTATTTATTTTTTATTACATTTTTTTGTGTGCAACATATAGAGCAAAAAATTAGGAGCAGAATACAGGTAGAACCATAAGGGTAGTTGTATGAGTTGTAGTTATCGCCTCACCCGTGAGTATGGAAGAAAAAAACCCCGAAGGTATAGTTATTTGGCCCATTGTGGATATCTTATGTTTTTTTAACCATGGGTCCCAAAGTGCAGAAAAATCTTGATATTTGCCCTCATGTTTGTGTGATTTCATTTCTTGAGTAGCAAAGTAATAAACATCTTGGTCTTCCAGAGTCTAAGGCCTCTGGCTCTTTCACACGGGCGTTGCGGGAAAATGTGCGGGTGCGTTACGGGAACACCCGTGATTTTTCCGCGCGAGTGCAAAACATTGTAATGCGTTTTGCACTCGCGTGAGAAAAATCGCGCATGTTTGGTACCCAAACCCGAACTTCTTCACAGAAGTTCGGGTTTGGGATCAGTGCTCTGTAGATGGTATTATTTCCCCTTATAACCTAGTTATAAGGGAAAATAATAGCATTCTGAATACAGAATGCTTAGTAAAACATCGCTGGAGGGGTTAAAAAAAATAAAAATAATAATTTAACTCACCTTAGTCCACTTGATCGCAATGCCCGGCATCTCCTTCTGTCTCCTTTACTGAACAGGACCTGTGGTGAGCATTCATTACAGGTCAAGGACCTGTGGTGACGTCACTTCGGTCATCACATGATCCATCACCATGGTAAAAGATCATGTGATGGATCATGTGATGACCGGAGTGATGTCACCACAGGTCCTTGACCTATAATGAGTGCTCACCACAGGTCCTGTTCAGTAAAGGAGACAGAAGGGGATGCCGGGCATCGCGATCAAGTGGACTAAGGTGAGTTAAATAATAGATTTATTTATTTTTTAACCCCTCCAGCGCTATTTTACTATGCATTCTGTATTCAGAATGCTATTATTTTCCCTTATAACCATGTTATAAGGGAAAATAATAATGATCGGGTCTCCATCCCGATCGTCTCCTAGCAACCGTGCGAGAAAATCGCACCGCATCTGCACTTCTATGGGGCCTGCGTTGCGTGAAAAACGCAGAATATAGAGCATGCGTGAAAATCACCGCTCATGTGCACAGCCCCATAGAAATGAATGGGTCAGTATTCAGTGCGGGTGCAATGCGTTCAACTCGCGCATCGCATCCGCGCGGAATACTCGCCCGTGTGAAAGGGGCCTAAGGGTACTTTCACACTTGCGTTTTTCTTTTCCGGCATAGAGTTCCGTCACGGGCTCTATACCGGAAAAGAACTGATCAGGCAAATCCCCATGCATTCTGAATGTAGAGTAATCCGTTCAGTTTGCATCAGGATGTCTTCAGTTCAGTCGTTTTGACTGATCAGGCAAAAGAGAAAACCGCAGCATGCTACGGTTTTATCTCCGACGAAAAAAAACTGAAGACTTGCCTGAATGCCGGATCCGGCATTTTTTCCCATAGGAATGTATTAGTGCCAGATCCGGCATTCAGAATGCCGGATCCGTCCTTCCGGTCTGCGCATGCGCAGACTTAAAAAAAGGTGAAAAAAATAAATGCCGGATCCGTTTTTGCCGGATGACACCGGAAAGACGGATCCGGCATTTCAATGCATTTTTTTGACTGATCAGGCATTTTTAAGACTGATAAGGATCCTGATCAGTCTTACTAATGCCATCAGTTGGCATACGTTTTGCCTGATCCGGCAGGCAGTTCCGGCGACGGAACTGCTTGCCGGATCTCTCTGCCGCAAGTGTGAAAGTAGCCTAAGTAGGAAGCTGTTATTGGAGGTCCAGAATTGTGCAATTACACTGCGGGCTACAAAAGGGACAAAATATAGCGGAATTATGTTGGAAGTAGTGAGAAGTCTCCTGAAAGGCATAATCTAGGCTCCCATGGAATTATTACCTGGAAAATAGTTGATGCCCAGTATTTAA
This sequence comes from Bufo bufo, assembly GCF_905171765.1. Classification (NCBI taxonomy): domain Eukaryota; kingdom Metazoa; phylum Chordata; class Amphibia; order Anura; family Bufonidae; genus Bufo; species Bufo bufo. Next base: position 134,739,366 of record NC_053394.1, on the reverse strand, counting down.
CTTACCTGGGCCGCCTCCAAGTAAGTTGGAACCGTATGTTCTTGTTGAGCATGAGTTGAAACTAAAAAGGGGTCAGCAGCAGTCAAGTTCTTTCACACAAGACCAGTTGTTTATGGACAACTGTGGATTTCATTGTAGCTATGAAAACTATGGACCATGAGCCCAACCATAAAAAAGTATCCCCAATCATTGTTCTTCCTCTTCCAGACTCTGCAGTTGGCTCCACTCATTGGGACAGGGAGTGATCTTTTCTCCATTTCCTCCACCAGACTGTTAAAGGTGGAGGAAATGCCCTCCAAGTCTCTTGCCTCATCGATAGGTCCGGACTTGGAGGGCGGGCAAAGGCAGAGACTGGGGAGGAGTAAAGTGAGAAGAAAGCAGAGCAGCCTGGGCACCTACACACTGAACGCCCCCCCCCCCTGGGCACTTGCGAGTGCTCATTTGCATATGAATTAAACTTCGTTTTTTCCTGCTGGTGCAAGTCTAAAGAAAAGAACAAAGGTACCGTTACAATCCTGTATAGGTGTGCTACAGAGCCATGTAAGCACTGTATATGGCCATATGGAGGTGACAGATTTTCTGGCCGATGATCGCTAACGAGCATTCCTAGTAACGATAATAGAAAATAGTAGGCGGCACTCGCCACTGTAAAATCACTTTCCTTTTATTCTTTCCAATATTCCATTAGTACACGGGCAGGGGCAGACAAGCTTCCACACAAAGTTGCAAAGCGGCGACGGCCTGAAGAAGCGCATGAGCGCGAAACGGCTGTTGCTGCTTTGCAACTTTGTGTGGAATCTTGTCTGCCCCTGCCCGTGTACTAATGGAATATTGGAAAGAATAAAGGAAAGTGATTTTACAGTGGTGAGTGCCGCCTATTTTCAATTATCGTTGGACTCTGTATTTGTTGATTAGGCCTGTGCATCGAAGACACTGACGTGACCCGGTCGCTGCATAGACGCCGAGTGGATGAGGTGATCACATGTGTGGACGAAGGGTTTGTGCCGCTTCGCATTTGTCTTGCCTATCGAGCATTCGTAGTAACACTCATTAGCGATCATCTTGCAGTGTAATACTGCCGCCGATTGCATGATGAACGACTGCTGCCAGCAAACCACTGTAGAGCGTGGGGACGAGCGATGGCATAGCGATCGCTCCTCCCCATGTTGCCGAGGAGATCACTGCATGTAATAGCAGCAGTCTCTTCAGCTTCCTTTCCGACAATCGTCTCTGTGATCTGGGTGGCTAATACACTCTTTGGGTATTGAAGGGTGATTCATCCCTCCAGAGAACACGTTTCCACTGCTCCATGAGTGGTGGCTTTACAACTCGCAAGCTGATACCTGGCATGGAGATCTCAAGCTTGTGTTCAGCTATAGAAACCCCAATTCATGAAGCTCACTATGAACAGTTCAAACCCCTATAATAACCCCTCCTCCTGTAAGGGTACACAATGGTTAATGTCCAAGGGCTCTAGCACTTGGTGGACATGAACTGATGTCTTCATTATGGCCCATTCTGCTGCTAATGCTCGTCTATGGCATTTTCATGACTGTATGCTGGATTTGTGCTTCTGTTATTGGGTGTGACTTAAATGTGCGTCCCTACTGATTAGAGTAGCGGGTCAAATATTTTTGACAATGTGCTTTATAACTATTATGTGTCCTTTCCACTTTAAATGTTCTACATTTACCCTGGCACAGTAAACCTGCAGTGTTGTTAAGGCCATATGTTTTGTAGGAACCATCTGCATGTATCCTGTATGTTCTCTCCATGTTGTGTTCTTCCTACCACAGTCCAAAAACTGCTTGGATACTCAGCAGTAAAGAAGAATGGTGCATTTACTTTTCAGGACTCTGGGAAAAGTTTGGTGACAACGTATTGTTTGGAATCCAGCCTTCCCACAACCTAGGGGAAGGGGGGAACGCTTATATTTGTATTACAGTCAATGATGGGTTCCTCTGTATTATGCTGACTTCTTCTCTTCTGACTTCTCTCTATTGTTGTCTGTTCTGTTTCTCTGTGCTTAGGTCTTTCTGCCACCGCTTCTCTCCTGTCTCTTGCCTGGATGATTGCCTCTTACCAAAAGGTTCTAAGGGATTCCCGTGATGATAAGATGCCAATGTCCTACAAGGGGGCTGTTGTTCAGATACTGTGGCATCTCTTCACCATTGCTGCCCGAGCTTTGGCATTCTCGCTGTTTGCATCTGTCTTCCACTTGTACTTTGGTATTTTCATTGTTACTCACTGGTGTCTCATGACTTTTTGGATTATCCAAGGAGAGACTGACTTCTGCATGTCTCGCTGGGAGGAGATTATCTACAACATGGTGCTGGGAATCATCTATATCTTCTGCTGGTTCAATGTTCGTGAGGGTCGGACCCGCTGTAGAATGACCACCTATTACGTTATCGTGCTGTCTGAGAATGCAGTCCTCACAGCTCTGTGGTATTATTATCGGCCGGATTATAATGTTAGCGACTTCTACGCTGTCCTTATTGTTTGCTCCATCCTCTGCAGCTTTGCCCTTGGTGTCTTCTTCATGCTCCTATATTACAGTCTTCTGCATCCCAATGGTCCAATGTTTGGTCCCTCAAGCAGTAGTTGTGTCTTCACAGAAAGTCCTGAGACGTCTAGGGTTCCAGAATTAGCGGGTACAGAGAGCCTTCCTCGTACTCTGCCACGGACTACAGAGCAAGATAGGGAATTTGTGCCTGGTGACAGGGATAGTTGTGTTCCTGTCTTCCAAGTCCGGTCTAGTGTCCCCCTAACCCCTGTGACACGTGGTCCCCGGGCACAGGGACCTGTTATACGTATAGATCTTCCACGCAAGAAGTATCCAGCCTGGGATGCCCATTTTATAGACCGCCGCTTGCGAAAGACTATTTTGGCCCTGGAATATTCTTCCCCTGCCACACCACGTGTCCAGTACCGAACTGTAGGGACCTCACAGGAAGTTGCTGAGTATGAAACCACTGTATGATGCTCTTCTCAAGAAGTAGAGTGAGGGAGAGACTTGGGGATCGCCTAATGGTGAGAGGCTATACAACGTTGTGAGTGAGGGTCGAGTTGAATAGGGACACTGACATGAGTACAGTGGCAGGAGAGATGACTTTGAGAGGAGACAACTGGTGGCGTTCTCCTATAAGGTAGGCTACACTCGTGAGATGTTTCATGCAGCACTGAAGGTTTGGGGCACACAGTGAGCAGAAGACACTCTGTGGGTATGCATGTTGTAAGAGACTCTCAAGAGCAGAGACAGGTAACCAAAGGTTCCCAACTTGTGTCGGACCTGACTTTGCCATTCAGCAATGTCTTAACTACAATAGGTTGACTGGAAAGACATTCTGATTTTTTTCTGCCAACAGCAGATGACCTATCACAGGTTGCCTAAACACTTCCAGGGTCGGGAGTGTATACCTGACATATAGAGGGTGAAAGTAGCCGCCCCATCGGTACATCCTGTCTAGAACAAGAGAGAAAGCGTTGCTTGGATTGGGCAGGTGGGACCTCACATGGTTCAGGAGGACTTGATGCAATAGGGAAAAACCTTGATCCCATAAGAGAGACCATCCTGAGTGGGTGGAATTGGTGCTACTAAAAGATTAGGTGTTTGTGGAGAGCAGGTAACAATTACTATGAGTACATGACTGCCTGTATTGTATATATTGGTGATGGCGTGTATGGTGGTGTTGATATAATGGTGTATTAGCCTATGTATTTTAAGCAGGGTTTTCTAATTCTTCCATATGGAGAATCTAACCTATATATAGCTGCAATGCATAGGGCCCGGTGTAATCCATTGCTGTCAGCCTGTAGCATTTCAGCTGTTGTGAATCTACAACTTCCATTACGCTGCGGTCAGACATGGTCGAAGTTGTGGTTTTATGTCAGATGAATGTCAGTTTAATATTCCATAAACAGCAATGCAGATGGAGCACATACAATGGCAACACATACCCCCTGTAGTCCCTAATTTATTCATACCCTCACAGACCACACATGGTGTAGCGGTTTAGCATGCTGTAGTGTCATATAGTGGCACATAGCACAGCAAAATGAGATGGCAAGGCTAGTTCTACAACTTCTTTTCTTCAGGTGTAGCTATAGTGGGTACAGAGGTAGCATATGCATCCAGGCCCCTCTGCCGCGTAAAAAGACACCAGCATCATAATGGTAGGCGGGGGCCTTGTTACAGATTTTGCATTGGGGCCCAGAAACTTCACATTAGACCTCTGCCCAGAGCAATATATTTACTGATTAATAACCCTCGGACAATATAAACAGCTGACATTAAAGGTGTTTTCTCATTAACAATACTCCGACCCCTGGAAGTCCCCTAGTCTTGACAATGGGGGGTCCTGTGTTCACTCTATTGAATGGAGCAGTGATTTCATGTCCGCTACCACTCCTCTACTTTTATCAGCTTTATGGGACCGCTGCAGTGGCCTACGACAGATCAGACACTAATAAGTATTGTTATTGGGAAAATCTCGTAAAATGGAGTTGTGGCCCTCTGCATAACATGAAAGACCCCTTTACGCTGTCTCAACAGCTGGCAGATCATCGCTAACGAGCTCCTTTACTAACTCTCGTTAGTAACTAATCAGCTGATGTAAAAGTGCTGCCGATTACCCGACGAACATGCTCGTTCATCGGGTAATAAAATTGTTTATGCGGGCACTTAAATCATAGTTTGTGGGCGGCAGATCGTGCCGTCCAAAAAGCCTCTGCTGCCAGCAAACAGTGATTCTGCATGGGGACGAGCAATGGCATTAATGATTGCTCCTCCCCTCCTCTCCTCCCCATACTGTGGAGGGGATCACTGCATGAAAATGCAGCGGCAGGGTTGCCAACCGTCCAGAAATTCCTGGACAGTCCATTAAAACAGGCAACTTTTCCTGTGTCTGTGAAAAAAAAATAAAAAACTATTACCATGACTAGATTATTGGGTGGTAATTATCATTTTACAGCTCACAGTAAGTGCTGATAATGAGTTCTTAATGTTGTATGTTAAGTTATAGACACATACTACTTCTAATCTTTATCATTCGTTATGGTTTTACAGTTTGTCCGTTAAAAATGTTGGAGGTCTGTGATTTTGGGATAAGTTGTCCAGAAAATAGAAACATTCTGGTTGGCAACCCTGCACAGGGGTCTCCTCTACTGACGAGCAGGCGATCCCTACAATTCTCTGCTCAGTTAAGCGGTGTAAAGGGGCCTTAACACTTGTGCAGTTACTAAGACTGTATATTATGGCGCATTCACATAACCATATGTATTTTGCCGTATACAAAAAAGTATGCGGATCCGCAAAATCCATTGACTTCTGTGGTCCTCGTTTGCGGACAAGAATAGGGCATCTACTAGTTTTTAGTTTTGGGTCCAAAAAAATCCCACAAAAAAACAGATGCAACACAGAAGTGACATGGATGTCCTCTGTATTTTACAAGTGCGTGTCTTGCGGACTGCAAAATATATGCGTTGGTATGATTGCACCCTTACTACTTCATAATGTATGACCACCTGACTTATTGGCTATAAAAAAAAATCACACATGACATCCCAAATTCATCTAAAGACATGTTGCAAATACAATACATTACTTACCTCGTACTGATCCTGTATTACACTCCATACTTGAAAAAGGACAAAACGTTGCATGGTGTTTTGGACACAGGCACAATAAAAAACTGATTTGGCAGTAATGCTGACATCTATCCTTGCTTTATTCATGATATTCTGCTGGTGGAGTCATTGTGTACATGCATTACTTATCCTGTACTGATCCTGAGTTACATCCTGTATTATACTTCAGAGCTACATTCACTATTCTGCTAGTGGAGTCGCTGTGTACATACATTACGTTACTTATCCTGTACTGATCCCGACTTACATCTTATATTATATGTCAGAGCTGCACTCACAGTTTTGCTGGTGGAGTCCCTATGGGAGATTTATCAAGGCTCGGGTTCCAATATGTCAGTCTTGATCACCTTGCGCAGGAATAAAATGTGCCTAATTTATTTCAAGGCAAATTAGTTGCATCTCTGGCACTCCGCGTGCCATAAACTGAAATCTACTTCAGCCTGAGACTTGAGCCATAACTTACATCAGTGTACAGCTAAGCCTTGGCCCTCTTCTCGCCAGTTCAGAAAAGAGGCTAGAAGCATAAAAAGTCGCAAATTATGGTGCAAATATGGATTGCGCCATAATTTGCGACCTTTTTTTTTAAGCCACATCAGTGACATAAAAGCTTTCATAAATATCCCCCACTGTGTACGTGCATTACATTACTTATCCTGTATTTATCCTGAGTTACCTCTTATTTTATACTTCAGAGCTGCACTCAGGAGTATTATTGGAAACGGGTTCATCACATGGTCCATCATATGATCCATCACCATGGTGATGGATCATGTGATGAGCGTAGTGACGTCATCAAAGGTCCTATTCCTCACAGATGAAGACAGAAGAGATGCCGGCTGCGCGAACAAGTGAGTTACATTTATTTTTTTTTTTTTTACCCCTCCAGCCCTATTGTACTATACATTCTGTATTCAGAATGCTATTATTCTCCCTTATAACCATGTTATAAGGGGAAATAATAATGATCGGGTCCCCATCCCGATCGTCTCCTAGCAACCGTGCGTGAAAATCGCACCGCATCCGCACTTGCTTGCGGATGCTTGCGATTTTCACGCAGCCCCATTCACTTCTATGGGGCCTGCGTTGCGTGAAAAAACGCACAAAATAGAGCATGCTGCGATTTTCACGCAACGCACAAGTGATGTGTGAAAATCACTGCTCATGTGAACAGCCCCATAGAAATGAATGGGTCCAGATTCAGTGCGGGTGCAATGCGTTCAACTCATGCATTGCACCCGCGCGGAAAACTCGCCCGTGTGAAAGGGGCCTAAATGTTCCGCTACACATCGATCTTGGTCGTGCGACAGCTGTGTAGTGCAGCAGTGCTCCCATAGAAATGAATGGGGTCGCAGCATGACTAGCACATTTGCTGCGTCCATGACACTAGGATCCAGGTTAGATTTTTTGGTTGCTGTTGCATCAAACGTGTGAGTCGTGAATGCGACCCCATTCATTTCTATTGGAGCACTGCTGCACTGCAATACTTGGGCGTGACAATTTTTAGCCAAACCCAAAATGTAACTACTTGATAAATAACCTGAGACCTCATATCACACACCTGCAGAAGATAGTGGAATACGTGGAAAGATAAAGCACTAAGCGCTGGCTACATTCTTCTGCGAACGTGGAGAGCTGATCCTTCAGCATCCAAGTCTTGAGCAGGCCACATAAAAAGACGTGGTGGGCCAAATTCGGCCCACAGTCCTGGAGTTTGACACCTACTCTAGTCTATGCATGATCTAATGGACCACAATTTATCCGTAATTTTGAGGAACTTTGGTGCCCTTTTTTATAGTGGTATGCTCCACAGCTCATAGGGCCCTTGTGCAACTGCACAGCCTGCACCAGTGTTATGTCCATCCTTGACTGAGATGGATGTAGGGTCTGCTATGAAGACCCTGAACACCAGAACAAGCTGTGTGCAGACGAAGCAGGGTATGTCTGGAGCTTTCTGCTCTAAAGGCTTCAACTGTAACTCTGGATCAGTACAGAATAAGTAATGTATTTACACAGTGACTCCACCAGCAGAAGAGTGAATGCAGCTCTGAAGTATAATACAGGATGTAACTCATGACCAGTTATATAATTTATATATACAATAAGGGTCATTTATTAGACGTATTTCAGCAAGTTGCGCCGCAATCTGTGACTTCTCCCCGCTCATGCCAGGTCAAATAAGTGGATATGGCATGGGTGAGGAAGGGGACAGGCCTCTTATAGCTTCGGCGGAACCACCTCCAGCTTAGGGGATTATTAAGACGGGCATTTAAAATGCCGGTCTTAATAAATGTGCCCCAATGACTCCACCAACAGAATAGTGAGTGCAGCTCTGGATTATAATACAGGATATAATTCATGATTAGTAGAGGATAAGTAATGTAATACTGTATGTACACTATGACTCCACCAGCAGAATAGCGAGTGCATCTCTGGAATATAATACAGAATGTAACTCAGGATCAGTACAGGATAAGTAATGTATGTACATAGTAACTCCAGTAGCAGAATAGTGAGTGCAGCTCTGGAGTATAATACAGGCTGTAACTGGCCATAAGTAATTTATGTACAGAGTGAATTCACAAGCAGAATAGTGAGTGCAGCTCTGGATCATAATACAGGATATAGCTCAGGATCAGTACAGACTAAGTAATGTATATAGACAATGATTCCACCAGCAGAACAGTGAGTGCGGCTCTGGAGTATAATACAGGGTGTAACTCTGGATCAGTTCAGGATAAGTAGTGTCATATATGTTCATCTTTTTCCTACATAAAAACTGTAAAAGGGTGTTAAAAGTTGAACATACGCTTTAATTTATTCTAGCTTGTAGGCTGTATAGCCAAGAATATCTTGACAGCCGCATGTTCCCTCATCTGCATGAATCATAATTGGAACGAAAATGTTTTGCGGTAGGAGGAGCCAGTGGCCACAACTTTCTCAGTGTTACAGTAACCTCCTCCTCCATGCTAACTTGTATTCCCATTAATATCATTGTCCATCACCTTAAGGGGCTATCTCATGTTAAGCAGTGGTGTCTTCAATACTCATGCTATATGTTGGTGGTGGCAACAGGGCAGCCATTTTGTTGTAGCCCTTTGAAATAAAGTGCTTCATTGTTCTGTATATACCCTTCCTCCATGCTGATATAATGTGGTATCTCTGGGTGGTGGCATTTTAAGTGCTGTGTAATGTGCCGTTCTACTCATGACTGCAACACATGTGATTGTGATACACGGACTAGCATATGATCTTTCTGGGAACCTACAGAGGGAAAGTTGGACTGTTCATTGTCTATGTAAATTGCTTTTGCCAACATGTGATTTTATATACTTCAGCCATGGTCAGGGGAGGGGGGCAGTGTTACTATCTTTTTAAATAAACTATATTCTATTTATATGGGACGTCTGTTGGTTCAGTGCAACATTCTGCAGAGTGACACCTTTCAGAGTGATGCTCAGCAGGGAGGATCATATGCTTTGTGTGTTCGTAGAACAGCAATAAAGAAAAGCAATATCCAGGTGGGTGAAACAACCTCAGACAAGGCATGTTTGCCAACCATTTTAGGGCTCTTAATATCATGGCCAAAGATGCATTTCATGGGTCAATGACCCTAAAACCCCTCTTCCCCAAACGCATTAGACTCCAGTCAGCAGATCCCATCATGTCTAAGAGGGCTTTCGGACATCCCCAAACATCAACTCCCAGTAGTAGCCATGTTCACCTGTCTCCATATGAATTCTTCTACACATTTGGAAATTAATGGGAAGGGGTTAGGGGCAACCCCCAAATGTTCACCATTCATTTTCACATTAATGATCATTGACCTTTGCAACGCATCTTGAACCTTCTCTAGGTGTATTTGTAGTCACTTCTGAGGTTTCTTGCATATTTTTATTTTTTAATTGATGTCTCAAATCTTATTGAGTACTTTATGGGTGTCTAGTTTGGTTCTCCATGGTTTCTCTAGAGCAGGAGACCCATCCTCATGTCTTAAGGGTCAAAATAGAATCCGGCCATAGGCATCCCAACATCTAATAATCTGACAGTTGGCCATGTGCCATGATGGCATGTCCTAAATTGCATATGAATGGACATAATCTTGTAGAGGCGCTAATATATATATATATATATATATATATATATATATATATATAATATATACATTTTTTAGTAGCGGTAGGACCATAATCTCAGTCTGCTGGTTGGCAAAGCCTAATGTTACTTGTAACCATCTTCAGAGCAATAACTATTATAGATGCTGCCCACTATAATCATCTTCAACCACCAACTCTTAATTTCCCCAGCTGCTAGTTATGAGAACCTCCAGATCACACTTTTTATTTTCTCATCGGATGGTCGAGATCTTAAGGTTTGGCCACTTCAGTTAATGGAGTGTCCTGGATTAGAAACACATGGCCTGTGTATGGGATCTGTTTGGTATTGCAGTTAAACTTCAATACAACACACAACTGGTGGTTTATAAAAGAAAGCGGCCATGTCTGTAATATTACATGATATAAGTTGACTGAGATTAGGACACCCAGAAGATAACATTTTCAAAGCTATTTGTGGTTTCATCTGTGCCTCTACATAACTCTTAAAGTGTAACTGTCTTTTTTTTTTTTGTGTAGGGACAGTAAGTTTAAATGTTTGTATGCATTTTATTAAGGAAATATGTTTTTATTATAATGTATGTAATGTCTCCCCTTAGCAACCCTCTGAGGATTGCTTAGAATAATCTGACTTCAGCAGTCTACTGAATGCTTAGGATGCACAATGACGCAGAGGCAGGCTCCTCAGCCTGCCTTTAGTCTCCCTGTCCCAGCCTCTGCCTCCTTACTTATCCCAACCCTGCCTCCCTAAATTTGTATCTACATTACTAAAAACGATGCAATGTACTTCGCAGACAACTTATCTGCTGCCGATGCTGATTAGTGCAGTTCCTGTAATCTCCCTAACTTCCCAGAGGTAACCAGAGACACACTGGGAAGATTAAAAGGAATGGCGCTGCAGTGATCAGCGACTGCAGAAAGTGTACTATGGTCCTGCAGCCTTACTGTCATCAATGGAGCCCCACTATTCTCGCAGCGCTAACCAGAGGTGTACTGGGAAGGTAGACGAGTGTGCTGCTGCCAGATAACCTGGCAGATAACCCTTATTTTCAGACGCAATCTTGTCAAATTTCCTGTTATGCCCCAAGTATTCATTTTTAGTAATCTACATTACATACACATATAGTGTGGCAGGGCTGGGGTAAGGAGGCAGAGGCTGGGACAGGGAAACCAGAGGCAGGCTGAGAAGCCTTTTGCGTTATACAGTTACCCAGCGACTTCACTCTTCATTAGAAAATTGAAGACAGATTCTTATAAGCAACCCTCTGGTAATTTAAAAGAATTAACATTAAAGAAACACTTAAAGGGTTTGTGCAGTGGCTTAATATGATTTACTTATCCTCCGGATAGGTCATTAATATGAGATCGGTGGGACCCCGACTCCAAGCACCCCTGCTGATCATCTGAAGGAGTCATGGCACTTATGTGAGCATTACTTCCTATTCAATATTACCTGTGCGATAGCGCAGTGTTGTCGGACACCCGCCAATCTGATATTGATGACCTATTCTGAGGACAGGTCTTTAGGCTATATGCACCTGACTGTATCTGGTTTGCGATTCGCTAACCGCAAAGCCACAAAATACGGACACCTGTGTGCAATCCACTTTTTTTCTCAGTCCGCAGAACGGACAACAATAGGACATATTCCAGAAATCTGTGGGTCGGACAAATGGATGCCGACTCGTAGAAATGAATAGGTCTGTGTGCAATAAATATGGATCGGATGTGGTTCCAAAAGACGTTTAGGTGCATGAGGCCTTAAACCACTGCACAACCCCTTTAAAACTCACTGTCTCTACACATTCAAAAAAATGCAATTACCGTTTAAAATACCAGTTGACTTTCCTGCAGATTGAGTGGGGTGCCCTCCCACCTACGTTAAGGAGTCTGTTTCAAAGGTGTCACGTGGGTGGCAAATCGTTAGGGCTGAGTGATAGTCTTTGCCATAGATGACATCACACACTAATGTAGTTTTAGTAGGACGTCTAGCATATTACATAATCCAAACCCTGGACCTGTTTCTAAAGATGGGTACATGTTCACTTTTCCATATGAGCAGTCTTCCAATTATTGGTAGCTGTTTTGAGCAGTTATGCCTCATTCCCAGTCAGTGTTCGGTCAGTGATTTTGAGCCAAAGCCAGGTGCGGCTCTAAACACAGAACAGGAGCAGATCTCTCCCTTATACCACCATCATATGGTAAATTCTGTTGTCACTGCTTATAATTTATCACTATCCTTGAACAACCCGACAGGAAATGGCAGATATCCATATCTCTCTTGTAATGAAGTAATGTGGCTGCAGTTGTGTGCCTTTGTCATGGAATCTTTTGGTGACTATTAAAAATCTTAAAGGGTATTTCCAGTCAATAATGGTATTAACATGATTTTACATTCGCTAAAGGGGGTAGGGTATAATGTATGAGCCTTTAAATGTAGTGGAGGAACGGAAGGGAAGAGACAACTGGTCTGAGCAAGTGGTTATCCTTTTATAAGCCCATTCAGTTGTCGTCCTGACAAACGGAATAGTACTGCAGCAGTGCTATGTACTGTAATACTGCTCTCTAGTGAACAAGACAAAAAAGTAGCATAATGCTGTCTTTTTGTATAAGAATATCATATCCGCTCCCATTGTAAAGACTATAACTAATATAGTGCTATCCTCTATTTATAAGAATATACTTACTATAATACTGCTCCCTATGAACAAGAATATCACTACTATATTACTGCCTCCTTTGTGCAAGAATATAACCACTATAATACTGCCCTATATACAAGACTATAACTAGTATAATACTGACCCCTATATACAAGAATATAACTGCTAAAATGCCGCCCTTATGTACAAGCATATAACTACTACAAGTCTACCCCCTATGCACAAGAATATCACTGCTAAAATACTGCCTCCTATGTACAAAAATATAACTACTATAATACTGCTCCCTATGTACAAGAATATAACTACTATAATACTGCTTGTTATGTACATGAATATAGCTACTATAATATTGCCCCTATGGACACGAAATAAGTGTAAGTAGGAAAGAGTCTTCGTATTTGACTGGAATAGCCCTTTAACAACTAGTTGCTATATACATTATTATCCTGGACACTCAAGCAGTAGTTTCTTGTACAGTTATTTGGTGTCTGTTGTTCTGGGTGTTGCTTCTGCTGATTGTACGCACATTGCAGATAAGCAAAATGATAATACTCCTATTCTTGAAAAACCCATGTGGGGTGTTGCGTTGTGTGTAGTCATGTGACGCCAAGCAACATGGTGGCTCGTATGCTGAAGTGGACATGGCCCAGACTCATTACTACAAGGAGTGCTTCATTGATCAGTGCTCCTTAGTGATAGTTAGCATTTTATTATATAGTGGTGCCCCCTTTTTGTGACGGCAGTAATACACATAAACCCCCCCCCCCCCCCCCCCCATACAGATTAACCCATCTGTACGTATGCCTGGGATTGGTTGGTTAGTTTTCCTGCATTCTCATTGGAGGGAAGTCGTATGATATAGGCTGCTGATTGTATACCTGATGTTCATACCAGTGCCTGGGGTCCTATATCTCACTGAATTGTCACAGATCCGCTCCCCTCTCCCCCCCAATGTGCACAAATCCCTTTCACTGGGAGCAAAATCAGGATTCTAGGAATCTTCTTTTGTAAACACCAATTTTTGTATGTTTTTCATTTTGGTGCTACATGAAATAATAAACGTAATTTCAGTAATTTGTCTACTGTCATCATTTACATTACTTTTTAAATTTTTTTATTGAATACACATCAACAATGACTTTGGGGATACATGTATAACAAAGATACAAAAAGATTTCCTGTGTGTAGCATGCATCGTATTTAAAATACTGTACATCTAGCTTGAACTCGGACCTATACATCCCCATGTCACTGTATTTTATACAAGAATATAACAGGCATTTTTCTTTATTTAAAGGCTCTGAAAAAATTGTATATTTAAGAACAATAGCAACATATCGCTGAGTACAGATAAATTGATTCTATAAATGGCAATTATGAGTACAAGATGTTCAGGCAGGTGATGTAACTGAGTTTTCTAAATTTCTTCCAATTTCCCCAAATCCCTTCAAACACAGATGCAGTGTTCAACTCCCAATAGGGCCTATTGTTCCATTCTATAGACTTGGTCACACTTGGCAAGCCATTGTGAGATCGCCGGGATGGCCATGTCTTTCCAGTGTGTTGTGACAATTAGGCGCGCTGCCGCTAGCAAATGTTGTTGCAGGCGTGCATCTTGTTTTATTTTTGGTGTTTATTGGAATCCTACCTAAAAGGCATACTTGAGGTGTGGGACATATTTTATCGTGACAAATCTTGGACAGCAACTCACAAATACCTGTCCAAAATGGGACAATCAAAGAACATGTCCACCAGATGTGTAGGAAGGAGTCTGAACTACGGAGGCATCTCCAGCACAACGGCGAGGTTGTAGGAAAGAGCTTGTGTAGTCTCTCCGGAGTATAGTTCCATCTAGTGAGCATTTTATAATAATTCTCCTGGAGACGTACACATCTGGACACTTTAGGGGTACGCGCTAGCAAGGACATCACTTCAGCCCCTTTGAAGAGTGTGTGCAAATCATCCTCCCACTTCTTAATAAAGGGCGGTCTCCCAAGCATTTCAATAGGAAGGAAGAGGTTCTATATTTTGCATATCTTTTTCATGGGCTCTCTCCTACCAATACTCACATGTTTTGAAATCTGTGTGAAGAGTGTGTCCCCCGGGAACCTTAAGTTTTTTTCAAAGCCTGAAGGAGGTGTAGCTGATGTAGGCGGGAAGTTCTCACCCTCTGAATCTCCTGTTCCATTATGAAGCCCTAACACATCCCATACCACGCTTTTATTGCATTTGCCTACATCAGTAATGGTAGACCTGAACTCTGCCGAAGAGTCCCACAGCACATCTCTCACTTGGAGCAGAGGGGTGAGAGGGTTCGTGAGTAGGCGGTCAGCCAGCCACATGTACCAAATCTTAATTGTATTATACCTTAAGAAATTAGTGACCATCTTGAGCATGTCAAGTCTGTGGTTCCTGGCCAAAGCTAAAGCGCGCAAGGGTATCTTTGACATAGCTTGTTCCAGGGATACATCCAATCTACCCGGCACGCTACGGAACCAGTCAAGGACTCTCATACCTTGGATAGCTCTGTAGTATAGTTGAAAATCCGGCACCCCCATGCCACCCATCTTAACCGGCATGATTACCTGAGAGTGTGATAGCCGCGATCTAGAACTATTCCAAAGAAATCGTGCCATTATTTTCTTCACTTGCGTAAAGAATACTCTAGGAAGAGGTATAGGCAGTACTTGTAGCTAATACAAAACTTTTGGAAAGACAATTGTTTTAATTAGCGCCCTACGTCCGAACCAGGAGGTACAGGAGACATTCCATGACTTATCGAGAGAATCGATAGTGGCAGGGAGACTTTTAGAATTTTCTCTATATAGATCCCTACGGTTAGGAGTGAAGTTTATTCCCAGGAAAGGGATGCTACCCTTTACCCATTTAAAAGGTGTGCAACTCTCCAGCTCCAACTGTGTCGAAGGGTCTAGGTAATGTTTAAGACCTGCGATTTTGCAAAGTTCACTTTAAAGTTAGAGTATATGCCATAATGATCTAGCAGGGCATGAATCACCGGGAAAGCCTCCATGGGATTGGAAACGACTAGCAGTATGTCGTCTGCAAAAGCCGCTAGCGTATGTGTTTCGCCTTGTATCTTTACGTCCCGTATCCTAGTATCTAACCGGAAGGCCTGAAGAAGTGGTTCCAAGGCAAGGACAAACAATAAATGTGAAAGTGGACACCCTTGCCGCTTGCCGTTACGAATTTTAAAAGGAGGTGCTAATGTGTTATTGACTAAGACCCGGGCGCTAGGGTTGGCATACATCGCCATTACCGCTGCTATGAATGTTGCCGGTATTTGGAAGTTGAGCAAGGCCTTCTCCATAAATACCCAATCCACCCTATCAAATTGACGTGTTGTGGGTGTACTGAATTAGATTTATAATACGACTAGTATTCATTCTTCCCTCACGACCACTAATGAACCCCACCTGCTCCGCGTGAATCAGCCCAGGGAGCAGAGGTTGAAGCCTCAAGGCCAAAATTTTCGCCAGCAGCTTCAGATCGTTATTAAGCAGCGAGATTGGCCTGTAACTCGAGCAGGAAGTTGGATCTTTGCCCTCCTTTGGGATTATCGTGATTTGGGCCGATAGCATGTATGGAGGCAAGGGTTTTCCATCCCAAATCGAATTATAAACTAGGAGTAATCTAGGGAGCAGCTAATTCTGGAAGGAACTATAATATTTCATGGGAAAGCCATCTGGACCCAGACTTTTATGTAGCGGAGATGATTTAAGATGATAAGTTTTTATTTCTAGGAGTGTGAACAGTCTGATCAAGAGATCCCTTTGCTCAGTATTGAGCTTGGGCAAGTTAAGCGAACTGAGCCATTCGGTCATTTTCTGGGTCCTAACTGTTTCCTCCTGTTCATTGATTGTCGGTCTGAGATTATATAGTTGTGCATAAAACTCCGTAAACCTTTTGGCAATCTGATCTGTTTGGGCGGAGGCTGACTGAATAGCATGTACGGTATATAGGATTGGACCCTCCTCTTTTTTTTAGTTGGGATAGCATAAATTTGGAGGCCTTATCGTAGTGCGCGTAATATCGGAATTTAGCTGAGAGATATAGTTTGGCCGTTTTCTCATTAAGTATATTTTTTTATTTCGTCCGCAGGAGGTCTAATTGTTGCGTAATGGCGGATGTAATGTGCTTCTTGTGCAGTTGTTCTAGTGTGTGAATTTGGGTCAACAAACCCTGAACCTCCGCCTCCCTTTTCTTTTTGAGATAGGCTCCATAGATATAAAGTGTCCTCTAATTACTGCTTTATGAGCCTCCCAGACCACACTCGGTGACAGCCCCTGTGTTTCATTGATTTGAAAGTATTCCTCAATTTTCCCCTCTATAAATTATTTAGGAGCATCTCATTAAGTCTCCAAATAAATTCTCTTTTGGGTATGTTCCTCAGAGAAAACTGCAGGAACGTGGTCTGAGAGGATGATCGGTCCAATTGAGGCTTTTTTGCAATATGGAAGGAGCGAAGCGGATACTAGAATATAATCCAACCTCTGATAAGAGGTATGTGCTGGGGAGTAATAAGTGAAGTCTTTTTCGACCGGATGCATTGCCCTCCAACTGTCCACTAGGCCTGTCTTAGCAATTTGCACGTGTCATGAAGGTGTCAAGAGCCGCGTCTGACTCCATTATACCCGGGGTCAGGAAGTCGCAGCGGGTGGCTGTGCGCTCTGTCTAAAGATAGCGCTGTTACTTAATGGTAGCTTTCTGCGTTTTGCCTTGCAATCCTTTTTGTCTCACTCAGGGATCCGTAGCTTCTTCTCCTCAGCTGTTTCTTGTCCGGCACTCCCAACCTCCTTATATTCCCCTCTCCCACTTCTCTGGTTGCCAGATATAGAGCTTCCTGCCTGGACTTCTATACTGACCCACTGGAGCTGAGTTGCTGTTATCCCTGGTTGTCGTACCAGAGCGTTACCCTCCGGATCCCTGTTGGTTGTTTGTTGTCGCCCACCTGGGACTATATGTTTTGTCAGTATTGTCTGTCCTCTCCCTAGTGTTTCCCTTTAGTGTTAGTGGTGCGGACTAGTATTCCCACCGCCCTATTCACTACGTAGGGCTCATCTTAGGGAAAGCCAGGGTTTAGGCATGTGATCGGCGTACGGGTGAGAAACCCGTCTAGGGACGTCAGGGCAGTCAGGTGCCAGCCTGAAGGTGAGTTAGGGGTCACCACCTTTCCCTCTCCCTTGGACAGGGCCTTCCTTTTCCTTCCCTGGGACGTATTTGGCGCGTAGATACAGCCAAAAGTATGTAGTTGTGTTCCAAGGGTCCCTTTAATAAATATGAACCTACCTTCTCCATCCACCAGCGTCGAACGCACCAGCCAAGACAAGCGTCTATGAAAAGTGATACTGACCACCTTAGATGCGGAGCCCGGTGTAGTACTATGATAACCTTGGCTATACACATAATGGCCCAGTTTCGGAATATGATTAGCCCAGAAGTGGGTTTCCTGCAAAAATAAGATGTCAACCTTTTGCTTATTAAACATGTTACACAACTGGCTTAGCTTGGCTGGTGCGTTCATACCTCTAGCATTAAAGGAGCATATCTTAATCATCGCCATTTAAATTATCTTATACGGGAGTATGAGGCAGCTATGACTACATATGATTGGTAATGAACACATCTTCACCGTATTAAAGTACACCATGCCCTTCAATCTAGGACTGGTCCTGTCCACAGCTAAATAATGCAGACTAAGAAAACAGAATACTATGAAACAGAGATGACCAGTATCCTCTCTAACGCATTTCAACTGAATAACATATACAGTACATATGATGAATACCTGCATATAACAAAGAGCAAATAAAGATCTAAACATGGCTCCAACTTGGAGCTGTAACTGTACCACAAGCATGTGGATTGTATTTGTGGGAGTAGACTGCCATCTAGAGGATCTCTAAGGAGGAACAGGCAAGCACATAATATGGGCTATATCAAATACCTATGCAGAGAATATCTCCGCCAAGGGGAGAACAGGGAGAGGAAGATTTAATGAGGCAGCACCCGAGATAGAGCAAAGAGGAAGATGGATAGTACAGACTATCAAGGGTTACAGCAACCTCTCACCACTCTCGGCAGTCTCTGAGATAGGTATAGGTAAGTGGTGCACTGAAGATTTCACTTTTGACCGAAGTCGTCTCTACGCGGCGTAGCAGGGCCTTGCTTTCTTCTTGCCCTGTAATTTCTTCCTGGCCCAGCGAGGTCCACGGCACCACCATAGGGAGGGCTGGGAGTTAGGTAAGTTCTTGGACCGGGTTCCAGTCTTCTATCATCAGGTCCGTGATGTTGAGGAATTCTTATAAACGCTTGAGGTCTGCATGGGCCATCACCACCACTTTCTTCTCTGGTGTAGTAATAAGAAGACCAAAGGGGTACAACCACCTGTAGATAAATTTTGAGGTCTCTGAGGATCTCTAACAGAGGTTTCAGCGCTTTCCGTTTTTTTTATGTCAACGGCGACCGGTCTTGAAAGATAGAGATGGAGGCGCCGGCATATTGCAGCTGCGTAGCCACCCTGGCAGCTTTCAGGATACTTTCTTTAGTTTGAAAACTTGCCAGTTTGCATATTATATCTCTCGGTGGCTCGGCCAGTTTTGGTGGGGGTCTTAGCGCCCTGTGCGCTTTGTCGAGTACAATCAGCTCAGTCGACTTCTCACCCAGCAGATCTGTGAAGAAGTCGCGAATTACGGGCATAATGGCATCTGCCTGTATGGTTTCAGGGAACCCTTTCAGCCGCAGGTTGTTCCTCTGTCCCCTATTATCCTGATCCTCTAGTTGACTGTACAGATAATTAAGTTGGGCTTGTGTGTGGTCCATGTTGTGCGAGACGGCTGTCTCAAATTCCACCATGGCGGCCTGAGAAGACTCAAGTGATTCCACACGCTCCCCTAGCTGCTTGAAATCTTGTTTAAAATCCCTAAGTTCATGTATCAGGGGGTCCAGCGCATCAGCCAGCAGCTGGCACATAAAGTCTCTTAAGACCGGTTGGTGTTCTTGTGAGGCAATCACTGCGGCCCCGCTACGATCCTCTTCATCAGAGTCGGAGGTCTCGTGAGCAGGCAACAGCTCAGAGCGCGGCGCCATCTTGCGGGGTGGTCGCTTTCTTCACAAATTTATCCTGGTCTCCCTGCTTCGACGCCTCGTCTCGCTGGCCATGTCCCTGGGTCTCTCCTTAGTTATCTTGCACATTTTGGGGAGTATAACTGCAGCTTAGAGTGCCCTTTCCTCACGATCCTCAGCTGAGCTCACGCCAATGTCACGGCGGGGAGTGGGGAAAACCCCCCACCGTGCAATGACAGAGGCTGCAACGCCAGGGAACAGGGAGCAGGTCACCTCCTAATGCAACCCTGAAATCTCCCTAGACTCCTAGTGCATGAGCCGCCTCTGAAGGTAAAAGGGCTCATGCTCACCAACCTAGAACCCTAGGTATCCCTGCTATGCCCGAGACCTGATGACAGGGCAGAGACCACCCATTCATCCTTCACCAACGGATGAATGGTGTCCCCAGAGGCCCAGTAGCTGGCAGGATGCAAGACTATGGGATAAGCAATACGGCAGTTAAGTAACACAGCAACAAAACAAATGCTATCCACACTTACCTGCCGCAGCCGAGATGGAAGGATGGCTCCAGGCTGGGAAGCCCACAGTCTTGCTATTGCTTAAACCCCTCCGGGAAAGCAAGCCCCTTTCGGAGCAGGCACACCAACATATAAACCTCCAAACAAAGACCACACCAAAACAACATACACCAGGTGGGGGAGGAACAGTGGCGTAGGGATCGCCAAAGCAATGGCTATGGGGCCCTACGCCACTGGGGGCCTGGGCCGCCGGCTGAATTTATTTATTTTTTTAAATTCTTGTGGCAGCAGCAGGAGTGGAGATGAGCGCCTTCATTGTGGAAGCGCTCATCTCCATATTCATCTGTAACGCCGTCCTCGGGACAGCGATACAGATGAATGGAGCAGGGGAGAGGCGTCTCCCTTGCCCGTTTCTCTGATAGGCTACAGGCCTAGTGCCTGTAGCCTATCAGAGGCCAGGGCAGGCGGAGCGATGATGTCATCGTGCCGCCTGAGCCGTACAGCGCGGGACACAGGCCGGAAGAGGCCTGCATTGTATCGCTGACAGCAGCATAGAGGTAAGTATATGAGTTTTTATTGTTTTTATTATTTAATTTTATACTATACTGTGGCAAGAAGGGGGGTGGGGGCCCTATATACTGGCACAATATGGGGGGGGGGTCGGCACTATGGAGAAGAGGGGAAGCACTATTGGGGCCATATATACTGGCACAATATGGGGGGGGGGGTCGGCACTATGGAGAAGAGGGGAAGCACTATTGGGGCCATATATACTGGCACAATATGGGGGGGGGCACTATGGAGAAGAGGGGAAGCACTATTGGGGCCATATATACTGGCACAATATGGGGGGGTCCTATATACTGGCACAATATGGGGGGGCACTATGGAGAAGAGGGGAAGCACTATTGGGGCCATATATACTAGCACAATATGGGGGGGCCCTATATACTGGCACAATATGGGGGGGCACTATGGAGAAGAGGGGAAGCACTATGGGGCCCTATATACTGGCACAATATGGGGGGGCACTATGGGGCCCTATATACTGGCATAATATGGGGGGCCTATATACTGGCACAATATGGGAGGGCACTATGGGGCCCTATATACGGCACAATACGGGGGCACTATGGAGAATAGAGGAAGCACTATGGGGGCCCTATATACTGGCACAATATGGGGGCACTATGGAGAATAGAGGAAGCACTATGGGGGCCCTATATACTGGCACAACATGGGGGGGCACTATGGAAAAAAGGGGAAGCACTATGGTGGCCCTATATACTGGCACAACATGGCGGGCACTATGGAGAAGAGGGGAAGCACTATGGGGCCCTATATACTGGCACATTATGGGGGGCACTATGGAGAAGAGGGGAAGGAGCACTATGGGGGCATCTACTGGGGGCCCTATATACTGGCACGCATTATAGGGGGGCACTATGGAGAAGTGGGGGACAAGAGCACTATGAGGACATTATATAGGGGCATTTAATACTGGCACCCATTTTGGTGCCACTATGGGGAAGGGAGGAAAGAAGCATTATGGGGGCAGTCTATAGGGGCATTTTATAGTGCCACATTATGGAGGGCACTATGGAGACGGGGAAGGAGCACTATGGGGGCATCTTCTGGGGGGACTATATAGGAGTATTTTATACTGGCACAAATTATAAGGTCACTATGGGCACTCAAGCTCAACTGGTGGCACTAAGTGTTTTTTGTAGTGGCACACAGTACGGGTCATTGGAACATATGAGGGCACTCTGGGGACATTGGCTCTACTGGGGGCACTAAGAGGAGGTATTTGTTTTTTTACAGCCACACAACGGGGCATTTTTTGTACTGGTGCACATTATAAGGGGGGGGGGGGGTTCTACTGTCACACATTATAAAGAGAATTATTACTATCGGGGCATTATGGTGGGCTTTATTACAACTGGGGGACTATGGGAGCATTATTACTTGTGGGACACAATTAGTGTTCCTACAGTGCCCCCAACAGTATTACTACTAAATGCACTCTGGCAAAGAAATAATTACTATTGTTGGGACTTTGGGGGCACCCCGGCACAGCATCAGCTTAGCACAGTTCTTTTTGCAGTATAGTTTTGGGGAGAACAGCTTCTCAATATTGGGGGTGGATGATGGGATGTTTATTGGAGGATGATGGAAAAGTAGGAAACTAAGATGTCTGTCAAACTCTGCAGAGACGTGAGATGGCTGAAAGAAATCATCATGGCGGTCTGGTCTGAATGGAGAAGATGAAGAAAGAGAAATCTACATCAAAGGAGACGTCACTGGATGGAAGAGGTATGTGGCGCTGTATGAGGCTACTTTCACATCTGCGTTAGTGATTCTGGCAGGCTATGGCAGCCTTCTGGAATTCACTGGATCAAGCACTGCTGGATGCAGACAGAATGCCCGCCGGCCCCATTAACTATAATGGGGTACAGCAGAGATCCGGCCACAATCTGGCAAAAATGCAGAGAATCAGCGGGACATAAACTGCATGCTGTGGTTTGTGTCCAGTCGATTCCTTGCATTTTCTGCCGGATTAGGTGGCCGGATCGTACCGCCACAGGTGTGAAAATAGCCTTACCCTGTATGTTTTGTATTGCTGTATGTAATGTTAGAATAGAATAGGTTAGGTTGAGAATTTGGCATGGGGGTGGGGGGCCCAGGCACATTTTTTGCACAGGGGCCCTCTGCTGTCTGTGTCCGCACCTGGCACTATAGATGACTACAGTGTACAGTATAATCCCTGCACCATGCGGTACAATATACAGAATAATCCATACACCATGCGGTACAATATACAGAATAATCCATACACCAAGCCATACAATATACAGTATAATCTATACACCATGCCATACAATATACAGTATAACACCTACACTGTGGGGTTATTGTGTATATTGTACGACATGGTGTATGGATTATACTGTATATTGTATGGCATGGGGTATGGATTTTATAATGCATTCTGTACTGCATGGTGTAGGGGTAAGGGTCCATTCACACGTCCGCAATTCTGTTCCGCATTTTGCAGAACGGAATTGCGGACCCATTCATTTCTATGGGGACACACTATGTCCTGCCCGCATTTGCAATTGCGGATCCGCACTTCCGGGTCCGCAATTGCGTTCCCGAAAAAAATCGAACATGTCCTATTCTTGTCTGCAATTGCGGACAAGAAAAGGCATTTTCTATATAGTGCCGGCGATGTGCGGTCCGCAAAATGCGGAACGCACATTGCCGGTGTCTGTGTTTTGCAGATTCGCGGATCCGCAAAACACACATGGGAGATCCGGGAGCGGGGGGGGGGGGGGGGGCCATACATTTTTTTTGCTATGGGGCCCAGTCATTTCTAGCTACGCCCCTGGGGAGGAATAACAGAAACACACCGGAGGGGACACACGGCCAGGGCAAGGTAAACAATATAATAAATAAGGGTGACTCACACAGACTAAGACATTCAGCCAGGGAGCAGAGCTCCTACACAGACTGACAACAAAATTAAAACTGACCACAGGCTCCAACACACCAACATATAAGGAGGCCTGAGGTCACACCTAGCAGACACACCTTAACCCTGTGCATACCAAAATGGGGAAACACCACATCCAAGGAAAAGTGCCTCACATGCAATCCACGTTGCCCAAGGCAACCGCATGTGCAGACACATAGTCACGACCTAGCCAAGGGTCGTGACAGCTACTCTGTGCATGCGGCTCGGCTGCTAGGCTCCTCCCATCATCATTTACATTAGAAGACCTCATAAAGGCTGCAAAACCCCTTAGACCCCTTGCAGACGAGCGTGCCTCCCGCAGCGAGTCCGCAACGCAGCTCCTGGCCTGACCTCCCAGCGCTGCCGGGGGTCACATAGCATTATATTGATTTATGATGCTATGTAACCCTTACAGTTCTGGAATGAATTGGTTAACACTGGCATGATGCTGCCAGTGTTATCCAATACATTCCAGAACTGTAAGGGTTACATAGCATTATATTGATTTATGATGCTATGTGAATCCCATCAGTGCTGGGAGGTCAGGCTGGGTGCTGCGATGCAAACTTACTGCAGGAGGAACACTCGTCTGCAAGGGGCCTTAGGGTTAACATAGTATCATAAATCAATATAATGCTATGTGACCCCCGGAAGCGCTGGGAGGTCAGGCCCGGTGCTGCGATGCGGACTCGCTGCGGGAGGAACGCTCATCTGCTAGGGGCCGTAATTTGTCTACTGTCATAATTTACATTAGAAGACCTCATAAAGGCTGCAAAACCGTTAGGCCCCTTGCAGACGAGCGTTCCTCCCGCAGCGAGTCCTCATCGCAACACCCGGCCTGACCTCCCAGCGCTTCCGGGGGTCACATAGCATTATATTGATTTATGATGCTATGTAACCCTTACAGTTCTGGAATGTATTGGATAACACTGGCATAATGCTGTACCACTGGTGCCCTCAGCCAGTCCCTAACATCCATGCCATCCCTCCAAATGTGATTGGCAGCAGATTCTGTGACTTGAAGTGGGGGGTCATATTTTTTTTTTTTTTAAAAGGCTTTATTTATAAGTTTTAAATCGTTGTTACAGACAGAAACAAAAAACCACCGGGGACATACCCGGTACGAGTTAGCAATGAACATACATACCCATCAGACAATGTCACAAAGGGCCACAATACTATGGGACCAATATGGACACGATAAATTCCCAAATATAAGATCATATGGGTGAAGACCCTATTAACCATAGTCAAAAAAGAATTACTCACAGCGTCTGATTCCATGCATACACACATACACACCGACAGTGACACGGTCTCGAACTGAAACATTCCACTTCACAACTCAACCGTATTGGCGTTGATCCATATCCCCCAGATCTTCTCAAATTTCTCTGGAATGCCCCTGGCCTCATAGGTAAGCTTATACAGAGACAATGTGGTATTGATCAAAGTAATCCAATGAGAGATCGCTGGTTGTTTAGGAGGCTTCCAGTTCAGAAGGATGGATTTCCTAGCATAAAATAATAGTAACCTGTAAAGGATTCTCATGTATTTGGTCGGAATGGGGGGTCATATTTAAGAGTTTTATATCAATACAGCTTTATCACAATAAAAAAATATATATTAAGTTCTAGAACTATAATACTTAAGATGTGTTTAAGTTCGTCATCCTTTTCAAGATCTGTGCCTACAGTGCCTTGCCAAAGTATTCACTCCTGATGATGTTTTTTCACCGATTCGTTGCATTAAAACTTGGAATTAAAATGGATTTTAACTTAGATTTTAGACAATGGAACTGACAAAATAATTCTAATTATTACAGTGGAATGAAAAAAATACCTTGTTTATAAAAGAAAAGAAAAGTTGGATTTGTATTCATCCCCTTTGCTATGAAACCCCCAAATAAGATCTGGACCAACCAATTAACATCCAAAGTCACATTAATTGCACACAAAGGGACCTTATTGATTGAAAGTGTCACATGACAAGTATAAATACACTTGTTCTGAAAATCCCCTAAAGTCTCTAATACTACTATGCAAGCAACACGAAGACCAAGGAGCTCTCCAAACAGATCAGAGACAAAATTGTGGCGGAGCATAGATTGGATTAGGTAATAAAATAATATCCCACAGAGCACCAATAAATCCGTTATAACAAAATGAAAAGACTATGGCACAGCTACAAACCTGAGAAGGCCGCCTACCTAACCTGACAGACCAGGCAAAGAGGGCATTAATCAGATTTAGCAAAGAAACCAACGGTAACACAGAAGTATAAGCTGTAAACACATAATAAACTTTATGGAATGGTAGCCAGAAAAAGAATCATTGCTGAAAGGAAATCATTAGAAGAAATGTTTGGAGTTCACCAAACAGCATGTGGTAGACTCCTCAAACGCATGGAAGAAGGTTCTTCGGTCAGATGAGACAAAATTACAACTTTTTAGCCTGCATGGAAAATGTGTGCGTGGCGTAGACCCATCTCTTTCATCATTTTTGAGAACACCATTCCCAAAGTCAAACGTGGTGGCAGCATCATGCTGTGTGGGGATGCTTTTCATTGGTAGGGGACTGGAAAACCAGTCAGGGTTGAAGGAAAGATAGGGCAATTCTTGAGGAAAATCCTTTTCAGTCTGCCAGAGATCTGAGAATGGGATGGAGGTCCACCTTCCAGCAGGACAATGATCCTAAACATAGTGCTAAAGCTACACTGGAGGGGCT
The DNA here is from genome assembly GCF_905171765.1 of Bufo bufo. NCBI lineage: Eukaryota > Metazoa > Chordata > Amphibia > Anura > Bufonidae > Bufo > Bufo bufo. The sequence continues at coordinate 134,713,095 of NC_053394.1, read as the reverse complement.
TAATAGAGGAACATTTAACCACCTCCGGACCGCCTAACGCAGGATTGCGTTCCGGAGGTGGCACGCTGCGCAGAGTCACGCATATACGCGTCATCTCGCGAGACGCGAGATTTCGCGGGCCGGCAAAATTAAAAGAAGTATTTCGTCACCAGCCTGCCAGCAACGATCATTGGCTGGCAGGCTGGCGATTTTCAAAAAATCCAATCCAAAGTCATATAACAGATCATATTAGTAAATATGATCTGTTATATGGCTTGTCTACTCCTGTGCTGGTCCTTTTCGTCGGTTGGATCCAGCACAGGAGCAGACTGAACTGTGAGTACACCAACACTACACCTTAGCCCCAGATCACCCACCTGCACCCCAATTAACCCTTTGATCACCCCTTTGATCGCCCCTGTCAATCACTAGTGAAAGGAAAAAAAGTGATCAGTGTAAACTGTCACTTTTTTTTTTTCACTGGTATTGGCTGTTAGGTTTTAGGGATAGTTTAGGCCCCTTGGTTAGGTAGTTAGCGTCAGTTAGCGCCCACCCCACCGCACCGCACCGCAGTCACTTTTATTCGCTGTTTAGCGTATCGCTAATCAGCATTTGTACTTTTATAGTATCTGTAAGTGATCAAAACTGATCACGGTCAGATCTATAATAGTATTAGTGTCACCTTAGCTCGCCCTCCACCCAAAACGCAGTGTTTGCCCGATCAGGCCTGATCGGTCGCCCACACGTGCGTTCACCCACGCCCGCCCCACCGCAGTGACAAAAAATATATATTTGATCACTGCACATTCATTTTACACGCACTGCGGCGATAAAAAAATCAGTTTTGATATTTTTTATCAACCGCAGCAGCCTCCGGTACTTCGCTAGCCTCCCCTTTGTAAGACAGGTTTGCTTTTTTTCTTGGGTAGTCTCAGGGAATACCCCTAAATTTAGTAGTCCAAAATGTCAAACAGGGGGTATTCTTCTGAAGAGGCCTACAGGATTCTGACCCAGTCGGATGAGGAGTGGGAACCCTCATCTGACGAATCTAGCGGGTCAGAATATGAACCTGTGGAAAGCAGTGGCTCTCTGACCCAAAGTTCGGACGAGGAGGTGGAGGTCCCTGGCAGCACCAGGCGTACCCAGCCCCATGTCGCTAGACCACAGGTTACGCAGGATCCGCTTCAAGAGCAGCAGAGTGGGGCTGTCGCTGCCGGATCACGTGGTGAGGCATACACCAGCAGCGCAGCCCTTCCTGGACCTAGTACCAGCACTGCCGTACAACATGGTGAAGTAGCGAGCACCAGAAGGGCAGTTGAAGCTGGTACGGTGGCACGTGCAATAGTTACCCCGTCGCAGCCACCGCAAAGACGGGCCCGTAGAGCCCCTAGAGTCCCTGAGGTGCTGGCAAATCCTGATTGGCAGTCACCAACTTCAGCCGCACCAGTAGTTCCCCCTTTCACCGCCCAGTCTGGAGTTCGGGTTGAGACGGCTCAAATCGGTTCGGCCCTGGGATTTTTTGAGCTGTTCTTGACTGCGGAGCTCTTGGACTTAGTCGTGGCAGAGACCAACCAGTATGCCACACAATTTATAACCGCTAACCCGGGAAGCTATTATGCCCAGCCTTTCCGGTGGAAACCAGTCCAAGTTTCCGAACTTAAAATTTTTTTGGGCCTTCTCCTCAACATGGGCCTGACAAAAAAGCATGAATTGCGGTCATATTGGTCAACGCACCCAATTCATCACATGCCCATGTTCTCTGCTGCTATGTCCAGGACACGATTTGAGACCATCCTACGTTTTCTGCATTTTAGCGACAATACCACCTCCCGTCCCAGAGGCCACCCTGCTTTTGACCGGCTCCACAAAATTCGGCCCCTCATAGACCATTTCAACCTGAAATTTGCAGATTTGTATACCCCTGAGCAAAACATCTGCGTAGACGAGTCCCTAATACATTTTACCGGGCGCCTTGGCTTCAAACAATACATCCCAAGCAAGCGTGCCCGGTATGGGGTCAAATTGTATAAGCTCTGTGAAAGGGCCACAGGCTATACCCACAAATTTCGGATCTATGAGGGAAAAGATCAGACCCTGGAGCCGGTCGGTTGCCCTGACTACCTGGGGAGCAGTGGGAAGACAGTCTGGGACTTGGTGTCACCCTTATTCGGCAAGGGGTATCATCTTTATGTGGACAATTTCTACACAAGTGTGGCCCTCTTTAGGCATTTGTTTCTAGAACGGATTTGCGCCTGTGGCACCGCGCGAACTAGTCGCGTGGGCTTCCCCCAACGGCTTGTAACCACCCGTCTTGCAAGGGGGCAGAGGGCTGCCTTGTGTAACGAAGAACTGCTCGCGGTGAAATGGAGAGACAAGCGTGACGTTTACATGCTCTCCTCCATTCACGCAGACACGACAATCCAAATTGAGCGAGCAACCCGTGTCATTGAAAAGCCCCTCTGTGTCCACGACTATAATGCGCTCATGGGAGGGGTGGACTTCAATGACCAGATGTTGTCTCCGTATTTAGTTTCCCGCAGAACCAGACGCTGGTATAAGAAGGTGTCTGTATATTTAATTCAATTGGCGCTCTACAATAGTTTTGTTCTCTACAGTAAGGCTGGGAGAACAGGATCCTTCCTCAAATTCCAGGAAGAGATCATCGAGAACCTCCTTTACCCAGGAGGTTCCGTGGCCCCATCCACCAGTGTAGTTAGCCGTCTACACGAGCGACATTTCCCCAGTGTCGTTCCTGGTACCTCAACCCAACCGTCACCCCGAAAAAGATGTCGTGTCTGTAGCAGGAGTGGAATAAGGCGTGACACCCGCTATTTCTGTCCTGACTGTGCTGACCACCCTGCCCTATGCTATGGAGAGTGTTTCCGGAAGTACCACATACAGGTACACCTAGCATAGGGATCACATCTCACCAGGACAGGCACACAGGGCTATTAGGGCCCATTCACTCACAGCTGCTGCAAACCTCTCCTTTCACCTGGGATAAAGTGCATAACGTACTTCGCCACATCTTTGGGCGATTTGCGCTTTGCACATTGTCCCATGGGGAAGGAGAGGTTTGTTCTATAAAAGGTAAAAAAAAATAAACAAAAAAAAAAATACCGGTAAGTAAAAAAGTTAAATGTTCAGTTAAAAAAGTTTAAAAAAAGTTTCTATGTTCTGTTCAACAGTTAATAAAGTTATTGCTTTGCGGCCTGGTTTTTTCTTTTTTGTTTTGTTTTTTTTACCTTTCAGGTGGACCAACCGATCGACTAGCTGCAGCACTGATGTGCATTCGGACAGAAGCATTGCGCTGCTGTCAGATTACACGCAAGTCGGTGTATGCGGCGCTGCAAGACGAGATTTCTCTTCTGCAGTAAAAGATACGTTTGCCGAGGCATATGAGCTGAGGAGGTGGCGGTGTTCATATACTTTGGCAAACACTTTGTATATATAAAAAAAAAAATCCCGGCAATGATTTATTCATCCACATCGATTGATGTGAATGGAGAAATCTGGTTTGCCAGGGCATACGAGCTGAAGTGGGTATGGATGTTGGGCGGAGCTCCTATGTCCTGGCAGACTCCTTTCCCCTCCTTTTTCTTTTTTTGGCAGAGATTTTTTCATCCACATTGATCGATGCGAATGAAGAAATCTGTGCCGTTCATTTTTTTCTTTCAGCCCAGAGGCTGAACGGAAAAAAAAAATCTCATTACCCGTATGCTCAATATAAGGAGAATAGCAGAAACTCCTAATGCTGGGCATACATGTAATGATTGCGGAGACCCTCAAATGCCAGGGCAGTACAAACACCCCACAAATAACACCATTTTGGAAAGAAGACACCCCAAGGTATTCGCTGAGGGGCATATTGAGTCCATGAAAGATTGAAATTTTTGTCCCAAGTTAGCGGAAACGGAGACTTTGTGAGAACAAAATCAAAAAAATCTATTTCCGCTAACTTGTGCCAAAATTTTTTTTTTCAATGAACTCGCCATGCCCCTCATTGAATACCTTGGGGTGTCTTCTTTCCAAAATGGGGTCACATGTGGGGTATTTATACTGCCCTGGCATTTTAGGGGCCCCAAAGCGTGAGAAGAAGTCTGGTATCCAAATGTCTAAAAATGCCCTCCTAAAAGGAATTTGGGCACCTTTGCCCACCTAGGCTGCAAAAAAGTGTCACACATGTGGTATCTCCGTATTCAGCAGAAGTTGGGGAATATGTTTTGGGGTGTCATTTTACATATACCCATGCTGGGTGAGATAAATATCTTGGTCAAATGCCAACTTTGTATAAAAAAAATGGGAAAAGTTGTCTTTTGCCAAGATATTTCTCTCACCCAGCATGGGTATATGTAAAATGACACCCCAAAACACATTCCCCACCTTCTCCTGAGTACGGAGATACCAGATGTGTGACACTTTTTTGCAGCCTAGGTGGGCAAAGGGGCCCACATTCCAAAGAGCACCTTTCGGATTTCACAGGTCATTTACCTACTTACCAGACATTAGGGCCCCTGGAAAATGCCAGGGCAGTATAACTACCCCACAAGTGACCCCATTTTGGAAAGAAGACACCCCAAGGTATTCCGTGAGGGGCATGGCAAGTTCCTAGAATTTTTTATTTTTTGTCACAAGTTAGTGGAAAATGATGATTTTTTTTTTTTTTTCATACAAAGTCTCATATTCCACTAACTTGTGACAAAAAATAAAAATTTCCATGAACTCACTATGCCCATCAGCGAATACCTTGGGGTCTCTTCTTTCCAAAATGGGGTCACTTGTGGGGTAGTTATACTGCCCTGGCATTCTAGGGGCCCAAATGTGTGGTAAGGAGTTTGAAATCAAATTCTGAAAAAAATGACCTGTCAAATCCGAAAGGTGCTCTTTGGAATATGGGCCCCTTTGCCCACCTAGGCTGCAAAAAAGTGTCACACATCTGGTATCTCCGTACTCAGGAGAAGGTGGGGAATGTGTTTTGGGGTGTCATTTTACATATACCCATGCTGGGTGAGAGAAATATCTTGGCAAAAGACAACTTTTCCCATTTTTTTATACAAAGTTGGCATTTGACCAAGATATTTATCTCACCCAGCATGGGTATATGTAAAAAGACACCCCAAAACACATTCCTCAACTTCTCCTGAGTACGGGGATACCAGTTGTGTGACACTTTTTTGCAGCCTAGGTGGGCAAAGGGGCCCACATTCCAAAGAGCACCTTTTGGATTTCATAGGTCATTTTTTACTGAATTTGATTTCAAACTCCTTACCACACATTTGGGCCCCTAGAATGCCAGGGCAGTATAACTACCCCACAAGTGACCCCATTTTGGAAAGAAGAGACCCCAAGGTATTCGCTGATGGGCATAGTGAGTTCATGGAAGTTTTTATTTTTTGTCACAAGTTAGTGGAATATGAGACTTTGTATGAAAAAAAAAAAAAAAAAAAATCATCATTTTCCACTAACTTGTGACAAAAAATAAAAAATTCTAGGAACTCGCCATGCCCCTCACGGAATACCTTGGGGTGTCTTCTTTCCAAAATGGGGTCACTTGTGGGGTAGTTATACTGCCCTGGCATTCTAGGGGCCCAAATGTGTGGTAAGGAGTTTGAAATCAAATTCTGAAAAAAATTACCTGTCAAATACGAAAGGTGCTCTTTGGAATATGGGCCCCTTTGCCCACCTAGGCTACAAAAAAGTGTCACACATCTGGTATCTCCGTACTCAGGAGAAGGTGGGGAATGTGTTTTGGGGTGTCATTTTATATATACCCATGCTGGGTGAGATAAATATCTTGGTCAAATGCCAACTTTGTATAAAAAAATGGGAAAAGTTGTCTTTTGCCAAGATATTTCTCTCACCCAGCATGGGTATATATAAAATGACACCCCAAAACACATTCCCCACCTTCTCCTGAGTACGGAGATACCAGATGTGTGACACTTTTTTGCAGCCTAGGTGGGCAAAGGGGCCCATATTCCAAAGAGCACCTTTCGGATTTGACAGGTCATTTTTTTCAGAATTTGATTTCAAACTCCTTACCACACATTTGGGCCCCTAGAATGCCAGGGCAGTATAACTACCCCACAAGTGACCCCATTTTGGAAAGAAGAGACCCCAAGGTATTTCGTGATGGGCATAGTGAGTTCATAGAAGTTTTTATTTTTTGTCACAAGTTAGTGGAATATGAGACTTTGTAAGAAAAAAAAAAAATCATCATTTTCCGCTAACTTGTGACAAAAAATAAAAAGTTCTATGAACTCACTATGCCCATCAGCGAATACCTTAGGGTGTGTACTTTCCGAAATGGGGTCATTTGTGGGGTGTTTGTACTGTCTGGCCATTGTAGAACCTCAGGAAACATGACAGGTGCTCAGAAAGTCAGAGCTGCTTCAAAAAGCGGAAATTCACATTTTTGTACCATAGTTTGTAAACGCTATAACTTTTACCCAAACCATTTTTTTTTTTTACCCAAACATTTTTTTTTTATCAAAGACATGTAGAACTATAAATTTAGAGCAAAATTTCTATATGGATCTCGTTTTTTTTGCAAAATTTTACAACTGAAAGTGAAAAATGTCATTTTTTTGCAAATAAATCGTTAAATTTCGATTAATAACAAAAAAAGTAAAAATTTCAGCAGCAATGAAATACCACCAAATGAAAGCTCTATTAGTGAGAAGAAAAGGAGGTAAAATTCATTTGGGTGGTAAGTTGCATGACCGAGCAATAAATGGTGAAAGTAGTGTAGGTCAGAAGTGTAAAAAGTGGCCTGGTCTTTCAGGGTGTTTAAGCACTGGGGGCTGAAGTGGTTAAAGGGAAATTGTCAGCACCATAATGTCTCCCCAACTGCCCGCAGTACGTCACAGCTATAGTCAGCATGTCTCCAACAATGTCTTTGCCTGTTTCAACCGAAGCGGTGGGCAAACTGGCTGCTTTCCAATTCACAAGCTAACTGCGCCCCCGTCCTGCCTCTTTCCCCCTGTCCCATGCATCCGCCCTTCTGTTTCATTTTTGGCATCTGTGCGGTTAGATGGTCTTCGATGTTATTGGCTTCAGAGGCTCAATCCCAGCAGTTGGCACCTGTGCAGTGGGCTTCTGAAATCAGGTACATTGAAGATCGGTTCACCACGCAAACAATGAAAATGAAACATAAGGGTGCGTGTGCAGGATCTGAGGCATGGCGTCTGAAGAAAAAAAAAGCACAGCCGTCAATCAGGGGGAAAGAGGCAGGACAGAGGCATGGCTAGCTTGATTTGGACCATCAACCCTGCTGACCCCTTACTTGGACACATGGGTATATCAATTTTACACATTTCACTACTGCTCAATTTTTGGGTATCTACAACCGGGAGTTTCAGCCATATCCCTTGGATCTGTACCCAATATTTATTCTGTGCTGCTCATTTTAAAGGGACACTGACAGGGCCAAAAAGCATATTAAGGTATATATATGACTGTACAGGTCTTATAAAGTGTATAAGAATCATGTAAGTACCCCCCCTGTCCACCTTATAACTACAGTAATGTGAAGTTTTATAACCTGCTGGAATCGGGTTCAATCTGCCCAAGGGGCGGTGCTTCACCTCAGCTTGCGCCCAGCCAGCCTCGCCACAACTGCCGTTTGAAGCGTCGCCCAGCTCATCAATATTCACTTCGCTGGGCGGCGCTAGGCGGCTACTAGTGTCCCTGGCTATCTTCAGCGCATGCGCCCGGCACCCTCACTGGCCGGGATCGCATCGCGCCTGCGCACAGTCTCATTCTCAGAGACTGCCTCTGAGAATGAGACTGTGCGCAGGCGCGATGCGATCCCGGCCAGTGAGGGTGCCGGGCGCATGCGCTGAAGATAGCCGGGGACACTAGTAGCCGCCTAGCGCCGCCCAGCGAAGTGAATATTGATGAGCTGGGCGACGCTTCAAACGGCAGTTGTGGCGAGGCTGGCTGGGCGCAAGCTGAGGTGAAGCACCGCCCCTTGGCAGATTGAACCCGATTCCAGCAGGTTATAAAACTTCACATTACTGTAGTTATAAGCTGGACAGGGGGGGTACTTACATGATTCTTATACACTTTATAAGACCTGTACGGTCATATATATACCTTAATATGCTTTTTGGCCCTGTCAGTGTCCCTTTAATGTGTGTATTACATGAGGATGCAGTGCGTACGCACTGCCACTTTAGCAGAGAATGCCAGTGCGCATGCGCTAGTCTATTAGCAGCAACCAGGACAGAACAGAGGCATGAAAATTTGCTCCTGCGCAGACACAGCAGGACGTGGAGTCTGCGCAGTATAACACATAAGGGGGGCGCGCACAGCTGGCAGTGTAAGGATGTGGGGCAAGGGACCTTAAATGTATTAGGCCTCTTTCACACGGGCGAGTTTTCTGCGCGGGTGCAATGCGTGAGGTGAACGCATTGCACCTGCACTGAATCCGGACCCATTCATTTCTATGGGGCTGTGCACATGAGCGGTGATTTTCACGCATCACTTGTGCATTGCGTGAAAATCGCAGCATGCTCTATATTGTGCGTTTTTCACGCAACGCATGCCCCATAGAAGTAAATGGGGCTGCGTGAAAATCGCAAGCATCCGCAAGCAAGTGTGGATGCGGTGCGATTTTCACGCATGGTTGCTAAGGAGACGATCGGGATGGGGACCCGATCTTTATTATTTTCCCTTATAACATGGTTATAAGGGAAAATAATACCATTCTTAATACAGAATGCTAAGTAAATTAGGGATGGAGGGGTTAAAAAATAATAAATTTAACTCGCCACATCCACTTGGTCGCGAAGCAGATCTCCTCTTCTTTCTTCAGGACCTGGGTAAAGGACCTTTTGATGACATCACTGCGCTCATCACATGGTGATGGACCATGTGATGAGCGCAGTGACGTCATCAAAGGTCCTTTTCCCCTTGTCCTGAAGAAAGAAGATGAGACCCGCTATGCGACCAAGTAGATGGGGTGTTAAATTTGTTTATTATTTTTAACCCCTCAATGGACATTTTACTAAGCATTCTGTATTAGGAATGCTATTATTTTCCCTTATAACCATGTTATAAGGGAAAAAATTAAAATCTACAGAACACCTAACCTAAACCCGAAGTCCGGGTTCGGTTCTGGGTACCAAACATGCTGATTTTTCTCACGCGCGTGCAAAATGCATTAAAACGCTTTGCACTAGCGCGGAAAAATCTAGCATTTTCCCGCAACGCACTCGCATCCTATCCGGCCCTCACACGTGACGCCCGTGTGAAAGAGGCCTTGCAGTGATGACCCCATGAGTGTTGTGTCTGTAGGATCCGGTTCTGGAGTGGACCAGGAAATAAGAAAAAGCACCAAGAACCTGCTCAAGAAACTGTAAGTGCGGCTTTGCTGCCTCACATTACACCACACTGTTGAAGTGGCATGAAGTGGCATTTGGACATACAATAACGCTCCAAGTACAGTTATATTGCAGTGTACAGGCTTCAAGCTAATGCATAGCCCTAAGGGACTTATACGCTGACACCTTCCTATCTCACTGGCTGCTCATAGGGTCTATGGGTCCGTGAAGACCACGGATGCCATCCGTGTTGCATCTGTGTTTCACGGATCATTAAAAAGAGATGCTTTGAAAATTATTTTATTATTTTTCAGCTGTTCAGTGTCTGTGAAACACGGATGGCACACGGACAGCAAAAAACAGACCCAACACGGATGCATCACTGACCACCTTCTCACAGATTTGAGCACGGACACGGATGTGTGAATGAGGCTTTACTGGTATTTAGTATAAAATATACGTTATTGCACATACAATAAATGAAAATCAATAAACCTATATCCTTGCTGCAAAACAAAGTACATAAATTACACAGCAGTGACAAAAAAATATAATTTCTCCCACCTAAAAGAAATCTTCAATGAAAAAAATAAAATTTGGCTGCTGAAATTAGTACTGCTGATATGAAAAAAAAAATAAAGTTTTCTTTGAGACAAGAATTAAGGTTAGGCTGGGTTCACATCGGCGTTATTGAATTCCATTATAGGTTATATCTTAACAGAGTTATAACAGATGTGACACAGTGAGGGGTTGTGTCTGGCAAGGCAGGTATTTTCCTCCCAGCATGTGCGGCTGGGCTGGTTTCCAGCCAGGTGAGGTCAAATACCGGACCGGAGTTTAAGTGCCGGTCTGGGTTTTGGCAGCGCCTGGCTGTCCTTAAATAGGCAGCTGGGCTCAGCAGAGATGTCTCTGTTTTTTGGGATCTGAGGCTTTGTTCCGTGCTGGAGGGCTGAGAGCCGCATGCTGGGAAAACAGGCCCCCTAAGGCCTGCTGTGGACTACTGGAGGCAGAACTGCTAGCAAGGTGACTTGTGTTATATTAACTTTCCTTTGTGTGTGAATTAACGCCAAGACTGCAAAGTTACGTGCTGTTTTGTGCAATTGCCTCAAGTGTGAATAAACACTGACGTTTTAAGTTAGGAACTTGTATTTTGCCTCTGGACTGCGTCCGCTTACCCTCTGCGTCCGCTTACCCTCTGATCAGAAAGTTCCGGCCCTCACAGTAGTGCCACCGCCACGGCCTTCTCTCAGCTCACCAAGCACAGAGTCGTCCATTTGATAGTGGCTGTGCTTGGTATCGCAACTCAGCCCCTTTTACTACAATGGGGCTGAGCTGTGCCTAGGCCACATGACTGATGAATGTAACGTCACATGGCCTGGGTAAAGCTGGAGAATGCTGCCTTCTCAAACAGCTGAGCGGTGAGGTCCAGGGTGTTGGACCCCCACCGATCAGATACTGATGTGGATAGGTCATCTGTAAAAAACACTAGGAAAACTTTCTCTTTAAGGCTACTTTTACACTAGCGTTTTAGTTTTCCGGTATTGAGATCCTTAGTAGAGGCTCAATACCGGAAAAAAACAACACTTCAGTTTTGTCCCCATTCATTGTCATCTGGGGCCTGCTCCCGGGAGCACGGAGATGCCCGCTGGTTCATCAAAACCATGCCGGCTTGTGCTCCCAGCGCCGTGCGGCGCTATACAAATTCGTCACTTCCGGGTAGCCGGACGTTTCCGGAAGTGACGCGGACGGAGGGGGCCGGCTTCAGAGGGCGGGAAGATTCAAATGGATTCTCCTGCCGGCAGCGTCCTGCGGTGAGTACCTACCTGATTTCGGCTGTACTACAGGATGTCTGCTTCTGAACACACCGAGACCTCTACTCTACCGTCCGTAAGTTCCCCATAGGGGAGAGTTTTTCTTCCTCTCTCACCGGGGCACATTTTAATGGGGTTTTCTCTCTTGGTTTTCCAGACTGCAAATGAACCTCTGAGAAAACCCAAGAAGTCATTGAAGTGTATCTCATGCCTCAAACGACTTCCTGATGATTACCCTAAGAAACTGTGCAGGGTCTGCATTACTAAGATTGTCCGGGAGGAACAACCGTCCCTCATGGACGAGATTAAGTCCATGATGCAGGAAGAAATTAAATCCTCTTTTGCGGCTTTTTCCTCTCTTCAAACAGTGAAGCCTGTGGTTTCGGAGCCCCCCGCTAAACGCCACAAATCGGACGATGATGTCTCATCCGACTCTGAGGTTTTTGGGGGTTCAGCTTCCTCCTCTAAACATATGGAGGATGAAGATAAGCTCTCTGAACGGGATTTTTCAGAAAACAGAAGGAAATTTTATTTTTCCTCTGAGGATATGCCCGAGCTGTTAAAAGCCGTCAGAGCTACTATGGGAGTAGAGGAGGTTCCCTCTACGCCGTCAGTACAAGATGAGATGTTTGGAGGTCTCAGGGTAAAGAAATCCTAGAAAGTCTTCCCTATTAACGAGAACATCAAGGGGATGATTTTGGATGAATGGGCAGATCCGGAGAAACGGCTAGGCGTCGCCAGATCCTTCCAAAACCGGCTTCTCTTTGATCAGGAAGAAGCTAGGACATTTAATACCATCCCTAAGATTGACGCTTAGGTAGCTAGGGTCAATAAGAAAACCAGCCTACCATTTGAGGATGCTTCTCAACTCAGAGATCCACTGGATAGAAAGGCTGACGGCCTGCTGAGGAGATCCTGGGAAGCGGCCATGCTCACGCTTAAGTCAAACATAGCAGCCACTTCCGTGGCCAGATCTATGTTCATCTGGCTCTCTGAGTTAGAGAATAGGGCCTCCGACGATTCCTCTACAAATGAAATCATGAGCGCCATTCCCCTGTTAAAATCCGCTACAGCTTTTTGGGCAGACGCTTCCGCGGAGTCAGTGCGTTTTTCAGCAAAAGATGCGGGTCTGTCCAATGCAGCTCGCCGTGCCTTGTGGGTGAAGTGCTGGTCGGGGGACAAAGTATCTAAATCCAGATTATGTGGCATCCCTTTCTCTGGAGAATACGTTTTTGGACCTGAACTAGAGAAAATCCTAGAGAGGGCCTCCGATAAAAAGAAGGGTTTTCCGGAGGAGAAGGTCTATAAAAGGAAGTATCCCTTTCGTGCCCCTTCCAACCAAGGTAGTCAATACACGGGGAAGGGCAAGTCGGGCCGTTTCAGTTACCCCAAAGGGGGGAGAGGTAGGGCTCCCGCTTCTGCTCCCCAGAAAGGAAATGGAAACCAGTGACATCCAGGTGGGGGGGAGATTGAGGATGTTTTTTCCCCGCTGGGAGGAAATATCCTCAAACTCCTGGGCTCTGAGGATTGTAGGGTCGGGTTACAGAATACAATTCTCGGACCCTCCCCCAAAGAGGTTTTTGGTCACCAAGGTTGCGGTCCCAGACTTTAATCATCCCATTTACGTGGGCATCCGGGAATTACTCGCAAAGGGGGTAGTGGTGAAAGTACCTCTATCCGAACAGGGAGGGGGTTTCTATTCCAACCTCTTCCTAGTGAAGAAGAAGGAGGGATCCTACCGCACAATTATAAACTTAAAGCGCCTGAACAGATACATTACTTATCAAAAATTCAGGATGGAGACCCTAAGATCTATAGTCCCTTTGCTCCAAAGCAATTCAGTAATGTGCTCGGTCGATCTGACAGACGCCTATTATCATGTACCAATACATCCCAGCTCTCAACGTTTCTTAAGGTTCGCGGTCAGAGACCATCACGGCAGAATCCTTCATTACCAATTCACCTCTCTCCCCTTCGGCATATCATCAGCCCCTCGAGTTTTTACAAAGCTAATGATCGAGGTAGTGGCTTATCTAAGAAAAAAAGGTCTGACAGTCTTTCCGTACTTGGACGATTTTCTTATTTCAAACAGTTCCGCTCCTCTCCTGCTGAGAGATCTAGGTTTCTTCCGTCAAACTCTAGAAAGCCTGGGCTGGTTGATCAACATAAAAAAATCTCAGTTAGATCCGACAACGAAGATCCAGTTTCTGGGGGTTATTCTGGATTCTCAGAAACAGATAACCTGCTTACCTCAGAGCAAGATACGGGACATCCAAAGGAAGATCTCCATCTTCAACTCAAAGAATCTCTGTTCCATCAGGGACTCAATGAGTCTACTGGGGATCCTTACATCCTGCATACCATCCGTTCAGTGGTGTCAGATCCATTTTCGAACCCTACAGATGTGGATACTCAGGGTTTGGGACAGAAGAGAATCTTCTTTAGACCAAAGGGTGATCATCCCTCAGAGGATAAAGACCTCCCTTCTTTGGTGGAAGGACAGGCTAAAGATCTCCAAGGGGGTGCAGTGGTCAAGAAACCCCTATGCCCAGATCACCACAGATGCAAGCCAGTACGGTTGGGGAGCAAAGGTCGGAGAAGTTTATTACCAGGGAGTCTGGCCCAGATCTGTCAGCCTCCAGTCATCAAACCTTCGAGAACTAAGGGCAGTCTGGAAGACTCTAAGACAAGCAAAAGTTCATCTTCAGGGCCATCATGTAAGAGTCCTGTCAGACAACACGACAGTGATCAGGTATTTAAACCATCAGGGAGGCACAGGTTCGTGCAGCCTGCTGGAATTGTCGGCAAGAATATTCGCCTGGGCCGAAGCGAACGTCCGGTCAGTATCCGCAGTCCACCTGAAGGGGTCCCTAAATGTGGAAGCAGACTACCTAAGCCGGGCAAGAATAGATCACTCGGAATGGTCCTTAAACGAGGAGGTCTTCCTGATGATAGTGGACAGGTGGGGGAGACCTACAATAGATCTCTTTGCCACTCGAGCAAACTCAAAATTACCAGTTTTCTGTTCCCTACATCCCAGAGACAGCCCGAGTTTCCTGGACGCTTTCTCTCTCAGATGGAACTGAGGTCTCCATTACGCTTTCCCTCCTCTTCCATTAATACCGAGGGTGGTACAGAAGATCATACAGGACGGTACTTCAGTCATTCTGGTGACACCCTACTGGCCAAAGAGGAACTGGTTCCCAATCCTGTGGAACCTTGCCAGCGAAGGTCCTTGGATTCTACCAAAAAGACGAGACATCCTTCATCAGGGTCCGATCCTACACCCGGACCCGGACTTCCTCAACTTAGCAGCCTGGATCCTGAGACCCAGATCCTAAAGCGTCAGGGTCTATCAGAGGCGGTAATTTCAACTCTAAAGGCTTCCAAAAAGAAGGTGACCTTTTCAATTTACCTAAAGATCTGGAAGCGTTTCTGCTCATGGTCAGGTTTGCCTTCACCGAATACCTCATCCCCAAACATCCAGATGATTCTGGATTTCCTACAAAGAGGTTTCGAGATGGGATTAAGACCATCCACACTCAGGGTACAAGTATCAGCCCTTAGTTGCTTTTACGACACCGAGCTGGCAGGCCATAGGTGGATAAAACGCTTCATGAAGGCAACAACAAGACTACGTCCGACCCTAAAGTCTCATGTACCTTCCTGGGATCTAGATATCGTCCTTAGGGGGCTATCGCATCCTCCATTTGAACCTCTGAGTGACTGCTCTTTGAAACACAGATCCTACAAGACTGCATTCCTGGTTGCCATCACCTCAGCCAGGAGAATAAGTGAACTACAGGCCCTTTCAATTAGAGAGCCTTACCTACAGGTCCTGGATGACAGGATAGTCCTAAAACTAGACCCGTGTTTTCTACCAAAGGTGGTCTTGAAATTTCATAAGGACCAGGAGATCACCCTCCCTTCCTTGTTTAATAACCCATCTAACGATTGGGAATCTACCCTTCATTCACTTGATGTCAGACGGGCAGTACTGGATTATTTAGAGACCACTAAAGACTTTAGGAAGTCAGATTGCCTCTTTGTTCAGTTTGGAGGAAGAAACAAGGGTCAGAAAGTTTCCAAGTCCTCCATTGCTAGATGGATCAAAGCTACCATCACCTCCTGTTATTCCCTACAGAATCTTTCTTGCCCTGGCGATATCAAAGCCCACTCTACCAGGGCAATGTCTTCTTCTCAGGCAGAAAGAGCGGGTGTCTCCCTAGAGGAGATCTGTAGGGCAGCCACTTGGTCCAGTATCCATACTTTTGCCAAACATTATAGGTTGGATCTTTTTAAAAAGACTGACATGGCCTTCGGACAAGGGGTTCTTCAGTCTGTGTCCCGCCCATAGATTCATATTTGATATACCTCCTTGTATGGCCGTCGTGGTGATGATATGGAAAGCCGGAATTAGTACTTACCGGTAATTCATTTTCCATGAGATCACCACGACGGCCCGTATTTCCCTCCCTATTGTTACCCGGGGGTTGATATGATGAAATATCTTCTCCTGTTTATTTATTTTTTCACGTGTGTAGCCACCACCCTTTACTCTGATATTTTGGAAGCACTGGTGTTTGGTGGTGGGAGGGGAACATTTAAACCTTTCTCTGCTTCCTGGCCCTACAGAGGTCAGGGGTCAATCTCCTTGTATGGCCGTCGTGGTGATCTCATGGAAAATGAATTACCGGTAAGTACTAATTCCGGCTTTCCCGGACTGAACTCTGCTCCTGGCTTATAATGATTTATAATGCTATGTGTTGTTGCCTGACCTTGGCTGTACTGAATTGTACTGGCATAATGTTGTCAGTACAATTCAGTACAGCCACAGTCATGCCAGAACAAACATTATAAATCATTCTAATGCCGGGAGCTCGTGTCAGAGGAGCCATAATAGCTACTCCCACAGTGTCCCCATAATTCCTGGCCACAGCAGTTTACTGTGAATGACCTCGGTTTACTGGTAAGTAATAGTGAAGGACATATTTTTTATGCTCTTCACCTGTAAGTTCTGCGCAGTATGGCTTGCATTATTACAGAGGTACTAGCGGTCAGGAATTATAGGGGTTATATGGTTTTTAATGATGAGCAGTAGAGTTTTTGAATGATGCTCAGGTCAGTGGACTCTGCCCAGTTCTCTCACTCACCGCTTCATAAAACTGCTGGAGGACAACGTGGTACAGAAGACAAGGAAGGCAGAACCAACACACTGGGGCTGAAGTTGGCTCTGCAAGAATGTCCTGACCCTTGCCAGTGCCAGAACCATGTGAATGCCACATGTAACCCCCACACTAAACATCCAGAGGCTGGCAGTTTCAGGCCCTCATCATCATGTCACGGGCAGTGGCAGCATGTACCCTCAGGGTGGGAGACTGGTGGTCATCAATTTGGGAAGTAAAGGTAAGCTGAGGGAACTGCTGTTTGATGAAGCAGGTCAGCCTACTGTAAATCTTCCCAGCAGGGCACATTGCCACTTTTCCCCTGATAGGGGGTACCTCCAGTGATTATGAGAATGGGGGTCCTGGAGTCCACTCTGCTACTCCATTCAGTTCTATGGAACTGCTGGGACAGAGTACAGTGCTTCACTATCTTCACCGCTCCATTTAAATGGGGGGGGGGCCCATGGGATCCCGTTCTCATGATTGGTTGTGGGTTCCAGCATTAAACTCACACCTGTCTTAACGGTTATCCCCTATCCAGTGGATAGGGGATATTTTTGTTGCATCCAGAAGGAATTATTTCTCTGGGAGGGCTCATGCACACAAATGTATTTTTTTTCCACATCCGATTCACATTTTGTGAAGGTTGGATGCGGACCCATTCACTTCAATGAGGCCGCAAAAGATGCGGATAGCACTCTGTTTGTCTGTTCCATTGCACTAGCAATAAAATAGAACATGTCCTATTCTTGTCTGTTCTATAGAGGGGAGGATTTTCCGTTCCGCAGCACACAACCAGTATTCGTGCTTTGCGGATTCGCAAGTTGCGGACTGAAAAACAGGCTATTGTCATGTGCATGAACCCTGACTAGGATAGAGATTTTCAAGGACAATGATGCAGATCATTTCATTTGTGAAATCCTCTATTGTGAAGCCCTGATGCTGTGTAACATGGAGATGCCAAGCAGGAAAGTGCTGAGGCGTTCACCCATATGGCTGCACATGGGGGATCCAGGTCCCAGCGAAGAGCATATGGCCAGTACCACATTGTGTTTTGATGCTGCAATAAACATCCATAGGAATGTAGCCTTACGGCTGATTTAAAGGGGTTGTACAATCTTGCTGTTTACTTCCAGAAACAGCGCTGCACCTGTCCACAACTTGTCAGGTATTGCAGGTCACCTCAATTGAAGTCAACAACATGCAATACCACATGTAACCTGTGAACAGGTGTGTGTCGCTGTTATTGGAGCAAATTTTAGTCGTTTTTATAATATTTTTCTTCCTTAAGTTTACAAGGACACAGGTTTTGATTTATACACAATATATATGAAAATATACAAATGCAAGTAGAAAAAAGGAAGCAAGTGGTCACCAATTCAGCCGCAATACAATAATCCTTTCCTGGTCTGCCCCCTGTGATGCGAGACGCACATGTGTACTGCGTAGCGTCGCTCCACGCCGATACTGAATTCACCGAGGTGATGAAAGTGCATCGGTAGGTGTGTGCCCTGCTGGAAACTGCTGTAGATGGGAGAGCCCTCCTGCAATGTGGTGTGCTAGATCGAAGGAGTGTGCCAAGCCACTCTCCTATGCTGGAAAAGCGAAAGTGGAGAGGAGGAAGGAGCCCGTTGCCCACCTGCCCCCACTCCGGACTGATTTACAGAGTCACCGACGCCCTTGTAAGGAGATCGGTGGAGGTCTGAGAGTGGAAAGCGGAAGAGAAGCCCAGGACCAATAAGTGAACTTTTCCCTTGCAATCTTCATTTTTCACCTCTATTCCCCATTGACTAATACCCTGTCCCTACTAAACTATAAAACTTTGGAAAGTTAAGAGCAAGGGAAGGAAGAAAGGAGATGGAGACACAAGAAAGAGAAAAAAATGAAGAATAAAAAAAAAAATTAAGAGCTTCAGCTGTTCAAATTTATGATCATGGCTGCCAAGTTTTTGATACCTAGATGCTGGCTCTCTGAGGAACTTCCTTCAATGGAACAATGGTCCCTTAAAGTCGACCAGCTTTACAGGGTTGAAGAGATATCTGCATGGGAAATGCGCTCAATACATAAGTTTAATAGTATATGGCCTAAGTGGAAGGCCTTCAGAGAACACCCTATCTCTTAATGCCAAGACCTTTTACACCCCTATACCTACCTCCTTAGATGCCTTCTGTCCTTGCGCCGGTCCTGCTCCAGATTAACAAGCTCCAGAACATCATTATCATAGTCATGCTCTAGAGTACTTATCACGCTCTAGGGTACTCAACTCCAGCTTGTACTCAGGTAGACGCTCTAGTTTATCACGGTTGCCCTTGCAATCTAAGCCATACTAAGAACCACATCAAAGATCCATAATCACTTAATCCTACATGTCAATTTGCTTACTACAGGTTACTTTTAGGTGGAATTGGACCCTCCAGATTGGATTCCGATATTTAAATTACTTTTAGCTCAAGCTTTGACAGATGACCATGACCACTACGGTGGTTTCTCCTAGGTTAAGCTTCTCTAAGATCCACGACAGAGATCCTAGTTCACTTGAACTGTTAGATTATTATGTTTATTACATGTTACTTTCAGGAGGAATTTGATCCTCCATTTTGTGTACTTTATTTATTGCATCTGTGGCTACGCAGCATAATATGGTATACTGCTGCACATTGCTTCTTTACTTTATTTGTACTATTGAATTACCTTTTCAATAAAGCATTGAAAAAAAAAAAAACTTAAAATAAAGGGAAAGAAAGGTGAAGAAAAAAAGAAAGCGAAAAAAAAAAGTGGAAATAAAAGGGAAAGGTTTAGTTAAGGGTACTTTCACACTTGCGTTGTGAGGATCCGGCAGGCAAATGCATTGAAATTCCGGATCCGTCTCTCCGGTGTCATCCAGAAAAACAGATCCGGTATTTATTTTTTTCGCATTTTTAAAGGTCTGCACATGTGCAGACCGGGAAACCGGATCCGGTTTTCCAGAATACTTTGTACCGGATCCGGCATAAATACATTTCAATGGGAATTAATGCCGGATCCGGAAATCCCACGAGTGTTCCGGAATTTTTGGCGGAGAAAATTTCTCTGGCTAAATACCGTAAGAGCGACTGAACTGAAGAGAGGTGCAGCGTACTCAAGTTGTGTTTAATAGTGTTCCTGGGTGTTGTAGTGCAATAGACACTAACCTGAGACGGCTGACTCTCTGCAAAGGCAGGTGATTGTAGAAAATGTTCGTGACGCCAGTGCCAATTAAACGGTGGCACGCCGTTCGCTGATAGCAGGAATAAATGAGGAACCACGTGATGTTAAAACAGAACTCCAACTTTAGTAGTTTTCATAGAGACATTAACGGAATCGCAGTTCCTTGGCATACAGTTGATTTTTCAATACAGTCGATGCAGGCAATACAGATTAAGCAAGGTGACTTCAGAGGGTGAAACACAGGACTTGCAGTACAGGAGCTTGCACTCTATTCCTGACTGATCCTGGAACATAGAAAATCTTCTCCAAGGCCCAATACCCTAGCTCTGGCGTATATCCTTGGTTTTAACTTTATAAAGTACCTCCTCTGTTATCTTGAGTACCTCTTGCTTCTCTTGAGCTTTGCCTCTGTCTCTCTCTCAGCTTCCTCAGGCTCTTCAACTAAGATATTCCTGTTTCTGCTTATGGGAATTCAGGAGGGGAACCTTCTCCTGGAACGCAGGCTTCAGGCCTGGACTTGTCTCTGACATTGTCTAGTCTCCAACTTTAGACTGCAGACACTAGACTCCCATTTTAGACTCGACTCTAGACTGACTTTCCTTTCCCTGACTGGGCCTTATATAGACTAGGGCTCCCTAGCTCCCTCTAGTGACTAAGAGCTGGAATGACACCCCTAGCAGGCCTGTACATGTAAGTTTCACAGTAACAGGGAAATACATAGCATTACATTACATGACATTTTATAAAGATGACATAAACCAACTTTCCCATAAATACGGAGGGACGACAGCACACCAAGTGACCCTTTTGTAGTGACGGGCATTACAGTCCCCGTACACTACATACCCCACTGCTTTAAGCTGAGTACGACCTCGTACTCTATCAGGGCTCTCCCAACTGGAATCTCTACCTGAAACAGAAAAAGAGACATGCAGGCATACATATATATATATTTCCTCTGCATTTACATTTACATCAGGTCCAATTGGCAAAGAGGAAGGGTGGTGACAAGGGGCGTCGTTCTCTTCTTCTCAGGATAGTGAATGGAACTGGGGCGCTGACCTGGCACAGCGTAACATTATAACCAGGATAGTCCATGACAATGAATAAATCCATAATAGAACAGCAACATAGATAAAACAGTATAAAAGTTCTTGGAGGCTCAAAGAACAAACATGAGTCCGTACCCAGGTTATTTTTCTATTAAATCACAGAGGCTCTCATGCGGTGGAGTCCATCTCTGGGCACATTTCCTTTTAAAAGAGCAAAAATCTCAGAGGCTCAGGTCCTTTTGAGTCTGTCTCCGGGCACGGTTCCTTAGTATAAAGTTGCACAATAAAATGACAGCAAAGACAAGTGCTGAGATACCCCTGTTCAACCTGAAAAGGGGGTTAAGGGTAAAAGGTGCAACTAAGGAACAGGCACAACTTGGCGTGGGGTAGCAAAAGCAGGCAGGAGGTCCTGGAAACAAACTTGGCTTTGTTGACTTTATTACTTCAGTGGCCAACACCTACCACTGAGCCGTGGGTAAACTGGCAGCAGCAACAAACGACCAGGAAACATAGGACTCCTGTCCTGGAAGGGTTAATAGCATCACTCCTTAAATCAAAAGGCCTAGCAGGCTGATTTACAGAGGCATATCATAATCACTCGGCCCTGCTGGCAAATATGACCTGTAGTAGTCCTCTACAGGAGGATGGGCCCACATAACAGTGTTAGAGGGCAGTTGCAAGGTAAAGGGGCCCCTAATAGGTATTGGCCCCATGGGCCTAGGGGTAAACCCTTGGGTGGACCGTACCGGTCCCGGCATGATAATTGTGGGATGGAATGGAGTTGATACCGCCGCCGCAAGCGGTCCGGTGGGCTCTGTGCAGCAATTCACAGCAACAGTGGGTCTTCTTTGAGGCACTGACGGAGCGGTGGCAGCAGAAGGTGGTCTACGGGTGGTGACAGGCACCCTTACCTCGTCCTTCTTTGGCGGCATCTGGATCCTGGCGGTCGCGATCTTGCGCAGTTCCCGCAACTTCTCCTCCAGCCGGACAATCTGGTCACCGATGCTTTCCGTGTCAGAGTCGCTGTCATCTGCTGGCGCCGCCGGCGCAGGTACAGGGAAGGATGGCTTGGACTCGGCCTCTGCAGGTTCTGGTGGCGCATCGGGTCTCCGACCTCTCCGGATGTTCTCAAAGGTATTTCGAAGTCCTTTTAAATTTTCCATCTCTTGTATGGTCTTCTCCCGACGAGGCAGCTCGGGGGAAGGATAGGGGCTCACTCATTTTTCCAACACGGTTGGCTGCCAGAAGACGTTAGGCCCAATGAAGGAGCTCCGCTCCTGGAAGGCGTGATGGGCCGGCTCTGGAGAGCGTTCCGGTTCCCGCTCGCAGCCAGAGTAGTCTTCTTCTTCTGCCTCCCAGTCCTCAGGTGCTCGCTTGGGACGGGTCACGGCAGTTGCATAAGGGCCTCTCAGGCTCTCGGCAGGGGTGAACTCCACTTCCTCTCCCTCGCGGAGGCTGTGCTGATAGGAAGGGAGGTAGTCTCTCTTGACAGACCTTCTATTAACATATAGGTCTCTGCCAGTCAGGTAATCTTGTATGAACCCGTAGCCACAGGTTTTGTCAAAGGACACCACCACTCCCTTTCTCCTTTCCAGGCGGGGTTGGGTGTTGGTGTGTCGTTCATGGATTGTCTTGGTCAACTCTTCATAATAGATCTTGGTCTTTGTATTCCGCTTTATAGCGGCCTCCCGGATCTCTGCCATAAGTGATGACCACTTGAAAGAGGGCTGAAAGAAGTCTCTCCATGAGCTGTAATGATGCTCTGGTTCTTTCTCCCGTGGGCGGCAGGCGGGTTCCTCCGGTCCCGGAGAGTAGGCCGGTGGAGCCTCCTCTGGCTCTACACCAATATCACTCATTTTTGAAATCTCAGGTGCGGACGTTGCAGCAACGCTCTGTTCACTTTCCAACATGCTCGATCCTTCTCTGGAGAGCGATAGGGTCGCGTCAATTAAATCAGCCAGCTCCTCCCATTGCACTGGGAGGCCGCCCCCCAGGTATTCTAGTATATGGAAGGCGGTGTCCATGCTGGCAGACATGCAAATGTCCAGATAAGCAGTGGCGCCTGACCTTGAACTCCTTCCCGCTTTTTCCTCAGAAAGGCGCCAATTTTTCCCGCTTTTTCGGGATGAAGATGACGCAGCAGCTTTTTCAGTAGTTTCAGCGGCCATCTTTGAGTATAAACGCTGTCTATTCACTGACAGCAAGCAGGATTGTAAAAAGTCCACAAAACCACACTCCAATGTGGCGATTTTCTTCCTCTTGGTAGCGCAACACTGCACAGCGCTTTTTAGAAGTTTTAGGTACACTTTGGGTATGTTTTTCAGTCCACAAAGTCCACTTTCAATAAACAGGCAATTTGTCACTTTGGTCATAGGGCAACTGTATAAGGCACAAAGTTTACGCTTCTTGCACTAGAAAGCGTGCGTATCCTGTTCGTGACGCCAAAAGAGAGGTGCAGCGTACTCAAGTTGTGTTTAATAGTGTTCCTGGGTGTTGTAGTGCAATAGACACTAACCTGAGACGGCTGACTCTCTGCAAAGGCAGGTGATTGTAGAAAATGTTCGTGACGCCAGTGCCAATTAAACGGTGGCACGCCGTTCGCTGATAGCAGGAATAAATGAGGAACCACGTGATGTTAAAACAGAACTCCAACTTTAGTAGTTTTCATAGAGACATTAACGGAATCGCAGTTCCTTGGCATACAGTTGATTTTTCAATACAGTCGATGCAGGCAATACAGATTAAGCAAGGTGACTTCAGAGGGTGAAACACAGGACTTGCAGTACAGGAGCTTGCACTCTATTCCTGACTGATCCTGGAACATAGAAAATCTTCTCCAAGGCCCAATACCCTAGCTCTGGCGTATATCCTTGGTTTTAACTTTATAAAGTACCTCCTCTGTTATCTTGAGTACCTCTTGCTTCTCTTGAGCTTTGCCTCTGTCTCTCTCTCAGCTTCCTCAGGCTCTTCAACTAAGATATTCCTGTTTCTGCTTATGGGAATTCAGGAGGGGAACCTTCTCCTGGAACGCAGGCTTCAGGCCTGGACTTGTCTCTGACATTGTCTAGTCTCCAACTTTAGACTGCAGACACTAGACTCCCATTTTAGACTCGACTCTAGACTGACTTTCCTTTCCCTGACTGGGCCTTATATAGACTAGGGCTCCCTCTAGTGACTAAGAGCTGGAATGACACCCCTAGCAGGCCTGTACATGCAAGTTTCACAGTAACAGGGAAATACATAGCATTACATTACATGACATTTTATAAAGATGACATAAACCAACTTTCCCATAAATACGGAGGGACGACAGCACACCAAGTGACCCTTTTGTAGTGACGGGCATTACAGTCCCCGTACACTACACATCCTGATGCATACTAAATGGATTGCTTTCCATTCAGAATACATGGGGATAAAACTGATCCCCCCTGTGACGGAACTCAATACCGGAAAAGAATAACGCTAGTGTGAATGTACCCTAAGTGGGGCTGCATTATATGATATAGGGTGGCCGGGTGGCTAAAAAACACACATCCCTCCTCATTATGGCTCCTAAGGTGGTAAAACATCAGAACCCTGACTCAAGAAGAGAATCAGGGAAAATGGTTAGCACAAGGGGAAAATCTCCTGGACAGGTCAAAGATGACTTTCTTCTAACAGAACAGGTGCAGCAACATATTAAAGACTGCTTTCAGGAAGCATTAAGTAGGCTATGCCCATTGTGAATGACAGTATCCAGCAATGAATTGTCTATTTGCTCCAAGAGATTAAAACAGATATTGCTTCCTGCACCTCTAAAGTAGAGGAACTAGAACAAAGAATTGGAGTAATGGAGGATGAAATAGAAGCATTGCATATGTCAGCAGAAAAGCCGAGAAGAGGCAATGCTTGGTTGATAGAAAAAATTGAGGATCTAGAAAATAGGTCCAGCAGAAACAATGTTAGAATATTGGGGATACCTGAATCGGTGTCTCTGGATAGATTGCGGCCCTATTTTTCAGCTCAAATATTTAAAGCACTTTTGCTGAGTGAAGAAATGAAAGTAGAAAGGATTCATAGAGTCGGCTGATTATCAACAGAAAAGAAAAACCCGCGAGCAGTATTAATTAAACTGTTGGACTTTAAAGACAAACTCGGCTTAATGCAGGCCTAAAGAAAACATTATCCACTTTCTATTGAAGGATCTAAAATCCTGTTATTTTCAGATTATTCCTCAGAAACGATCATCAAAAGAAAAGCTTGGACTAATATATGGTATAAATGCCGTGAGGAAAAAAAGTTAAATGCTTTTTGATGTATCCTGCCTTATTGCATGTTGTGGATAAGAATGAGGACAAGCATGTATTTCGAGAGTGCGGATGCCAAGGAATTTATTGCTAAAGCGTAGGGCATTATTTTTTGAAACACAGACAGAGCCCAACACTGATGTGTAAAACAGGAAGAAGGGAGAATTTTTTATTTTTTTTTGTGTAGTAAGATAATAGACACAAATGTAAAAGGGAATCAAAGAGGAAAAGGAAAAACTCTAAACTTGCTTACCAAAATCTTTCCTTCAGTCCAAAGGCAGCACACACAAAGGGTTAATGTCTTGCTCCTCCCGTCTAGGACAGAAGATAAATCATTAGTAAATCAGACTACTTAACCCCCCTATAAAGAAATGCACACCCACTAGGCAGATGTGTTTTTTCCAAGCAATGTCTTTGTCAGGGAGGGATATACACTCACCTAAAGAATTATTAGGAACACAATACTAATACAGTGTTGGACCCCCTTTTGCCTTCAGAACTGCCTTAATTCTACGTGGCATTGATTCCACAAGGTGCTGATAGCATTCTTTAGAAATGTTGGCCCATATTGATAGGATAGCATCTTGCAGTTGATGGAGGTTTGAGGGATGCACATCCAGGGCACGAAGCTCCCGTTCCACCACATCCCAAAGATGCTCTATTGGGTTGAGATCTGGAGACTGTGGGGGCCATTTTAGTACAGTGAACTCATTGTCATGTTCAAGAAACCAATTTGAAATGATTCGAGCTTTGTGACATGGTGCATTATCCTGCTGGAAGTAGCCATCAGAGGATGTGTACATGGTGGTCATGAAGGGATGGACATGGTCAGAAACAATGCTCAGGTAGCCCGTGGCATTTAAACGATGCCCAATTGGCACTAAGGGGCCTAAAGTGTGCCCAGAAAACATCCCCCACACCATTACACCACCACCACCAGCCTGCACAGTGGTAACAAGGCATGATGGATACATGTTCTCATTCTGTTTACGCCAAATTTGGACTCTACCATTTGAATGTCTCAAAAGAAATCGAGACTCATCAGACCAGGCAACATTTTTCCAGTTTTCAACAGTCCAATTTTGGTGAGCTCGTGCAAATTGTAGTCTCTTTTTCCTATTTGTAGTGGGGATGAGTGGTACCCGGTGGGGTCTTCTGCTGTTGTAGCCCATCCGCCTCAAGGTTGTGCGTGTTGTGGCTTCACAAATGCTTTGCTGCATACCTCAGTTGTAACGAGTGGTTATTTCAGTCAACGTTGCTCTTCTATCAGCTTGAATCAGTCGGCCCATTCTACTCTGATCTCTAGCATCCACAAGGCATTTTCGCCCACAGGACTGCCGCATACTGGATGTTTTTCCCTTTTCACACCATTCTTTGTAAACCCTAGAAATGGTTGTGCGTGAAAATCCCAGTAACTGAGCAGATTGTGAAATACTCAGACCGGCCCGTCTGGCACCAACAACCATGCCACGCTCAAAATTGCTTAAATCACCTTTCTTTCCCATTCTGACATTCAGTTTGGAGTTCAGGAGATTGTCTTGACCAGGACCACACCCCTAAATGCATTGAAGCAACTGCCATGTGATTGGTTGACTAGATAATTGCATTAATGAGAAATAGAACAGGTGTTCCTAATAATTCTTTAGGTGAGTGTATGTGCTGCCTTTGGACTCAAGGAAAGATAAATTTTGGTAAGCAAATTTAGACTTTCCTTGTTGTCCTTAAGGCAGCACAACACAAAGGGATCTGAAAAGCAGTATCAAGCAGAGGGCAGAGGTGGGGGGGAGGGGGAGCAGAAATCACAGCCTTAATAATGACTTGTCTGTTAAAGGCTGAATCGCAAACACCAGATACATCCAACTTATATTGTTTTGTAAAGATGCATGAAGAAGACCATCTAGCAGCCCTGCATATTTGATCCAATGCCTTTTTCTCTGCCCAAGCGACTAACTGGACCGAGTTGTGTTTGCTGTAACTCCACCTGGTAACTGGAGTACTTGAGATTTAGAAGCAGACTTAATAGTATTCTTAATCCAAGCAGTATAGGCTTGCTGGCTTTTATACTTCTCTATAAACAGCTGGTCAGCCGACCTGAAGGATCCTAGTCCTCCAATGACCAGTAGATGAAGCTTGTCTTGTTCAGCTGATTGAGGACACTTCTTAAATTACATTCATGTCAGATGAAAGCTTTGGTAGGATATAGGGCATCAACCTTAATGTCAAGACTTCTTGATCTACTTTCAGATATGCCCCTTTACATGATAGAGCTTGCAAAGTCTGACACCTTCTTGGCTGATGCAATTGCCAACAGAAATAAAACCTTCCAAGATACAAACCTTAGTGGTGCTTCTGTAAGAGGCCCAAATAGAGATTCAACCAGAGTCTTGAGGAGAACAGCCCGATCCCAGGCTGGAATAGGAGGCTTAACTGATTAATTTAAATTGAATAAAGAATGTAAAAAATGCATGAAGGCTCCATCTACGTGAGTAGTGGCAGTCGTGAAATGCACTCTTACAGTGTTAGGTTTTAACCCAAACTGGAAACCTTCCTGTAAAAAAAAATAAGTAAGGTCTGCGAAAGATCTGCAAAGATTCTGCAAAGTTTCCACCACCACATCTTTAAGGCCTTTCCTCAGTCCTGAACCGTCAGATTGCAGGCTGTAAGCTAAAACATCTCCAGCTTGGATGCTGTAGGTCTGCTTGAATCAGAAGATTCGGCTGGACTGTATCTCCAATTTCCTCTGGAAAGTTGTAGCCAGTGAGGGAATCATGCCCTTCTGGCCAGATGAGCACTATGGCTATGGCTGAGACTCTCGTCTCATTTTCCTGAGGACTCAGGATATGAGGGGAAATGGAGGAAAATTTGGATGAAAAATTATTTCCCAAATGAAAGACAAGCCATCTATTCTTTCTGGAGGATCCGTTGGATTCAGGGAGCAGAACTTCTTGAGCTTTGTATTGAAGGCTGTCACCATTACATTTAAATGGGGGTACCCCATCTCCACACAATCTGTTAAAATTACAGTCGTTGAGACTTCGACTGTGACCTACTTAACAGACCCGCCTGAACATTCAGAGTACCCTGAATGTGGATGGCTGTCTACAGTTTGACATTCCACTGCCCAAGTCATAAGTTGACTGTATTGACTGTTCTGTGTATCAGAACCAGACTTAATAAACATTGGTTTCTTCCTGAAACGATGCTTTGCGATGGGTACCTCACATTAGTAAATGGAAGGGCATGGGGTAACGGAGCAGACCTAAGAATAGTGATATTTTTTGCCTTGTAGCAAAGAGACTGGGGGGTAGGGGAAGTCACGACTAAGGCATGGGAAGGTGGGGTAGGGTCAGGAATGGGCAGACACGCCCATCAAAGGGAAAGAATCTCTTGCGTAGAAGCATTGAAAATGAGGGCTAATCAATGATATCAGCCCAGGCACTGTTATCAGCTGCTGGGGAGGACCTGGCTTTAATCATTTACTTACAGTCCCTGGCTGTCAGTAATCTGACCTTGCACGCAGCCTGCTTCTGCGTGCTCCGTCTATCAACAGATAGACGGACCATGCCTAGCAACCCTATTTTAAGCACAGGTAAAAGTAGGCAGTACAGGGAACAAAAATGTAGAATTAAGGGGTAATTGAATACACAGTGAAAAGTTGAGATAGGGCCACCAAGGTTATATTAATCACCACAATCCAATACTCCAAATAATATATATATATGACAGTTATCCTTTAAATCCATCACCAGACTCTTCTTCCCAACGCTCTCATATCACACAAAGAGCAATTGGGAAGCTCTATTCCAAACTATACGAGCTGGGCTTAATAGACATTTGGAGACAGTTCCACCCAAACACAAGAGATTATACCTTCATGTCAGCTACACATGGATCTTTTCAGAGATTGGATCACATTTTAGTGTCCAAATCACTGTTATCACAGACAAGGGCTGATTCTATTGGAAGCATTACTATCTCTGACCACGCACCCTGCCACATCACATTATCTATGAGGCAGGTTCCTGGGGGGGTGGGAGGGGGGGGGGGGGGGGGGGGGGGGTTACATGAGTACCTTCTCAGCAATGAGGATACTCGCCAGGAAGTGGGTAAACACCTACAAGACTACTTGCTACTTAACTCATCGCCAGAAATAGACGCACCAACTACCTGGGAGGCACACAACGTCTACATTAGAGGTATCTTTATGTCCCTGGGTTCCAAATTGAAAAAGGCAACACAAAAGGAGGTGGATAGCATTTTGCAACAGATTGCGGCTATCGAACGAGTCCAGAAGAGATCCAAAACTATCCTTCTTCAAGATGAGTTAACGACATTGAGGATTAAGCTCAAAACGTACCTCTCATCTTAGGCCGCAAAGAAGTTTTTATATTTTAAACACCTTCTCTATGCACACGGAGATAAAGATGGACGCCTGATGTCCTCTCTCCTCAAGAAAGCGAAGGCTAAGTCCTTCATACACAAAATTAAAAACATTAATGGAAACTGGTTACCTCGACGGACGACATTGCTAGAGCTTTCCACCATTTCTCTTCTAATTTATATAATCTAGAATCCCCAGTAGACAATAGCTCAGAAGTAACCACCACAGAATCAATACAGAAGTTTTAGAGCTCCTTACAACTCCCCTCCATCTCCCCTACAGAGGCTTCAGATCTGATCCGACCAGTCTTGGAGGATGAACTCAGAGGGGTCTTGTGTAGTTTTCCCCCCAAAAAAAGCCCGGGCCCAGATGGTCTTCCCATACATTACTTCAAAACTTTTCAAAAGATTCTTCTGCCCCAGTTATCTAAGGTCTGTAATGCCCTACTAAATGGAAGTTCCCTTCCGAGACAAACTCAAGAAGCGTTTATTACGTTAATACCAAAGGAGGGGAAAAATCCTGCAGAATGTGTGCAGAATTTCCTTATTGAACCCAGATCTGAAGATCTGGGCCAAACTGCTAACAAACAGGCTCAGACCCATCATACCATCTCTAGTGGGACCCGAACAAGCGGGATTTGTACAGGGCAGGGAGGGAAAAACAAACACTGCAAGATTGTTCCATGCCATTCACACAGCCCATTCTTCCAAGAGACCCCTAGTCCTGCTTGGCATTGACGCAGAGAAGGCCTTTGATATGGTCCCTTGACAAGTTTGCGTTTCCGAAACCTCTAATCCATGCTATTTTACGCTTTACGAATCCTCCTCATGCTCGACTTAGCATCAACAACACTCTGTCACCGACCTTTGAAATAACAAATGGAACAAGACAGGGATGCCCACTATCCCCCACCCTTCTTGTACTAGTAATGAAAACTTTACTTCAAAAGGTCAGAGAGAGGGAGGATGTCTGGGGTCTGAGTCTGGGGGGAAAACAACTGAAATTTCTGGCCCAGAAATTAGTCTTCCTCACATCTCCCGCCTTCTGCAGGATTTTGGCGCCCTTTCAAACTTTAAGGTCAATTTTGCCAAGTCAGAAATACTCAACACATCAGTACCTCACTCTCTTTTACCTAAGCTAAAGTCCTGCACTGACTTTGCATGGGCTCAGTCTTCAATTACTTACCTAGGGGTACGTCTCTCGAAAAACCTCTCTGAGCTTTATCAACTTAATTACACTCTGCTACTTGGAGAGATCTCTAAGGTGCTAAAAGCTTATGACTCTCTTTGGATATCCTGGCTTACATTGTGCCGAAAGCATTACAGATAGCACAAACAATTTACAGATAGCCCCGATCCTACTGAAACCTGCGTTTTTCGCATCTATTCGAAGCCTATTTTCCAGATTATTAGGGAACAATAGAAAATTATGCACGTCCCACTCTATGCTGATTAAGAAGAAAGAGGTAGGGGGGGGGGGGGGGGGTTGGGCCTCCCTGATGTACACGCCTATTATAAAGCTGTGCAACAGATGGTTTCAACTAGTGTACCCATGTGGAGAGGTCGACCCTTATGCAATCTCTCTGTCACACAGAGGTCGTAATGAATTGGAACACATGTGGATCCCCTATACTAATACCAAAACAATGGCAGATATTAATCCAATGCTACAAGGCCCTATAGATGTATGGCGACAAATGGGACAAACATTGGCTCCGCAACCCTCTTCCCTATCACCGATGTCTCTACTTCCTGCACTTACCACTTCACCGGGGATGGCTAAGGAAGGTCTGTGGCAATAACTGAGAATAGGTGAGGCCTTTGCTCAGCGCTCTATTCTTCCTATAGAGGCTTTTAGAAGCTTTCTCCCTACAGGCATACCTGAGACAACCTTCTCCTTCTATTATGCACATTTTTACATTTCAAATGTATCTGCTCTAAATACCTATTCTTGCCCACCCCCGTGAGGAACGTCACAGCCTTTGAACAGCTGCTGCTAGTAAATAATCCCCAAAACAGGAAAATTTTGCATCTTTATCACCAGTTTATTTTAAATCCTAATGTAACGAAGCCAAATTTCCTCATAACCTGGGAGAAAGAACTAGGAATCTCTATCAGACACTGAGACCCGCTTTATACTATCACACTCCCAAGGATTCTCTCGATGTGTGCGGCTACAAGAAAGCCATTACAAAGTGTTGAGTCGGTGGTATAAAACACCTGAGTTCCTCTTCTTACATAATGCCTCCGATACAGATAGGTGCTGGAGATGTCAGGACACTAGAGGTTCCTACTTGCACATCTGGTGGAAATGCAAACCAATCAAAACTTTCTGGAAACAAATAGAGGCAGCTATTCAGAAAATACACAAATCACCCTTGACTATCTCGCCAGATATGATATTCCTGGCAAAACCAAGCGACACATATCGTCCTTCCAAAACAAATCTCGTCACACACCTCTTAGCAATAGCAAAGGCGCTGATTCCGCTCCATCGGATGGATGCCCCCCTCGTTTGAGGAATGGTGTGCAAAAGCCAACCAGGTGTGCAATTTTGAGGAACTTGTTAGCTGGACGGAGAGAAGGCATGATAACTTCTTGAAAATCTGGTCCCCATAGATGGCCTACAGGAAGCATTCATAGAGTCCCCCCTCCTTCTGTTTCTCCTCCCATTTTGGCACCTACCCCCTGATGTGTCTGTCCTCGTCTCGCCCGCTACCCCTACACTTTTGTTGGTATATACCTCAGAGGTCAGCATGCTACCAGAACACATCTATGCGACTTAGTGCCAGGTTTCTACATCATTCACGAGTATCTTTTTTTTTTTTTCTGTAGCCAATCACAATGTTCAAAAAATATTAGGTTAGAGTGATAAAAATTGGTCTACAGTATATGCCTATTTTAGAAGATGCTGTACATTGCTCCTCTGAAACTAGCCAATGTTTGAATCTTTGTACATGTTTACTTATGTTTTTACCTATGTGAAAGTTTGGCACCAGAAGTTACAAAATTATTATGGTCACCAGTAAGATGACAATTTTTTTAAATACGGTAATAAATCGAGAAAAATGCTTTCAAATTTGGCAAAATGTTATACCAAGGACATCCTCTCAATATATAAAAACTATAAAAGATCTTATGGGTCAAATAATAACAGACTCTAAGAGGATATTATATATCAACATGTTTCAGAAGGACTCTAACCCATTTTTGCTAGGATCTTACAAACTCATATCTCTGATAAACCAAGATTTAAAATATACTGTCTATGTAAGATATTAGCAGATAAGCTAGCCAGATATCTCCTAGAATTAATGTCTTCAAATCCGAATGGGCTTGTTAAAGGGAGGACAATTGTTAAAAGCATTAGGAAACAGTTGGCTGCCATAGATTGGTTAAAAATGGAGAGACAAAGGGGAATCAGAGATGTGGGTCAGAGGACCCCGGCAATTTTTCTAGCAGATGATATGGAGAAGTGGAAGTGGTTATTTGAAGTCTTGGAGTATATATGGTTGGACGGACAGATATTAAATGTAATGAGATCAATTTATAGTCATCCCAAAGCGCAGATGATGATAGGTGGGGAAGCCTCCCAAGTTATAGAGTTGGGCAGAGGTACACGCCAGGGATTCCCCCTGTCCCCTTTGCTATTTGACTTGTCAATTGAACCCCTATCTCACTACTTACAGAATCTGCAAGAAGTAGAGGGGATAAAAATTAATAAGAAGGAGATAAAAGTAAACTTATTTGCGGATGATCTGATCCTTTTTCTACAAAGACCAAGACAGTCTATCCAAAATTTAGGAATTAAAATAGCAAAATATGCATTTAAATATCTGGGGATAATGTTTGCACGAAAGGAAGCTAAAATATATACAAAGAATATAGGAAAGGGATGGCAGCAATAAAATCAGAACTCGCCAGGTGGAGGGAGCTCCCTACATTACTTTTTGGAAGAATATAATTACTAAAAATTATTAGTGTGGCCAGAATTCTTTTTATCTTACAGATATTGCCAGATCAATGGTTTTCAAAGTTTATATGGAAAAAACGCAGATAAAGGATGACTTTGGCTAGACTAAAAATGATGAATGATATACAGAGGGGTTCCCTGATATAAGAAAATATAATTAGATATCTGATTGACTGGAAAGGTCAAAAAGATAAATTTGTGAACATTGAACAAGAACTTGTGAAGACCTACTCTATGATAGGGGCTATGCATGCTAATATGTAAATAATCAAAAATATCAAGAACATAATGCTAGTTAAAGATACAAGAAGGGCCTGTAAACAAGTTAGAAATTGGTGTGGAGTTATGATGAGCGAGCATGCTGGGCCGAATACCGGTTCGGCTCGAGCATCGATACGCTCGACACATGGCGGTACTCGGCCGAGTACCGCATGTGCTCGAGCGCCATGCTCGAGTCTCCTCCGCGCACGTTTCGCAGCTGCTAAGCAGTCAATAAACGTGCAGGTAAGTACTGCCATCACTGTAATGCCAGTAGCCATGTTGGCTGCTGGCATTACAGTGATTGGCTGGCAAGAACGCACCCGATGACACGTGCTCGGATCAGTCATAGTCAGGGAGAGCAGAGGGTAGGAAGGGAAAGGCAGTGTAGGGAGTGAAATTCTCAGTTATTATTCGCAGAAAGCTTTTCAAAGACCCAAAAGTCCTTTTAAGGACTACTGTGTGTGTGTGTGTGTTTTAGAGCAGCAATATATTTTTACCTGTGCTAAATAGATCAGTCTTAGGGACATCCGTGCTGAGGAAGGGACAGATAGTAAAAACAGCAAATTTCTCTCCCTGCACTACCAAAAGATTTTCAAAGACCCCAAAGTCCTTTTAAGGACTACTGTGTGCATGTTTGACAGCAGCAAGATATTTTTCTTTAATACCTATTAGTGACATATACTGTACATCATCCGCAGACTGTCTTTTTGCGTAAATTTAAATAATCAGCGCCACATTTATTGTCTATAGTGAGCGTTTAATACACATCCGTGACATATACAGTACTCCATCCGAAAACTGTTTCTTTAGCGTAAATTTAAATATTCAGGGGCCAGCCTTAATCTACTGTCTCTGTAGTGTAAGCGTGTAATACACATCCGTGACATATACAGTACGCCATCCGAAAACTGTTTATTTAGCGTAAATTCAAATAATCTGGGCCTAATCTAGTGTCCATAGTGTGTTGTTTTCTGTGACATATACAGTACTCCATCCGAAAACTGTTTCTTTAGGGCAAATTTAAATAATCTGGGCCTAATATAGTGTTCATATTCTGTGGGTTTCTGTGACATATACTGTCCTGCATCAGAAAACTGTGTCTTTAGCGGACTGTAAAACAATCTGCGCCACATCTAGTGACAAACCCATTAATATGAAGAAGGCAAGCACTAAGAGACGGGGAAGTGGGCGTGATGCTGATGGTGCACGCAGAGGCCGTGACCCTGGGCGCAATGAAACTGTGCCTGCTGCAAGTGCACCAGAAAAAAAAGAAACATCCACCGTATCCAGCTTCATGTCCAACTTAGCTGCGCGGCGCAGGACAACACTGTCTAAGTCGGACCAGTGCGAACAGTTGGTCGGTTGGATTGCTGAAGATAATGCTTCCAGTCGGTTAAGCACCACCCTCTCTTCCACCAAATCCAGTCTCTGTAGCCAAGAGTCTGGTCAACCGAATCCTCACTCTGATCGTCCTTCCTCCCACCATGGAGAGGCTTGCCAAACGAGTGATCCCACACTCGGATATTCCGAGGAACTCTTTCTAGCGCCACTATTACATTTGGCCCTCGCGCCCAGCACGCTTGAAGAGGGGATATTTTGCCCTGATTCCCAACCTCTTGAGCCTTCACAGTCTCAAGAAGATGACGGTGGTGAACGGCAATCATTCGTTCAAGAGGTGGATGATGATAAGACACAGTTGTCAATCACTGAGGTTGTGGTTAGGTCAAGTCAGGAGGATGAGCAGAGTGAGGAATTGGAAGAGGAGGTGGTTGGCGATGAGGTCACTGACCCAACATGGGAAGGTGAAAAGCCGAGCGAGGACAGCAGTACAGAGGGGGAGGGATCCGCAGCACCGCAACAGGCTGGAAGAGGCAGTGGGGTTGCAAAACGGAGAAGTCGGCCCACAACAAACAGGCCTGCAACCATTACACCGAGCACCCCCATGTGTAAATCTACCTTGCCAATGGCGCTTTTTTGAGGAAAGTGCAGACGACAAAAGAGTGGTAGTTTTCAACCTGTGCAGTACCAAAATGATCCGGGGCATGAACACTAGCAACCTCACCACCACCAGCATGATCCGCCACATGGCATCCAAGCACCCTAACAAGTGGGCCGAACGCCTGGGTCCACAATCTGGGTCTGGGTGTCACACCACTGCCTCCTCTTCCCCTGTGTTATGCACTGCTGACCAATTCCCTGTCGAAGGCGCAGGCCCGGATGCCCCTCGCCCTGCACCTTCGCATAAACCATCAGCAACAACATCCACTTCCCTGTCCCAGCGCAGCATCCAAATGTCCATAACACAGTCATTCGAACGCAAGCGCAAATACCCACCCACGGGCCATAGCACTAAATGCGCAACTTTCAAAATTACTGGCACTTGAAATGTTGCCCTTTAGGCTTGTGGACACTGAGGCCTTACGCAGCCTGATGTCGGTGGCCGTCCCTTGGTACGCAGTCCCCAACTGCCACTATTTTTTACGGTGTGCCGTGCCCGCCTTACATCAGCATGCGTCCCAGAACATTACCCGTGCCCTGATCAACACAGTTACTGGGAAGGTCCACTTAACCACGGACACATGGACAAGTGCTAGTGGCCAGGGACGCTACATTTCCCTGACCGCACACTGGGTGAATGTCGTGGAGGCCGGGAGTGAGTCGTACCCTGGGATGGCATAGGTGCTACCCACGCCCAGGATTGCGGGCTCTACGTCCATCAGGGTCTCTGCCAGCAGCTATGTTACTGGCTCCAACCCCACTTCTCCTCCTCCGCCGCCTCCTCCTCCACTTCCACCGCCACAGCAGTCAGCCATCAGTCGCTAGCTGGAAGGAGTGTATCACTGCTGTGGGTAAGCGTCAACAGGCCGTGCTGAAGTTGATCTGCTTAGGGGACAAACAGCACACCGCCGCAGAGCTGTGGCAGGGTATAATGGACCAGATCGAGATGTGGCCACTCAACCTACAACCAGGTATGGTTGTGTCTGACAATAAGCGTAACTTGGTGGTGGCTTTGGAGCTTGGCAACCTGACACCTCCCATGTCTAGCCCACGTCTTAAACCTAGTGTCAGCGGTTTATCAAAACCTACGCCAATTTTCCAGAGCTACTAGTGAAGGCGCGCCGCGTGTGTGCCCATTTCCACAAGTCGTCCACAGCTTCAGCCGGTCTGTCAACGCTGCAGCAGCGCTTGCAGCTTCTAGCTCACTGACTGTTGTGCGACGTGAGCACACGCTGGAACTCTACATTCCACATGTTGGCCAGGCTTTGTGAGCAGCAGTGGGCAGTTGTGGAATACCAGCTGCAACATGGTCATCGCCTTCCGAGTCAACTGACACTATTCACAAGCGAGGAGTAGGCATTGATGTCAGACCTCTGTGAGGTTTTAAAAAACTTTGATGAATCCACACAGATGGTTAGTGGCGATAACGCTATTATCAGCGTAACCATCCCACTGCTGTGTCTACTCAAACGATCGCTGCTCACAATTAAGGACGACGCTCTGAATGTGGCAGACGAGGAAATGGGGGAGGACATTACACAGGGTGATAGCCAGCCCACCCTCAGTTCGTCTTCTCAGCGCAAATTGGACCATGAAGAGGAGGAGGAACTGGAGACAGTTGCCTCTGCTACAGAGAGTAGTACACATGGAACCTTAATTCCATCTGTTCTGCGAGGATTGGCAGAAGAGGAGGATGAGGAGATGGAGAGTCATCCTGATGTCGACATCGACGTCTTGCCTGTTGGTACTCTGGCACACATGGCTGACTTCATGTTAGGCTGCCTTTCCAGCAACCCTTGCGTTATACGCATTTTAGATAACGCGGATTACTGGGTGTTCACCTTTCTCGACCCCCGCTACAAAGAGAACTTCTCATCTCTCATTCCTGTGGTGGAGAGGACGAGTTAAACGGTGCAATACCAGAAGGTACTTGTTGAGAGATTGCTCCAAAATTTTCCATCTGACAAAGCGGCCGGCAGAGTCCGTACTTCTTTAGGCAACCGAGGAAGGGAGACAAGGGGAACACACAGCAGTTCCAACAAAGGCAGGGCAACACTCTCCAAGGCATGGGACACTTTCATGACACCCAGCCAGCAACCGCACCCTGAAGCGCGGCCTAGTGGTACAAGGAGGGAAAAGTTATGGAAGATGGTGAAGGAATACATAGCAGACCGTGTCAGCGTCCTAAATGATCCCTCAGTACCTTACAACTACTGGGTGTCCAAGCTGGACACGTGGCACGAACTTACGCTCGACGCCTTGGAGGTGCTGGCCTGCCCTGCCGCCAGCGTTTTGTCTGAGCGTGTATTTAGTGCCGCTGGTGGCATTATGAATAATCATTTTTATAGAGTTTTTTACACGGTAAGTAACAAATCATGAATTACATTCATCATAACGTAATGAGGTAGCATATATGACCCGCATTCAAGTGCAGGTGATACAATATCATATTGAACATAAAGATATGCATAGGGGCGGACCCCAACAGTGGCAAGGTAGAAACGTATATATAAAAAGAAATAACATAGCAACGAACAGGTAAGACATTTCTCTCTCACAGAAAAAGGCAATGACTGCAATATTCATGAGAAGAGCTATCACTTATCATGGGGTGTAAAGTGGATGAAGTAGCCAAGGGGTCCAGGTTTTGTCTCTCTTTTTAGGATCAATTATGGAGGGTGGAAGGCGTTTCTCGTACCTGTAAGTAGTATTCACTGTTTGTGTAACCTCTTGCAAGGTAGGAGGAGTTGCAGATTTCCAATGGAGTGTAATAACTAACTTAGCACTTAACAATATGTGTCCCAACAGGTGTGCTTGGGTGCGCGGGAATTGAGAGATACCCAAAAACAAAAGGGCTAACTCTGGGGAGGGAGACGTCCTGGTAGAGGTAATCTGCGACACCAGGGCAAAGACTTGCTGCCAATAATTGTGCAGTTTGGGGCAGGACCACAAAATGTGCCCCCGCAGTCTCTCCAACAGCAAACCGATACTCCCGGAGATATTCTGCTCAACCTGTCAGGCGTGTAGTACCATCTCAAGAGTGTTTTCACGCCCGCTTCGAAATGGGTCACGCATTTAAAGTTGGACGAGAGAAATCTAATAGCCTTAGACCACTATTCTTCTGGGAAGGATAATCTAAGTTCCACTTCCCATGCTAATATAGGACTGGATTTAGTAAATGTAGCCTTGTCCTCCATCAAGTCATAAATATACCTTGTGGATTTTCTTTTGTGCAGCGTAGGGTTCTGATACAGTCTAAGGAGATCAAGGTTGACTATGAGGTAGTGGCGTCGCTACAGGGGGGCGATGGGGGGCAATTGCCCCCCCTATGTTATTCTTTGCCCCCCAAAGATGCCCCCCCGCTGATTCCCCCCAAAGCAGGCTGGTGAATACTAATGAGCGCTTCCATTATGGAAGCGCTCATTAGTACCGAAGGACTAGGAAGCAGTAAACGCTCTGTACTTACCACTTCCTGGTCCTCGGCTGTTCAGGGCTGTGCACAGCGTGACGGCGCTCTGTGACCTCACGCTGTGCGTGCCAGTTCAGAGCACAGTCGACTGAGGAGAGAGAAAATTGCAGGCGGCGTCCAGGAGCAGGAGAGGTAAGTGGTTTTTTATTTTATAAAAAATGTGGCTGCTGGGTGCATAATAGGGGCTAATCATGAGAGGCATAATCAGGGCTAATTAGAGGCATATGGGGGGCTAATAAAGCATTTGGGGTCAAATGAGGCATATGGGGGCCAATGAGGCATAGGGGGGCTAATTAGAGGCATAGGGGGGCTAATTAGAGGCATAGGGGGGCTAATTAGAGGCATATGGGGCTAATGAGGCATATGGGGGCTAATGAGGCATATGGGGGCTAATGAGAGGCATCATGGGGGCTAATTAGAGACACAATGGGGGCTAATTAGACTATTAGAGGCATATAGAGGCTAATGAGGCATATGGGGGCTAATAAGAGGCATAATAGGGGCTAATGAGAGGCATAATGGGGGCTAATGAGGAATATGGGGGCTAATAAGAGGCATAATGTGGGCTAATGAAGCATAATGGGGGCTAATGAGGCATATGGGAGCTAATTAGGCATATGGGGGCTAATGAGGCATATGGGGGCTAATAAGAGGCATAATGGGGGCTAATGAGGCATAATGGCTTATAATGGGGGCTAATGAGGCATAAGGGCTGATATGGGGGCTAATGAGAGGCATGGGGGCTGATATGGGGGTGATGAGGCATAATGGGGGCTAATAAGAGGAATAATGGGGGCTAATGAGGCATAAGGGCTTATAATGGGGGCTAATGAGGCATAAGGGCTGATATGGGGGCTAATGAGAGGCATGGGGGCTGATATAGGGGTGATAAGAGGCATAATGGGGACTAATAAGAGGAATAATGGGGGCTAATGAGGCATAAGGGCTTATAATGGGGGCTAATGAGGCATAAGGGCTGATATGGGGGCTAATGAGAGGCATGGGGGCTGATATAGGGGTGATAAGAGGCATAATGGGGACTAATAAGAGGAATAATGGGGGCTAATGAGGCATAAGGGCTTATAATGGGGGCTAATGAGGCATAAGGGCTGATATGGGGGCTAATGAGAGGCATGGGGGCTGATATGGGAGTGATGAGAGGCATAATGAGGGCTAATGAGAGTCATAATAACAGTGTCATCCACAGATGCCCCCATAACAGTGTGTCTTCCACAGATCCACCATAACAGTACGCCTGCGCACTGACGAGAGACAGAAAGAAGGGGAAAGATTTCGCAGAAGCAAGCAGAGGACGGCACAGCAGACGACTGAATAGCTTCTTTTGTAAGTAAATTGTTTTATTATAAATGTATCCCTGCATACCGCAATTCTCTCGTATTTTGTATTCTTATTTATATATACTTATTTTGTTTTTGCCCCCCCATTTTTGACTGTGGTATCTTTGTGCCCCCCCCCCCCCCCCCTATATATTGTTCCTAGAGTCGCCACTGCTAGGAGGGGGGGTTTCAAATCGTAGTGGTGTCTCACTCTCAAGTAATTATAAAATTCCCTATGAGGAATTTGGAATTTAGCACAGATATATTCAAAGGGGAGTAGTGTATTCTCCTGGACAATCTGGTCTAGGGAATGTATACCTCCCGCTCTCCAAACTGAGAGGTCCAAAGTATAGGTGGAGATCATCTTCTCTAGGACTCTGCTCATCTTCCCGTGAGAGCGATGAAAACGTTGCCATATAGTCCCTGCGTGAGCTACAGAAAGGAATGGAGTCTTGGGGGACCACAATAGGCTAAATCAAGTAGCTTTTCAAGGAGCGGGTCCTTACACATATAAATATGATAGTTCTGATGTTTGCCAATCTAAAGGGTACAGGGCTTTCAGTTGTCTAATCTCAGCCGTAGGAATATTAATTGGGGGTACCTGTGATTTCGCCCCATTAACTTTGTAGTAATATAATGAGCCAAAGTGAGATATAACGTTCAATGCTGCACCTAGAGATTTGGATGGATCAGACAGGGTCAGGATAATATCGTCCGCGTATAACAAAATGGTGTAAGTTGTGGACCCTACAGCAAAGCCAGCGATTTCCTCAGTCCCCTGTATATGTTGAGCCAAGGGGCTCCAGGGCCAGAATAAAAAAGAGGGGCGAGAGCGGACAGCCCTGTCGGGAACCGTTGGTAATCGGGAAACAGGAGGATAACACCCCATTCACGCACACTTTTGCAGTGGGGTCAGAGTAAAGGCTAAATATGGCGTTTATTATAGGACCCTGGAATCCCATCCCATCTAGGACCGAGAAGGCAAATGACCAGTGCAGTCGGTCAAATGCCTTCTCTGCATCCAAGGTCACCGTTAACAGGGGAGACTTATGCATTTCAGCATAGTTGAAGAGGTCCATAATTCTACGGGTATTGTCTGATGCCAAGCAACCCTTAATAAAGCCGGCTTGATACATTTTTATAAGCGAAGGGAACATAGGGGATAGTCTAGAAGCAATCAATTTTGCAAAGATCTTAATGTCTGAATTCAGTAAGGAGATGGGCCTAAAATTTTGTGGAGAATCCGTGGGTTTTCCCAGCTTCGGGAGTGTTACAATCAATGCTTACAACATGTCCCTTGGGAAATGGGCTCCCTTTCATATATTGGTCAAATATTTTATGTAGATGAGGTGTCAAAATTTCTGGGAACGTTTTATAATATTCGTTGGACAGGCAGTCAGGGCTAAGGGATTTTCCCTGTGGCAGGGCAACTAGCAACTTCTTGATCTCCGATTCCGAAAGCGGTGAGTTTAAATCCTCCATTTGGGCTGGAGTGAGGGAAGGAAGTCAACCTTTCGCGAGGAAGTCTGAGACTAAGGAGGTATAATCCTCCGGCAATGTGATGGACTCCTTGAGATTGTAGAGATTCTAATAGAATATTCTAAATTGCTCAGCAATTTCTCTGGGGTCCATCAATTTCGCCCGGGTCTGGGAATGAACTATATAGGGGATCTTAGATTTGGTTTGGTGGGATTTAAGTTGATTGGCCTTATTGACTTGTGCGTAGTATTTGGATTTTAGCCTAAGCAGAACCTTCTCATAATCATTTGCTAGCTCTAATCTCAGTTTATCCCTCGCCCCTCTTAATTCTTCCAATATGAGGATCGAGGGGTTTTTCTTATTATTTTTTTCTAAATTGGAGATTTTGACAAGGATTGTTTTGATAGTTTGCTCCCTCTTTTTCTTGGCCGTGTCGTTGATTTTAATGAGTAGGCCGCAAATGAAGGCTTAGTGAGCCTGCCATGTAATGAAAGGGTCTTCATTGAAGAATAAATATTCCTGTAAGGCTTTCGTAATCTCCTCTTTATATACAGGGACATTGATTAAGACGGAATTATTCCTCCACACCGGGATTGGTATTGGTCCTCTAGTGTAATCAAAATGGGGGCATGATCAGAGCAACTGATTAGGCCAATGTCTGATGCTATGGCTTCTGTTTTTTATGTTGTGTACCTTCGCTCCACAATTTGCAGCCATCCCTCACCCAGGGAGGACCCAAACACAGCTGGTGGTTCTTTTCTTTGATGTATTGGCTGTATATACTATAGATTTTACTTATTCTGACATGTTTTGAACAAGGGCTTTAGTGTAGCCTGAAACGTGTATTTTTTTTTTTTCATAAATGTCTTTTTTATTGAAAGTTTTGTGTATACACAATAAAGTATTATAGAAAAGCAGACGTACGTGTGTCCGTCTATCAAACGAATGAACATTATAGCCACAGTGAGCTCAAATACAGAAGATATAACATAATGTCAAGAGACAACAACATATTAGAGTAACATTATACAGGAGAGCTATAAGCTATATCGGAGCAAAGATCCAGAGTGGTCGTTAGAAGGATCATTAAAAATAAACAAAAAAAAGAACATTAAAAACAGACAGGGGGGAAGACATTACAAGACAAGACCAAATGAGGGACATGGGGAGTAGGAAGGCTAGTTACGACACTGGTTACGTGTAGGATTCAAAATGTTCGTCCCATAACTGCCATACTTTTTCAAACCTAGCATTCTGCGCCTCCATCATAGCCGTTAAGCGTTCCATTTGAAGCAACCTCCGTAACATTAGCAATAAGATCTAGTCGTGATGGCGGGATGCGCTTCTTCCAAAAACTCGCAATCAGGCGTCTAGCCGCAGTTAGAATGTGCAGAGTGAGTTTGAGGATATGTCT
Source organism: Bufo bufo (assembly GCF_905171765.1). Classification (NCBI taxonomy): domain Eukaryota; kingdom Metazoa; phylum Chordata; class Amphibia; order Anura; family Bufonidae; genus Bufo; species Bufo bufo. Next base: position 134,669,976 of record NC_053394.1, on the reverse strand, counting down.
TTTTAGCGAGACATGTGGCATATTCAATAAGTAAATCATAGGGTCCAATGGAAACCTAATGTTGAGAAGTTGGAAGAGAACATCCCGCACCATCAACCAATATCGACGTATCAGAGGACATTCCCAGAAAATATGGATATGAGAGCCCATCTCCGTATCACAGCGCCAACATCTATTCGAAATAGCAGGGTTAAGGTGTTTCAGAAATTGGGGAGTGTGATACCAGAACATTAACACCTTATATGAGTTCTCCCGGTGGGTGACACATGAAGAAGTCATCACCGTCCTGTTCAAAATCAGCCGCCACTTTTCAGCTAAAAGAGTGCGGTCTAAAATCCTCTCCCACTTAGCCATGTATGCATGTTTATGTAACTCAGTAGGGAGAGGGGTAGATAAAATAACAAATATTCGATATCAATCCTTTAGTAGAGTCTGATAGCTTACATAGTCGTTCAAACGCCGATGGCTTAGACACTTGGGGTGAGTTATGCATACTGGTCAGAAAATGCGTTAATTGGGTATAGTGGTAATGAGTATAGTCTGGCAATTGAAACGAAAGTTTGAGGCTTTCCCATGGCAGTATTCGCAGTGTCCTGTAATCAACTATATCCGCAAGGCGAAAAAGAAAGTCTGTTAGCAAACCAATGTTTTACAAAAGACGGTTCCATACCTGCGGGGAACAGAGGGTTGAATAGGAAGTGGGTCATAGATGATTTTTGGTAACAAGAGAGAACCGATGTTTACAGACCCTCCATATATGGTACGTGAGAGACAAAGGACCTAATAACTTCGGGAAAAGTGTAGTTGGCAAAGGCGACCATAGGAGGGCATTGGGATGGACCGGGGCTATCCACAATTTCTCTATTTCCACCCACCAGGTGTCACGAGGGTATCAAGAGCTTCCTGCCTGGACATCTATACTGACCCACTGGAGTGGTTAATCCTGGTTGTTGTTCCTGTGTGCTACCCTCCGGATCCCTGTTTGGCTTATTGTTGTCTCCTGTTGTCGCCCACCTGGGAATATATGTTGAGTCTGTGTTGTCTGTCCTCCCCTTGGTGTTTTCCCTTAGAGTTAGTGGTGCGGACTAGTGTTCCCATCGCCCTGTTCACTACCTAGGGCTCAGCTCAGGGAAAGCCAGGGCTTTAGGCACGTGATCGGCGTACGGGTGAGGAACCCGTCTAGGGACGTCAGGGCAGCCAGGTGCCAGCCGCCAGGTGAGTCAGGGGTCACCATCTTCCCTCTCACTTGGGCAGGGCCTTCCTCGTTCCCTCCCTCTGTGTCACGTATGTGATAGCCACGCCGACCGTGATATTATAACTGGCCATTACTTTTTGAGAAAAAAAAAAAAAAAAAAAAAAAAATGGTTTTTAATTTTTTGTTTCTTGTTTTTTTTTTTTTTTCTCTCTCTACTTAGAATCCAATATGGATCCTATTGATGCCTTGGCAGAACAGCTTCAAAGCCTGTCTTTGGAGGTGGCAGGATTGAAGGCGTCTGTTCTCCAACAACAGCAGCAAATGCAGCAGACCGCACCCCCAGCGGTTGTTATGGGTAACCAGGTTGTCACTGAACCCAAGGTTGCTCTTCCCGACAGATTTTCTGGGGGAAGGGACAAATTTGCAACGTTCCGTGAGGCCTGCAAATTATATTTTAAGTTGCGCCCTTACTCCTCAGGTCATGAAGAACAGCGGGTTGGGATTGTCATTTCCCTGCTTCAGGGGGATCCGCAATCCTGGGCGTTCTCGTTACCCCCTGGTTCTCAGGCTCTTCGGTCAGTGGAGGGATTTTTTGGGGCTTTGGGTCTCATATATGATGACCCTGACCGAGTCGCCCTGGCTGAGTCGAAGTTACGGAGACTCCTACAGGGAGATCGGTCAGCAGAGGAATATTGCTCAGAGTTCCGTAGGTGGGCTACGGATACTCAGTGGAACGACCCGGCTCTCAGGAGTCAGTTCTGCTCTGGGTTATCTGAAAGGGTTAAGGATGCACTGGCGCTGTATGAGACCCCCCTTTCCCTTGATGCTGTTATGTCCCTCTCTATCAGAATAGATAGACGTCTTAGGGAGAGATCGAAAATTCCGGAGCAATTGGTTACCTCTCCCAAGCAACAGTCAGCCTGTACTGACTTAGATGAGCCTATGCAGCTAGGCGGAACTTCTCGTCAGGTCCGTCCTCCCGAGATTCGCCGTAGGGGGGGGGCTTGTTTTTTCTGTGGGGGGAGGGGTCATTTCATTAATGTCTGTCCCTCCTTTCTCAAAAACAAAAGACCGTCGGAAAACTACTAACCCCGGGCTGTGCGGAGGATGTCAGCTGGGGGGTATACGTTTCCTCCATACGAACATCTCAATTTGTGTTACCAGCGGTCATTGTTTTTGGTGTTAAGACGGAGTCTATTTCTGTTTTTCTAGACAGTGGAGCAGGGGTAAACTTGATTGATGCCCATTTTGCCCGCACTATGGGTTTGTCTCTCTGTACGCTGCAGAGACCTATTCCCGTATTCGCTATAGATTCTGCTCCTCTGTCTCAGAGAAACCTCACCCACATTGTTCGTAATTTACACCTTCGGGTAGGGGACCACCATAATGAGTGTCTTTCATGTTACGTTCTGGAGGGCCTTCCCTCTCCGGTGGTATTGGGTCTTCCCTGGTTGGTAGCGCACAATCCAGTGGTGGATTGGCAGGCCAGGGAGATATTGGAGTGGAGTGAGCATTGCAGAGAGAATTGCTTAAATAACAATTGCTTAATCGCCTCCATAGCTTCCCTACCTACATTTATTTCGGACTTTGAGGACGTTTTTTCTGAAAAGGGTTGTCAGAAACTACCACCTCATCGTCCTTATGATTGCCCGGTTAACCTGATTCCCGGGGCAAAATTACCCAAGTCCAGGTTGTATAATCTTTCGGGTCCCGAGAGACAAGCCATGAAAGATTATATCTCCAAGAGTCTGGCTAAGGGACACATCAGACCCTCTTCTTCACCCGTGGCTGCAGGGTTTTTCTTTGTTAAAAAGAAAGATGGGGGCCTGCGTCCTTGCTTAGATTTCCGTGAGTTAAACCAGATAACCATCCGTGACAAATACCCTCTTCCTCTCATCCCTGACCTTTTTAATCAGATTGCGGGTGCTAAGTGGTTCTCCAAACTTGATCTTAGGGGGGCCTACAATCTGATTCGTATCAGGGAAGGGGATGAGTGGAAGACAGCTTTTAACACCCCTGAGGGGCATTATGAAAATCTTGTTATGCCTTTCGGTCTGACCAATGCCCCTGCTGTCTTCCAACATTTCGTTAATGATATTTTTAGTCATCTCATCGGCAGGTTTGTAGTCATATACCTAGATGATATCTTAATTTATTCGGCTGATCTGAAAACACATGAGGTGCATGTCAGGCAAGTACTGCAGGTCCTACGGACGAATAAATTATATGCGAAAATTGAAAAATGCGTCTTTGCTGTTCAGGAATTACAGTTCCTGGGATATCTATTATCTGCTTCAGGTTTCCGCATGGATCCTGGGAAGGTCCAGGCAATTTTAGATTGGGATCTTCCTGAGAACCTTAAAGCCCTACAACGGTTTTTGGGTTTCGCTAATTTCTATAGAAAGTTCATTAAAAATTATTCAGTGATCGTTAAACCCCTTACCGACATGACTAGGAAGGGGACGGATTTTTCCAAATGGTCTGACGCCGCTAAAGATGCATTTTCCTCTCTAAAGGAGAGGTTTACCTCGGCACCTGTTCTAATTCAACCTGATGTCTCCCAGCCTTTTATTGTCGAGGTAGATGCGTCAGAGGTGGGAGTGGGAGCTGTATTGTCTCAGGGTCCGTCTCCTGGCAAATGGCGTCCTTGCGCTTTCTTCTCCAAAAAATTATCTTCTGCAGATAAGAATTATGATATTGGAAATAGGGAACTGTTGGCGATTAAACTGGCGCTTGAAGAGTGGCGTCACTTCTTAGAGGGAGCAATCCACCCCGTCACGGTGATTACGGATCACAAGAACCTTCTGTACCTAGAATCGGCTAAACGTCTCACCCCTAGACAAGCTAGGTGGTCGCTATTCTTTACCAGATTTAACTTTGTAATCACCTATCGTCCTGGGGCAAAAAATACCAAGGCAGACGCATTATCTCGTAGTTTCCCTGGAGGGGGTAATGTTTGTGATCCGGTACCTATTTTACAAAGAGTAGTGGTTGTCTCTGCTGTACACTCTGTTCTAGAGGGAAAGGTGTTAGAGGCTCAGGGGGACGCCCCGGCCTCTTGCCCCTCAGAGAAATTGTTTGTACCGTTAAACCTGCATCTTGAATTATTAAAAGAACATCATAATTCGGCACTTGCTGGACAACCGGGTAGTAAAGCAACCTTGGAGCTTTTATCTCGTCGTTTTTGGTGGCCAAGGTTGCGTCAGGATGTAATGGATTTCGTGTCTACTTGTTCTACTTGTGCACGCGCGAAAGTCTCTCATACACGTCCAGCAGGGTCTTTATTGCCACTTTTCATTCCCAATAGGCCATGGACACATCTGTCTATGGATTTCATCACTGACTTACCGTTGTCGGCGGGTAAAACAGTTATCTTGGTAGTAGTAGACAGGTTTAGCAAAATGGTACACTTTATTGCGCTACCCGCACTTCCTAATGCTAAAACTCTCGCTCAGGTGTTTATCAGTGAAATCGTGAAGCTTCACGGGGTCCCTTCCGATGTGGTTTCGGATCGGGGAACCCAGTTTATTTCTAAGTTTTGGAAAGCTTTTTGTTCCCGTTTGGGGGTTCACTTGTCCTTTTCCTCAGCTTTCCATCCTCAGTCGAATGGACAGACTGAGCGTACCAACCAAAACCTAGAAACATATTTAAGGTGTTTTGTGTCTGAAAACCAAGAGTTGTGGTCATCATACTTACCGTTAGCTGAGTTTGCCATAAATAATCATTATCAGGAGTCCACTGGCAAGTCACCATTCCTTGGTGCATACGGTTTTCATCCCCAATTTTGTACTTTCAAAGAGGGGGGGTCTTCTGGGGTTCCGGAAGAGGAAAGGTTTTCTTCATCTCTTTCATCGGTATGGCAGAAGGTGCAAGTTAACTTGAAAAAGATGAGTGGTAAATATAAATGCATGGCCGATAAGAAACGGTCGCCAGGTCCGGACCTAGGAGTGAATGACTATGTGTGGTTGTCTACTAGGAATATTAAGTTGAAGGTTCCTTCTTGGAAACTGGGTCCTAGGTTCATTGGTCCCTATAAAATAGTAGCCGTCATTAACCCTGTGGCTTTTCGCCTGGAGCTACCTCAGACTTTTAAGATCCATAACGTCTTCCATAAATCGTTACTCAAGAAATATGTTCCACCTCTAGAACCATCGCCGCTGCCACCTCCTCCTGTTATTGTGGATGGTAATCTGGAGTTTCAAATAGCCAGAATTGTTGATTCTCGTCGGGTCCGCCGCTCTCTTCAGTATCTTGTGCATTGGAGGGGTTACGGTCCCGAGGAAAGAATGTGGGTTCCAGCGTCAGAGGTAAACGCCAACAGGTTAATTCAGACTTTCCATGCCTCTCATCCGGAGAGACCTGGTCCTGAGTGTCCGGAGGCCCCTCGTGAAAGGGGGGGTACTGTCACGAGGGTATCAAGAGCTTCCTGCCTGGACATCTATACTGACCCACTGGAGTGGTTAATCCTGGTTGTTGTTCCTGTGTGCTACCCTCCGGATCCCTGTTTGGCTTATTGTTGTCTCCTGTTGTCGCCCACCTGGGAATATATGTTGAGTCTGTGTTGTCTGTCCTCCCCTTGGTGTTTTCCCTTAGAGTTAGTGGTGCGGACTAGTGTTCCCATCGCCCTGTTCACTACCTAGGGCTCAGCTCAGGGAAAGCCAGGGCTTTAGGCACGTGATCGGCGAACGGGTGAGGAACCCGTCTAGGGACGTCAGGGCAGCCAGGTGCCAGCCGCCAGGTGAGTCAGGGGTCACCATCTTCCCTCTCACTTGGGCAGGGCCTTCCTCGTTCCCTCCCTCTGTGTCACGTATGTGATAGCCACGCCGACCGTGATACCAGGAGTATGTCAGTAGCGTGGACCATGCAGGTATTCTTCTAAGGTGTGTGGCCCAATAGTACTTAACGATGTCTGGCATGGCCAAACCGCCCTGTGATTTAAGGGCAGTAAGGGTGGAGAAAGCAATACGATGTCTCTTCCTGTTCCAGATAAAGCGAAGCACTGAGGACTGGAAGCTTCTCAATTCCCTTTTAGGTACTGAAACCGGCAGGGTTTCAAGGAGGTACAATAGTTTAGGTAATATAGACATCTTAACAGCGGCAATACGGCCGAAAAGAGATATCGGCAACGGCATCCACCTAGACAAAAGGGCCCTCAGGTCCCTAAATACCGTGGGAAAGTTTTTAGCGTATAGAGAGGAGTATTTATTAGATAAGTGCACCCCAAGGTATATAATCTTCTTTCCACTGAAAGTGAAAGTTAGCCTGTAGCGTCGCCTGCGTATGAGAGGGGAGATTAAGGGGTAAGGCCTCCGTCTTGGACGTGTTTACCTTGTAACCAGAGAGCCTGCCATAGGTCTCCAGTAAATCAAATAGATTCGGGAGCGTAACATGTGGATCTGTCAACGTAAGCAGAACATCATCTGTGAACATTGATAGTTTATATTCAATATCATTGACCTTGACCGCATAAATGTCCGGATGGGCTCTAATTGCAGCGGCTAAAGGTTCAATACAGAGCACAAAGAGTAACGGGGACAGGGGGCAGCCCTGGCGTGTGCCATTATAAATGGGAAACACCTTCGAAGGTGCATGTGGGAATTTAATAGACACCGTGGGATGGGAATACAGTGCCTTTAGGGCATCCAAGAACGCTCCCCTAAAGCCAAAGGTCCACAAGGTGACCAATTCAAGCGGTCAAACGCTATTTCCGCATCAAGCCCCAATATCAAGGCAGGAGTTTTGTATTCATTGATAATTTCAATAAGGTCTATAGTTCTCCTTGTGTTGTCTGCACCTTGCCGACCCCTGACAAAACCCACCTTGTCCTTGTGTATCAGCTGCGGTAACCCAATAAGCTAGTCTATTAGCTAAGGCTTTTGTAAAGATCTTTAGGTCTGAGTTCAGAAGAGCTATGGGCCTGTAATTTGCACAGTCCATAGGGTCCTTCCCTGGCTTAGGAATGAGCGTTATGTAAGAATGCAAAAGTGTTGAGGGGACTGGGTTACCCTTCAGGAGAGAGTTGAACATATAAGCCATGTGGGGTAGGAGAATGGAAGAAAATGTTTTATAGTACCCATAGGGCAAGCCATCGGGTCCAGGGGACTTATTATTCGGAAGTTGTTTTAACACTTCGTCCAATTCTTCAGTAGTGCCTCTTCTGTTAATTTAGGGAGGTTACATTTGGTCAGGAAATTATGAAAGAGGTGTTGACGCTCTGTATCATTAGACGGCAATTGCTGTGGAAGGGAGTATAAAGCCACATAGTATTCCTGGAATAAGGCTGAAATATCATTAGGATCATACAATAAGGATCCATCTGCCCTTTTCATGACCGTTGGGGATCCCAAGACTCTGGACTCCCGCAACTGTCGTGCCAGGATAGTATGCGACTTATTGCCCCATGTGTAAAACCGCTGTCGAGAATACAGTAACAGTTTCTTCATTTTCTGATATTGCGGCGCAATAGATGGCGCGAGGTCCGAGTCTGTAATTGGGCCTCCAACTCTCTCAATTGTATCATAAGAGTGCGTTGCTTAAGATTACTATCCCTCTTCAACCTAGTTCCCAGTGCAATGCAGGACCCTCGAAAAACCGCTTTATGAGCCTCCCACAATATGGATCTGGAGGACACAGAAGCCTGGTTTAACTCAAAGTACTCCTTAAGTGAGTCTTGGAGTTCATTTCTAGTTATGGGATTGTGTCACGGCTGTTTGTGAGCAACAATAGTAATACACAGTACAGAGCTACTGACTGGACCCAGAACTAGGGAGGATAAAGGGTGACCCCTGTCCAACCCTCAACGCTCTCCCTATTCTGCTAAAGCACATGCCCGGATCCCAATGGCGGAACGAGGCATGCCCACGTGCCTAAGACTAATGACCACTGTAACCCCTACAATAGTGGAAGGGGCACGGCCACCAGTGCCCTACTCAGTATATGGAGGGAACCGTGGCCACCTCAGATCCAGTCAGAAATAAACAGGAACACAACAATGTCTGCACACTTAGCTGGAGGTGTTGCAGCCGCAGAGAAGACAGATCCAAGGACAGGCTGGCAATATCCGGAGAGCTAGCTGCAGCAGAACACAGGTCCAGTGAACTGATAGCCACAAGTGAAGAAACTAAAGCAAGAGCTACAACTGAAGTGAGAACTATAATCCACATCCTATCATAGGAGGAGGGGTGATATAAAGAGAGGGAAATCAAACACATGAAGAACAGCTGTGGTGAAAGAAACCAAAAGTAAACAGAGTAGTGAGAACTCCTCCCAGCTCTAGTAGTGACATCATCACAGGGGTGGAGAAACAGAGCTGTGAGAACGTCCCAAAGCTCTGGTAGTGACAGATTGGCGATGAGGGTTTCATTCAGACGCCAGTGACAGATTTTTGTGTCCAGCTACTTTAATTTTGATAAAAATAGGCGCGTGGTCAGACCATAAGATAGTTCCCACTTCAGCCGAGTCTTACATCCGAAGAACCGGAACATTCCCGAAGAAGTAGTCAATACGGGAATGGGTTCGATGGGGATGCGAATAAAAAGTGAATCGCACTGCTCTAGAGGAGGGGTAATTGATCCTCCAGAAATCATAAAGCTCATATTGTCTGACCAGGCGCCGAAATGAACGTGAAAGCCGGCGTTGAGCAGCTGAAATGGAAGTCATATTAGAAGACAGCCTATCTCTATGCTCAGAGAAGGAAATATTAAAATCTTCCCCAATGAGCATTGCCGTCAGTAAATATGTGGACAGTGTCCTGAAAACTTTATGGAGGAATGCAATTTGACCTGAATTGGGGGCATACAGATTACATAACACCATACGGACACCATTAAGGGAGGCTCGGATAATGACATATCTGCCATCTGGGTCCGAAACATGAGAATCCACCTGGAGAGGGCAGTTAGCAGTCAAAAGAATAGCAACCCCCGCCGTTTTTTTGCCGGAGGAGGCTGCGTAAACTCGAGGGAATGATTTAGAGGCAAATTTAAAGGAACTTTCCTTGTCAAAGTGAGTTTCCTGCAAAAAAAAAACTACGTCTGCCCCCTGGGAGCGACATTCGGTGAGGGCTAGTCTTCTCTTTACATTAGAGTTTAGCCCCTTCACATTCAATGACATACATTTAAGCATTGTAGCGGGTGGGGAGAAACACTAAGCATATGGAGGAACTTACATCTCGCAGCTGTCAGTGTGTCGATGGACAAGGGACCATCAGAGGTATACATAATGAGTAAAGGGCAAGGACGCAGCACCTAAAACATAAGAAGGGGAGGGGAACACAGAAGGGATCGGGGAGTACGCAGACAAACAAGAACAGATAGCAAAAACATACCAAAGCGGCGAAACTTTGGGTAATAACACCCAGAGCGGGGACAAAAAGGTATAACTACAATATGTCATACCGCACCACTCTCTATACCTCTCCCTACAGGCAGGAAGGGGTAGAGGAAGGGCAAACAAAAAGACCCCATGTGGGGGAAAGTGACTAAACCCTCCCAAAGGCCGGGTGTTCAAAAAGGAAGAGCTGACAACAGATAGAAACAAATAAGGTACAATATACCAAACATGTGATGACATTTCTATTAGAAAGGCAGCCGCAGAAAAGAGGAGACAAAAATAGGAGACTGGCGAAAAAATGTCGCTATGCACTAGAGAACTCATGGGGGAGCATCCCGCGAGCTAGAGGAGGACAGTTCGTCTTGAGGAGGGGAGCGGTTCTGCTTCTTCCGCACGTCTTTCCAGACCGGAGTTGGAGCAGGTGGTGGGTCTGGTAGCTCCCAATCGTCCAGAGAGGGAGGGGCAATGTCCAAGTCTATGCAAAAGCGCGGAAGATCCTCATAAACCCTCAGGACAGATGACTTGCCATTTCTGGAGGTTATCAGAGCAAATGGGAAACCCCACCAGTATGATATCTTCCGCTCGCGTAAGAGCACCAGCAGGGGTTGCAGGACCCTCCGTTTATGCAATGTCAGCCAAGAGAGATCTTGATACACTTGAACCTTGGCGCCATGAAAGTCAATGGAATTCAGCAACCGGGCCTTGGCCATAATGATTTCCTTCAGCTGGAAGTCGTGTACACAGCAAATTACATCTCGCGGATACGCAGAGGAGGGTTTGGGGCGAAGTGCCCTGTGCACTCGGTCCAGCTTAATGGCTTGCGGTTGTGGCTTGCCCAGTATCATATTGAACAGATCAGATAGTATGTAATCTTGTAAATTTTCATCTGCGGGGGGCTCGGGCAGCCCTCTGATCCGGATGTTGTTCCGGCGCCCCCTATTATCTAAATCTTCTAGATGGCGGGTATTTTCCCGGATGGTTTGGGAATGCGCTAGTATCACAGATTGCAATTGGGAGACATATTTGCGAGTGACATCATGGTCAGTCTCTATCGATTCAATGCGGGCTGATAGCTGTTTAAAGTCCTGTCTGAGGGCAGATATTTCAGATTTGCACGCACTTTTTACCTCAGAAACGAGCGCTTGAAAGTCCTCCTTAGTAGGTAGATGTTGTAATGTTTGGTGTAACAAAGTGGATGCCTGAGAGGACTGCATCAACTCCTCATCCCCTTCACCCATAGTGTCCGACACCTGGTCCCATTCTGCCTGCTCCTCCTCAGCTGCAGGCTGGGAGAGGGACAACTCCTTAACCTCTGAAGATTGACCGGGGCAGTCACGGCGCCTCTATGATGGCGTTGCCCCCTGTTTAGGCTGTCTGTTCGCCGGTATTGGCGGCATGGTAGCGGCCGGGACACGCTGAGCACCTGGTTCTGGGACAGTTTCAGCTGTGTCTCTTCCGGAGCCCTCCCCAGGTCTGGGAATGAATTCCTCCACTAGTGGGGGCAGGCGCCCTCGGTACCTGGAGCGATGGAGAGCCGGACGGCTGTGGGCTCGCGCCGTGTGCAGCAGGCGTGCAGGCTTCAGAGGTCCGAGCCGGATGTAGGCCGTGGGCAGCAGTTGGAAGAGCTGGGCCCCTGGAAAAGTAGGAGTCCAGCGTCGAGGACCCCAGGTAAGTGGTCAGTGCTGGTCCAGGGGTGTTCGGGCAGGTCTTCTTCCCCATATGTCGTGCTGGAGTAGCGGCAGTCTCCTTGCTAGCGGCAGGAGGCGGAGCTCAGCTTCTACCCGGCCATCTTAGAAGACGTCCAGGCCATGCCCCCAACGTGTAGGTTTTTTAACTGTTTTATATGAAAATATAGCAAAGCAGAATTTGTCATTTGTTGATCTGTTTTCGATGAGACAGCTGGTGAATTTACTACATTATCACAATTCAGCTCTGCTCCAATAAATCAGATTCCTTTACACTTCAGTAATTGATCAGTATATTTCACCTGTTTGAAGCCAAAATCAGGACTGCTTGCTAAATTTGTCTTCCTCTTTCTTGAGTCCATTAGGGGGCTTTTGAAGAAAAACAATAGATAAAAAAATACTGGTGTGAATGAGGCCACATATGCCCTTGTTGTACTGTGGTGTGCTGCCACCTAGAGGCAGTACTGTGAAGTGTACTACACTTTTCCTACCTATTGACCCAACCATCTGTTCTCTTATCACATTGGACAGAGGCAGGAACTGAGCTGTGTCCCTGAATCTGGTGGAGTTTCCTCTGTAGGAAAATAACAATGGAGAGGAAGAGGATGCAGAGCCAGAAAGACAGAGAAGTCTGGGGAGCTGAGAGACCAGGAGCACACATGAAGACTGGTAGTACGGGGATATATAGAAGTCCTGTGGGGTAACTGGCGGAGACGTCTAGAAGACAGCAGCTGAAAAATGGAGCAACAGACCAAAAAGGGAAAAAAGGTACCAATCCCTGTGTATCTACGTGGTAAGGTCCACCCTGGCAATTGTATTACCACTCCTGTCACCCATTGCTGGTCGATTTCTGCTTCTCTCCTGCCAGGCCCTCGTATCACCCATCAAACGATTAGTGTCACTTAAATCTGCCCGTCGCTCAGCGGTCAGGAACAGCAGCTACAGGCGACCGCTTCACTCAGTGCCTGTGATGCCCCCCGATTTTCTCCTGGATCCCCAAATTCTTTTGCATGATTATGTGGAGAAGGAAGTAAAGGTAAGAAAATGGGGGATTTGGTAAATCTGGCCATAGACTAATTAATCTGATGATACATGAAAGCAGTTGAAGCAATGCAAATATTTAAAGGGGTCGTCCACTTAGGACAACTCATTTTCATGATTGTAGTCCCACTGCACTGATTGTGTTAGGTCCTGTCGGCAACCCAAGTCAGTTGTCATTGCTTGGTAGATGATCACTGAAGCCGTCATTGATTCTTTCTGTATGTGTTAGGGCCCATTCACACGACTGTATGGCTTTGCGGATCCGCAAAACATGGACACCGGCCATGTGTGTTTCGCAATTTGCGGACCGCACATGTCCGCAACCGTAATAGAAAATGCCTATTCTTGTCCGCGATTGCTGATAAGAATAGGACATGTTCTATCTTTTCTGCGGAGCTGCGGTACGGAATAACGGATGCGGACGGCACACAGTATGCTGTCCACATCTTTTGAGCGCCCATAGAAATGAATGGATCCGCAGACCTTCCGCAAAATTGCGGAACGGCTACGGATCCGTACATACGGTCGTGTGAATGGGACCTTAGAAAGATTCACTCTGCTCTGGTTAATACAGGGGGTCCCAAATGGGGATAAGGTTAAAAAAAAAATCTTAGGGCTCATTCAGACGACTGTATCAGTTTTGCGGATATCGGCCATGTGTGTTCTGCATTTTGCGGAATGGAAAGGCCAGCCTTAGGATAGAAATGCTTATTCTTGTTTGCAAAAACGGACAAGAATAGGATATGTTCTTTTTTCAGGGGTCAGCAACAGAAGTACGGATGCGGACAGCACACAGTGTGCTGTCCGCATCTTTTGTGGCCCTATTAAAATGAACCGCTCTGCATCTGTTCTGCAAACTTTACAGTGTAACTCTTTTTCACAGTTCCTGGGTCACCTGACATGGGTTGTAGCCTCCCTGAATCCATCAAGTCGAGATGAAATTTTGCAACTTCTGGATACAGCAAGGGTAAGAACACCCCATCCACCATGAGCATTCCTAAATCTCATGGTAAATAATGAAAGATGTTTGAATGTTTCTCCCATCATGTCTCAGGATATAACTACTATAATACTGCTCCTATGTACAAGAATATAACCACTATTATACTGCCCCTATGTACAATAATATAACTACTATAATACTGCCTCATTTGTACAAGGATATAGCTGCTTTCATGCTGCCCCTATCTATAAGAATATAACTGCTATAATACTGCTCCTATGTATAAGAATATAACTACTATAATACTGCCCCTATGGACAAGAAAATATCTACTATAATGATCTTTTTATTTAAAATCAGGCAACTGAATATTACAATATATTTACAGTAAAGTCCTAAAAAATAAATTAAAGTTACATCACATTGATAATAAACATCACAAACATTATGCAAATGCTGACACATGGATGTTCCTCCAGTACACATTATTGCAATTATTTTTCCTAACTATCTTATTGAAGAGAATCGTCACACCATCATTTCTCTCCAGCCCAAAGGACCAGAAAGACGCTCCATGTCTCCAGTCTCTCTTGGCTGCATACACATGAGCATTGCTCTTCAAATACGTTTTCTGTAGAAAGATGTTAGATCTCTCCTGAGACAGACTTTGGTAAATTGCCTGCCACCTGTTCTTAGTCTTCACACCTTTCACATAATAGAGCATATTCACAGTTTCATTTAGGTCACTTAAACTTCTTGGCCTTTTTTTTCCTCCTCCCACTGCTGTGACCTGCAGTGCCCCTTTTTTTTTTTGGTGGACACTGGGGGAATAGGTTCCTCTTTCTGAGGGTTATCCTCAGGATTGAATGAATGAACCTCTTCCTCCTGATCTTTTTTTGTTCCAGTGCATTATAACTAGGGATGAGCGAATCAACTTCATTCAATTCGCATAAAAATTAATTCTAATACTGTATGGAGGCTATGTACAAGAATATAACTACTATATTACTGCCTCCTATGTGCAAGAATATAACTTGTATAATACTTCCCTTATGTACAAGAATATAACTACTATAATACTGTCTCTATGTACAAGAATATAACTACTATAATACTGCCCCCTATGTACAAGAATATAACTACTATAATACTGCCTCCTATGTCCAAGAATATAATTACATTTTTTAACATAATGATCATAATCTTTCATACATACATGTGGAACATTCATTGCTAGAAGAATGATACATTGTTTCTCCTTCTGAAGCAACTTAAGGAACTTCCTCTCCATTGCACCCCGGAGCAGGACAGTATACTCAGTTTGTCAGCTCGGAGTCTCCTACTGACCTGGAGAGACAATGAGGAGCTCATTCTACGGATCCCCACACATGAGATTGCTGCAGCTTCCTATGTTAAGGATGATGCTCTACATCTACTGGTCCTCAAGACAGGTATGACAAGCAAATTGTCTCTGGCACTGAGAGTTCTGGCAAGTTTTGAAGTTGTTTCAATCTGAGGGTTTTTTCTTTAGGTCTTGGACTTGACCCTGTTCCAGCCTCTGGTAGCTTGGAAAGAAAACCTCCAGTTGCAAAGGCCGACAGGACTCAAGGAGGAGGTGGCTCCAAACCCATAGTGGGTGCTATGGAAAGGCGCCACACTATCTGTAGCTTAGACTGGAAGATGGCACACAAATCTCCAGATGGACGACCTAAGGGTGGAGGTAGTTTGGAGAGGAGTGGAGCAAAGCAAGAGACTGGAAGTTGGGAGAAGAGTCGTGGGGGCAAGGTGTGCAGTAATTGGGAGAGGAGAATGACATTCAGTGGCAGCTGGGAGCGACGGCAGCCTTGTGGGGTCAGCTGGGAGAGAAAACAACCCTGTGGTGGAAGCTGGGAAAAACGTCAACCCAGCGGTGGCAGCTGGGAGAGAAGACAACCTTGCGGGGGCAGCTGGGAGAGACGCCAGCCCTGTGGAGGCAGCTGGGAGAGAAGACCAGGAGGACAGAATCCTTTAGATCCCAAGGAGCCAAGTCCAGATGCCTACTGCAACTTGATAATCCTGGCTGTAGAGAACAGAGTGAGTTGATGTTGACTAGCATTACCTATGATGTACTGATCTTGTATTTACATTATGTTTTATACTCTGGTTGCAAACAAAGCTGCACTCAGGAGCCATATCCCACCAGAGCCAGTTCCCATAATGTTTTGCACCTAGGTAATCTAACATAGTAACATACATAGTTTATAAGGCTGAAAAAAGACATTTGTCCATCCAGTTTGGCCTGTTATCCTGCAAGTTGATCCAGAGGAAGGCAAAAAAAAAAACCTGTGAGGTAGAAGCCAATTTTCCCTACTTAGGCCTTTTTCACACTACCGTTTTTTTTTTTCGTTTTGCGGGCTGTTTTTTGCGTTCGTATACGGTCCGTATAATGGTTCCGCAAAAAAAACGGAATGTACTCCGTATGCATTCTGTTTACGTATTTCCGCTTTTCCGTTCCGTTGACAGATAGAACATGTCCTATTATTGCCAGCAAATCGCGTTCCGTGGCTCCATTAAAGTCAATGGGTCCGCCAAAAAAACTGAACACATACGGAAATGCATCCGTATGTCTTCCGTATCCGTTCCGTTTTTGCGGAACCATCTATTGAAAAGGTTATGCCCAGCCCAATTTTTTCTATGTAATTACTGTATACTGTATATGCCATACGGAAAAACTGAACGGAAACGGAAACAAAAAAATGGAACAGCGGATCCGTGAAAAACGGACCGCAAAGCAATAGCCATATGGTAGTGTGAAAGAGGCCTTAAGGAGAGAAAAATTCCTTCCCGACTCCAATCAGGTAATCAGAATAACTCCCTGGATCAACGACCCCTCTCTAGTAACTATAGCCTGTAATATTATTACACTCCAGAAATACATCCAGGCCCCTCTTGAACTCTTTTAGTGAACTTACCATCTCCTCAGGCAGAGAGTTCCATAGTCTCACTGCTCTTACCGTAAAGAATCCTTTTCTATGTTTGTGTACAAACCTTCTTTCCTCCAGACGCAGAGGATGTTCCCTTATCACAGTCCTGGGGATAAATAGATGATGGGAGAGATCTCTGTACTGACCCCTGATATATTTATACATAGTTATTAGATCTCCCCTCACTCGTCTTTTTTCTAAAGTGAATAACCCTAATTTTGATAATCTTTCAGGGTACTGTAGTTGCCTCATTCCAGTTATTACTTTAGTTGCCCTCCTCTGAACCCTCTCGAGCTCTGCTGTCTGTCTTGTTCACAGGAGCCCAGAACTGTACACAGTACTCCATGTGTGGTCTGACTAGTGATTTGTAGAGTGGTAGGACTATGTTCTCATCACGGGCATCTATGCCACTTTTGATGCAACCCATTATCTTATTGGCCTTGGCAGCACCTGCCTGACACTGGTTTCTACAGCTTAGTTTACTGTTCACTAAAATTCCTAGATCCTTTTCCATGTCAGTGTTAGGCCTCTTTCCCATGGGCGTGTGCGCCCCATGGTCGTGCTGCGGCCCGCATTTGCGGATCCGCAATACACGGGCGCCGTTCCGTGGGCATTCCGCATCACGGATGCGGACCCATTCACTTCAATGGGTCCGCAAATCTGGAGATGCAGAACGGAACCCTACGGAAGCACTACGGAGTGCTTCTGTGGGGTTTAGTCCCGTACTTCTGCTCCGCAAAAAGATAGAACATGTCCTATCTTTTTGCTGAACGGCCGGATCGCAGACCCATTCAAGAGAATGGGTCCGCTATGTGCTGCGGCTGCCCCACGGACGGTGTTTGTGCATTGCGGCCCGCAGCAGGACCACGGGGCGCACACGCCCGGGGGAAAGAGGCCTCACGCAGTGTTTTACCATGTAGTATGTACTGGTGACTTGCATTATTCCTTCCCATGTGCATAACTTTACATTTGCCAGTGTTAAATCTCATCTGCCACTTCTCTGCCCAAGCCTCTAATTTTTCCAGATCCATCTGTAGCTGATATTGTCCTCTTCCGTGTCAATTACTTTACACAGTTTAGTGTCATCTGCAAAAATTTATAATTTAATGCGCAAGCCTTCTACAAGATCATTAATAAATATATTGAAGATAATAGGGCCCAATACTGACCCCTGAGGTACCCCACTAGTGAGTGACCCCACCAATACTGATCCCTGAGGTACCCCACTAGTGACAGTGACCCCACCAATACTGACCCCTGAGGTACTCCACTAGTGACAGTGACCCAATCTGAGTGTACCATTAATAACCACCCTCTGTTTTCTATCACTGAGCCAGTTAACCACATACAGACAAGCATTCTCATTTTATATACTAGCTTTTTATGTGGTACAGTGTCAAATGCTTTGGAGAAGTCCAGATACACTTTGGAGAATCCATTGATTCACTGCGGTCAAATCTAGAACTTGCCTCCTCATAGAAATGGATTAAATTAGTTTGACATGACAGATCCCTCATGAAGCCATGCTGATATGGTGTTATTTGCCTATTTTCATTGATTTACTCCAAGATAGCGTCTCTTAGAAAACCGCAGATGTTAAACTTACCGGCCTATAGTTTCCGGACTCGGTTTTTGGACCCTTTTTGAATATTGGAACCACATTTGCTATGCGCCAATTCTGTGGAACACTCCCTGTCAGTATAGAGTCTGTAAATATCAGAAATAAGGGTCTGGCTATGACATTACTTAATTCTCTTAGGATAAGGGGGGTGTATGCCATCTGGTTCTGGCGATTTGTCTATTTTAATCTTTTTAAGACACCGCTGTACTTCTTCCTGGGTCATACAGGGCACTTTTAATGGGGAATTTACTTTTACATTCTGCATTTCATCTGACAGTTTATTTTCCTTAGTGAATACAGTGGAGATTTTTTTTTTTAGAGCTTTGCTTTCTCCTCATCGCTCTCTGCAACTCCCCCCTCATTACTCTGTAGAGGGCTGACAGCTTCAGATTTATACTTTTTACCATTCATATAATTGAAGAACATTTTAGGGTTAGTTTTGCTCTCTTTGGCAATTAATCTCTCGGTCTCTAGTTTGGCTGCTTTTATTTGTTTTTTACATATTTTATTTTTTTCCTTATAGTTTTTCATTGCTTCCTCCTGTTTTAGTGATTTGAATGCTTTCTTTACAGTTCTATTTATCCACATAGTTTTTTTCTTGTTCTTTAACATTTTATTCCCATAAAAGGTATGTACCTTTCACAATTAGATTTTAGGATACTTTAAAATTATCCCATTTTGTGGCTGTATTTTTTATTTTTGAGGACTTTGTCCCAGTTAGTTAGGCCTATAGCCTCTCTTAGTTGGCTAAATTTAGCTTTTTTGAAGTTTGGTATTTTTGTTCCTCCCTGAAGAAACACTCTTTTGAATGACAATTGGAAGGTTATTACTTTATGGTCACTGTTTCCCAGGTTTACCCCGACCTGCACATCTGTTGGTCTGTCAGATGTATTGGTTAATACTAAGTCCAGTATGGCCGTCCCTCTAGTCGGATCCTGAACCAGTTGGGAAAGGTAATTGTCTGGTTATTGCCAAGAACCTGTTTCCTTTATGAGATATACAAGTTTCAGTTTCCCAGTCTATATCTGGGTAGTTGAAGTCCCCCATAATAACCACCTCATTATGATCTGCCGCCTCTTCTATCTCGTTTAGGGCTCTTTCACACCTGCGTTCTTTTCTTTCGGCATAGAGTTCCGTCGTCGGGGCTCTATGCCGGAAGAATCCTGATCAGTTTTATCCTAATGCATTCTGAATGGAGTGAAATCCGTTCAGGATGCATCAGGATGTCTTCAGTTCCGGAACGGAACAATTTTTTGGCCGGAGAAAATACCGCAGCATGCTGCGCTTTTTGCTCCGGCCAAAAATCCTGAACACTTGCCGCAAGGCCGGATCCGGAATTAATGCCCATTGAAAGGCATTGATCCGGACTGAAGCTAAACGTCGTTTCGGCGCATTGCCGGATCCGATGTTTAGCTTTTTCTGAATGGTTACCATGGCTGCCGGGACGCTAAAGTCCTGGCAGCCATGGTAAAGTGTAGCGGGGAGCAGCATACTTACCGTCCGTGCGGCTCCCGGGGCGCTCCAGAGTGACGTCAGGGCGCCCCAAGCGCATGGATCACATGATCGCATGGCACGTCATCCATGCGCATGGGGCGCTCTGACGTCATTCTGGAGCGCCCCGGGAGCCGCACGGACTGTAAGTAACCCGCTCCCCCGCTCCTACTATGGCAACCAGGACTTTAATAGCTGGCTGCCATAGTAACACTGAAAGCATTTTGAAGACAGCTCCGTCTTCAAATGCTTTCAGTACACTTGCGTTTTTTCCGGATCCGGCGTGTAATTCCGGCAAGTGGAGTACACGCCGGATCCGGACAACGCAAGTGTGAAAGAGGCCTTAGTAGTAGATTTTCTGTGGACTCTGGTATATTAGGTGGTTTATAATAAACTCCTATTAGTATTTTATTATTGTTTTTGCCTCCATGTATTTCTACCCACAGTGACTCCACATGTTCATGTCCCTCACTTATATCTTCTCGGAGTGTGGGCTTTAGACAAGACTTTACATAAAGGCAAACCCCTCCCCCCTCTCTGGTTTTGGAAATTCTTTCTAAACAGACTGTAACCTTGTACATTAACCGCCCAGTCATAGCTATCATCCAGCCATGTCTCAGTTATTCCCACTAGGTCATTGTCCTCCTCACACATCACTAATTCCAGTTCCCCAGTTTTATTAGTCAGGCTTCGGGCATTAGTATACATACAATTAAGAGGTTTATGTATATTTTTTACCCTACACCTTTCCTTCTGAGCTGTTCTAGTCCCTCCTTCCATTCCTCCCCCAATCCCACTACCTTGCCCCCGGTCTCTATCTGCACTATCTTCCCATCCTGTAACATAATTACCCTCCCCAATCCCTAGTTTAAACACTCCTCCAACCTTCTAACCATCTTCTCCCCCAACACAGCTTCCCCTTTCCCATTGAGGTGCAGCCCGTCCCTACGATAGAGCCTGTAGCTGACAGAGAAGTTGGCCCAGTTCTCCAGGAACCCAAACCCCTCCTTCCTACACCAGTTCTTGAGCCACATGTTAACCTCCCTAAGCTCCCGCTGCCTTTCTTGTGTGTCTCATGGTACCGGCAGTATTTCAGAAAACGCTACCTTTGAGGTCCTTGCCCTAAGCTTTTGACCTAAATCCCTAAAATCATTTTTAAAGATGCTCCACCTACCTCTGTCATTGGTTTCGATATGGACCATGACTGCTGGATATTCTCCAGCCCCTCCCAGTAAACGGTCAACCTGATCCGCGATGTGTCGAACTTGAGCGCCAGGAAGATAACACACTGTTCAACGATCTTGGTCTGTGTGACAGATCGCCCTATCTGTACCCCTAATAATTGAGTCTCCCACTACCAGCACCTGTCTGGCCTGGCCTGCCCTGCCCTGCTATCCTGGTCCCCTTGCTTACTGGAGCTGACATTCCCCTGACTGGCAGAGGAATTGTCCGGCTGCAGCAGTGCTCTCCCTGAACCAACATCCCTCATCTGCCAACCTTGCAAACTTGTTGGGGTGTGTCAGATCAGGGCTAGCCTCCCTGGCACTCTTCCCTCTACCCCACTTTCTAACGGTTAGGCTGGGTTCACACGAGCGTTGCGGGAAAAGATGCGGGTGCGTTGCGGGAAAATGCAAGATTTTTCCGCGCGAGTGCAAAGTGTTTTAATGCGTTTTGCACGCACGTGAGAAAAATCGGCATGTTTGGTACCCAGAACCGAACCCGGACTTCTTCACAGAAGTTCGGGTTTGGGATCGGTGTTGTGTAGATTTTATTATTTTCTCTTACAACATGGTTATAAGGGAAAATAATAGCATTCTGTATTAAGAATGCTAAGTAAATTAGGGATGGAGGGGTTAAAAAAAATAAATATAAACTCACCTCATCCACTTGTTCGTGCAGCCCGGCTTGTCTCCTTTCTTCTTCTTTGAGGACCTGGGAGGAAAAGGACCTTTGGTGATGTCACTGCGCTCATCACTTGGAACATGTGATGAGCGCAGTGACGTCACCAAAGGTCCTTTTCCTCCCAGGTCCTCAAAAAAGAAAGAAAAGACAAGCCGGGCTGCGCGAACAAGTGGATGAGGTAAGTGTAATTATTTTTTAACCCCTCCATCCCTAATTTACTTAGCATTCTGTATTAAGAATGCTATTATTTTCCCTTATAACCATGTTATAAGGGAAAATAATAAAGATCGGGTCCCCATCCCGATAGTCACCTAGCAACCATGCGAGAAAATCGCACCGCATCCGCATTTGCTTGCGGATGCTTGCGATTTTCACGTAGCCCCATTCACTTCTATGGGGCCTGTGTTGCATGAAAAACACACAATATAGAGCATGCTGCGATTTTCACGCAATGCACAAGTGATACGTGAAAATCACCGCTCATCTGCACAGCCCCATTGAAGTGAATGGGTCCGGATTCAGTGCGGGTGGAATGCGTTCACCTCACGCATTGCACCCGCGTGGAATTCTCGCCTGTGTGAAAGGGGCCTTACCCAGCTAGCTACCTCACTTTCCTCAGCCTCCTCGCTACCACATCTGCCCCATAGAGTGCCTGCTCAGTGAGCAGCAAACTCTCTTCCAAATTGTCAACGCTTCTCAGTGTTGAAACTCGCCTGGTTAGATACTAGATGTGCGATTCCAAAACGGGCAATTTGCTTACATTTTGAACAAAGATATGCACCCTCAAACAGATGTTCCAGGACTGCATACATTAGACAAGTGTGGACTAACTGTCAATAATGGAACACATACTAAAAGGGCGTTACGCAAGAAAAAGAGAAAAAACAATATGGTGCAGTGATAAGAATGTAACTAACTGTAGTCCCCTCCTAAAGTCCCTGAATCTGAAGTCACATGCAACATCAGAGCATGCTCTGTACAATGAACTAGCAATAAGCGTCCGTGAGGCCTACGAGTCTCAAAACTATTCTGAAACCTGAATTTTAAATGCAGCTCTTGGTTTCACTATAGGAGAAATTAAGTAACTTAAGATCGGTTTAAAATAACGAAAACAAAGTACAGGTAACAGTAATTTAAAATATACTGTATGTACAATGGTATATGGCATTCCTACTCATTAGAACATACAAATTGCAGTATAATAAAGGGAAATAGTGGTCAGAACTGGTAAAACAGGAAGTCTCAACATTATATCATGCCATGAATTTAATCTTGTAAATTTTTTACAGGATGCTGCAGAAGAATCTTGTGCGCTCATCTGCCAAGTTTTCCAGATTATCTATGGAGATCAGAGCATTGAATGTGTGGACCGAGCCGGCTATCATTATACTTCCCCTCCGGAGAGGCCATGGCTGTCACGTTGTAAGATGTTGGTTTGGGACAGGGACTTGGTGTGCTACAGCTGTCAGTCTGTGGGGTGTGTACTTAATCATATAGGGTCGTAGGAACATCCTTGTGTTCCTTATGCTGCACTGGTTTCAATGGATCCTAGTGAATAGTCCTGAATATTGACTCATTTTATATGTGTGTAGATGGTAGGCGCACACATAGGGGGAGATTTATCAAACTGGTGTGAAGTAGAACTGGCCTAGTTGCCCATAGCAAACAACCAGATTCCACATTTCATTTATCAAAGGAGCTGTAAAAAATGCCAGTTCTGCTTTACACCAGTTTGATACATTTCCCCCATAGTCTTTGAAAGTCTGGGGTAAAACATTGTGTAGGGTCAGGAAAAAAGAAACAAGGTATAGTTTCTAAAAACCAAGCTTATAACGGTTTCATAATGTACCTAAATAATACCACCATAATGGCACCATAACACGCCCAGACCACAGTGCCATATTGTGCCCAACTAATATTTTCAGAACATGTCCTAATACCAGTGCCTAAATAATGCCATCACAAAATCCCCACACCACAGTGGACAACGTACGGCGGTGTTATTTAAGTACAATATGGCAAATAGCAGTGCCCAAATAATATCTCCATAACATGTCCTAATACCAGAATACAAATACCAGTGCCTACATAATACCAGCATACAATATCCATGTTCCATATTGTACTTCAAGAGGTTTTCCAGGCTCCTGATATTCATGAGCTACCGTAGAGGACTTGAACATCCAATAGTCAGATCACTTCTCCCATAGACTACAATGAATTACCAGCAGAAGGCCCGAGGCTGCTACACCAAACAAGCTGCTTCCCCTGGTCTCAGCACTCCCAGGGAAAGATCTCTCGGATACCGTGGTCCAAAAACGACCACACCATCTGTGGAGTTAAAAGTCTGTGATCAGCGTTATTGCTAATTACACACTTTACCTCCGAGTGTCTGCTGTGTAACAGCAGGCACCTTCGGTCTATGGCACCCGCTTAGCTTCTGAGTGGCCATCTTTAAAAACCTGACATGTGCCGTACATGTCGGGAAGGAGTTAACATCCAATCAGCACCCCGCATCTCTATAGATCAGCTGTTCCCTGCAGCCTCTGGTGCTGGAACTAGCACTTTGCAAGGAACAGGAAGCAGTACTGTGTTACAGCAGCTAAGTTCTCACTGAAGTGAATTACCACTTTGCTGCAGTAACCCAGCACGGCCGCTGCATTATGAACAGAGCTGTGCTTCCTGTTCCATTCAAAGTGCTGGTTCCAGTGCCGTAGTCTGCAGGGAACAGCTGATCTGTAGGGATGCGGGGTGTCAAACCCTCACTGATCAGATATTAACTCCTTCCAGACATGTATGGCGCCTGCTCAGAAGCTGAGTGGAGCCATAGACCGCAGGTGCCTGTTGTTTTTCACAGCAGACACTGGGAGGTAAAGTCTGTAGTAGTTAGCAATAACGTCGATCAGGCTCCGAGGCCTGCAACAGAGATGTTCCTATGGAGCCCTGCCATAGGACATAACAAATCTCTAATAGACTGCAATGGTAATCTATTGCAGTCTATGGGAGAAGTGATCTGATGTTGCATATTCAAGTCCTCTAGGGCAGGGGTACTCAACTAGTTTTATTAAAGGTCCACATACCAGGGTCTGCAGTCAGGTGAAGGTCCGAGCTGAACGCCAACAGTAAAGATGCCATGCGATCATGTGATCCATGCACGTGGGGCGCTCTGACGTTATAGTGGAGCGCCCCGGGTAAGTCCCAGAATTAGTAATGGCCACATTAGTGCCCCAGTAAGAATAATGTCCCCATTAGTGCCCCCAGTAAGAGTATTGCCCCCATTAGTGCCCCCCTTCTCTGCTTTTGCAAAAAAATAAAAAATATTAGCATTCACCTGGCTGCGGTGAACATTCGCTGCTGACTGCACGCTCAGGACCGGTGCTCCAACGTGATGGCGTCTTGTAGGTCCTGTCCTGAGCTTCTAGTCAGCAGGGAGTGTTCTCCACAGCGTGAGCAAATGGAGGTGGAGGTACCGTAATACAGTGTTTCCCAACCAGTGTGCCTCCAGCTGTTGCAAAACTACAACTCCCAGCATGCCCGCACAGCCAAAGGCTGTCCAGGCATTCTGGGAGTTGTAGTTTTGCAACAGCTGGAGGCACACTGGTTGGGAAACACTGCCGTAATATATATATTTTTTTACTAGCACAAGTAGCGGTGGAGGTAAAGGCTGTACTAATGGGCGTTCCATGATGGAAGCGCTCATTAGTAAGGGTACTTTCACACTTGCAGCAGGATGGATCCGACAGGCTGCTCACCCTGTCAGATCCATCTTGCCACTACTTCGCCGTGCCGCTGCTCTGTGCCCATCGACTATAATGGGGATGGGGGCAGAGTTACGGCGCAGCACGGTGAGAGGCCGCCAGACTAAAAGTACTACATGTCCGACTTTTTCGTCTGGCGGCCCCCTCAATATAATAAACATTGGTGGCGCAGTGCGCCCCCCCTCAAATTAATAAACATTGGTGGCGCAGTGCGCCCCCCTCAAAATAATAAACATTGGTGGCGCAGTGCGCCCCCCTCAATATAATAAACATTGGTGGCGCAGTGTGCCCCCCAACATAATAAACATTGGTGGCGCAGTGTGCCCCCCAACATAATAAACATTGGTGGCGCAGTGCGCCCCCCTCAATATAATAAACATTGGTGGCGCAGTGTGCCCCCCAACATAATAAACATTGGTGGCGCAGTGTGCCCCCCAACATAATAAACATTGGTGGCGCAGTGTGCCCCCCAACATAATAAACATTGGTGGCGCAGTGTGCCCCCCAACATAATAAACATTGGTGGCGCAGTGTGCCCCCCAATATAATAAACATTGGTGGCGCAGTGTGCCCCCCAATATAATAAACATTGGTGGCGCAGTGCGCCCCCCTCAATATAATAAACATTGGTGGCGCAGTGTGCCCCCCCAACATAATAAACATTGGTGGCGCAGTGTGCCCCCCAACATAATAAACATTGGTGGCGCAGTGTGCCCCCCAATATAATAAACATTGGTGGCGCAGTGTGCCCCCCAATATAATAAACATTGGTGGCGCAGTGCGCCCCCCAACATAATAAACATTGGTGGCGCAGTGCGCCCCCCTCAATATAATAAACATTGGTGGCGCAGTGTGCCCCCCCAACATAATAAACATTGGTGGCGCAGTGTGCCCCCCAACATAATAAACATTGGTGGCGCAGTGTGCCCCCCAATATAATAAACATTGGTGGCGCAGTGTGCCCCCCAATATAATAAACATTGGTGGCGCAGTGCGCCCCCCAACATAATAAACATTGGTGGCGCAGTGTGCCCCCCAATATAATAAACATTGGTGGCGCAGTGCGCCCCCCCAATATAATAAACATTGGTGGCGCAGTGGGCAGTGCCAATGAGGGTTAAAAAATAATTTACTCACCTCCTCCAGTTGATCGATTAGCTGCCGGTCTCCAGTTCTTACTTCTTTCTTCAGGACCTGTGGTGACATCACTGAGCTCATCACATGATCCATCACCATGGTAATGGGCCATGTGATGAGCTCAGTGACGTCACCACAGGTCCTGAAGAAAGAAGTAAGAACAGGAGTCCGGCAGTTAAGCGATCAACTGGAGGAGGTGAGTTAATTTTCTTTTATTATTTTTAACCCTCATTGGCACTTCCCACTGAGCCACCAATGTTTATTATAATGGGGAAGGGGGGGGGGCACTGCGCACCAATGTTTCTTATACTAGGGGGGGGGGGGGCGCACTGCGCCACCAATGTTTCTTATACTGGGGTGTTAGGGCGGGGGGGGGCGCACTGTGCCACCAACGTTTCTTATACAAATACAGGAGGAGGGTGCCGGAATCAAATAGCCGGCACCCGACCTTTGTGACAGGGGGCTGCGATCAGCTACAATAAACCCCTCAGGTACCGCACCTGAAGGGTTAACTCAACTGCAGCTGATCGCAGCTCCCTGTCACAGAGGTCGGGTGCCGGCTATTTGATTCCGGCACCCGCCTCCTGTATTTGTAATACAGGTCAGTTTTCTTCATTGGTGGCGCAGTGGCCACAGCCCCTCCCCTCCTCCTCCTGCCTCTTCTTATTGGCAGCGGCGGGGGCAGCAGCACAGGGGGGAGGGAGAGACTCCTCCTGCGCTGCTGAGAACGATCATCTCCTGTGCCCCCCGCTGTATTGAGCAGAGCTGCCAGAGTGTGCAGGAGGAGGAGCGCTACATGTGGAGGAAGCCCTGTCTCACTGCGCTGTGGGACAGGTGGAAGTGCGCCGGTAAGCTCCTCCTCCTGCACGGCACAGTGTGCAGGAGAGGAGCAGCGCTCTGAACGATGGCCGGGGTCCGGACAACTGGCGGCCGTGGTCCGTATTTGGACCGCGGTCCGCCAGTTGAGTACCCCTGCTCTAGGGGGACTTTAAAAAAAAATATAAAACAAAACAAAATGGCTGATTCATAATTTTTTTTGTCGAAGCGACCTAGCCAAAAAAATTTAATAAAAAGTGATCAGTCATACACCCCCCAAATGGCATAAATATCAACTAATGAGGCCTCACACTGCTCCACAGATGTAACTAAAAAAAAGTTGGGGGTCAGAATATGATGATGCCAAGGAAAAAAAATTTACAAACTTTCTTGTGTTTTAATACTTAAAAAATACTTTAAAAAAAAAAAAAAACACACTACAGGTGAAACTCGAAAAATTAGAATATCAAAGTAAAAGTTCATTTATTTCCGTAATGCAACTTAAAATTAGAATATTGTGAAAAGGTTCAATATTCTAGGCTCAAAGTGTCACACTGTAGTCAGCTGATTAATCCATACCCCCTGAGCAAAGGGGACCTGAGATTGTGACTTTGGGTTTTCATAAGCTGTAAGCCATAATCATCCAAATTATAACAAATAAAGGCTTGAAATAGACTCATTACATGCAAAGCGAGATATCTCATATGTTACCGTTTCACCTTTTAAGTTGCATTACTGAAATAAATGAACTTTGCACAATATTCTAATGTTTCGAGTTTCACCTGTATATAAATGTGGTTTCATTGTACCGTATTTATACTCACCCGAAGAATGAAGTAACAGGTCAGTTCTACCGTACAGGGAACATCTTAAAAAGAAGCCCATAAAACTGGCAGAATTACGTTTTTTTTTTTCTAATTTCTCGCGATTGGAATTTTTTCCCTCCGGCTTCCCACTAAATCATATGCAATATTAAATGGTGCCATTAGAAAGTAAAACTGGTCATAAAAAAAACAGCCCTCATACGGGTATGTGTGCCGAAAAATAAAAAAAAGTTATGGCTCCCGAAAGGCAGGGAGTAAAAAACGAGAATGCAAACACTGAAAATCAATTAGTCAGGAAGGAGTTAATGACATTAAGATCAGGAGCCTGGAAAACCTCTTTAAATAAAACTGCAACACAGTGTACAAATAACATTGCCATATCGTGTGCAAGTAACGCTGCTATACAGTGTCTAAATACCACCATAATGTTCCCAAAGAACATGGCGGAGTCTGAAGACGGACACGGTTCCTGTTGCATGATATATACTTAGTTTGGGTTGGATCTGGAGGGGGTCTTGTCCCATTGGCTTCAGCACCTCTAAATTGTGATGTCATGTGTGGTGTCTCTAGGCCCAAAAATGAAATGATGGTAGATCCGGGCTGTTTGTCCCACTTATAACCCGGCCCTGGATTCACATTAATGCTAGTCTTATTTCAGGTGACAGCTCGCATACAGAAGGGACTTTTTCATACGATGCCGACTTCAGCTGCTGCAGCTCCTTGTGAGTAAATGAAGCTGGGGCCCTGGGACGATAGACAGGATGGAAATATTTTTTTTAAAGGGAAATTCCACCCAAACCTCATATTCCTCTCTGTTTCCAGCAATGGGTCCCATGATACATTTGAAGTGCATTACAGTGGAGAATCGTCTCCTTCGTTCGCAGTGTCTGAGCAGAGTCTGGCGTCTGGAGTCAGTGATTGCGATCAAAATGGCGTAGCTCTGGAGCAGCTGCAGGACTACATGATAACTGTGAGTACTTACGTGACCCTCCCGTTGCTGAGAATTACAAATATCAGCATGCCTTGATCGGTACGGTGTGACTTATGTACACTGCAGATGTAAACCCAGGAGTCACCCAAGGGTATGTTCACATATGCGTTTACAAATCCGCAGACTGCTACAGCCTCAGAATTGACCAGATCCGACCTAGCCGGATAATGCTGTGCATGGCCACATCCACATTGACTATGATGGGATCTGGATGCTTTCTGGCAAAATGCCAGCTTTCAGCCTGACAAAAAGTTGTGCGGCGGACAGAACCCCGGCCCGATTCACTATAATGGGGGCCAGCTGAGATCTGGCCGCAACCCACCAAAAATGCGCTATTTGCGGTATTTGTCCGGCCGCTCCTTGGCATATTTGCCGAGATGCGGTTGGATCTCCACTGGCCCCCATTATAGTGAATGGGGCCGGATGGAATTCCAGCAGTGCGCGGTTGAGCCTGGCCAGGGACAGATCCGACAGGCTGTTCGCAGCCGGGACAGCCTGCCAGATCTGTTTCATGCATATTTAAAACCAGCCTTACCGGAGCGTTTACCCCCCTTCCTTACCAGGCCTATCTAACTGCAAATAACGGATTCATTTCTCAGCCAGCCTACATGTATTTGATATTTTTCAAAAGACACTTTAGACCTTTCTTATGTGCCATTAGATGACATATATTGAAAAAAAAAATTTTAAGGCAAAAATGTGAAAATTATGATAAAAAAAAATTTATAATTTTTTTTTCCTGTTACAAAAGATTTCAAGACAAAACATTTCTAAAACCATTACTGAATGTTTGTACCGTGAAAATGGACGCTGTGTGTGTAATTTATCTACTGGCTGGACCCGCCGCAAGACCTCAAAGGACTAAAGCGTAGTTTGGAGGCTGTTTTTTTTCTATTGCTGGTTCTATGGCACCATGCTGCCAAAACACTAGAAGCTCCTGCAAAGTGACTTTTATGTTGACCCACTAAGGTATATAAGGGGAAATTTGGACTGTTTAAGCTTTTGGCTTTTTTTACATAAAATTTTTTAAATGAAAAAAATATGAAAAAGTTTGTATATTTTATACTAAATAGAACAAAATATTTTTATGAAAGCAAGAAAAAAAAAGTCTGTACGTTTATATACATGTACGTATATTTTAAAACACAAAGGGGGAGATTTATCAAACTGGTGTAAAGTAGAACTGGCTTAGTTGCCCATAGCAACCAATCAGATTCAACCTTTCATTTTCTAAAGGAGCTGTGAAAAAAACGATAGGTGGAATCTGATTGGTTGCTATGGGCAACTAAGCCAGTTCTACTTTACACCAGTTTGATAAATCTCCCCCAAAGTCCGCTATACTATTGCTAAAACTAAATTTTTCATGAATGAAAAAGAGGGAAAATTGTGTGTGTACATAGTCTGATACTATTGCTAAAACCAGTAACTATAGCTATCTTTATTATTTTCTTTATTCCACTTTTTAATTTTTACTTTTTATTTTATCTTTTTGTAGCGGAAAAAAGTGAATTAACCCCTTCATGACTGCCAGGGGTTAAAGGGTTTGTCTGACTTCAGCAAGTGGCATTTATAATGTAGAGAAAGTTAATACAAGGCACTTAC
The DNA here is from genome assembly GCF_905171765.1 of Bufo bufo. NCBI lineage: Eukaryota > Metazoa > Chordata > Amphibia > Anura > Bufonidae > Bufo > Bufo bufo. Next base: position 134,639,676 of record NC_053394.1, on the reverse strand, counting down.
TAATGTATTGTGATTCTCCAATTTGCTTCCTTTTCTGACATGATACATTTTTCCATCGCATTACACATGTCTCGTTTCCATGGTTACGACCCTGGATTGCAGGGCGGTCGTAACCATAGAAACAAGCAGTGTATAATGCGATGGAAACATGAATCCAGCCAGCAAAGGAGGCAATTTGGACAATCACAATACATTAGTAACTGCGTTGTATTCACTTTCTCTACATAATTAATGCCATTTGCGGACGTGAAACAACCCCTTCAATACACAAACTGCAGGCTCATAATTTTACTGCCAGCAGGGGGCGCTCTCACATCAAGATGGATAACTGTACACAGTGATGCCATGCAAGGAGGCCACTTTCAAGGATACTTACTGTGACCGCAGCTGTCTAATGCCAGCACAGTCACAGAGAACTGCAGCGCCATGGGAAGCCGGCAGGTCGCAGTGTAACTAGACTAGGGCTGCACGATTAATCAAAGTTATCGATAATATTCGATAACTGGATTCGTTGTCGACAAATCCCATTTTCGAATAATCGGCCGATTTGTTGTTATGCGGGCGGGAGCTGGCGGTTTACTTTAACTTTAAATCAGGTTCAGCGCATCTTTATTACCTTACAACGAAGCTCCAGTAACAGGCAGAGCGGGCGGCGGCATAACGTCACTCATATGACGCGCCTGCTCCGCCGGCTTCATTCATAAAGTGGGCGGAGCAGGTGCATCACGTGAGTGAATGACGTTACGCTCCCATAACAGCGCCACAGATTCCTCCCCCATAACAGCGCCATCCACAGATCCCTCCCATAACAGCGCCATCCACAGATCCCCCCCCCCCAAATAACAGCGCCATCCAGATTCCCCCCCAATAACAGCGCCATCCACAGATCCCTCCCATAACAGCGCCAGCCACAGATTCCCCCCCCCCATAACAGCGCCATCCACAGATCCCCCCCCCAATAACAGCGCCATCCACAGATCCCTCCCATAACAGCGCCAGCCACAGATTCCCCCCCATAACAGCGCCAGCCACAGATTCCCCCCCCATAACAGCGCCATCCAGATCCCCCCCCCCCAATAACAGCGCCAGCCACAGATTCCCCCCCCCTAACAGCGCCATCCAGATCCCCCCCCCCCAATAACAGCGCCAGCCACAGATTCCCCCCCCATAACAGCGCCATCCACAGATCCCCCAATAACAGCGCCATCCACAGATCCCCCAATAACAGCGCCATCCACAGATCCCTCCCATAACAGCGCCATCCACAGATTCCCCCCCCATAACAGCGCCATCCACAGATCCCTCCCATAACAGCGCCATCCACAGATCCCTCCCATAACAGCGCCATCCACAGATCCCTCCCATAACAGCGCCATCCACAGATCCCTCCCATAACAGCGCCATCCACAGATCCCTCCCATAACAGCGCCATCCACAGATTTCTCCCCCCAATAACAGCGCCATCCACAGATCCCTCCCATAACAGCGCCATCCACAGATCCCCCCCCCAATAACAGCGCCATCCAGATTCCCCCCCCCAATAACAGCGCCATCCACAGATCCCTCCCATAACAGCGCCAGCCACAGATTCCCCCCCCAATAACAGCGCCATCCACAGATTCCCCCATAACAGCGCCATCCACAGATCCCCCATAACAGTATCATCCACAGATCCCCATAACAGTATCATCCACAGATCCCCCATAATAGTGTGTCATCCACAGATCCCCCATAAGTGTCATCCACAATTTGTTTTAATATGGCCTTTGAACATAATTTTTAAAGTAAAAATCATATAAACCCCTTTTTTTGTCATTTTGGTGTTTTTTCCTAATTAATCTATGAAATTATCGACAACTGATCGATTATTCAAATAATAGCTGCAGCCATAAACTAGAATTTTTTTTACAGTATGTTACAAATAAGAGCTTAACACCAAAACGTATATAGCTGTGCATTGGTAAGCAAAAGGTTAAAGATCAGAGTGTAAGAAGTCTACATAATAGTTGTCTTTGTCTAGTTGAGGAACAAGCTGGCCCCTATGGAGATTTATCGGTTCGCCTGCCTCTTACGTGAATATCGTCTTGGGATGGATGTGAAGGACTACTGTCGAGAGCTACTCCAACTGTACGGAGAGAATAGAAAATTTCTCCTTCTGGGTGAGAACTGTCAGAAATTGCCATAAAACGTCAGAATCCTGTGTTGACATAGCCAAAATGTATCATCCAGTTATCTACAGTGGCCACTAGTGGGAGCTTACTGCATACTGTTTTATCAAGTTCAATGTATACATTGTATGCAGAGAGCTCCCTCTATTGGTGGTTATAGACGACCTGAATATTATCATGTAACTATAAATTGGAGCCCTGTATCATAAAAATGTAGTGCCTATATATTTTATGACATTCCTAGGTTTATTCTTGTTTTCCTTGGCAGGACTGAGGCCGTTCATCCCTGACATGGACATTGGCTACTTTGAAGGATTCCTAGAGAGTATAGGAATTCGTGATGGAGGAATTCTGACTGACAGTTTTGGAAGGATCAAGCGCAGCATGAGTAACACATCTGCCTCAGCCGTGCGCAGTTATGACAGCTGCTCGCCAGGGTCCAACCGCTTCAACCGCATGATCACAGACATCACTCATAACATAGAGGCTTTAGCTAGGGATGACGATGATTCTGAAGACGATGATTTCCTGTGACAAACCAGCATACTTGGGGCAGGGGTATGCTAAATTATATTGTAAAGAGCGATTTCTGGCACTGTTCTGGAGGGGTACTGCGCTGAGGTTTTCCAATGTCTCATGCTTTCAGATGAGATGTGAAGGGGTTGACAGGACTAGAAGACCATGGGCTGCCGTCTTCTAGTAACCACACCTCCATTGGTTTTGTCTGGTGTTCAGCTCTGCTCTACTAAAGTGAATAGGGCTACGCTGCAGTACCAAACCCAACCTGTGTCCAGGCCTGGCGCCGTTTCAAAAAACTATCCGTTATAGCTTTCCTTAAATGAGAAAACTGTATCTAGTGATACAAGCATCAAATATGCTTTATGATGACCTCATATAGAAGGTCAACTATAACAAGGCAGAAAGGTGTGCACATTAGTTATTTCCAAAAATAAATGAAAACTGAGCCTCTGCTGCAACCAGAATAGCTACCTTACATCTATGTGGCATCAGAGGGTCAGCTGTTTCTTTTTGGAAAGCGCTAATTTGCATATCTTTTCCCCAAAATCCAAAGGAGCATTGTATGGCCTATAAAAGAAGTCTTAGGCGCTCTCCATGAGGAGAAATAGTACTCCCCTCCAAATTATAACAAGGCAGGTGTTAATTGTGGTTGTCACATATTTGTTAGTAACAACCAATGTGGGGGTGACCACAGGCCCCTGTAAATGCAGCAATAATCAACAATGGTTATATTACTAAATGAGTAGCAATGTGCCATGCAGGGTTCTGGGAAAGTTGGGTGACAAACTTTGGTGGCACTGTAATGGACTCCAACAACATCTACTGCTGCGACGTGGCAGAATATTATCATTCCCAACTTGACAAGTGATGTATTTAGTAGATTTTTGCATTTAGGTTATGTTTCTCCTATTAAAGGCATCTGCGGGTGCAGTGCTGGGTTGTCTACGTACTGCTTTGATTAACAAAGGATGCATGGGATCATAGCAGTGCAGGGATTTGAAATGTTCGCCAGTCAACATGCTTTAGCAAGAAACCCAGTGAAAACCAGGCTTCACTACTGGTTTGGGCTCACAATAACTGATGGAAATAACTGACCAAATAACTGAAGTGTGAACTTGGCCTAACATGGTTTTGGTGGGGAAAGTGAAAGAACAGGAGGTAATTCATACATCTGAAGGATGGGGTTGAGCGATATACCAGTGTCCATGGTATTAAGAAACAGCGATATCACCATTTCCTAATAACCGCAGTGTTTAATGACATCATAGGAGCGGTCGCATGAGTGCCGACCACTCCTGAAAGGTTCACATCCTGCCGCCTGCTTACATGTCAGTCCCCGCAGCGGCCGCATCTTCCTAGTTCCCTTACGTCCTAACCTTAGACCTCAAGGATGCTTATCTCCATATTCCCATCCATCCTGGGTCCAGAAGATTCTTAAGGATCGCGGTAAACATCGGGGGGGGGGGGGGGGGGGTCCTAAGACATTTTCAGTTTGTAGCCCTCCCGTTTGGGATTTCTTCAGCCCCACACGCTTTCACCAAGGTGGTGGTCTCTGTGGTGGCCGCTCTAAGGCTTCAGGGCCTGAGTATAGTTCCATACCTGGAGGACTGGCTCCTCAGAGCTCCTTCCCAAGCGATCCTGTCCCAACACATCCAACAGGCTGTTAACATTCCTGCATCAGTTGGGATGGATAATCAATTGGGACAAATCCCAACTTCAGCCGGCCACCTTGGTAAGGTTCCTGGGATTCATGGTGGATTCAGTCAGGATGACTATTCATCTCACTCCCGAAAGAAGGCAATCCATGCAACGAACAGCCCGTTTTCTCTCTGTACCAAAACAGGTAACGATTCGAACATGGATGAAGATGTTGGGACTAATGTCTTCAACCGCAGAAGCGGTACCTTGGGCATTATGGCATCTACGTCCACTCCAGTCAGAAGTACTAGCCAAGTGGAATCACAGTCCAGTGGGACTCAATTCCGTGCTCTCCCTGCCTTACAAAGTCTGATCCTCTCTAAGGTGGTGGTCCCACCTCGAGGACGGCAAGTCCCTGATCCAGCCCTCTTGGATCATACTTACTTCAGACGCATCCCTAGTAGGCTGGGGTGCGCATCTTCAGGACAAGACAGTCCAGGGAACTTGGACACCTCAGGAGAGGTTATTGTCATCGAATCTCCTGGAGATCAGAGCGATCAGACTAGCTCTTTTTTATTTTGCTCCCTCCATTCGAGGGAAGGCCGTGAAGATACAATCAGACAGCATGACCGCTGTACTATATATCAACAAGCAGGGAGGCACGAGGTCACAAAGTCTCCTGAGAGAGATAGGGGTGATACTGGATTGGGCAGAAATGAACCTCACCCACTTGTCAGTCGTTCACATCCGCGGAGTTCACAATGTGATCGCGGACCGCCTGAGCCGAGGTCTTCCAACCGGAGAATGGTCACTTCATCCAGAGGTCTTCAAGGAGATAACGCTCAGGTGGGGCATGCCAGAGATCGATCTCATGGCAACGAGGTTCAACACCAAGGTGGAGAGGTATTGCTCCCTTTACAGGGAGGACAACCCGGTGGCTATAGATGCTCTGTCAATCCCATGGAGGTTCAGGCTGGCCTACATCTTCCCTCCAATTTCCTTGATACCAAGGGTCTTGATGAAAATCAGGCAGGACCAAGCGTCAGTCATCGCCATTATCCCATACTGGCCGAAAAGAGCTTGGTTTACCCAACTCTTACAGATGAGTCGGGGTCAATTTCTGAGGCTTCCCCCCAGAGAGAGTACTGGTGTCGGGGGACACCCAGATCTCCTCAAATCTTCAACCTGACGGCCTGGAGGTTAATCAGTCCCTTCCAAGGATAGAAGGGCTATCAGGGTCTGTCTTGAGAACCTTAGAGCACTCCAGATCAGAAGCTACCAATAAGGCCTACTCCAGAATCTGGAAGATTTTTTCATCCTGGTGTACTAGGCATCAGCAAACATCCGCTGAAGCTTCCATCCCGATAATTCTCCAATTTCTACAAGACGGTCTGGACAAGGGGCTATCACCCGCTACCCTTAAAGTGCAGATTTCAGCAATCTCTGCTTGTCTCAACAGAGCTGTTTCTCAAGACCCCCTTATCAAGAGATTCCTGAAGGGAGCCTCAAGATTAAAGCCTACAGTAATCAGACCTATCCCTGTTTGGGATTTATCGGTCGTGCTCAGGGGGTTATCATCTCCCCCCTTTGAGCCCCTAGAGGAGGCGGGATTCAAGTTCCTGACCTGGAAGATCGCCTTCTTGGTGGCTGTTACCTCTGCAAAGCGAGTTGGGGAACTCCAGGCTTTTTCTGCCTTTGAGCCTTATACAAAGTTCCTGCAGGATCGGGTACTTCTCCAATTTTTGCCCACATTCATTCCAAAGGTTCCTTCCTTTGACAATATCAACCAGGTGATCTCCCTGCCAACTTTGGCTCCACCCCCCTCCTCTGAGGAAAGAGGGCTCCAAGGTATTTAGGAAGGGTGAAAACCTCCTTATCATTTTTTCCGGTACCCATAAGGGGAGGAAAGCCTCTAAGCCCTCCATCAGTCGTTGAAATAAAGAGGCAATTCGGGAGACTTATATGTCTCAGGGCTCGGAGCCCCCTGAATTTGTAGGGGCCCACTCTACTCGAGCAGTGGCCACTTCTTTTGCAGAGAGAAGCTCGATCCCATTGGACGTGATCTGTAAGTCAGCTTCTTGGAGTTCTCACTCCACTTTTATCTCACACTATAGAGTGGATGCTAGAATACATAGTTATTCCTCATTTGGCCAGACAGTGTTATCTTCCGCCAGGCATGAGGACCCTCCCATGGGGGTTTCTACTTGCTAAATCCCCATCTGTGCCACTGGTTAGGACGTAAGGGAATCGTTAATTTCTAACAATAATTTGTTTTCCCTTAGTCCTAACAGTGGCACACAAATTTCCCCCCCTTTTTAGTTCTATCGTAATTGTGGTTATTTTTGTCTACTTGTAATTACACGATGTCCTGAGGGTCACACCCCTCTTTATTGGGGGGCAGGGAGGGCATGTATATGTTCAGTTCTTTTATTTCATTAAAACTTCCACCTGTCCTAACCAGTCCACAGGGGCAGAATACCCCATCTGTGCCACTGTTAGGACTAAGGGAAAACAGAATCGTTAATTTCTAACGATAATTTGAGACCTCCAGGTGCAGGTTGGCTATGTATAGGGCAGTCATGGTGGGTTTGTGGTGCTCAGGGTCCATTTTCTGCTGCGTAGAACGGCTGGTGCAGGCGCCTCCTGCATTACTACTAGTGCGTGGAGGGCTGGACGCGGCTGCAAGTGCACTGAAGGGGGCGAGCAGCCTTTTATATACTTCTATAAACTTTATATATACTTTTACAAACAAGCTGCATGCTAATGGAGGCTCCACAACCCACAGACACAGTTCTAACAAACTGCCACGCAAGTCACTTTGGTTTTATGTGAGGCATGCTATTTATTTTTTCCCTTTTTTTTTAGAGAGCGTTTTTCACACAAAGCCCATCAACAGCTATTGGTCATATCTAGGGATGAGCGAATTTCATATTTTGAAATTCGTTTTTGGTTCGGGTTGTGGTATAATGTAAATTGAGTTAGGCTCCATTCACACGTCCGCAAAATGGGTCTGCATCCATTCCTCAATTTTGCAGAACGGGTGCAGACCCATTCATTTTCTATGGGGACAGAATGGATGCAGACAGCACACAGTGTGCCGTCAGCATTTGCAGAGCGCGGCCCCGATCTTCATGTCCGCAGCACCGCAAAAGATAGAACATGTCCTATTCTTGTCCACAGCTTGCAGACAAGAATAGGCATTTCTATAGGGGTGCCGGCAGGTGTGTTGCGGATCCGCAATTTGCAGGTCCACAACACACCACGGACGTGTGAATGGAGCCTTATAGATTCCGTTACCACAGACCATAACACAATTCCATAACGGAATGCCTTTAGAGGCATTCCATCATAATAGAAGTCTATGGCCTGCATAACAGATCCGTCCGGTTTCCGTTATGCTGGAGTCCTCTCCTACAGTATGTCTCCTTATGGCCCCCAAATAGTATAATATCTCCCTGTAGCACACCACCCCATACAGTATGTCTCCTTGTTGCCCCCAATATAGTATAATGTCTTTGTGGCCCACCTCACCATAGAGTATAACATCTCCTTGTGGCCCCAAGTGTTTTTTCCTTCTAAATGGGTATTTATGGCGATAAATTTCTTAATATAGTTATCATCTGAATATTTTTGATATCGCCCAACCATAGATGGGGAGCAGATGGCATCAATCCATACTGCAAAGACATGGTTATTCCATGGTAAAGGACACATGCTCGCTATGAAAACAGTGCAGATTTTTTTTGGGCATACTGCACCAAACTAAGGGCTCCTGCACACGAACATGCCGTGTTTTGCAGTCCGCAAAACACAGATGCCACCCGTGTGCCTTCCGCAATTTGCGGAAAGGAAGGCCCATTCTAGAAATGCCTATCCTTGTCCGCAAAACGGACAAGAATAGGACATTATCTATAATTTTTGCGGGGCCACAGATGCATTAAACACACAGAGTGCTGTCCACATCTTTTGCAGCCCCATTGAAGTGAATGGGTTCGCATCCGAGCTGCAAAAAAAAAAAAACCTCCTCAAGGCGCCCCCCTAAAGGACACTACATATCCTGCCCAACGACAGGTAAAACTAATGTATTCTGCACAATGCAGGGTCTACTATTGCAATTTGCATTTTAGGTACTTAGTATGGAAATACGGCTGAGAAACTGAATTAGGCCTCTTGCACACACACTTTTTTTCCCCCGTTTACGTTCAGTATACGGAACCATTCATTTCAATGGATCCTCAAAACAAACGGAAGGTACTCCACATGCCTTCAATATTTCCGTTCAAAGAAAGAACATGTCCTATTATTGTCCGCATAACGGACAAGGATAGTACTGTTCTATCAGGGGCCAGCTGTTCCGTTCCACAAAATACAGAATGCACACGGACGTCATCCGTATTTTTTGCAGACCGCAAAATACTTAAAAGACCATACGGTCGTGTGCAAGAGGCCTTTACGCTTGGATTCTTACTACAGAACACAAGTGTCCTAAAACAACAGCTATGTGTGCGAGTTGCCATGACTATGTAAGATCTGTTCTGTGCTTCCTCTGGATTAGATACCAGCAGGGGGAACCTTCCTCAAAGGGCAGGTTTACCTACATCCATCCATTATAGGATGTGGACATATTTAATATAAGTGCCCCCATAGAAGACCACCAACTTATGGATTTTTCCAGCATGTGGAACCAAAATTTATAGGACCAAGCTCTAGAGACCACTTGGGATGCTGTTAGGCAAGTAGGTTTTAATACTTTAATTTTCTTAAAAAGCACCAGAACGGCATTAAATGAATTTTTTTTTTTAATTGCCGACCCTTTAACATGCAAAATTAATTGCAGCCAAGATCATCCACTGGATAAGTGATAAATTTTAGGTAAGGGGATTTACTGAGAGACCACACCAACTGTTGAGAACAAGCTTGAATTGTTCTCCTCGAGTCTGTGGGGTCTCCAGTTGATGGAAACGGGACTATCCCCAAAACCGCATATACACTGCTGCATTTCCAGCCAGGAGCTGGTGATTTTACATTTAGCACAGGGGGTACACAGAAGTTTTACATTGCACAAAAGCCACAAGTTCCTCAAATGAGATCCTTTACAATACAGAATCTCTGAACATGTGAGAAGATCTCAGCACTTAGCCTCATAAGCATACAACCATCTGCATCTTGTACCCCCCCTCCCACAAAGGGAGGTTACACAGCCAACCAGAGACTTAAATCACTCAGCAAATTCAAAACACAGCCGAGTGTGCATGTGTATCTGGTAGGGTGGGAGAGGGGAGGTTGGCTGAAGATCCTTCAGCTGACCGCCATCAGAAGTCTATAACCAGCATTACAGGTTATTACAAGATGTGTAATGCTGATCAAAATTATTGTGCGATTCCCAATATGCTCCGTCCTAGAAGGAGTGATCTTTTGCTTTGTCCAGTCTGAGGGTCCATTCACACGTCCACAATTTCGTTCCGCATTTTGCAGAACGGAATTGCAGACGCATTCATTTCTATGGGGTCGCACGATGTGCTGCCCGGATACGGAATTGCACACCCACACTTCCGGGTCCGCAATTCCGTTCCCGAAAAAACTAGAACATGTCCTATTCTTGTTCGCAATTGCAGACAAGAATAGGCATATTCTATTAGTGCCGGCGATGTGCGGTCCGCAAAATGCGGAACGCACATTGCCGTGTCCATGTTTTGCGGATCCGCAAAACACGTTACAGACGTGTGAAAGGACTCTTAGGTTGATGCCTTAGGCTTCGTTCACAGTTGTATTGGCAATCCGGTAGACTGATCCGAGGAGGATCAGGCTACTGAAAGCTCACTGTATCCAGCGTTGCTGGATATGACTCTGTACTTCTGGATCCCCATTGACGATAATAGGAATCGGGTGGTGTCCCGGGCACTTTTCCGGCATAGCTGGCAGGTTTTGGCTGGACAAATACAGCTGCATGCTTCGTTGTTTTTTTGTCCAGCCGACAGCGGGCATTTATGCCGAAACAGGCTAAATGAATAGCCTGCTGAAATTCCAATGCAACTGTGAACGTAGCCTTATATGTTTTATCCACAAAGAGCACAAAATGTGAACATACCAGGGCTCACTACCGGCAAAAGTCTGGGTCAGGCAGCCATGATACAGACACTGAAATTCAACCAAATAAGGGCACATTCACATTGGTGGCTCCACTGGGGGTTCCATCACAGATTCTGCATGCAATTCTTTCCGCTAAAAGACTTGAACTTTCCGTTGGCATCAGTCAATTGCCGAATCACAAGGACCAAATATAAGTACATGCCAAAAATAGATGCACACCAACAAAATAAAAGCATATATAGTTTTATTGGATTAAGTTTAAAAAACGAAAAAGGACTGGAGGCCTCCAATCTGCGGGAGTGCCTCCCCCCCCCCCCCACAGCACGGTCCATATGACCCAGAAAGAGGTACTTAACCGCCTCACGTCCGCCCATAGGATATAAACGTCCTATGGGTGGACGTCTATTTCTGACAGCACGTTTTAAAACGTCCTGTCAGAAATAGCAGCTGCACGCTAATCGTGCAGCTGCTGATCGGGTTGCCCGCTGTCAGTGACAGCAGGGCAACCCTAAGACAAGGCAGGGACAGTTCCCAGGTGTCCCTGCCTTCACGATCGCTGCAGACACAGCGCTCACCGAGCGCTGTGTCTGCAGAGAAGGAAGCGCTGTGCGCTTCCTGTTCCGGCCCGGCGGTCATGTGACCGCCGTGACCGGAGAGTGCAGGGGCTGTGTGAGGTCTCTCAGAGACCTCGATCAGCCCTGCTGTGAGGCTGTACAGCGCAGGATTGCTGCTGTACAGCCTCTATAGGGGTGCATTTGTTCTGTAACTGGGGCTACTATGTCAGCCCCAGTTACAGGAGAAATCAACTGTGAAAAAAAAAAGAAAAAGTGAAGCAAATGTCCCCCAGAGGTCTTGTATGACCTTATGGGGGACGAAAAGTGTAAAAAAAAATAAAGGGTTGAAAAAATAAAATAAAATAAAGTTTCACATGTAAAAAAAAAAAAAAGTTCCCAAGTTAGGAATAAAAAAAAAAAATTAAAATAGAAAAAATAAAGTAAAATAGACATATTTAGTATTGCCGCGTCCGTAAAAACCAGCTCTATAAAAATATCACATGACCTAACCCCTCGGGTGAACACCGTAAAAAAAAAAAAAAAAAAAAGGGTGTCAAAACAAGCAATTTTTGTCACCTTGCATCACAAAAGGTGCAACACCAAGTGATCAAAAACGCGTATGTCCCACAAAATGGTACCAATAAAACCGTCACCTCATCCCGCAAAAATGAGCGCCTACATAAGAAAATCTCTCAAAAAATAAAAAAACTATAGCTCTTAGAACATGGAGACACTAAAACATAATTTTTTTGGTTTCAAAAATGCTATTATTGTGTTAAAGTGAAACAAATAAAAAAAAGTATACATATTAGGTATTGCCGCGTCCGTAAAAACCAGCTCTATAAAAATATCACATGACCTAACCCCTCGGGTGAACACCGTAAAAAAAAAAAAAACTGTGTCAAAACAAGCAATTTTTGTCACGTTGCATCACAAAAGGTGCAACACCAAGTGATCAAAAACGCGTATGTCCCACAAAATGGTACCAATAAAACCGTCACCTCATCCCGCAAAAAATGAGCCCCTACATAAGAAAATCTCTCAAAAAATAAAAAAACTATAGCTCTCAGAACATGGACACATTAAAACATAATTTTTTGGTTTCAAAAATGCTATTATTGTGTAAAACTTTAATAAATGAGAAAAAGTATACATATTAGGTATCGCCACGTCCGTAACAATCTGCTCTATAAAAATGTCACTTGACTGAACCCCTAAGGTGAACGCTGTAAAAATAAATAAATAGAAACTGTGCTAAAACAACCAATTTTTTGGTCACCTTGCCCATAAAGTGTTATATTGAATGATCAAAAAATCATATGTACCCAAAAATAGTACTAATAAAACTGGCACCTTATCCCCTAGTTTCCAAAATGGGGTCACTTCTTGGGAGTTTCTACTGTAAGGGTGCATCAGGGGGCTTCAAATGGGACATGGCATCTAAAAACCATGTGGAGTTCCTTTCCTTCTGCGCCCTGCCGTGTGCCCATACAGCAGTTTACGACCACATGTGGGGTGTTTCTGTAAACCGCAGAATCTGGGTAATAAATATTGAGTTTTGTTTGGCTGTTAACCATCGATGTGTTAGAGAAAAAAATTGATTAAAATGGAAAATCTGCCAAAAAAGTGAAATTTAAAAATTTGATCTCCATTTTCCTTTAATTCTTGTGGAACGCCTAAAGGGTTAACAAAGTTTGTAAAATCGGTTTTGAATACCTTGAGGGGTGTAGTTTCTACAATGGGGTCATTTATGGGGGTATCCACTATGTAGGCCCCACAAAGTGACTTCATACCTGAACTGGTCCTTAAAAAGTGGGTTTTGGCAATTTTCTTAAAAATTTGAAGAATTGCTTCTAAACTTCTAAGCCTTCTAACGTCCTAAAAAAATAAAATGACATTTCCAAAATGATGCCAACATAAAGTAGACATATGGGGAATGTTAAATAATAAATATTTTATGAGGTATCACTTTCTGTTTTAAAAGCAGAGAAATTGAAATTTAGAAAATTGCGATTTTTTTTAAATTTTTGGGTAAATTTGGGATTTTTTCATAAATAAAGGTGAAATATTTTGACTCAAATTTATGACTATCATGAAGTACAATGTGTCACGAGAAAACAATCTCTGAATGACTTGGATAAATAAAGGCGTTCCAAAGTTATTACCACATAAAGTGAGATATGTCCATTTTGCAAAATTTGGCCTGGTCAGGAAGGGGGCAAAGGGCCCAGATGGGAAGTGGTTAAGTACCAACTAGAATACTAAATGACGAGATCAATGATAAAGTGCTGACCATAATAAGACCCCAGATGAAGCTGCACGTGGCTATATGTGGGGGATACAGCCTCACAGTACTTTCAAAGAGGTTCTCTTGCCTTCTGACCATTTTCAGGTTGCATGTTCTTTAGCACTTTATCTACCACTATTTGCATTGGCCCTTTATATATTTGCACATTTGAGGTCATGTTTGATTACTTTGTCAGTAGAGATTAGCGAATTTCAGGTTATGAAATTCATTCACACTTCGTTTACTGGTAAAAGGTGAATTGAGTTATGGATTCCGTTACCACAGACCATAACGCAATTCTAAGACAGAATGCATAACGGAATGCCTTTAGAGGCATTCCGTTATTCATTCCGTCATAATAGAAGTCTATGGGCTGCAAAACGGAACCGTCCCATTTCAGTTATGCAGGGGAGTCCTCTCCTGAATAACGGAACAGATCCGTTTTGCAGCCCATAGACTTTTATTATGACGGAATGAATAACGAAATGCCTCTAAAAGGCATTCCGTCATAGAATTGAGTTATGGATTCTGTTACCACGGACCATAACGCAATTCACCTTTTACCAGTAAGCGAAGCGGGAACCAATTTCACAATATGAAATCCGCTCATCTCTACCTATCATGTTTCTATTTTCATTAGCATATTGTGTATAATCATGCCTTTTTGATTTCCTCTTACGGTCAGCACTATATTATTGACCCTGGTCATGTAGGTATTCTAATTGGCACTTTAGTACCTCTTTCTGGGTCATATGTAGCATGCTGTGTGGGGAAACACTCCCAAAGATGGTTTGGAGTCCTCCATGTACTTTTGGGTTTTAAGCTTGATCCAATAAAACTATATATGGTTTTATTTTTGGTGTGCAGCCATTTTTGGCATGTACTTCTATTTAGGTTCTTGTTCATATACATGCGGACAGCACCCGTGTCTTCCTTCAACTTTGGTGTGCCCTCCAAAAGGTTTCTTGTTGACTAGTCTCATGAGCCAAATCAGGCACTTCTGTTTGTTCTGCTCCTCTAACAGAGCAGAACGGGAATAACTAGCACAGGGGTAAACGTGGCCTTAGGCAGCATTAGCATTTGGGAGATTCCTTCTCATACATTTACCAGCTTTTGGGGGGGGGGGGGGGGGGGGGTCTGGTGCTAGCAGAATAACAGCCTTAAGCAGCGGGCATATATTAAAAACATCTCTTTATATAACTGCAAGATTCACCGTGGGCAGGCACAGGCTGTCCATGCCACACCACAGATCTGTGCTCATATCAGCAGATACGTGAACAAACGTACAAGATGGAGAACAGAAATAAACGGTTAGGCCTCTTTCACACGAGCGTGGCGGATTGGCTCTGGATGCGTTCAGTAAAACTCGCACCATTTTGCAAGCAAGTTCAGTAAGTTTTGTCTGCGATTGCATTCAGTTTTTTTTCACGCAGGTGCAATGCGTTTTTCATGCGCTTGATAAAAAAAAAAACTGTTTACAAACATCTCTTAGCAAAAATCAATGTAAAACGCATTGCATCACTTCTTTGAGGCCAGGGTTGCATGATAAACGAATATAGAACATGCTGCGTTTTTCACACAACGCAGAACTGATGGGTGAAAAAAAAAAAAACTCTTATGTACACAGACCCATTGAAATGAATGTGTCAGGATTCAGTGTGGGTGCTTTGCATTCACATCACGCATCGCACCCGCATGAAAAACTCGCTTGTGTGATAGGGGCCTAACAGTACAAAAAAAATTCGGCCCCCCACACCCAAGAAAGTGGCTTACACAGCGGACAGAATCTAACCTTGATAAATAAAACCATGTTTATTTACACCAAATAGTTCCAACATTAGATCTGTCACATGTGAAGGAAAAAGCATCATCTGTGTCACTGGGACATCTCCTGCTGGACATGGGGAAAGGGGGGGGTGCAAAGGAGGGGGGACAAATTAAACTGTCAGATTCCTGCTGGGGAAAAAGAGCTGGAAAAGATGGCCGAAGAGACAGGTCCCCACAGTAGATGAAAGGTATGAGGTAAATTTTGAGGGGAGGGAGTGTCGCTCAGACATATTAGGGTGGTGGTGTGTGTGGGGAGGGCTAATGGAAAGTGGGTCACTACAGTCCTTGCTAGGAAAGTAGGCAAGGTGTGAGGTCAATGGGGTGCCGGGGAGGAGTGTTCGGACAACCTGAGGGAAAGCTCCCCTCGGGTGTTAAGAGAACACCGATATCCAGGACTATGGGAGAAATATTGGTGCCCGTGGCTCTCCAGGGAACATTCCCATTTCTGTGGAACAGCTTTTCTTTGGAAAGAATGCAGGGCGAGCCGGAAAGTGTGGGGGAGTCAGGGTGGGATCTCCTTTCCAAGCATGCATTAACAGGGTACAGTTATTGAAAATCGGAGCATATGGTATTCTGTGCCACTCAATGGCTTTATAATCCACCTGAAACCGGCCCGGCTCCTGCCTCTTTTTTTGCAGCTGTGAATGGGAAAGGGAATGGTATCTGGAAAAACTTTGAGGTCAAAATTAGATTTTTTTCTTCTTTGGGGGGGGTTCATCTCAGTCTCTTACAGGGACAATGAAGCAACATGGGATAAAGGGTTGTGGCTTTTCTTTTGCCATTATTACTAGTTTAAACAGAAGGGCCATGCGGGGCCAGTCAGGTAGTCTCATTCACCCACATAACTGGCATTTGTCTCTCATGGAGCTGCACCACAGGAAAGCCCAGGAACAGGAAAGCCCAGGAACAGGACAGGTAGAGATTCGAGGTCCCTCACCTCTCCCCTCTGCAGGTGGGGGACACAAAAGGGTCATGAAGGGGGAATTGAACAAAATAGATATATATATATAAAAAAAAAAAAAAAAAATCTATCCAGGAAACAGCCGAGGAAGTAAGAGGGTGGGCCAAGTCCAGGAGCCACATCCCAGAGACATAAGGGCAACCTGTGGACCAGGAGCCATAACAAAAGTAAAAAAAAAAAAAATAAAAAAAAATAAAAAAAAATTATTCAGCCTATAATAATTTTTTTTATATATATATATAATGACAGAACTACTATAAATCCACAAGCAACTGCTCAGACACGGCGCGTCCAGGGGGCTCTCTTGCTCTTTTGGGCAGCCCTACCCTCCACATCTGGAGGGTGTTGAAGTCAGGACCAAAGGTCAAGGATCAGGGTCTCCTTCCCAGATCTGCTGCCCTCTCCTGACCAGGCGCCAGGACAAAGGCTTCCCTACTGTGGGGCTCCGGCAGTGGCTGCTACGGGCGTCCCAAGGGTATTCGTTGCAGAGATGACGGGTGATCCAGCTAGAGAACCCAAAGCTGAGGGAGTTGGCACCGTGGAAATCCCTGAAAGGAAAGCAATAAAGATGTCATGAATTGACAATACTACAACGTCCCAAATTTACATGTCCCTGCCTAATCCCGTCTCATTAAAAGGGCTTGTCTCCTTTGTACATACATTTCAAGAACACCATACACTAGTGGGTAATTGCATAGGACCCCGTTAAATCGATTCCATGCTTGCCTTAACCTACAAGGAGATTGCACACAGATTCGAATAGTTCACACTCATGTATTAATCACATTTATATATAATGTAGGTAAAACACTATAAATATAGTGTAAACCATAAGTTGAGTACACGCAATCTCTGTATGAGCGTGTAAGGGTACATGCACACGTTCAGGATTCATGTGCGGAGAATCCGCACTGAAATCCGCAGGTGTTCGCAGGCAAATCTGTGCGGTCAATCCGCATTAATTGGTGCGGATTTGCATACGGATTTGCGTGCGGATTTGGTGCGGATTCGGTGCGGATTTTCCGCATGCGGATTTCACTAAGTGAATGAAGAAAATCCGGTCAGGAAAAAAAAAATTAATTGACATGTCGCGGATTTTAAAATCCGCACCGCAGGTCAAAATCCGCGCGGAAAAAATCTGCATCGTGTGCATTGAGAATTTCAAATTCTCATAGAATACAATGGACATGACCTACGGTGCGGATTTTCCGCGCGGAAAATCCGCACGCAATCCTGATAGTGTGCAGGGGGCCTAAGCGTCAACGAGGTAGAGCACCATCCAGAAAATGTCTTCTGTAAAGCTCATCTTTGGAGCCAGAGACCACAACAACGCCTGTACAATCATCAGATGCCTGTTCAGGCCATTTTACTAAACAGAATAAAGAAATAAATAAAGTCTGAAGCGTATCAATACGCGTGTTGAACTTTTCCATGCCATTTATAAGCTCAGGGGCGTGCTGAGAACGGCACAGGCAGCGCAGTGATGCTGCGGGTGCATGAAGTATTCAATGACAAAGCGCCATACAGCAAAGAGCTTTGTTATTGGTCGGTTTGGGTAGGCGGCTGGGCCATTCGTCACACAGCTCAAGCTGCGGGAGGCAGGCTCGTGCAGCGGCACGAGATCTTCAGAGGGTGGCACCCGGTGGGGTAAGCAGCCTCTTGGTGGGCTTTTGTTTTTGAAACTTTTGATATGTCATAGGGACACAATAAAAGTGTACTTACTCCCCCTGGGAGGGATCCAGAGTGAATGCACAGCAGGCTATTATAGCCAAGTGATTAAGTACAGGAAAGATGACCTATACTGGACTGTACTGTACTTTATCACTAGCTTGGTGTACCTTCACTCCAGACCCCTCCCAGGGGCTTATTAAACTTGTCCTGAAAGGAGGGGAGCGATGCTATTTACATGGGACTGTATGTTGGGAGAAGCTGACGGGAGTGGAGATATGTTATTTAGGGCACATTCACACCACCGCAATTTCTGTTGCTCTGTTAGATGAGCAGAACGACGAAAACAGCAGAAGTACCAGACTGAACATAACTGACAGGAGCGGAGCTGAAAAGACTCCATTGACTATAATGGAGTCCGTTCAGTTTCCATTCGGGATCCTGTCTTTTTACCAGACAAAAAGTCCTGCATGCAAGGCTTTTTTAGTCCAGTCTTTTTGACAGAATCTGCGACAGAGGCCCTGAATGGAGCCTCCAACGCAGATGTGAACAAGCCCTTACTATTATGTAGGCTTACATATTATTTATTTTAATTACTGCAACTTTCGTATTCCTCATTGTCTTAAAAGTATTGCTCAAAAATGGTAAGATGAGTATTTTTACTCTTCCAGAAAAATAAATCTAAAAAAAAGTAGTGCGACCTCTGTTTGGAGCTATGCTTTAGGGCTGATTCACACAACCGTGCTCAGTCCAGTAAACACAGCTCATGTGTCATCCAGATATTCCGTACTGACATCATAGTGATACATATTTCCTCTCTGATGGCAGCTCTGTGGTACTGTACTCACGTGGTGGAGCACAGTACGACAGACCTGCAGCCAGAAAGGAACCATCATAAATCGCTATGATGAAGTCAGTCGAGAAACGGTTGGTCAGTCCGGAGATGCAGCAAACCGATGGGCCATGTTTTCTGGACCAAATGCAGTCGTGTGAATCAGCCCTTAATATAAAAAGTCTAGTCTTAGGGTACTTTCTCACTAGCGTTTTTGTTTTCTGGTATTGAGTTCCGTCACAGGGGCTCAATACTAGAAAAAAACCGGATCAGCTTTGTCCTAATGCATTTTGAATGGAAAGCAATCCGTTCAGGATGCATCAGTTCAGTCCCTCTTACGTTTTTTGGACAGAGAAAATACCACAGCATGCTGCAGTTCTCTCTCCGGCCAAAAATACTGAACACTTGCCGGAATGCCGGAACCGGCATTAATTTACATTGAAGTGTATTAGCATGAGGTGTATTAGCATGAAGTGTATTAGCATTAAGTGTTCCGGAAAAAAGGATCCGACTTTCCGGTCTGCGCAGACCTTTAAAAATGCAAGACAAAATTAATACCGGATCCGTTTTTTCTGATGACACCGGAGACACAGATCCGGTATTTCAATGCATTTGTCAGATGGATCTTCATCTGTGACAAATGCCATCCGTTTGCCGGATCCGGCAGCCAGTTCAGGCGACGGAACTGCTTGCCGGAATCCTCTGCCGCAAGTGTGAAAGTACCCTTAAACAGTTTAAAATAAATTTAAAAAAAATCTCGTGATTTCAGGATGAGGGTCAAATTAAGTGGATTAAATCAGCATCCAGTGAGAACAAAGTGGTGCATAAATGATTTTAGATTTAAAGGAAAATTTCCAATTAAAAATACTGCAAAGTAAAGGGCCAAAAACCTTAAGACGTATTATAAAATATGTATGCGTTTGGATGTCTGTACAGTTTACACAGACTCTTAATATTACAGGTCCCAAGGATAGCAGCAGACTCACAAGGGTCCCAGGTGCAATCTCATGCAAGTTGTGCAACTGTTCATTTTGAATACCAGCAAACTATTACACAGCACAGATTCTGGCTCTAGTGAATGCAATGATGGCGACTACCTTATACAAGCAAACTTGCTCTATTTAGTGTTTGGCATGAATCTTAAAAGGAAACAGATACGAACAGGTTCCTACATTAAAAAACTATGGTATTCTAAATCAATTTTAAGCTAAGCATGGGGGTTTGCATAAAGGGAGAGGTCTGTCAATCAAGCCAAAGCCAGCTACGATTTTTGGAGAGTCTTGCAGGTTTGTGGCCATTTAAAGCAGTGTAGGATGCACCGTTGATGTGTGGGGCATTCGATTAACATAAGTAACACCCAAGAAATAAATCATGATGTTTTACCAAGCCCAAATTTACACACAAATCCTGCACAAAAAGCCACCACCAGAGGGAGTCCTAGAACATTATCCAATGACTGACCTGACTTATCACGGTTACTGGACTTGGGCTGGGACTGACCTGACATCATACTGGCGCTACTGACTGGGGTGCTGCCGCTGGGCATGTTTGAGGAGCCCAATCGAGACTGGTCCTTCACAATAGGGTCTGCGAAACAAAGACATATGAAAAAAACGGGCAACAAGAAGAGAAAATGCAAAAGATGGCAGAACATTCAAAACTCACAGAAGTAAGGGTGGTCCATGGCTTCACGAGCGGTCAGTCGTGTCTGGTGGTCATACCGCAGCAGCTTATCCAGGAAATCCAAAGCTTCTGGACTGACCAAGTGCTGATTCTCACTGTGCACAAAGCGTTCCCATCGCTTACGGGAATGTCTAATTGAGTACACAAGAGATATAAGGACACCTGTACAGGTCTTTATGAAAACTTACATTTATTGCAGTGATATATGGCTTGATGAAGAGCAGAAGCAGCTAAGAGGTCTAACAGAAAAACTTCTCACCTGCCCAGGATATCATTGAAGCGTGGATCCAGTTCAATATTGTATTTATCAATGTAGTCGTACAGATCTTCTGTTCCCAGTACTTTGGCTATCCTCACCAACTGAGAGGGAGAAGGACAACTTTTACACTTGACGTTCAAGCCAGGAGTTAAGAAAACGGTCAAATAGCTTCTATATGAAGCTTGCTGCAGCAAGGTTAACCCCTCAAATATGTAAAGCAAAAAACCTGCACAAGACATTTCACTTGTGCACAGAGGTCCTTTACAGTAATGCCACACAAATGTACAGTGGACGCGTTATTAATCCTTAATACGGTAATGTGCATGGATCTGGTACAATATGTAACTAGAATAGTGATTACACCATTAACACTGCACAACATAAGAAATACATTTAACAGATTGAGAGCATGCTCTACCTAGGTGCAAAATCTACTTTTCATGAAACATGGAGTTGTTTTTTTTTAACCAAGTAGTTTTTATTTAAACATTTTTTAATGTTTCCCTCCTCCCCGGGATGTTCTAAAGTTAAATCCACAAAACGAAGATACGTCCAGTAACTCACCTGATCATAGTTATCATGGCATGGAAAAAAGGGCTCCTTTCTAAAGATCATGCTGGCCAGCATACAGCCCAAGCTCCACATGTCTAGACTGTAGTCATACATCTGCGAAACACAAAAAAGCAAACTAAATATTGGAACGGTGCTCTACTGCAACCACACATCCCTTAAAGGGAACCTGCCACCATGAGAGTGCCAAG
Source organism: Bufo bufo (assembly GCF_905171765.1). Taxonomy (NCBI): domain Eukaryota; kingdom Metazoa; phylum Chordata; class Amphibia; order Anura; family Bufonidae; genus Bufo; species Bufo bufo. The sequence continues at coordinate 134,618,429 of NC_053394.1, read as the reverse complement.
TTAACTGCCGCAGTGTGTTACAGAGCAGGAGGAGCTGAGCAGATTAATATATTGTTTAAGATTCTGTACTTCTGTCATTCACTATAATTCCTGCCCATTCTGGGCTCTGATTTCAAGGCGACAGTCCTAACAGCGATTCATAGCTATCCCTATATACACAGGCATACAGAGAAGGCTGTCATTGATAGGAGCGCCTGCTGGACTTCAAAGCCCAGAATGGGCAGGAATTAAATGAATGAACAGATTATATTGAATCCGTTCCCAAATAAATAAATAAATAAAAATAAATGATCAAACCGCTCATCTCTTCCTGTTCTACAATCTGCCGTCTGCAGCTCAGATGCACACGTGCAACGTTACAGGTTCCCTTTAAGAAATTACAAAAGCAGCAGCTTAGCTGACAGCCTGGGAGGTGTTGGAAGACCGATACCAGCTGACAGCTACCACAATATAATAAGCGGCAAGTATACCTGATAATCAACAAGCAGCTCAGGCCCCCTTGAAATATCTGGAGGCGACTCTCACATTGTATTCCTGGCCCGGATGATAGAACTCTGCGAGGCCCCAATCTATTAGTCGTAGCTGAGAAGAGATGAAATTTAATTATGCTGCCAAGAACTTCTCCAATGCAAGGTTAGATTTGATGGCAATACACCGATCTCCGCGCACCTACCTTTCTGTGCTCATGGTCAATCATAACATTATGCGGCTTGACGTCTCTGTGCATTATACCCATACTATGGCAATAGTCCAGCGCCTACAGAAAGAATAATGCACCTATAGTTTTTTGTTTTTTTTTACCACACCCAACAGTAATATACAGGAGCAAGATTGGGCAGCAGAAGAGTGAGCCACGGCATACCTTTAATATTTCATACATGTAGAACCTAATGTCATAATCTGTTAAAGTCTGATATAACTGCTGTGGAGAGCAAGGAGAAAAACATTGATTACTATAAGAACATGGAAAAACCGAAGATGTGGCCGGCAGCAAAAGCTCTCTTGGTGCTCACCTTAAAATCTGTATTATTGACATGTTCAAATACCAGTGCCGGCGTTCTGGACTGTAAGAGAAAAGAAATCCGATTATAGGGGAGCAGGCCCAGCATTGGATAATTTGTGACATAAGACTGGATCTAACGGAAGGCAGCTCACCACGGGATCTTTCACTATGTCAGCCAGTGTGATGATGTTGGGGCCGCCTCTCAAGTTCTCCAGAATCTTGATTTCACGCTTAATTTTCTTCTTCTTCACAGGCTATAAATAAGAGGTGAAGATGGGAGGTGTAAGGGGAAAGCAGCACACTTTTCATTACAGGAACAGTTATAGCTCATCAGTGTAAACAAGCCAATTGCATTATGCGGCCTACTCTGTCCTCATGGCCTGGAGATGGGAGCATTCCCTACTTTTCTAAGGGTACTTTCACACTTGCGTTTTTCTTTTCCGGCATAGAGTTCAGTCCTAGGGGCTCTATATCGGAAAAGAACTGATCAGTTTTATCCCCATGCATTCTGAATGGAGAGCAATCCGTTCAGGATGTCTTCAGTTCAGTCTTTTTGACTGATAAGGCAAAAGATAAAACCGCAGCATGCTACGCTTTTATCTCCGGCCCAAAAAACTGAAGACTTGCCTGAATGCCGGATCAGTGAAAAAAAATAAAATGCCTGATCCGTTTTTCCAGATGACACCGGAAGACGGATCCGGCTTTTCAATGCATTTTTCAGACTGATCAGGATCCTGATCAGTCTGAAAAATGCCATCAGTTGGCATGTTTTGCTGGATCCGGCAGGCAGTTCCAGCGGCGGAACTGCCCGCCGGATCACTCTGCCGCAAGTGTGAACGTAGTCTAACAATAAATGGACTCCAGGTAGACAGACAATGCTGTATGTTGCAGCTCTGCAAAAACTGGGAATCACAGACCACTCTGCCAGGTGAAAGGCATGTTGAAATTTAAAAGGGAATGAGTCATCAAGAAATTACCTGTAAAACATAAAAACATGATTTAAACATTTGTAAAGAATATTTGATGTTTCTTTTAATTTCCATGTCAATATCTACATTTAAACAAACCATAAATCCTGCAGTTTTCGCACTTGTCACTAAGCCTAATAGGCGCCACTTCTTAGGGCTCTTTTACACCTGCGTTCTATGTCTTCCGGCATAGAGTTCCGTCGTCGGGGCTCTATGCCGGAAGAATCCTGATCAGTTTTATCCTAATGCATTCTGAATGGAGAGAAATCCGTCAGGATGCATCAGGATGTCTTCAGTTCCGGAACGGAACGTTTTTTGGCCGGAGAAAATACCGCAGCATGCTGCGCTTTTTGCTCCGGCCAAAATCCTGAAGACTTGCCGCAAGGCCAGATCCGGAATAATGGCCCATTGAAAGGCATTGATCCGGACTTAAGCTAACGTCGTTTCGGTGCATTGCCCGCATCCGACGTTTAGCTTTTTCTGAATGGTTACCATGGCTGCCGGACGCTAAAGTCCTGGCAGCCATGGAAAAGTGTAGTGGGGAGCGGGGGAGCAGCATACTTACCGTCCGTGCGGCTCCCGGGGCGCTCCAGAGTTGACGTCAGGGCGCCGCAAGCACATGGATCACGTGATCACATGGCACGTCATCCATGCGCATTGGGGCGCTCTGACGTCATTCTGGAGCGGCCCCGGGAGCCGCACGGACGGTAAGTATACTGCTCCCCCGCTCCTACTATGCAACCAGGACTTTAATAGCCGTCCTGGCTTGCCATAGTAACACTGAAAGCATTTTGAAGACGGATCCGTCTTCAAATGCTTTCAGTTCGCTTGCGTTTTTCCGGATCCGGGGTGTAATTCCAGCAAGTGGAGTACACGCCGGATCCGGACAACGCAAGTGTGAAAGAGGCCTTAGTCTGTACAGATCACCTTACCGCAGTCCCCTGCTCATCTATACACAGAGGTGATATCATTACAAGCCAAGACAGGATCCACCATTTACAATAGATGATTGTCAAATCTTAATCTATTCTTTCCTTGTGCAATGATCTCTGCACAGAGCATGCTGAGAAAAACTCTCCCATAGAAGACAATGAGGGCTGCCATAAAGCTATTTTTTTGAAGGGCTTCTGTCAGCAGAAACAGGGGCATTGACTGGCTGACAGTGATGTGCAAATGTCAGTTGAACATTATCTTGGTCCCATCTCACTACCTTGCCCCCGTTTATAGAGAAAAAAGAATGCTTTATTTTATGCAAATAGCTTCTAAGAGCAGACAGGGCCAGGGAGTGTTCACGTCATCCTGCCTGAAATCTTCAGATGTTTAGTATGCGGCGCAGGCTAGTGAAGAAAGGATGATCAACCAGCTGCGGACGTCCTTACTGCGCTGCATACGCCACAGTACACCCGGGAGAAGAGCGATACCGGTATCACTGAAGAGGAGAAGGTGTACTGTGACGTATGCAGCGCAGGGGCAGTAAGGAAGTTCACAGCTGGTGAGCATCCTTTCTTCACTACGCCTGCGCCGCATACTAAACGCCTGAAGATTTCATCCAAACTCAGGGCCAGGCAGGATGACGTGAACACTGTCTGGCCCTGTCAATCAAGTCCAGCAGGGTGTAGCTAGAGAAGGGAGCCTCTAGAACAGACCTGGGCAAACTACGGCCCGCGGGCCGTATACGGCCCGGCGGACCTTTTAATCCGGCCCCCGGCATTGGTGGAGGGGGGGTTTTGGGGGTAATCAGGGCCGTCTTTACCGCAGGGCAAAAGGGGCAGCTGCCCCGGGCCCAGTTGCTCCTGGGGGGCCCAAGCAGCCTTTTACTTGGATTTTACGTGGGCCCCCTATATTTTGTTGCCGCCGCCGGCCCTGTAACAGCACGGAGTCACTGTCCGGAGTGAGGAGGGGGCGGGGCCCGCGGCCGCTCTGCGCTCCGCTCTGCTGCCTGGCCTGCCTGTCTCTTTAACAGAGCAGACCAGTGGCTGCTGGAGCTGTGCTGCAGCTGCCGCACAGGCAGAAAGAGGAAGGAGGCGGAGCCCCAGCCAGCAGCCACAAGCCAAAGCCAAGCAACTAACAGAACTTACAGGTATTTGGTGGGGGTGGGGGGGGGCTCATATAGGACAGGGGGACAGTGTGTGCTTTCCTGCCTGCTACTACATCACCCCCCCCCCCCCCCCCCGGGGTTGTGGGGGTCATTAAGGGTTGGACTTGCTGCTGATGTTGAGTGTGCCAGTGGTGTGTGTCCGTCCCTGTGTGTGTGTGTCTGTCCCTTTGTGTGTGTGTGTGTGTGTGTCCGTCCCAGTGTGTGTGTGTCTGTCCCTTTGTGTGTGTGTGTGTGTGTGTCCGTCCCTGTGTGTGTGTGTCTATCCCTGTGTGTGTGTGTGTTTGTCCCTTTGTGTGTGTGTGTGTGTGTGTGTCCATCCCTGTGTGTGTGTGTTTGTCCCTTTGTGTGTGTGTCCCCGTCCCTGTGTGTGTCCGTCCGTGTGTGTCTGTCCCTTTGTGTGTGTCCGTCCCTTTGTGTGTGTGTGAGTGTGTCTGTCCCTTTGTGTGTGTCCCCGTCCCTGTGTGTATGTCTCTCCCTGTGTGTATCACCTTGCCCACAGTGTTCCTATGTCTTGACGCAGCTGCTTCAGAACGTTCTGTGCGGGGAAGAAGATGGAAGAGGAGGCAGCGCCAGCATGGAGTCTGTGCGATAGACACAGGGAGGCACACTAAGGACGAAGGTAACACTTCCACATGATCTACACTAGTGTTATCTGTGGTTTTACATAGGACTGCAGGTAACACTACCACAAGGTTAGCTCACACAGGGCGCCTGAACACCTAAGGCCGGCCCTGGCTGCGCACCCCAGCGCCAAGGGATGACGTCACTGATGTAATATGCCTCTTATATGTGGAGAGCGGTGATGTCACAGATGTAATATATTACTTATAAGTGATATATTACATCAGTGACATCACCACTCTCCACACATAAGTAATATATTACATCAGTGACATCACTGCTGTCCACATATACCGGTAAGTAATACATTACATCAGTGACATCACCGCTCATCACATATATGTGGAGAGCGGTGATGTCACTGATGTAATATATCGCCTATATGTGGACAGCGGTGATGTCACTGATGTAATATAACATTATATGTGGAGAGCGGTGATGTCACTGATGTAAAATATCACTTATATGTGGAGAGCGGTGATGTCACTGATGTAATATAACATTCTATGTGGAGAGTGTTCATGTCACTGATGCAATACAGCGCTCCAGATGGCGACCAAAATGGTCGCCAATGCGCCTTAAAATTTGCAGATGGCGACAAGACTTGTCATAGGCTACAGGCCTGAGGTCTATTTGGTAGTGAAATCCCAGCGCAGGCAGGCATGATGATGTCATCACGCCCGCCTGTGCCAGGACGCGGTGATTTTATGCAGTATTGAGTTTAGCCTTTTGGCCCGGCCCTCCAAAATATTTTCAGTTTCTCATGTGGCCCCATCGAAAAAATAATTGCCCGCCCCTGCTCTAGAAGTAATGCCACCCCTGCTCCTAGAGGCTCATTTACATATAATAAATTATTTTTTCTCAATAACAGGGGCACGTAGTGAGAGGAGTTTAAGGTAGTTATGTTCAGCTGCCATTAGCACATCGCTAATGTCAGCCAGTTTAACGCCCATGTTTCTGCTGACAGAAGTCCTTCATTGCTTTCTAAATGCTGCTATGAACAGCTCAAGCAAGATGGCTGCCCCCGTAATGTTTGGGAAATGGAACAAAAAAAAAAAAAAAAAAAAAACGCATTTAGAGGCTACAAGCAGGAACAACCCACCTTCAGAATTTTCACAACGACTTTTTCATTATTGGTGATATTAATGGCTTCGAAGACTTCACTGTACTTGCCCCGACCAAGTTTCCTCACCAACTGGTAGTCATCCTGGTTCCTGTAGCAGGGAAGCATTTCACATTTAGAAGCTTGCTGACATAAATCACACATTTAGGCTACATGCACACAACTGTATACGTTTTGCGGTCCACAAAAAAAAGAAAAAAAAAAGAAAAAAGGTAATTTTTGTGTGAATCCATTGTAACAAAACGGACAAGAATAGGACATGTTCTATATTTTTTTTGCGGGGCTACGGAACGGACATACTGATGCGGACAGCACACAGTGTGCTGTCCACATTTTTTGCGGACCCAATGAAATGAATGGGTACGCATCCTAGCCGCCAAAAAAACGGAACGGAAACAAACAAAATACGTTCGTGTGCATGTAGCCTTATCAATGAGCCAGACATGGACCTTTACCGCAGGCAGGGAAACCTGCTTCAGGGAGGGACACAGCCTCAGCATTATCAGAAAGAGGACTCTGAACTCTGCTTAAGATCAGGACAGATTTTACCACCTGTGCTTGACCCTCGTCCCTTGGGAGGAGGCAGGAACAAGGGGAAAAAAATATTGTAAGCGCAGGAGAAAAAAATAAAAAATAAAAGCCAATTCACTGGCACAGAGCAGCTTCCTCATTAGGTATCGCAAGAAACAGCTAGAAGACACTTCAGCAGTGGTATTTTACTTTAGGTTGGATTTCTTATAAATTCACTACCCATAATAGCCATCATTCCCTCTTCTATAATCATGAAAAAAAACATGCATGCTCTTGTAAACCTATAGTTTTAAGTATTAGGACATAAAAACAAAAAAAAAAAAAACACCTGGTCCTTAGAAGGTCTTCAAATTATGTAAGGCTAGTGAAATTCCAATATGGCTGTTCCAGCAGCATGCAGCGGCTTGTGTCCGGTCAGCTGTCCGCTTGTCTGCTGGACGGCGTCCATTCCATTATACTTAATGGGGCCGGCGGACATTCCACCCATATCCGGCAGTGCTGCATCCAGTAAATTCCGGCAGAATTCACAAGGGAGGTGTAAAAAGTAGCCTTAGATTATCAACAGCAGATTAATCCATAAGATTAAAGGGGTTTTCTGAGGATAGTTCATCAGTGTCTGATCAGTGGGGGTCCCACAACCTGGACACCCGTCGATCAACTGTTTGAGAAGGCAGCAGTGCTTGCAGTGGCTCTCAGCTTTTCTAGGCCAGTGACAACACGTTCATCAGTCACGTGGCCTAGGCACAGTGTACGCTGCTGTGTTTGGCAAGCACTGAGAAAGCCGCGGTACTTCCTCAAACACCAGATTGGCAGGGCTCCCACCGATTAGATTGGGATAGGTCATCAGCATTAAAGCCTTGGAAAAAAAAAAAAAAAAAGACAACAAAAGTGGAAAAACCATGTGAATCAATTGCTTTTAGAACCACATTCAGCAGCAATAACTTGAATTAATCGTTTTCTGTATGACCTTATCACATCATTCTGGAGGAATTTTCAACCAATCTTCTTTAACATGGCTTCAGTTCATTGGGGTTTGAGAGCATTTATTTACGCACAGCTCTCAAGGTTCTTCCACAGCATTTCAATTGGGTTGAGGTCTGGACTTTGACTGGACCATTGCAACACCTTGATTCTTTTTCAGCCTTCTGTTGTAAATGTGCTCGGGGTCATTGTCCTGTTGCATGACCCAGTTTCAGCCAAGCTTTAGCTTCTGGATAGATTACCTCACATTTGCCTATACTTTCGAATACAGAGGATTTCATGTAGGGTTGCACCGGGTATCAAATTATAGATACCCAATCGATACTTTTGTACCTGGATCGATTAGATACCGGGATTTGCCATTTACCGATACTAGGCTGACCTGTTGCACAGCCTAGTATCACTAAAAGAAAATGGCCCACGCCGCTCTTGGCGCGCACCATGTTATCCTGAGCCGGCACAGTGGAGAAGGAGGGAGTCCCTCCCCCCTACTGTGTGCGGCTACCGCTGACCACCAATGAATATAGTTTATGCCTAAATACAATCATAGGCTGCGGGTGACGGCCATATCACATACCCAGCCTCTATGACTGCACGCTGTTATCCGCCGCAATTAACCCCTCAGGTGCCGGTTACCATGGCAGCCAGGACGCTACTGAAGCCCTAGAAAGCACAGGGCAGCAGGGAGAGTGTGAAGTCCTATTAACCCTACAAGAGCTCTATTAGGGTAAATAGGACAAGCGTTCTAGCCCCTAAGGGGGCTAATAGTTAGTAAATAAAGTAAAATAAAGCTTTAACCCTGACGAAGAGTACCGCTTGTACTCGAAACGCGTTGAAAGTTAGATCCGCTCTGCCATCCGTAGCTCACTAACGGTGACGTCACCTGCTCATACGTGAGCTCAAGTGAAAGGTAACGGGAGTATAACGCCACCGGCCGGGGCGTACTCCCAAAACTTTAATATTGTTTAATAGTTCATGCTACAGCCCCCTTCCCTGGGACCCGCTCTCCCTATTTGCTTCATCCAGCAATTACCAAGCGGAGACCAGCACGAGATACGTAACAGCAGCTGGGACACCTATGTCAAGGTAGGCACTGAGACATATATAGGTGTCTATGCTGTTTTACACATCGGCGTGATAGATAGGAGGGTGGAGATAAGCTGCGTTAAATATTTACCGCTAGAGTGACGCACAGTGTTACATTGTTATAAAAATATATTACATATCACCACGTCCAAAAAAGTCAGAATGATTAAAATATAAAAAAAATAAAAAGAAAATCTATGCGGTGAACGCTGTAACAAAAATTTAAAATAAAAAAATATAAAAAAATAAAAAACACGCAATTTACCATTTTTGGCCACCTTTTGTCTCCCCAAAAAAAATAAGGTAGGAATGTTCTATTATGGGCTGTATGTTCTAAAAAAAAATAAAAAAAAAATGCGTAATGCACTAAGCTTTTTTTTGTGTTTTTATTTTTTTCGCATGGTATCGAAAGGTATTGAGTATTGCAATACTTTTTTATGGTATCGAACTCTAATCAAAATTTTGGTATCTTGACAACCCTAATTTCATGATAGACGCAAAGGCTGCAAGGTTCCCAGGTCCTGTGGCTGCAAAACAAGCCCAAATCACCAACCCTTCTCTACCATGCTTTTCAGCAGTTTTGGGTTCTTACCAAACGTTGCACTGTGCATTATGGCCAAACATCTCCACTTTGGTCTTGTTTGTCCAAAGAACATTGTTCGAGAAGTCTTGTGGTTTGTTCACATGCAACTTTACAAACTTAACCCATGCTTCTTAGGAAGGGAGGGGGGGGGGGGGGAAGGCTTTCTCCTGGTAACCTTTCCAGACAAGCCAGACCCGTTCCATCTTTTTCTAATTGTACTGACATGAAAATTTAGCATGCCAACCGAGGCCTGTAGAATCTTATGTCGCTCTTGGGTTTTTCGCAATTTCCCATTTTTCTGACCTTGGGGTGAATTTGTTGGGACGTCCACTACTGGGAAAATCGCCAAGTGTCTTCAGTGTTTTCCATTCCATTTATGAATAATCTTTCTCACTTTAGAATGACGGACTTCAGATTGTATGGCAAAGGGCCTCATCACCCTTCCCAGATGCTTCTCTAAGATAATTCCGGATGTCTTTCCTTCTTGGCATTATGTTAACACTGGCCTGAATGCTCCAGACCAGAAAACTGCCAAACCTTCTGCTTTTATAGAAGTGGTCATGACAGCATTTGATTAGCAGCAACTGGCTGCTACTTACCCTCTTAACTCCTATGGAAGCATTTCGACCTAATTTTTGTGAAAATAATGACTTATTTGTCATATGTTGTTGCTCATCGGTGGCTGTTGTTACCATTATTTTTTTTTTAAATTAAGTCCTAATACGTAAAACCACATAATTAAGAGGGTGTACTTTGTTTCTCTCATGACCATATGTCATTTAGATGCTAGATAAAGCGCCATCCAGCACATCTTTGTGATGGAAGATTTCAGAAGTTAACAGTAATGCATAACATATGGAAGGAAGAGGTTAAACAGGTATTCCCATCTTCACTTTTTATACTTACCCTTGTTGAGCACGACGTTCACTTCCTGGATTCTTCTCCCAGCCGCGCTTGCGCAAAAGACTGAAGAATTTCTCCGGGCCGGGCAATGTCCTGAACGCGCACGCGCCATGGTGACTTATTCCTGGCCTGTATAGTACAGAGCCGGGGTGCGCGTTCGCGGCTCTGTACTATACTGGCCAGGAAGAAGTCATCATGGCGCATGCGCGGCAACGTGTTCAGGACATTGCGCGGCCCGTCTTCTGCGCAAGGGCGGCCCGGCGGGATTTGACAGGAGAGATGGCCGTAACCATTGGAGACGAAAGACAACGATCAGGTGAGAGGGGACTTATTTTCTCAAAAAGGGTGGGAATTGGGTAATTAAATGTATTTACAAAAATGATCACTGTCAAATCATTAACAGATTTAACAGTGATCATTGTGATGGGATAACCCCTTTAACCAACGCTTGATTAAAATCTCTGAACAGTTCTGAAAAAAAAATAATTGTATATAAAAGCTCCAACTCCCATCTGTATTAAGGTAGGGTCTACTTCAGCCTGCACATCTGTAGGCTATATTCACAGAACATTATGCCCAACCATATGGAAGGAATAAAGTTTATAGATCACTGTTCATGCATCTTCCATCATTAGCCAAACCGAAAACCAGTAACTTTACATTATTTGAAAGGGACCAGAGCGAAAATACAATACTCACCCCCATTCTACAACGTGAGACTCGTAATCCCAATACTCCCGGGGTCTGTGTGTGTTCACATCCGTGTAGACACGGGCCCGGCTTGGCACAGGACCCGACATAGCGGTCTTATTGGCGGCCAGATGGACAGCGACTTTACAGGCCCAATGCAAGTAGATGACAACGGAGGAGTCTCACTGCAAAGAGAAGAGAAAATGGTTGAGAAAAAAATAAAAAATAAATAATTATCTATATACATACACAAAAAAACACCCCAATTATCTCACTTCCAGTAACGAGTAGTCTCACCCCAGAAGCGCCATATCCCTGTAAAATCTTCTCTTAGGTACAATGTTCACATCTGACATCAATATGCTAACATGCCAAGCCACTTCGTTATGTCCTGAAAGTGCAATGCCATACTGCAGGAATTTGCTGCTCCCTCCCTCCTGTTCATGGAGATACCATGCCGCAGATCACCACATCACTATTCTCCAATTAAACAGTAACTAGACACAGCTGAAGGGCATGCAGTGCCAAACAGATCGATGCCCTGCTCGGACGACACCGGCATGACGGTACAGATAGAAGGACGGCACTGTGGATGGGCCCCAAAGAGATCCTCCAGGGCAGTACACAAGACGAGCAATACTGGAGCTGGATATTGGTAGTCATGTCACTGAGTGTTAGGGTCACCAAGGCACATGGCTTTGTCTACTCCATCAGCAGCTATAGGAAAACTATAACAGATTTGGATATTAAATGCTAAGACAGGAATTATGTCAGAAAACTTCTTCACTTAAATAACAGGAACGTGGAACTACATGAAGACTTGCTGCGGAAAAACAATCTGCTCCCAGAACGCAACTAGAGGCCCAATGGAAAACGCCAGTAAAGAAATAAAATCGGGTCTTCACAGCGTAGAGGAGAGGTCGTTTGTAGACCCTAAAAGCTCATGACCACTATCCTCAACGCTTATATACTGGCAAATATGTCAGGCTCCATCCCAAGGGTAGGAAAAATTTAGAGGGCAGCAGTGAACTCTGGATCAAGAGGGGAGGAAAAAAAAAAAAAAACAAAAAAAAAAAAAAAAAAAAAAAAACACGGGCTACTTTCACACAGTCATGGATCAGCAAAAACGCTTCCTCCATGATAATACAACCGTCTTCATCTGTTATGAATGGATCCGGTTGTATTATCTTTAAAATAGAGGACCCATCAAGACGGACCCATCATGAACTCCACTGAAAGTCAATGGGGGAAGGATCTGTTTTCTATTGTGTCAGAAAACTGATCCCCATAGACTTACGAAAAACGTTGCTTGCAGAGTTATTCTGTCCACGATGGGGACGCAACCAAACGGAATGGAATGCACTCTGGTGCATGCCGTTTCGTGCAGTCCAGTTTTGACAATGAATGAGGACAAAACTGAAGCGTTTCCCCCCGCTATTGAGATCCTATGACGGATCTAAATAGCAGAAAGGGAAAGCGCAAGTGTGAAAGTGTGCAGATTCACAAATTCGCAGGCTCTTCTGCCATCCAAGATGGACGCACTGCTTCTTAGACTATGCGGTGCACACTGTGTGAATCGGTAGCCCAAGACACTTCCTGCTTGTCCAGTCCCGCTCTTGGACTGGCCAGCACTGTTCACGTGAGCATTGCTGGCCAATCCAAGAGCAGGAGGAAGCGTCTTGGGCTTCTTAATGCACAGTCTGCATCAGGCAGTCCGAGAAGTGGTGCAAGAGGAGCCCAAGAATCGGCAAAACTGCAGCTAACCAAGATGTAAAAGTTCTGTTTGTTCCCCAGTTAATATGATTTTTTCTGGAACCGGTGGGTTGCTTTAAGGCTTGCAGTGGTTTTACAGGTTCTCACTGGTCTCTTATGGGGGGGGGGGGGGGGGTCACGAAAATCTGAGCCTTTCCTCCTAAACAGTAGTGGAGACGGAAGAACTGCCGTGAAAAAGTAACAAGCCAAATAAAATTTCCAATGTAAGAACTGCAGCCTGCGTAATGATAGTGTACAGGCGTATGCCCTAAAATCTGTAATCACAGCCTACCTCTTACATCCTGTACAGACAACCCAACCCACTGATCAGGAACAGCCCAAGAGTTATATAAAGATCTAGTGCAAAGTATTGTGAAAAAAAGCAAACAGATTCTCAGTCTGACCAATGCCAGTTTATTGGCATGCTTTGTCAACAATTAGATGCCATGTGTGGTCAGCCATCAATGACACGTCTTCATTGGCTACTATATATGCACCTCCCAGTCTACCTGTGGCACTAAAAAGCTCAAACAGCCCCATATGTGCAAACGGACGGTCGGCAGCGCATGTAACCACTTGTAGGCAGACGACAACTCTAGACTGGAGGACACTGCGCCAACAGTAAAAGTGGCACTGGACTCATGAAGCACGAGACATGGCAAAAACATTACCAGTGGTGGCACACAAAGGGGATGGACAATCTTTCAGCCCCCGTTCCAAATTTTACATAAAATGTTAAATATACACAGGTTTAAAATCCCCACCCCTTCCCTTCATCGCCAGTGTTTTTTCCTGTCCTGTTAAGGCCAGGAGGGCTTAATGCAGAGTGTTAAGGCAGCTGGAGCGACGCTAGGACGCGCTTCCCTCCAGCCGCCGAGGGGGTGTGTCTTAGCGTCATGGTGCCGGCGCATGCCTAGTGTTTGAAGAGGGCAATGCCGGTCCTAACATGGCGCCCAGCGTTCTCACACGGCCTGCAGTCTCTGGCGCTTCTGTGGACAGGAACTGGAAACATGAGTGGCCCTACCACCACTGGCCCTGGATCTGAGCCCCCCCCCACTACCCTGTGTCAGGCACCCTCCTTATGTTATACTTACCCTGTAGTGGTTAACCCTTCTCTCCCTTGTATGTTGCAGGGAGAAAAGGAGTCTTCCTCTTCTGCCAAGGTTAAACTCAGGAAGTGTGGTCTCTGTTCTAAACGTCTACCTTCCTCAGGGTCTAAATCTTTATGCAAAGAGTGTACCGCGTCTGTTAAGTCTGAATCATCTTGTCTGCTGGAGGATATTAAAGGGGTATTATCTTAATGATCACTGTTAATGATTTAACAGTGATCATTTTTCTAAATATATTTAATTAACAAATTCCCACCCCTTAGAAGAAAATAAACCTATACTTACCTGACTGTTGTCTTCCGTCTCCCCTGGTTACGGCCACTGCTCTTCTTAGGAATCGCGGTGGCCGCGCGTGCGCAGACGACTTCTTATCTTCTCCCGGCCGGCCGCGCGCTGTACTGAATGCGCACGCCGAGACCGCGCATGCTCTATGGTGATTTCTTCCTGGCCAGTATAGTATACTTGCCAGGAAGAAGTCACCAGGGTGCATGCGCGGTCTCGGCGTGCGCGTTCAGTACAGCGCGCGGCGCGGCCGGGAGAAGACATCAATCAAGATGGAGCCCGCCCCCTGCCGAAACCAGGAAGTGGACAGCGCGCCGGGAGCAGGTAAGTATTAAACGGCGTCATGAGAATACCCCTTTAAGTCCATAGTTAGAGTAGAGTTGCTGCGATACCAAAATTTTGATTTGGTTTCGATACCATAAAAAAGTATTGCGATACTCGATACCATGCATAAAAAAAGGAAAAAGCCACGTGCATTCCGCATTTAAAAAAATCCTGAATCGCGCAGTTTTTAAATATTTTAATAGTTTGGACTTTTCGGACGTGGCGATGTTAATTTATTGTTTATATATTTTATATGTAAAATTGGGAAAGGGGATGATTTATACTTAATATTTTGTTGTGTTTTTTTTTTTTTACAGTTTATTTAATAACTATCCTGGGATCTTCTAATCCCTTGTCCTATTCACCCAAATAGAGCTCTATTAGGGTAATTAGGACTTCACACTGTCCCTGCTGCCCTGTGCACAGTACACAGCAGCAGAGAGATTACCATGGCAGCCAGGGCTTCAGTAGCTTCCTGGCTGCCATGGTAACCGATCGGAGCCCCAGGATTACACTGCTGGGGCTCCGATCAGAAGCTGCCACTGCCACAAATGAAGAGGAGGGGGGGGGGGGACCCTGTGGCTACTGCCACCAATGATTATAATACTGGGGGGGTTGAGGGGGCACTGCACCACCAATGATAATTAACCCTTAATACAGTAGGCGCACCTGAGGGGTTAACTGCCGCTGATCGCAGCTCCCGGTCAGAGGCAGGATGTCAGCTATGCGATTCTGCTGCCAGCACCTGCCTCCGGTATTAAAAAGTTAAAGACGACCTTATATGGGTTCGGACTTTGTTAAGCAGCAGGCTACACAAAGCGGCGCCAAGGGATGTCCCAGCACTTACTATTATTTCTGGGCGCCGCTCCGTTCGCCCGCTGTGCGCCTGTGTTCCATTAACGTCTCCTGCAGTCCTGCTCCATATGCTAACTACTATCGGAGCAATGGGGAGGAGACAACAGCTGGTCTCGTGTGCGTTCCTTCTCGCTGCAACTGGACAGCGCTACAGCCAGGGGAGAAGGAACGCCCACTAGAGAAGCTGCCCATTGCTCCGATAGTAATTAGCATATGGAGCAGGACTGCAGGTGACTGTAATGGGGCACAGGCGCATAGCAGGCAAACAGAGCTGCGCCCAGTAATAGTAAGTGCTGGGACATCCCTGGGCGCCGCGCTGTGTAGCCTGCTGCTTAAAGTGCGGACCCTTGAAAAGTACTTTCATTGGTGGCGCAGTGCACCCTCCCCTCCTCTGCCCCTCTCTCCCCATTGGTGGCAGCAGCAGCAGCACAGGGGTGAGGGAGAGACTGCTTCCTTCTCCCCTGTGCTGCCGAGAGAACATGAGCACGCTGAGAGCAGCGTGCTCATGTTCTGTGATGCTAGACTGCGCAGGGCAGTATCGAAAAAATGGAAATCCCGGTATCGATAAAAGTATCGAAATTTTGATTCCCGCAACAACCCTAAGTTAGAGTGGAAGTTCAATCTGCCCTGGCCGCCCGGGACCCTCCTGCCTCCACCCGCAGGCGACCCCCTCCCCATAGATCTCTAGAGATCTTATGCATGTGGGAAGTGATTCAGATTCTGTGAATCCTGAACTGTCGGATCCTGAGATCTTGGAAAAATCTCAATAATTCAATGAAGATAACGAATATAAAAGATTCCTTTTTAATCCTGAGGATATTGAGGAGCTAATCAAAGCCACAATCAGAATGGAGATTCCCAGGAAGCCCAGATCTGCTGAGGAGGAAATATTTGGGGGAGAGAGATCATAAAAGCGGAATGGGATGAACCTGAAAAAGGCTCCTTTATTCCCTGTGGCATAAAAAGAGGGTACCCCTTTGATGAGGCAGATTGCACAGACTGGGAGTCCATTCCCAGAGTCGATGCTCCAGTGGCCAAGGTCGCAAAGCGCACGGTCCTTCCCTTTGAGGAAACTGCGCAGCTAAAGGACTCTGGACAGAAAGCCTCCTTAAACCTTTAGTGCTATTTGACATGTATACTCGTCATGGAGCACTGCTACTTGGCGTTCCATGACTAGTATAAACGTCATAGCATTAAACTGTCACCATGTCTGCAGATACGGTGACAGCGCTGAGACCCCGGGTGTTACACACAGCCAGGGATCTCAGCTAACCATCCCGGGACGGCCATCGCTGTGGTTGGCTAGTCTGTACAGACTAGCCAATCACACGATCCTAACGCCGGCTGAAAGTTTCTGATCCACAGGCCGTGACCGTGGGGATCAGAACCTTGTTAAATATGTTCCCCCATTTTCAGTATGGCAGAGCTATTAGCAGTGTCAGCATACAGTTGACACTCTGCTTGAAACGACCGACATTGGTGCCGGCACAGATGTCAGCCGTTAAACCCCTTCCATGCCTTGGTCCATAGGGACCGCTGTATGGAAGGGGTTAAGAGATGGAGGGAGCTCCCTCCCTTTCCCATCAGACTGTGCTGTGGCAGCGGCCGATGCTTGATGGGTTAACAGAGGGAGGGAGCTCCCTCCCACATCCGGCTGTTGCACTGTTGTGGCAGGGCCGGATGGTTACCATGACAACCAGACGCCTTCACATGCTTCCGGCTTGCCATGGTATAGCTGATCAGGCTCCTGCTAAAAGCAGGTGCTTGATCAGGCTTACTGTGAGTGACAATGAACTGCAGTACACTATAGAATGTACTGCAGTGCATTATAAACCATCAGACCCACTGGGTCGTTAAGAACCAAGTGGGTCTGGGTTAAAAAAAAAAAAAAAAAACAGTACAAATCAAATTTTCTTGTAGCCACATATTTATAATTGATTTTAAAAAAAAAAACACGTTTGGTATCATGGCGTCCGTAACGACCTGATCTAAAGGATTACGTTACTTTCCCCGCACGGTGTACACAAAAAAAAAATATAAAAAAATAAAAATTATAAAAAAAATATATATTAAGTGTTCAAAAAAGTTGTATGTACCCCAATCACCAAATTGTCACCTCATCCCGAAAAAAAAAGAGCCCCTACATGAGACAATCGCCAAAAATTAAAAAAAAAAAATATGGCCTTCAGAAAATGGAGACAAACTTTTTTTTTCTAAAATGCCATTGTGTAAAACTTAAGAAAAAGTAGACATTAGGTATTGCCGCGTCCGGAACAACCTGCTCTACAAAAATACACATGACCTAACCCCTCAGGTGAATACCGTAAAAAAAAAATAATAAAAGCGCCAAAAAAGCCATATTTTGTCACCTTACATCACAAAAATTGCAACACCAAGCGATCAAAAAAGCTACCAATGAAACAGTCACCGTATCCCGTACAAAATTAGACCCTAAGATAATCGATCCAAAAAATAAGAATTTTTTTTACAAAAATGCTATTGTGTAAAACTTTAAGAAAAAGTATACATCTTAGGTATTGCAACGTCTAACAATCTGCTCTATAAAAATGTCACATGACCTAACCCCTCAGGTGAACGCTGTAAAAATAAAACTGTTAAAACAACCAATTTTTTGGTCACCTTGCTCCATAAGGTGTAATAATGAATGACCAAAAAAAAATCATATGTACTCAAAAATGGTACCAATAAAAACAACTCTTCCTGCAAAAACGAGCCCCTGCACAAGACGATTGGCAAAAAAAAAAAAGCGTTCAGAAAATGGACAAAAACATTTTTTTTTCAAAAATACTTTATTATGTAAAACTGAAACAAACAAAGTAGACACATTTGATATCATTGCGCCGGTAACAACCTGCTCTATAAAAATAGCACATGATCTTCCCTGTCAGATTAAGGTTGTAAAAAAAATTTTTGTTACCTTGCCTCACAAAAAACCAAATAGATCAATTCAAAATCATATGTACCCCAAAATAGTACCAATAAAACTGGCACCTTATCCCCTAGTTCCTAAAATGGGGTAACTTTTGGGGAGTTTACTGTAAGGTGCATTTGGGGACTTCAAATGGGACATGGCATCTAAAAACCAGTTCAGCAAAATCTGCCTTCCAAAAACCATGTGGTGCTCCATTTCTTCAGCGCCCTGCCGTGTGCCCTTACATCAGTTTACGACCACATGTGGGGTGTTTTTGTAAACCGCAGAATCAGGGTAATAAATGTTCAGTTTTGCTTGGCTGTTAACCCTCGATGTGTTAAAGAAAAAAAATTGATTAAAAATGGAAAATCTGCCAAAAAGAAATTTAGAAATTTCATCTCCATTTTCTTTTAAATCTTGTGGAACACCTAAAGGGTAAAGAAAGTTTGTAAAATCAGTTTTGAGTAACTTAAGGTGTGTAGTTTCTACAATGGGGGTTTCCACTATGTAAGCCCCACAAAGTGACTTTAGAACTGAACTGGTCCTTAAAAAGTGGGTTTTGGAAATTCTTAAAAATTTTAAGAATTGCTTCTAAAATTCTAAGCCTTTTAAAGGTCCTAAAAAAATAAAATGACATTTACAAAATGATGCCAACATAAAGTAGACAAAAAGCAGAGAAATAGACATTTTGAAAATTGCGAATTTTTCAAAATCTTTGGCAAAGTTGGGATTTTTTTCATAAATAAAGGTGAAATATGACTAAAATGTATGACTATCATGAAGTACAATGTGTCACGAGAATCTCAGAATGGCCTGGATAAGTTAAAGTTTTCACCACATAAACTGAAATGGCAGACTTCCAAAATTCTGTGAAAAATGTCCTGAAGGGGTTAAAAAAAACGTGGGAAGCTACAGCTGCTCTTTTTAAACCCAGAGTGGCGGCGACATGTGTAGCTCATACCTTATTCGGTGTGGCTGGAGCAATTAGAGCTTCACTTAATTAACAAGACCCCAAAAGAGAAGATCTTGGACAGCCTTCCCCTGCTTAGAAAGCAGGGCTGTGGAGTCTGAGTCAAGGAGTCGGGAGGCAATTTTGGGTACCTGGAGTCGGCAAAATATGAACCGACTCCTACTAGATTTAAAAATTGGAATAAAAAAAAAGCAAGTTTAAATGTCCCAATTCACAAAAAGTTATAATTAATTACCGTATTTTTCGCCCTATAAGACGCACCTGTCCATAAGACGCACCTAGGTTTTTGAGGAGGAAAATAAGAAAAAAAAATATTTTGAACCAAAAGGTGTGCTTTTGGTGGGGTTTCAACTAATGGGGGCATCTGTGGGTGGCACTGTTACGGGGGCATCTGTGGGTGGCACTGTTACAGGGGCATCATTGTTGGGGCATCTGTGGATGACATATATCATCTTATCTTGGGTCATCCACAGATCCCCCCATAACAGTGTCCCTGTGTAGTGAATGGGGGCCAGCATCTGTTTCTGTAATGGCAGCAGGGCCCAGTGCCTGCTTCATTCATAAAGTGGGCGGAGCAGGCACGTGACGTAGTGAGCTACGCAACGAGCGCCCACCCGGCCTCCTGACTGCCAAGAAGTTAGTAAGTAGTACAGCACTAGATTTAAGATTGGAATACTTTAACAATACCCACAAGTTAGATATGATTACCGTAAACTACAGTGAGCGGGGCCCGGTGTAGTAGAATACAGTGACTTTACCGGGCCACGCTGCCATTACAGAAACAAATGCCGGCCCCCAGCCCCTCCTCCTTCTCAGCCTATTCACCGGACGGTCGCAGCATTCGCCCCCATAAGATGCACTTCTATTTTTCCCCCACTTTTGCGAAAAATACGGTACTTCTCTACTGTAAGAATAAAGGCCAATGCATGCAGTGCGTCACGTTACCACAAAACGAACACGTTAAGTGACCGTGAAGAAGCATGCTTTTCATATGCTTCACTATATGGCACGCAACGCACAGTTAAGGAGCGGCAATATTTATACTTTCCATTGTGTTGTGTTCCGCTGTTACAGGGAACGTAACGCCCATGGTTAACCTAGCCTCTCACTGATAACTGATCAAGTAAATATGTTTTTTGCAGGACTAGAGACACTTGTATAAGTGATGGGAAAGAGAAGATTCATCACTTTTAATTCAAGTGTCTCCCTTCCGGAATATCTTCTGCTCCTCGCATCTTCTCCAAGATTATGGCAGAAGTAGTGGCCTCCCTAAGCCAAAAGGGAATATTAATTATTCCATATCTGGACGATCTGTTAGTTATAGCAGAAAAGTCAGATCTCCTACAAGCTCATCTTCAGGTGGTCCTCTCTCTCTCCTTCAGAACCTGGGCTGGATAGTCAACTGGAAGAAATCCAATCTCATCCCTAACCAAAGAATATTTTTAGGCATCCTCCTGGATTCTGTCCTCCAAAAATCGTTTTGGTGTCCGCCTCCAGAGCGGAATGGTGACGGAACGGAGGCAAACTGATGCATTCTGAGCGGATCCTTTTCCATTCAGAATGCATTAGGGCAAAACTGATCCGTTTTGGACCGCTTGTGAGAGCGCATGATGGATTTCACAAACGGAAAGCCAAAACGCAAGTGTGAAAGTAGCCTTAGGGTAAATGCACACGGTCAGGATTGCGTGCAGATTTCCTGCGCGGAAAATCCACACCGTAGGACATGAAAACTTGAAATTCTCATGCACACAATGCAGATTTTAAAGGGATTCAGACACCTCTTTTTACCCTATAGAGATGCGGACATGCACGGCTAGATCGCTGCTAGCATGTCCCCAATATACTTGTCCCATATCGCTGTGGTTTTATGGAGTGTAAAACATGATTTTAGATATATATGTAAATGAGCCTTGAGAGGAGCCCGAGGGGCTGCACTAACCGTTCTGGAGCCCAGCACCGTCTGTAAGCAGCAATCTCCTCCTTGCTCACGAAGTCAGATCGCCGTAATCTCGCGATGCTTCGGCATAGTGTTCCTTAACTTCCTTCCCTGTGCTGGGAAGGAACTGCGCATGCGCGAGCTCGCGAATGGCGGGATTACGGCGATCTGACTTCGTGAGAAAGGAGGAGATTGCTGGTTACAGACGGTGCTGGGCTCCAGAACGGTTAGTGCAGCCCCTCGGGCTCATTTACATATATATATATATATATATATATATATATATATATATATATATATATATATATATATATATATATATATATATATATCTCTAAAATCATGTTTTACACTCCATAAAACCACAGCGATATGGGACAAGTATATTGCGGACATGCTAGCAGCGATCTAGCCGTGCATGTCCACATCTCTATAGGGTAAAGAGAGGTGACAGAATCCCTTTAAAATCTGCAGCGTCAATTTATTTTATTTTTCCTGACTGGATTTTCTCCATCCACTTCAATAGGGAAAGTAAAATCCGCCTGTGGAAAACCCACACCAAATTCGCACCAATAGATGTAGATTGACTGCACAGATTTCCATGCAAACACCTGTGGATTTCAGTGCGGATTGTCGGCACATAAATCCTGAATGTGTGCATTTACCCTTAAAGGGGTTGTCCTGGATTTTGATACTAATGGACTATTCTTTCGATAAGCCATCAATACCTGACACCTTGCTCTCCTGCCGATCATCTGTTTCGGGACAGCGCCGTCCGAGGTGTAGTGGACAGAGCTGCTCCCATTCACTGTAATTATGGCTAACTTATATAAGTGCCAGACTCATTTGCATAGGGGCAAAAGAGGCAGTTTCTAAATTGATAATCAAAGGGCTTTGTTGAGATTTTAAGGCTACACACACACGACCGTTCCGTTTTTTAGTGGTCCGCAAAAAAACGGAAGCCGCCCGTGTCCCTTCCGCAATTTGCGGAACGGAAGGCCTATTGTAGAAATGCCTACTCTTGTCCGCAAAACGGACAAGAATAGGACATGCTATATCTTTTTGGCGGGGCCACGGAACGGAGCAATGGATGCGGACAGCATGACGGAGTGCTGTCCGCATCTTTTGCGGCCCCATTGAAGTGAAAGCAAAGACTGCGGCTCGGATGCAGACCAGAACTACGGTCGTGTGCATGAGGCCTCATACGGATGACCTATCCTCAGGATGTAAGACCGCACGCTCATATTCTGCCACTGTTCGGTTGGTATGATCAGAATGTTCCTACTCACTGACATCAAGCAGAGATCCTGAAAACTGTGCAGCACTCAAGCAATGCATATTGGAAAGCTGCAAAACTGGGAATTTTACAACTCTTAAAAGCTTTAGTTACATAAATTCAGGAAGCTGAACTCTTGTAGGCGGGAAGTGAAGTAGAGCAGTCACCGGATGGTCAGGCTCCATTAACGCGTTCACATCTCAGCGCTCAATTCCTGTGCATTTAATGCATCAAACAGACCAAATAATCCAAAACTCCCTACTTCTAAAGCATTTCATCCGCAGTGGGGAACAGGTCACACAGCAGCGAGTCTACCAGCTACAAGACTCAGACCATTATACCCAGTGCTGCTTCATGGCTGTAGGACTTTGCAGACGGGCAGCACTTTCAGGCAAGCTGCCAATGTCCTTGTGTACCGGCTCTTTCATGCGGGGCTTCTAGAGACACAGCAGCATTCTGCAGAGCGCTACTGTTTGCACAGCGATGAGTTCTTCAGGGGTAACATACATACGTTGGCTGGGTGTGGCAGCGTTAGCGCAAAAGCAGAACTTTGCTGCATATTTGTTTCTATGTACAGAAACATTAACAGCTATGCCTCAAGATACATCCAAAACTATGCAGACAGGAAGGGGTCAAGCAGAAGAGGGGTCAGGAAACCCCCATAAAAATTTGCCACCTTTGCTCCTGACTATACACATCAATATAAGAGTCACATCATGGGATGTGTAAACAGCTAAACATACCCTCTATGTACCTACATTATATGGCAGGAGACTGACCAGCCTGAAAGCACCAGCAAGATTTTTGCCATGTGCTATATTTAATATAGAACGACCTGAGTATCGGGCGACTACAGAAAACTGGACTAAAATGTCAATCGGTAAATAGGAGGGTGGGGGCGAGAATACTGCACTGATCTGCAATACACTACCTGCACATGGTGCGGATTAAATGTGGTTTTTACATGTAGATTTTAGAGTGGAAAAAAACTGCAGCATAATACATTACCAGCAATTTGAACGAGATCAGAAAAATCTCAGGTACATCACTAAAAGTGCAACACCAAGCGATCAAAAAGAAGTATGCCTCCCAAAATAGTACCAATCTGTCACCCCATCCCGCAAAAAATGAGCCCCAAAGAATAAAAAATTAAAAATTTGGGCTCAGACTATGGAGACACTAAAACATGATTTTTCTTTTCTTCAAAAGTGATAGTGTAAAACTTAAAGGGGTTATCCCATCTCAGACAATGGGGGCATATTGCTAGGATATGCCCCCATTGTCTGATAGGTGCGGGTTCCACCTCTGGGACTAGGGTTGTTGCGGGTATCGAAATTTCGATACCCAATCGATACTTTTGTCCCGGTATCGATACGATACCGGGATTTCCGTTTTTTCGATACTGGGCTGCGCTTCTGCGCAGTCTAGTATCTCTGAACATGAGCGCGCTGCTATCGGCGCGCTCATGTTCTCTCTCAGCAGCACGGGGAGAAGGAAGCTGTCCTCCCTCCCCCTGTGCTGCTGCCGCTGCCACCAATGAGAAGAGAGGGGCGGAGGAGGGGCGGCAATGAGAAGAGAGGGGCGGAGGAGGGGCGGCAATGAGAAGAGAGGGGGTGGAGGAGGGGCGGCAATGAGAAGAGAGGGGCGGAGGAGGGGCGGGCGCACTGCGCCACCAATGATAGGATTACTATCGGAGCGATGGGAGGAGACATCAGCTTCACTAGTGGGCGTTCCTTTTCCCTGCGCTGCGATTGGACAGCGCTACAGCCAGGGAGAAGGAACGCCCACTAGTGAAGCTGATGTCTCCTCCCATCGCTCCGATAGTAATCAGCAGCATGTGGAGCAGGAGAGGAGACAGTAATGGGGCACTGCGGGCGAACGGAGCGGCGCCCAGGACTAAATGGTGAGTGCTGAGACATCGCTGGGCGCCGCTCTGTGTGGCCTAATAGTGAAAGTCTGGACTCATATAACAGTAGTCAGTCTTTAACACATACAGGAGCGGGTAGCCGGCAAGCAGAATCGCATTGCCGGCACCCTGCCCCTGACAGGGAGCTGCGATCAGCGGCAGTGTAACTGCCGCTGACTCCTGCTAGTACCCGCCTCCTGTATAAAGGGTAAAATCATTGGTGTGCAGTGTGCCCCCCCCCCCCCTCAATCCCCCCCTCCCATTTAAAATCATTGGTGGCACAGTGCGCCGGCCCCTCTCAACCCCTCCAGTATTAAAATCATTGGTGGCAGAGTGGCCACAGGTGACCTCTCCACTCCCCCTCATTGGTGGTGCAGTGGCAGCTTCTGATCGGAGCCCCAGCTGTGTAAGCCTGGGGCTCCGATCGGTTACCATGGCAGCCAGGACGCTACAGAAGCCCTGGTTGCCATGGTAACATCCCTGATGCTGTGTGCACAAAGCACAGAGCAGCAGGGACAGTGTGGAGTCCTATTCACCCTGATAGAGATCAATCAGGGTGAATAGGAAAAGGGATGAAAGATCCCAGGTTCTAGCCCCTAAGGGGGGAAATAGTTATTAAATAAAAAGTGAAAAAAAAAAAACACTAAAATATGAAGTATAAATCACCCCCCTTTTCCCAATTTCACATATAAAATATATAAATAAACATATTACATCGCCACGTGAGAAAAGTCCAAACTATTAAAATATAAAAAAAAAATCTAGGTGGTGAATGCCGGAACAGAAAAAATAAAATAAAAACTGCGCGATTCGCCATTTTTAAAAATGAGGAATGCACGTGGCTTTTTTTGTTTATTTTTTTCGCGTGGTATCGAATGGTATCGAGTATCGCAATACTTTTTCATGGTATCGAAACCGAATCAAAAATTTGGTATCGCAACAACTCTATCTGGGACACACACCTACAAGGAGAACGGAGCCAGGGAGAGTTGTGGCTGGAGGACCCCGGGTTTCCTGGGGTCCGTCCACCACCAGGTGCCGCTCCCCACCTCTCCCATTGAAGTGAATAGGAACGCACCGCGCATGCGCGGCCACCGCTCCCATTTATTTCTATGGGGCCGACGGAAATAGCCGAGCCAGCGCTCTGCTATTTACGGCGGCTCCATAGAAATAGAATGGAGGGCCGCTGCACATGCACAGTGCACCCTCCTCAAGTTCTCCTCACGCTCTCCATGTAGGTGCGGGTCCCCAGAACCTACCAGACAATGGGGGCATATACTAGCGATATGCCCCTATTGTCTAAGATGGGATAACCTCTTTAAATAAAATCAATCATATTATGCATCGCCGCGTCCGTAACAACCTGCTCTATAAAAATATCACATTACCTAACCCCTCAGATGAACACCATAAAAAAAAATAACGGTGTAAAAAAAAAAAGGCAATTTTTTGTCACCTTACATTAACCTCCTCAGGACCGCCGTACGCAGGATTGCGTCTTTGCGGCGGTCCTGTTGTTCTGGGTGGACGCGCCGGTGCGTCCTCTCGCGAGACGCGAGATTTCCTGTGAACGCGCGCACACAGGCGACGCGGCGTTCACAGGATCGGAAGGTAAGCGAGTGGATCTCCAGCCTGCCAGCGGCGATCGTTCGCTGGCAGGCTGAGATGTGATTTTTTTAACCCCTAACAGGTATATTAGACGCTGTTTTGATAACAGCGTCTAATATACCTGCTACCTGGTCCTCTGGTGGTCCCCCCTTTGTTTGGATCGACCACCAGAGGACACAGGCAGCTCAGTAATATGTTGCACCAAGCACCACTACACTACACCCCCCCCCCCCCCCGTCACTTATTAACCCCTTATTAGCCCTTGATCACCCCTGATCACCCCATATAGACTCCCTGATCACCCCCCTGTCATTGATCACCCCCCTGTCATTGATCACCCCCCCTGTCATTGATCACCCCCCCTGTCATTGATCCACCCCCCTTGTCATTGATCACCCCCCCTGTCATTGATCACCCCCCCTTTCATTGATCACCCCCCTGTAAGGCTGCATTCAGTCTTTTTTTTGGCCCAAGTTAGCGGAATTTTTTTTTTTTTTCTTACAAAGTCACATATTTCCACTAACTTGTGACAAAAAATAAATCTCACATGAACTCCCCATACCCCTCACGGAATCCAAATGCGTAAAATTTTTTAGACATTTATAATTCCAGACTTCTTCTCACGCTTTAGGGCCCCTAAATGCCAGGGCAGTATAATACCCACATGTGACCCCATTTCGGAAAGAAGACACCCCCAGGTATTCCGTGAGGGGGCATATTGAGTCCATGAAAGATTGAATTTTTGTCCAAGTTAGCGGAACGGGAAGACTGTGTGAGAAAAAAATAAAAAATATCAATTTCCCGCTAACTTGTGCCAAAAAAAAAAAAATTTTCTATGACTCGCCATGCCCCTCATTGAATACCTTGGGGTGTCTTCTTTCCAAAATGGGGGTCACATGTGGGGTATTTATACTGCCCTGGCATTCTAGGGGCCCCAAAGCGTGAGAAGAAGTCTGGTATCCAAATGTCTAAAAATGCCCTCCTAAAAGGAATTTGGGCCCCTTTGCGCATCTAGGCTGCAAAAAAGTGTCACACATCTGTATCGCCGTATCTCAGGAGGAAGT
This sequence comes from Bufo bufo, assembly GCF_905171765.1. NCBI lineage: Eukaryota > Metazoa > Chordata > Amphibia > Anura > Bufonidae > Bufo > Bufo bufo. The sequence goes on along the minus strand of NC_053394.1, from coordinate 134,591,828 downwards.
TGGGCAATGTGTTTTGGGGTGTCATTTTACATATACCCATGCTGGGTGAGATAAATATCTTGGTCAAAGTGCCAACTTTGTATAAAAAAATGGAAAAAGTTGTCTTTGCCAAGATATTTCTCTCACCCAGCATGGGTATATGTAAAAAGACACCCCAAAACACATTCCCCAACGTCCTCCTGAATACGGCGATACCAGATGTGACACTTTTTTGCAGCCTAGGTGGGCAAAGGGGCCCACATTCCAAAGAGCACCTTTCGGATTTCACTGGTCCACTTTACCTACTTACCACACATTAGGGCCCCTGGAAAATGACAGGGCAGTATAACTACCCCACAAGTGACCCCATTTTGGAAAGAAGACACCCCAAGGTATTCCGTGAGGGGCATGGCAAGTTCCTAGAATTTTTTATTTTTTGTCACAAGTTAGTGGAAAATGATGAAATTCTTTTTTTTTTTTTTTTTCATACAAAGTCTCATATTCCACTAACTTGTGACAAAAAATAAAAACTTCCATGAACTCACTATGCCCATCAGCGAATACCCTGGGGTCTCTCTTTCCAAAATGGGGTCACTTGTGGGGTAGTTATACTGCCCTGGCATTCTAGGGGCCCAAATGTGTGGTAAGGAGTTTGAAATCAAATTCTGTAAAAAATGACGAGTGAAATCCGAAAGGTGCTCTTTGGAATATGGGGCCCCTTTGCCCACCTAGGCTGCAAAAAAGTGTCACACATGTGGTATCTCCGTACTCAGGAGAAGGTGGGGAATGTGTTTTGGGGTGTCATTTTACATATACCCATGCTGGGTGAGAGAAATATCTTGGCAAAAGACAACTTTTCCCATTTTTTATACAAAGTTGGCATTTGACCAAGATATTTATCTCACCCAGCATGGGTATATGTAAAAAGACACCCCAAAACACATTCCCCAACTTCTACTGAATACGGAGATACCAGATGTGTGACACTTTTTTTGCAGCCTAGGTGGGCAAAGGGGCCCACATTCCAAAGAGCACCTTTCGGATTTCACTCGTCATTTTTTACAGAATTTGATTTCAAACTCCTTACCACACATTTGGGCCCCTAGAATGCCAGGGCAGTATAACTACCCCACAAGTGACCCCATTTTGGAAAGAAGAGACCCCAGGGTATTCTCTGATGGGCATAGTGAGTTCATGGAAGTTTTTATTTTTTGTCACAAGGTTAGTGGAATATGAGACTTTGTAAAAAAAAAAAAAAAAAAAGAAAAAAAATCATCATTTTCCGCTAACTTGTGACAAAAAATAAAAAGTTCTATGAACTCACTATGCCCATCAGCGAATACCTTAGGGTGTGTACTTTCCGAAATGGGGTCATTTGTGGGTATTTGTACTGTCTGGGCATTGTAGAACCTCAGGAAACATGACAGGTGCTCAGAAAGTCAGAGCTGCTTCAAAAAGCGGAAATTCACATTTTTGTACCATAGTTTGTAACGCTATAACTTTTACCCAAACCATTTTTTTTTTACCCAAACATTTTTTTTTAATCAAAGACATGTAGAACAATAAATTTAGAGCAAAATTTATATATGGATGTCGTTTTTTTTGCAAAATTTTACAACTGAAAGTGAAAAATGTCATTTTTTTTGCAAAAAAATCGTTAAATTTCGATTAATAACAAAAAAAGTAAAAATGTCAGCAGCAATGAAATACCACCAAATGAAAAGCTCTATTAGTGAGAAGAAAGGAGGTAAAATTCATTTGGGTGGTAAGTTGCATGACCGAGCAATAAACGGTGAAAGTAGTGTAGGTCAGAAGTGTAAAAAGTGGCCTGGTCTTTCAGGGTGTTTAAGCACTGGGGGCTGAGGTGGTTAAAGTGTAATACCAAGCGATCAAAACCCAAAATAGTACCAATCAAGCAGTCATCTCATACAGCAAAAAATTAGACCCTACTTAAGACAACTGCCCCCCCCCAAAAAAAATATTAAAAAAATAAAATAAAAATAGGGCTCTCAGAATATTGAAACACCGAAACATGATTTTTTGACTCCGTTTTCCTACTGTCATGAAGTACAATATGTGACGATAAAACAATCTAAGAATGGCCTGGATAAGTAAAAAAGAGTTTTAAAGTTATCACCACATAAAGTGACACCTGTCGGAGTTGCTAAAAAAGGACCTTCCATCTGTTTAACCCTAGTCTAATTAGGGTCTTACCTTATAGGACGGCCCCCAATCTACATCTCCTATCAGTGAAACACATTACCCCCGAACTCCGTCCGTTTTTTCACACAAGCCCTATTCACTTCTATGAAGCAAAATTAATAAATGCACAATATAGAACATGCTGCGATTTTTCCTGAACGCAGAGATGATCCGTGATAAACTATGCTCATGAGCACACAGCCATTGAAATGAATGGGTCAGGACGCTGTACGTTCACTACACGCATCGCACCAGGGTGGAAAACTCACTCGTGTGAAAGAGACCTTAATGGAGAAAGGTCTGTGCCCGAAAGCGGACAATATACTTAATACTGAAATCCGTATGAGGACTTGTGCGCTCGTCCAGGCAGCAGGCTATACAGATGAGGGGTGCGGAGAGAGATCACGTATAAAGCAAGACTAAAATACAAGATAAATTAGCGTAATAAGATCAGTGCTACAATTAGCAACGCGGGGCTTTACAGAAGGAGCGCCTGAGTACATGCTATACCTCTTCTAGTTACAGTCTGACACCTAAAAAGAGAACGGAGGCTGACCTCTAGACCAAAGGTCCCAACAGCGCTCCCTGGGTATCAGCTGTAACGAAGGGAAGTGCTCAAAGAGGTCTGGCCCTTCACAAGCTGCAGCAGTTTTAAGAAGAGGAACTCCCCTCCCCCAGCCTACGAGGATCATCCTAACGAAGGCATCAAGTTAGGTCACAGCGACCATATGGTGGTGCAATGCCATGCTCCCTACTAGCGGGCCTGCTCCAAACCAAATGTGAACACACCCTTAGGTCAGACGGGCGATTAGAAACTCCTCCGTGTCGTGGACGGTTATATCTGCCCGCGCACGGATGGAACCGAAAAAAAGAAAATCTATAACCAGCGGCAATTTTCTTGACACAGACCGAGTCCACGCGGATATTTGTTCACTTGCAGATACCCATTCAATTGAATGAGTCAGGGGTTCATTACGTGGGCTGTCCAATGTAAACTCAGATAAACGTCGCCCTTCCTAAACCAGCCTAAGGGAAGTCTAAGTAATGCACAGCACAATATAGAATTTCCCTGGGGGAGGCTTCAGACTCCCAGAAGAAGGTATCATTTCTTTTGCATACCTGGTAATGAACAGGTGGACTACCCTAGCTCTCCGTGCTCCTCTGGAAACACGTGGTCTCCCAATCTTATGCTAGTTCTCCTGGATTACGAGGTGGTTCTCAGGGGGGACAAGGATAGGCACCCGCCAGTCAGTTGTCGCAGCAGCCTTCTGCACCAGAACTTCCCAGCTGTCTGTTGTGCGCTGGACGGAGCCGGTTACGGCAGCGCTGCTCCACGGAAGTGAACGGTCTGCTGCACAAGCCAATGGCAGGCGGTGATGGGGACGATCCTCCCCAGCATCACAGGTGACTCTAGGGAGGCTCGTCCCTGTCCTGCCATACCCAGTGGCAGTAGACTCATGATCAAGACCCCCACCGATCTAAAAGTTAGCCCCTTATTCTGTGAATAGGGGATAACATCATATAACCAGAATACCCCTACAAGAACAGGGGTGACACCTGGCACGTCAGGATTTAACAAGAGTAACTTTTTTGAAGTCTCAGAGAAACCCTTTAAACCGGCAGAGGAACCTGACCATCGCTGGAACAAAATAACTGCTCTTCTCCAGTCTGAAAAAGTTACCGGTAAATCTGCCACCACAATCCCGCCCCACACTGCCACCTACCTCACTAGGCCTCAGTGACTTAGCGTCCATGGTGATACCACATGACCATGCGCCCGATGGTTTCCGCAGGACATAACGCCGCTATAACTGATCTGCAGCCAGAATCTCAGGGTGATATTTGTTTCTGCTGTATGAGGTCTGCACAGAAGTAAAGACTGCAGGAGGGTGCAACCTCCGGGGGCACGGACAGACGAACCACAACGGCACCATCAGAAGTCGCCACGCTGCCCCCACAATTATAGCGCTTATCTATCTCCACAACGAGCCCAAGATATAATCTCATTAACAAATCATTCTTATGGGATCGGACGGTCGGAGACGCTTTATATTTATCACCCCACACGAACTGTATCGGCGCACGGACCAATCATAATGCACTCACAGAATATTAGTCATCGGTTACATTTTTGGCGCTATTGAGGGGGTCGTCTCACTTCAGCGAATGGCAGTTATGTAGAGAACTTTAATACAAGGCACTTACCAATGTATTGTGATTGTCCATATTGTCTCCTTCACTGTCTGGATTCATTTTTCTATCACATTATACACGGCTCGTTTCCATGGTTACGACCACCCTGCAATCCAGCACCAGTGGTCGTGCATGAACACTACTGTATAGGATATAGCTCCAGCCTACAGGCACTGCCACAGTCCCAACCACCAGGGAGGCCTTTTCCTACAATATGCAAGCAAGACCGCCGTTGCTTGATTGCAAGGGTGGTCGTAACCACGGAAACGAGCAGTGTATATAACGTGATGGAAAAATGAATCCAGCCAGAGGCGGCAATATGGACACTCACAATACATTAATAACTGCCTAGAAACAACTTTCTCTACATGATAAATACCATTTCCGGAAGTGAGACAAACCCTTTAAGGCTGCGTTCACATCTGTGGTAGCAATTCCGTTGCGCAGAGAATCGGGATCGTTGGCATGATAGACGGACTAATGGACCCCATTGACTTCTAAGGGGGTGCGACAGATTCAATCATTTTAGGCCTTGCTGCAGCGACTTACGTTCGGCCGAAAACAAGTATTACAACCGCAAATCGGATCCCTATCCCCGTGAGGTCAGGCCGGATCCACAAAAGGAGATGTGAACGAGGACTTACTGGGTGAAACGCATGCGGCAATAGTTTTTCTGGGAAGTCTCAAAGATTCTGCAACAGAGGTCCCGCACAGGTGTGAACAGAGCCTTATTTAGGGCTTCTATTATAAATGTGGCAAACTAACATAATCCCCCCAATAATAACCATACATCCACATTACATGACACAATAACCAGACCGGGGTAAATCAAGACGTTAAAGAAGCTGAAATCCCATAAACCCCTCCAACATCCTTTAAGGCCTTTCATACCCCATTTCCAGGTCACCACACCCGTAGTCACCCAGAAATACACCCCCGCCAATAATTACCCCCCTCCAATGAAACTACAAGGCCTCAAAAAGGCCCCGGCACCGCCATTAGTTAGGCCCGGGCAACCTCACGTTACCCTGGATCTCCCCGGAAAGGATACCCCGCCCCCTCCTCCTCCTTCTTCTCTTCACACCCGGCGATGGCGGGCGTCCAGGAAACGCCAGGCTCCACCCCGCGGCGGGCTCCTTTCTAAGAACGTAGCACTTCGCCCCGTCCCTTCCCACAGTGTAGGCCCCGTTCGCGCTCCGCACCTGCTATTCTAGCTCCCCGCGGCCGCCGCTCCCGCCGGGATCACACAGACAATATGGCGGAGACACACGGCCGCCAGCCGCAGGGACCAGAGCGAGGCTGACCGGAAGCGGAAATACATACTCATGGCGGCCCAGAGGGCGGGTAATTCCGGCTGCCATCTTGTGAGTGGAAAGTCAACCGCGGTCGGTAGACTAGAAACAAGAGGTAGAACGGAGGAAAGGGGCGTATTAGGGTTTAAAGCGAGAGAAATAACGGGTAAGCGATGAGTACGAAAGTCTGCAGCTTCGCGCTCGCCGAGTCTAGCTCACCTGACTAAGCAAAAGAAAAAAAAAAGCCTGCCAGTCGCAAGATGGCGTTGGCAGAGTCTGTAGGCGGGTTTGCGCATGCGCAGTCATCTGAGCGGTAATCATGGCATTGTGGGAATTGTAGTTCGGAAATATATCGGGGATTTTTTTTTTCTGACAAGATGATAAAATAAAATCGTCCCCTTAAATGTAAATCTTTGAATTCAGCGCCATGTGTCTTTATTAGAAGGATAAGAGGTTGTGTAGGGTTTGGGACTGGACTTGAGGGAATCATGGTTTGGGGGGGGGGGGGATGCAGGGTTCACATAGTAAAACTGATTTTGATCTATGAATATGGGACAAGGTTCACATACTTTGTGTAATCCTATCTAAATACTCGTCTACGGCGGCCATGGTTTGCTTTCTAGTAACGCGGGCGTACAAGGTTTGCACAGACATCTGGGAGGATCAACGTTTAAGAAAGATTGACTAAAAATGGTGCCAATAAGAGGGAAAGTGATAGCGTCATCAGAGATTTATAGCGCTATAACTATCCCCTGTCATGACAAAAACCCTAAATGTGCCAGTAAAAGAGGCACAAAAATGTGCTTGTGACGAACATGGAAGGCGAGTGCGCTTCATTGGTGTTTATAAGGGCATATGTGAGGGGGAAGGAATATGGCCACCGGTCTAGGTTTCGCAAATTTGTAGCCAGAACCTTCTCCGCATTGCTAAATGGCATCTTGTGTGGCTGTCACCTGTCCGCCATCTTCTGAAGGAGTTGTAATGAAATCTCACTAGTCCCAGTCCGGAGTGACCACGCTGGACATCTGCAAGAGCATGGGCGTTTATGTGGTCACCCGTCCGAAACGTCTCCAATTACTAAAGAATTTAATTCCGACATTCCCTTTTGTATCACTTTTCTGTTCCTTTTTTCTTTTTAGAGCTGCAGTTTGTTCCCCAGAGCTGCTCTTCATACAGTATGCAGAGGTAGGAAGTTGCACCCACTGTCAGCCTGTCTTTGGTCTGTCACCTCCTCTCCCTATATGTCTTTAAAGCTTGGATATGTTACTCATAGTCATGCCGTTGACTGAAGACGGAAAGTTCACATAAGACCTCTTTCACACGTCAGTGAATCTCAGACGTTTGCTCTCCATGTTCTCCATGGACAATTCACATATCCATGGACTTTAAAGGGGTACTCCCATCTGAGACAATGGGGGAATATCGCTATAGGGTGATAGGGGCGGGTCCCACCTCTGGCACCCGTACCTACAATGAGAACGGAGTTGGGAAGTTGGTGGCCAGAGGACCCCGGGTTTCACCAGGTCCGGCCACCACCAAGCGCTTTTCCCATAGTACTGAATAGGTACGCACCGCGTTTGCACGGCCACTGCTCCCATTAATTTCTATGGGGCCGACAGAAATAGAAGAGCCAGCGCTCGGCTATTTCCAGCGGCTGCATAGAAATTAATGGAGGGGGGTTGCACATGCGCAGTGCGCCCTCCACAACTTTTGGGCCTCCGTTCTCAGTGTAGGTGCGGGTCCCACCGGTGGGACTTGCACCTATCAGACAGTGGGGGCATATCCTAGCGGTATGCCCCCATTGTCTGAGATGGAAAAACACCTGACCATGGTTTTCCACTGACCATGGGTCCACAGTGACAACATGAAACCATGCCTTATTTTTGTCTGTGATTACGGATCCGTCTCGCACATTATACTCTATGACTCAGTGAAAACTACTGACATAACATGGATGCCTCCATGTTTGGTCATTTATTTTCATGGACCATTGGTGGGCGAAGCTCTGGAAACTACTTTTCTGCCTAGCAGTGTCTGTGGAATATGGGTAACAGAGAGGGCAAACAAATGGACACATGGACCAAACATGGATCCTTCACGGACATTTTTACGGATTAACCACTGACCATCTTGTCATGGATGTCATCACGGACATGGGACCTAGCAATTAAAACTCTCTATCTTAAGCCTTATTCCCATGGCAGATTTTGTCAGTAGATGTTCACGCCAAAAACTCAGTGGACTCGCCGCATTCAAAATACAAAACCAGGTCAGAAACCCAAGGATCAGCCTTGGGTTTCTGCCGCGGAATCCATGGCAGATAAATTCAATGTATGAACTTAACATTAGGCCTCTTTCACACAAACGATACGGATGCGTTCAGGGTGCGTTCAGTGAAACTCGAACCATTTTGCAATTAAATTCAGTCAGTTTTGTCTGCGCTTGCGTTTTTTCCGCGTGGGTGCAATGCGTTTTCATGCGTTTTTCACGCGCGTGATAAAAAAATTGAAGGTTTACAAACAACATCTATCAACCATCAGTGAAAAACGCATTGTATCCGCACTTGCTTCCGGATGCAATGTGTTTTTTACCGAAGCCCCATTCACCTCTATGGGGCCAGGGCTGCATGAAAAATGCTGAATATAGAACATGCTGCGTTTTTCACGCAACGCAGAACTGATGCGTGAAAAAAAAAAACGCTCATGTACACAGACCCATTGAAATGAATGGGTCAGGATTCAGTGCGGGTGCTATGCGTTCATGTCACGCATTGCGCCTGTGCGGAAAACTCGTTCGTGTGAAAGGGGCCTTAGGCCTCTTGCACACAAACGTTTTTTTTTTCCATTTATGTTCCGTTTTTTGCTTGCCGTATACGGAACCATTCATTTCAATGGATCCACAAAGAAAAAGGAAGGTACTCCGTATGCCTTCCGTTTCCGTTTTTCCGTTCAAAGATAGAACATGTCCTATTATTGTCCGCATAATGGACAAGGATAGTACTGTTCTATCAGGGGCCAGCAGTTCCGTTCCGCAAAAAAACAGAATGCACAAGGACGTCATCCGTATTTTTTGCGGATCCGTTTTTTGCAGACCGCAAAATACTGAAAAAGACATACAGTGGTGTGCAAGAGGCCTTACAGTTTCCGTTACTTTCATTGGAGGACTTATCCTTAGAAAATGCAGCTTTAAAAAGGCTAATAAAATATTACGTTTTAAGAGTGTATCCCGAGGTACAAGTCAGCTTAAAGGGGATGTCTCACTTCAGCAAATGGCATTTATTATGTAGAGAAAGTTAATTCAAGCCACTTATTAATGTACTGTATTGTGATTGTCCATATTGTCTTCTCTGCTGGCTTGATTCATTTTTCCATCATATTATACACAGCTCATATCCAGGGGTTACGACCACCCTGCAATCCAGCAGCGGTGGTCGTGCTTGCACACTATAAGAATAAGAGCCGTCCTCTCTGGTGGCCGGTAGTGTGAAAGTGCGCATAGGGTGCCTTTGCTTATAGTGTGCAAGCACGGCCACTGCTGCTGGATTGCAGGGTGGTCGTAACCCCTGGATATGAGCTGTGTATAATATGATGGAAAAATGAATCAAGCCAGCAAAGGAGACAATATGGACAATCACAATACATTAGTAAGTTTCTTGTATTAACTTTCTCTACGTGATAAATGCCATTTGCTATAGTGACACAACCCCTTTAAGCTGACTTGTGCCTCAGGATACACTCTTGAAACGTTATACACTGCTCAAAAAAATAAAGGGAACACAAAAATAACACATCCTAGATCTGAATTAATTAAATATTCTTCTGAAATACTTTGTTCTTTACATAGTTGAATGTGCTGACAACAAAATCACACAAAAATAAAAAAATGGAAATCAAATTTTGTAAAGTAACGGAAACCCTAAGGTCTCTTTCACACGGGCGTTGCGGGAAAAGGTGCGGGTGCGTTGCTGGAACATGGGCGATTTTTCCACGCGAGTGCAAAACATTGTAATGCGTTTTGCACTCGCGTGAGAAAAATCGCGCATGTTTGGTACCCAAACCCGAAAGTTCGGGCTTGGGATCGGTGTTCTGTAGATTGTATTATTTTGCGGGAATACAGAATGCATAGTAAAATAGCGCTGGAGGATTACATTTTTTACATTTAACTCACCTTAATCCACTTGCTCGCGCAGCCCGGCATCTTTTCTGTCTTCATCTTAGCTGTGTGCATGAAAAGGACCTGTGGTGACGTCACTCCGGTCATCACATGGTCCGTCACATGATCTTTTACCATGGTGATGGATCATGTGATGACCGGAGTGACATCACCACAGGTCCTTTTCCTTGCACACAGCTAAGATGAAGACAGAAGAGATGCCGGCTGCGCGAGCAAGTGGATTAAGGTGAGTTAAATTATTATTATTATTTTTTTAACCCCTCCAGCGCTATTTTACTATGCATTCTGTATTCAGAATGCTATTATTTTCCCTTATAACCATGTTATAAGGGAAAATAATAATGATCGGGTCGCCATACCGATCGTCTCCTAGCAACTGTGTGTGAAAATCGCACCGCATCCGCACTTGCTTGCGGATGCTTGCGATTTTCACGCAACCCCATTCATTTCTATGGGGCCTGTGTTACGTGAAAAACGCACAAAGAGGAGCATGCTGCGATTTTCACGCAACGCACAAGTGATGCGTGAAAATCACCGCTCGTGTGCACAGCCCCATAGAAATGAATGGGTCATGATTCAGTGCGGGTGCAATGTGTTCACCTCACGCATCGCATTCGCACGGAATACTCGCCCGTGTGAAAGCGGCCTAAGGTAAGTTCATACGTTGGATTTATCCGCCGCAGAAATGACCTGAAAGAGAGTTCATACAAGTAGAGAATGCCATACTTGCCTGTGGGAGATGGTATAGTACAGGGATGGCCAACCCGAGGCTCTCCAGCTGTTGCAAAACTACAACTCCCAGCATGCCCACACAGCCTACGGCTATCAGCCTACAGAAGGGCATGGTGGGAGTTGTAGTTTTACAACAGCTGTAGACCTGCAGGTTGTGCCATCCCTGGTCATGTTGCTCAATTTCTTCAGCTGTGGACACAACTGTTTTCCCACATATTCCACACTCCTTTTGTGGCGCATCACATCATCACAACCTTTTCCTTGACGTGTCACACCCCTTCAGAGCACAAATGGGTGCAGGGGCCGAGTCTGATGATCCAGCATCCCGGAGCCACATACAGTTAGGCTGCGTTCACACGGGCGAGATTTCCGCGCGGGTGCAATGCGGTAGGTGAACGCATTGCACCCGCACTGAATCCCGACCCATTCATTTCAATGGGGCTGTTCAGTTGAGCGGTGATTCTCACGCATCACTTGTGCGTTGCGTGAAAATTGCAGCATGCTCTATATTCTGCGTTTTTCACGCAACGCAGGCCCCATAGAAGTGAATGGGGTTGCGTGAAAATCGCAAGCATCCGCAAGCAAGTGCGGATGCGGTGCGATTTTCACGCACGGTTGCTAGGAGACGATCGGGATGGAGACCCGATCATTATTATTTTCTGAATACAGAATGCATAGTAAAACAGCACTGGAGGGGCTAAAAAAAATAATAATATTTTAACTCACCTTGATCGCGCAGACCGGCATCTCCTTCTGTCTCCTTTGCTGAACAGGACCTGTGGTGAGCATTCATTACATGAACAGGACCTTTGGTGATGTCACTCTGGTCATCACATGATCCATCACATGATCTTTTACCATGGTGATGGATCATGTGATGACCGGAGTGATGTCACCAAAGGTCCTGTTCATGTAATGAATGCTCACCACAGGTCCTGTTCAGCAAAGGAGACAGAAGGAGATGCCGGTCTGCGCGATCAAGTGGACTAAGGCGAGTTAAATATATATATTTTTTTAATTAACCCCTCCAGCACTGTTTTACTATGCATTCTGTATTCAGAATGCTATTATTTTCCCTTATAACCATGTTATAAGGAAAAATAATACAATCTACAGAACACCGATCCCAAGCCCGAACTTCTGTGAAGAAGTTCAGGTTTGGGTAGCAAACATGCGCGATTTTTCTCACGCGAGTGCAAAACGCATTACAATGTTTTGCACTCGCGCGGAAAAATCGCGGGTGTTCCCGCAATGCACCCGCACATTTTCCCGCAACGCCCGTGTGAACCCAGCCTTAAAGGGGTTGTCTGCTTTTTACTATTGATGACTTATTCTCAGGATAGAAAAAAAGAGGAATGCAGCAGCACCCTGCAAATCAGATAAAGTACAATAATGCCATAGTCACAAAAATTATTAAAGTGCTAATGCTACGCTTATTTATAAAGTGAGATGCTTGGCAAATGCATTTTGTACAAAACCATCTGAGCCCGTCTGCCAAACGTCAAGGCGATCTCTGTAAGACGGGTCCTAACACTAAATACTACCTGTTATGCGCCACAATGGCCGCCATAAAGTTCAGGAAGTGTTGGATCCACATGCATGCTGGGTCCACTCTGCCCCTTACCATTTTTGGTGCCAAAATGGCCTCCATTACTTACAAGGGATGCAGGTACCAACATGCATGCCAAGCCCACTCCATACCTTTCCTTGTGCCAGACAGCTTTTAATGAATGTAGTGAGAGCAGGCCACAGCTTTAGGCTACATGCACACGACCGTTCTGTTTTTTGCGGTCCGCAAACCGCGGATCCGCAGAAAAAGGAAGCCGCCGTGTGCTTTCCGCAATTTGCGGAACGGGCGGCCCATTGTAGAAATGCCTATTCTTGTCTGCAAAACGGACAAGAATAGGACATGTTATATTTTTTTTGCGGGGCAACGGAACGGAGCAACAGATGCGGACAGTATACGGAGTGCTGTCCGCATCTTTTGCGGCCCCATTGAAGTGAATGGGGCCTTATACTGAATCTAAAATCAGCCTATGGGGCAGACAGGCTAGTCAGGAGTGCACGACTATCTTGAGTGCCACACCTCCAGCGCTGTAAATGTACAGTCGTGGCCAAAAGTTTTGAGAATTAGATAAATATTGGAAATTGGAAAAGTTGCTGCTTAAGTTTTTATAATAGCAATTTGCATATACTCTAGAACAGTGGTTCTCAACCTTTCTAAAGCCGTGACCCCTTAATACAGTTCCTCATGTTGTGGTGACCCCCAACCATTACATTTTTTTCCTTGCTACGTCATAACTAATTTTGCTACTGTTATGAATTGTAATGAAAATATCTGATATGCAGGATGTATTTTTATTGCTACAAATTGAACATAATTAAAGCAGAGTAATTAATCACAAAGACATCCACAGATCCCCCCCTAAACAGTGCCATCCACAGATCCCCCCTAAACAGTGCCATCCACAGATCCCCCCTAAACAGTGCCATCCACAGATCCCCCTCCCCTAAACAGTGCCATCCACAGATCTCCCCCCTAAACAGTGCCATCCACAGATCCCTCCTCCCCTAAACAGTGCCATCCACAGATCCCCCTCCCCTAAACAGTGCCATCCACAGATCTCCCCCCTAAACAGTGCCATCCACAGATCCCCCCTAAACAGTGCCATCCACAGATCCCCCTAAACAGTGCCATCCACAGATCCCCCCTCCCCTAAACAGTGCCATCCAAAGATCTCCCCCCTAAACAGTGCCATCCACAGATCCCCCCTAAACAGTGCCATCCACAGATCCCCCCTAAACAGTGTCATCCACAGATCCCCCCTAAACAGTGCCATCCACAGATCCCCCCTCCCCTAAACAGTGCCATCCACAGATCTCCCCCCTAAACAGTGGCATCCACAGATCCCCCCTAAACAGTGCGAACCACAGATCCCCCCTAAACAGTGCCATCCACAGATCCCCCTAAACAGTGCCATCCACAGATCCCCCCTCCCCTAAACAGTGCCATGATGACACTGTTTAGGGGAGGGGGATCTGTGGATGGCACTGTTTAGGGGGGGATCTGTGGATGGCACTGTTTAGGGGGGATCTGTGGATGGCACTGTTTAGGGGGGAGATCTGTGGATGGCACTGTTTAGGGGAGGGGGATCTGTAGATGGCACTGTAGGCGGATCTGTGGATGGCACTGCCATCCACAGATCCCCCTACAGTGCCATCCACAGATCTCCCTCCCCGACGCTCACAGCAGTATATTTATAAACTAATCAGTAACTACTTTAACTTTAATCATTGCCATTGCTGAGCTCTTTACTTGGATTATAATTTATTTGGATATTGGATATCTTACTTTGTCTTAGCTCCGGTAATAGCAGGCAGTGCGGGGGGGCGGCGCTCACTCACTGACGTCACGCGCCTGCGCCGCCTAGTGGGAGGAGCAGGCGCGTGACGTCAGTGAGTGAGCGCCGCCCCCCGCACTGCCTGCTATTACCGGAGCTAAGACAAAGTAAGATATCCCATATCCAAATAAATTATAATCCAAGTAAAGAGCTCAGCAATGAGAAATGATTAAAGTTAAAGTAGTTACTGATTAGTTTATAAATATACTGCTGTGAGCGGCGTGGCCCTGTATATTCTAACCCCCAGGCAAGCGTCCCTGTCACCATGGGAACGCCTGGGGGTTAGAATATACCATCGGATTTGAGTTTTTACGATCTCACTGAGCTCGTAAAACTCAGATCCGATGGTATATTCTAACCCCCAGGCAAGCGTCCCCGTCACCATGGGAACGCCTGGGGGTTAGAATATACCATCGGATCTTCTGAGTTACTCAGCCGCAAAACAAGCACCGGTGACCCCCCGGAAGGGGCCGATCGACCCCCAAAGGGGTCGCGACCCCTAGGTTGAGAACCGCTGCTCTTCTAGAATGTTATGAAGAGTGATCAGATGAATTGCATAGTCCTTCTTTGCCATGAAAATTAACTTAATCCCAAAAAAATCTTTCCACTGCATTTCATTGCTGTCATTAAAGGACCTGCTGAGATCATTTCAGTAATCGTTTTGTTAACTTAGGTGAGAATATTGACGAGCACAAGGCTGGAGATCATTATGTCAGGCTGATTGGGTTAAAATGGCAGACTTGACATGTTAAAAGGAGGGTGATGCTTGAAATCATTGTTCTTCCATTGTTAACCATGGTGACCTGCAAAGAAACGCGTGCAGCCATCATTGCATTGCATAAAAATGGCTTCACAGGCAAGGATATTGTGGCTACTAAGATTGCACCTCAATCAACAATTTATAGGATCATAAAGAACTTCAAGGAAAGAGGTTAAATTCTTGTTAAGAAGGCTTCAGGGCGTCCAAGAAAGTCCAGCAAGCGCCAGGATCGTCTCCTAAAGAGGATTCAGCTGCGGGATCGGAGTGCCACCAGTGCAGAGCTTGCTCAGGAATGGCAGCAGGCAGGTGTGAGCGCATCTGCACGCACAGTGAGGCGAAGACTTTTGGAAGATGGCCTGGTGTCAAGAAGGCCAGCAAAGAAGCCACTTCTCTCCAAAAAAAACATCAGGGACAGATTGATCTTCTGCAGAAAGTATGGTGAATGGACTGCTGAGGACTGGGGCATCTGGAAAAAGCCTCTTTCCGATTGTTTGGGGCATCTGGAAAAAGGCTTGTCCGGAGAAGAAAAGGTGAGCGCTACCATCAGTCCTGTGTCATGCCAACAGTAAAGCATCCTGAGACCATTCATGTGTGGGGTTGCTTCTCATCCAAGGGAGTGGGCTCACTCACAATTTTGCCCAAAAACACAGCCATGAATAAAGAATGGTACCAAAACACGCTCCAACAGCAACTTCTTCCAACAATCCAACAACAGTTTGGTGAAGAACAATGCATTTTCCAGCACGATGGAGCACCGTGCCATAAGGCAAAAGGGATAACTAAGTGGCTCGGGGACCAAAACGTTGACATTTTGGGTCCATGGCCTGGAAACTCCTCAGATCTTAATCCCATTGAGAACTTGTGGTCAATCCTCAAGAGGCGGGTGGACAAACAAAAACCCACTAATTCTGACAAACTCCAAGAAGTGATTATGAAAGAATGGGTTGCTATCAGTCGGGAATTGGCCCAGAAGTTGATTGAGAGCATGCCCAGTTGAATTGCAGAGGTCCTGAAAAAGAAGGGCCAACACTGCAAATACTGACCCTTTGCATAAATGTCATGTAATTGTCGATAAAAGCCTTTGAAACGTATGAAGTGCGTGTAATTATATTTCACTACATCACAGAAACAGCTGAAACAAAGATCTAAAAGCAGTTTAGCAGCAAACTTTGTGAAAACGAATATTTGTGTCATTCTCAAAACTTTTGGCCACGACTATACAAAGAAAAAGGGGGTATTTCTCAGGATAGGTCATAAATATCAGATCGGCGGGGGTCCAACGCCCGATCAGCTGTTTGAAAAGAAGGCAGCGCTCGTACAAGCGCTGCCTTCTATTTTTTGTTTACCTGCTCGTTATTGCAATTGCAGCGGTGAGCAGGTGTAATCACAAGTATGGCGTCCCCATTCACATTTATGGCTTATCACTTGAACAGATGGAGCAGTCCCATAGAAGTGAATGGAGACGCCATACTTGTAATTACACTGCTCGCCGCAGGTAAACAGAGAAGCTTGTACGAGCGCTGCCTTCTCGTCACCTGTCTTATCAGAGGCTCAGGCTACTGTTTTGTTGCTCCCATCTGCTTTAGGGTTCATGCACACAAACGTATTTTGTTTCCTCCATTTGTTCAATTATTTTATTAATTTTTTGGGCGGATAGGATGCGGACCGATTCATTTCAATATCCGTTTCGTGGCCCGCAAAGGAAGATAGAACATGTCCTATTCTGGTCCGTTTTGCGGACAAGGATAGGCATTGTTACAATGGATCCGCAAAAAAAAAAAAATGGACACAACATGGAAACATGGATGCGATCCGTATTTTTTGTGGATCTGCGTTTTGCAGACCACAAAATACATACGGCCGCGTGCATGAGCCCTTACACTACAGCTCTGTTTTATTTTGGCACAGCTATGGTCAGTGACTTCAGTTTAGGAGCATTGTCTGTTGCAGTCTGAAAGCAACTCCTGGTCTCAGAGTGACAGGCTGCTGTTCTGACCCCTATGCTTTACACTGCAGCAACTGGAGGCTGTGTATAAGCACAAGCTCAACAGGAAGTCAGTAGAGAGCTGATTTTACTTCCCAGAACTATCCTTCCCCAGGGCTCACAGCCTGGAGTGTCAGTACACACTGCAACAGATGAGGCTTGTTTATGTAGTTTATGGCATAAGTCACGCAAGCTCCATTTGCATGGGATCACAAGTTCCCTCCCGGCTGGCAGCGCTGCTGGATGAAGGGTGCGACGTTTAGTCCAGTTAGATTAGGAACGCAGGGGTTTTATGTGATCAGTCTGCAAATCCTAACAAGATGCAAATGAAATGCCTGCGGCCATTTTTACCCTTTTTCCTGAGTGGCTGGGGTGGAGTACATTTCCCTACACAGATCTTCTATTTAGTCCTTCCTATTATACAATCTATGCCACACTTTGCTGAGCTCTAGTGATACTCCTTTAATCAGGCATCTAATAATCCAGAAAGTCTGATACTTCATCATTTGTTTCCATCATAGATGTTTCCTCCGGAAAGGCCTTCAATATCAGATCGGGAGGGGTCCGACTTGGACCATGACACTTGTTCAATCACTGCGGCCTCCATTGTTTTCCTCCCTCCATCCTCTTGGTGGTGCAGGGTATTGCTCCGCTGAGTGGACCCCTACAGACAGAAAATGGGCAGGATCATACCAGGGTCATACCCCCACCGATCTGATAAAATTAGAGAATTGATTAGAATTTTTTAACTACTCCTCTGGATAGTTCATTAGTGGAGTTGAGCGAAGCGAGCTTCGGATGCTTCATCTGAAGTTGCTTCGTTCAAAACTTCGGAATAAGGCCTCTTGCACCCAACCGTATGGCTTTTTCAGTATTTTGCGGTCCGCAAAAAACGGATCCACAAAAAATATGGATGACGTCCGTGTGCATTCCATTTTTTGTGGAACGGAACAGCTGGCCCCTGATAGAACAGTCCTATCCTTGTCTGTTATACGGACAATAATAGGACATGTTCTATCTTTAAAAGGAACGGAATTACGGAAACGGAGGGCATACAGAGTACCTTGCGGTTTTTTTGCGGATCCATTGAAATGAATAACGTAACGCAAAAAACGGACCTTAAACGGAAAATAAAAACGTTCGTGTGCAAGAGGCCTTAGGGTCCATTCACAAGTGCGTAAGTGTTCTGCGGATCCGCAAAACACGGACACTGGCAATGTGCATTCCGCAATTTGCGGACCACACATTGCCGGCACTATAATAGAAAATGCCTAATCTTGTCCGCAATTGCGGACAATAATAGGACATGTTCTATTTTTTTGGGCGGAAACCGAAGCACGGATGCGGAAGTGCGGATCCGCAAATGTGGATGCGGACAGCACATTCCGAACAATAGTTTAAGTTGCTGCAGCTCTCACCTCTACCTTTAATCCAAGAAGCACAGAAAAGAGACCAGAACTGGGCCTTATAAAATATCCAATGGAAAAAGGGATGACTTACTAGGATAGAAGAATTTTCCTCCGGCTAGCCTTACCAAACCCATTCCCTTTTCCAATAACCACACCGACACCTTCTTGCTTTGGTAAAAAATGACCATTACGGCCAACTTTATTATACACACAAAATAATAATAATAACAGGCACTTTAACACATCCTTCAACATTATGAGCCACTGTACTGTAACAAGGATCCTGGAGGGCAACCCAAACAAGCAGTATCTTCCTTAACCATCTCTCCTTATACTTCAAAATTACCCTCGGCCGCAGTCACCGACCCAAGGGCACCAAATCCTTGAAGTATCCAAGTATCTCCTGTAGGCCTTTTAGCCCAAACAGGAGCCCCATCCTCGGCATTCACCAACCACATGAGATACAGGCTCCAACATGTCCTGAATCTCTTAAACCATTGTATTGCTCCCCCAGGATCCCATATCAATCAGCCACCAGAAGACCACCGGTGACACCTCACCTGTGGGCGTCCCGCCACACCCTAAGGGCCGTTTCCGGACCCTCCTGAATACCTAACGCCCACATATCAATCCCCACATCGTTAAGATGTACGCCATCGGATCTCAAGAATTGAGGCGATGCCGCCTCCAATTCCCGATGGCAAACCACCAAACCACCCTGTCTGCGAACAAAACGTCCCACCTCCCTGTTCAACTTCGCCCTAGCTTTATTGATCCTCTCCACCAATCTGGCAAACCGCCAACTACTCCTCGCAACCACCTCTGACCACACCACCAGCAAATCCGGAAAATCTGACATCAAACGCAACACGTCCAACTTAATATCCCGAATCACGTCACGGGACCGACGCACCCCCAAATCATTGCCACCCACATGTAGAACTAAGATATCAGGCGGGCGATCTAACACGACGTTGGTATGAATCTCGGGCAAAACCCGCCCCCAGAGAAGCCCCCTCAAACCAATCCACCTGATTAGCAACTCCTCCATCGGAAAACCCAATAGACGGCCGTTCCGCCGAACGTCAGCTCGCAAGGTCCCCCAATAGACGTACGAATGCCCGAAAATCCATGCAAGACAAGGAGCCGCCCCTGCAACAAAACAAACAGAGTTAAGACCTTCACTGCAAACACCAACTCAATAAAGAACAGTCAACGAAACCCCTCCCCCGCACCATTATAACAGATGAGGCCTAACATATGATCGAAAACAATCCGACTCCCAGCGCCCGATACGCTTTATAACCTCCTCCCCCAGACCCCACCTGGAAGCCTCAGTCGCGGCCTCGATCCTGAATGAGTGAGATGCAAAATCCTTTCCAGGCAAACCCGCGGCCGTCAAGCATTTTCTGAAAACAGCCACAAACTGGAAACGAGACATCCGAGAACCATCCCTATGAACCAGCAACACACCCGGGCCGCCGGGATGCAATTCCAAAAATTCCTTCACACAGCGCACCGGACAAAAAGCTGACCCCACCAGCGGCTTAAGCCACAAAACAACGCCCTTACCCTCCTGATCAGTCTTAGACTTGCGGAGCATACATCTCAAAGCACCGTCTACAATCCCAACGTCTTCCCACAACAAACCTCCACCGCCTGTGCGACTTGCTGACACCAATTCCGATATACGAAAAGCCCCGAAAAAGGCCAACGCAAAAACCGCCCTAAACAGACACACTTCATACGCCGACACACAAACCGACCCAGCCTCTTTCCACAGCATCTGCAACACTGCAAACGAAACTGGCCTCCGACTATCCTTCCGTACCGCACTACGACGGTAACCCTTTAAAGCCTGCCGCACCATAAAACACCTAGGTACGTCAGCCAGGCCCCGCAAGCGCAACCAGAAGGCAACAGCCGCTACCCTCTTTGACGCGACCGAAAATGACAAACCCGCAGCATAAGACTGACCCACCCAAAAAAACAATAACACCCGAAAATCCTCTAATGAACTACAACCACCTACCTGCTCAATCAACTCCTCCCACAACGCCCACACTGAAGAATAGGCCGACCACGTACCTCTACTAAGTGACTGCCTAATCAAGTCTGCCGATACCCCAAGGCCACGCTCCAAAGCCACTGGGGACAAGGCAACCCCTGGACCTCGGCACCCGGCGCCAAGCTGTGGAAACGATCCCTATGAAAGCGAGAAAGGGAATCGGCAAGTGAGTTATCTACTCCGGGAACATGTACCGCAACAAAACATGCATTCAACCGCAAACCCCGCAATACAAGATGCCTCAGTAAATTCAACACCGGAGGCGAGTTCGCCGTTTGGCTATTGATCGCCTGCACAACACCCATATTATCACAGTAGAAACGCACCCGCCAATTCCTGAGCCAGTCCCCCCACAACTCAGTAGCCAAAACAATAGGAAAAAGCTCCAACAACACCAGGTTAGTAAGGAAACTGGCCTGCCTCCACTCGACCGGCCACACCCCCGCACTCCATTGTCCCCTACAAAAAACACCATATCCACACGAACCAGATGCATCCGAGAACAATTCCAAATCCACGTTACTAATCACTGCCTCCATCCACATAGACCGCCCATTATACTCCAACAGAAAAGTCTCCCACACCGCTAAGTCATCCCCCACTGCTGCTGGTAATCGCAAGTAGTGAAAAGGGGCAGTAACCCCCGCTGTCGCAAGCGCCAAAGGATGACAAAAAACCCGCCCCATTGGCAAGATGCGACAAGCGAAGTTCAATTTACCCAAAACCGATTGAACCCGCTTGAGCTGAACCTTCCTCGCCTTCCGTAAGAACACAACCTCATCCAACAGATCCGACACCTTATTGTCCGGCAAACGACATTCCATGGCCACACTGTCAATCTCGATCTCCAAAAACTTTATAACCGTAGACGGGCCTTCCGTTTTATCTGCCGCTTGCGGGATACCGAAGCGCACCGCCACTCTTTCCATTGTATGCAACAAAACAGCACACACCCTGGATCCAGCCGGACCCAAAAACAAAAAATCATCCAGGTAGTGCAAAACCGAACTCCATCCCGCCTCCTGTTTTACCACCCATTCTGAAAAAGAACTAAACGATGAACTAAACGATTCAAACAATGAACACGAAATCGCACAACCCATCGGCAAACAACAGTCCACGTAGTAACAGCCATCCCACTGAAAACCAAGCAAATGCACACTATCAGGGTGAATTGGCAACAACCGAAAAGCGGCCTCAATGTCCGTTTTCGCAAGCAGGGCGCCTTGCCCAAAGTGCCGGAACCACCGTACCGCCTCGTCGAAAGACGTGCTCAGTTTCGTACACAACTCATCCGCTATACCATCATTCACCGACCCACCCACCGGATAGGACAAATGATGAATGAGCCGAAACTTATTAGGCCCCTTCTTAGGAACTAAACCCAAAGGAGAAACCCACAAATCCAACAAAGGACACACCGCAAAGGGGCCCACAACCCTCCCGGCAGCAACCTCCCCTTCAATCTTATCGCTCACCACTGCCGGATGGCGCAACGCCGAGGTCAAATTCCGGAGTGCCCTTCTCGCCCCAACCAAACCGCACGGAATAACAAAACCCTTTGTAAACCCTGCCAACAGCAACTGCGCTACCTCCCTATTTGGATACATCCTTAAATAGGGCTCCATCTCTTCCACCCTCACCGGCGTCACCCCTCTTCTGCACAACCTCGGGTCCCTTACCCTTGCCTCGCTTAAAGCACCGCGACAAACTATGGGAGCCGCCGCAACCGGAGCACTCATGCTTGTACCGGCAATCAGACAAGAACCTGCAATGCACTTCGTTGTACTGCCAGCAACACCCCCTCCTATTTCCCCCATGAGACTCCGAGGCCGAGATACCCCCGACCGTTCCACGAAAGGGCTGAGAGCCCCCCTAGGTGCGCCATCAACCGCATCCACAGACCAATATCCTTATGGTCCCAACGAATGCTAGGCCTGACCGCCTTCCGCTGCCGGAACTGCTCGTCATACCTAAGCCACGCAACACCCCCATACGTCCGATGCGCCTCACCAATAGCATCCATATAGCAGAAGAGCGCAGAGCAGTGCTCGGGCGCCTTTTCCCCAACTAAAATTGCAAAGGCTTGAAGCCAATTTTGAAAGGTATGCAGAATCAATCTGTACCGCCTCCTCTCTTCCTCCTCCTTCTTACTCTCGTCCGGCTTTCCCCTATCTAAATTAAATTTCTCCAATGGAAGTAACGAAAAAATCTCCACATACTCATCCTTCCATATCTTTTCCTTAATCTCCTGCTTCAAGTGAGCCCCCAGCGGCCCCTCAAAACACACATAAATCTCCCCCTTTGCTGCGTCCGCCAACCGAACGCCATCACCCATGTCACCCCTAACACCCACAACCGCCAGCTTCTTGGGTACCCACCGCCACGCCGTCCTCACCAGCCCCCATTAAACCCCGCGCCGGCCCCTGTTCCAGCGAACACGCTTGCGCCGGAGCCCAGACTGGCACCGGGGACGCAGCGGATCCATTACCTAACCGTGACAACAACGACAGCATGCCCGACAATACATCCCGCACCAAAGCATCAGAACCCCCCACATTATGAGAAACCCCCCACCTCCCCCAACATGATTCTGACCCGTCGATCTCTCACCTGGCCGTCCCCGGATGGCCTCTCCGGCAGCCGCAGAACTCCTCCCAGGTGTCCTCAGTGGTGCGTCCATCCTGCACGGCATGGCGTCTTCCCCCAGAGGGACGTCCATAGCGCCTGCTGCTGAATCTTCACTTGGCTCGACTTCTCCCTCTTCCAATGGAGACATCCCTCCGTCACCCTGCAAATGCAGGTGACCGGCATCCGATAATTCCACTGAAGCACCGGCCTCATCGCATGGCCGCATACTATTCCCTCCATCTACCATCATCATCTCAGGCCCCACAGCAGGAACGCTGTGAGCCGCATCATGCCGCAAGAGGTCAGGGGGCGGAGCCACCGCCACAGTCCCGGCAATGCAGCCAAGTCGCCGACCCACCACTAGGGGGCGCGACGCACTCTCATTCCCGTCCACTCTTCCACGCTCACCGGTCCCAGAGCGTACAGGCCGCCGACCGGAAGACGCCAGCCGCGGCGTAGAAGACCTCTCCTCCCTGCCAGCCGGAAGGCCCAGGCTGCCGGACCGCCCGACCGCACTGCCCCTCTGCTCAGACGGTAAGGCCAACAGGGTTCGCTCCCCGCCTGCCATCGATCTCTTCCTCTCGCCGCCTGGGAGACGAGACCGGGAATAGCCCGTCCCTCCCCCGCTGACCTGCCTCGTGCCGACACACTCCTCCCGCTGCGTCTGGGCGCCGGACCGGGCACAGGCACCGCAGACCACAGCGGAGGGTCCATAGGGGGGCTCCTGAGGCGACGACGTACCCGAGATGTAGACTCCGGATTCAGGCGCTCTGGGGGGAATGACCTCCTGGACCTGCTGGGACGCGCTGCCAAGGCCGCCGTAGAGGATCAAAGCAGACTGAATGGTCTGCTGCAAACGCTCCGCACCGTGCATCTGGACCGCAGCCCTGACCGCTTCCAATAAGTCCTCCAGCGACGACATCCTGCACCCTAAACACTCTGCCTTACACTGGCAACTGCCTCCCAGACCCCTCCCACAAACCCTATATACTGCCCGCAAAAATGCTACTCCTCCCCAACCAACCTAAACCAACCCCCCAGCACACTTCCTAACCTTAACCCCTTCCTAGCCTGCGGTCTTCCCCCCAAGTCAATGCGCACTCCACTATGTCTGCGCCTCGCTCCGTTGCTATTAATCCAGCTTCTTATGGAATAAAAGAAGGTTCTTTATTGGCTCATCATAAAAAATCCACCAAAGTCACAGGAAAATGACATCAAATGTATTAAAACCATTCCTTTTTTTTCAGACTCGTAATGTATCGGCAGCGACTTTCCACTTCGCCACTGTTCACAAAGGAGACGCATCTGCGTTTTGTGCACAGGGGATTGAAGTGGTGTCATTGCCTATGAGAGGAGGCGACCGTAGACAAAAACTCCTTAACAGGGAAACTTTCTGGATGTTTTCACTTAATACCTGTATGCCAAGAGGATTAAACAGAAAACATGATCTTACTCTGCAATACAATTAAGATGTTCTTATTATGTATATGTATGCACCACCTGTGATGCTGGATCTCCTTCCCTGGATCACTGAATGGTTCTCATTCTAGGTTCCAGGTGCGGACACCTTACTATTTAGAAGAGGTTGGACCCTGTGCTGTATAAAAGGAATGGTTTTAATACATTTGTTATGTCTTGATGAAGGGCTGGATTTTGTAGTCCGAAACGCGTCACTTTGATGTCATTTTCCTGTGACTTTGGTGGATTTTTTATGATGAGCCAATAAAGAACCTTCTTTTATTCCATAAGAAGCTGGATTCCCTTTTTCCATTGGACAGCACATTCCGGCCCCTTTGAAAATGAATGGTTCTGCACCCGTTCCGCGCTTTCGGACCTGCATTTCCGTTCCCCAAAAAATAGAACAATTGTGGACAAGAAAAGGAATTTTTCCTATAAGAGTGCCGACGATGTGCGGTCCGCAAAATGCAGAACGCACATTGCCGGTGTCCCTGTTTTGCGTATCCGCAATTTGCGTATCAACAAAACACATACGGACGTTTGAATGGACCCTTAGAATGTATGGACTCCGATGAGCCGAAGTAAGTTATTCTCAAAGTCGGGCGAGACTTCGTTGAATAACTTAGGTAATTGATTGCTACAGTGAAAAACCACTTCAAAACTTGGAAATAAACTCGTCTCGTCTGTAATAATCAATTACCGAAGTTATTCAACGAAGTCGCGCTTGACTTTGTGAATACCTGATTTTGCCTCATCTGAGGCAGTACATTCTAAGGATCTCCGTACATCATTATATCCGAAGTCGTTTCGCTCATCTCTATTCATTAGTATCTGATCTGTGAGGTCCGACACCAGGACCTCCACCAACCAGCTGTTTGAGAAATCACTGGCGCTCACAGTAGCGCCACGGCCTTCTCCTTGCTCACCAAGCACAGCGCCTTGGCCATGTGACCCATGAAGCTGAGAGAAGGCCACAACACTACTCAGAGAGCCGCTGCCTTCTCAGAAAGCTGATCCCAGGTGTCGGACCCCCGCCGATCAGATACTGATGACTTATCCAGAGGATAAGTCATCAGTTAAATAATCCCGGAAAACCCTTTTAACATTTTATTTTGGACTTTTTTGAAACCTTTAAAGGGCTTCTGTCAGCCCACTAAACCGTTTGTTTTTTTTTTGTTTACTAATAATCCCTATACTGCGAGCTCTGCATACATAAGTTAAATAATCATTTTGGTTCAGTAGAATTTGCTAAAAAGCGATTTTTAAAATATGCAAATTACCTTGCTACCAGCAAGTAGGGCGGCTACTTGCTGGTAGCAGCCGCATCCTCCGATCCTAATGACGCCCCCTCCGCATTGTGATTGACAGGGCCATGGAACGTAATCGTTCTCTGCTGGCCCTGCCTGTTAGCATTCAAAATCTGGCGCCTGCGCCCCGGCCGTACCTATCTTCAATCTGCGCAGGCGCACTGAGAGACGGCCACTCGCTCGGCCGCTCCATCCTCAATGCGCCTGCGCCGATGATGTCACATCTACACCCGGCGCAGGCGCATTGAGGAGCGAGCGGCCGCCTCTCAGTGCGCCTGCGCAGATTGAAGATACGTACGGCCACAGCGCAGGCGCCAGATTTTGAATGCTAACAGGCAGGGCCAGCAGAGAATGGAGGGGGCGTCATTAGGATCGGAGGATGCGGCTGCTACCAGCAAGTAGCCGCCCTACTTGCTGGTAGCAAGGTAATTTGCATATTTTAAAAATCACTTTTTAGCAAATTCTACTGAACCAAAATGATTATTTAACTTATGTATGCAGAGCTCACAGTGTGGGGATTATTAGTAAACAAAACAAAAAAAAACGGTTTAGTGGGCTGACAGAAGCCCTTTAACCACCTCAGCCCCCAGTGCTTAAACACCCTGAAAGACCAGGCCACTTTTTACACTTCTGAACTACACTACTTTCACCGTTTATTGCTCGGTCATGCAACTTACCACCCAAATGAATTTTACCTCCTTTTCTTCTCACTAATAGAGCTTTCATTTGGTGGTATTTCATTGCTGCTGCCATTTTTACTTTTTTTTGTTATTAATCGAAATTTAACGATTTTTTTTGCAAAAAAATGACATTTTTCACTTTCAGTTGTAAAATTTTGCAAAAAAAACGAGATCCATATATAAATTTTGCTCTAAATTTATTGTTCTACATGTCTTTGATAAAAAAAAAATGTTTGGGTAAAAAAAAAAATGGTTTGGGTAAAAGTTATAGCGTTTACAAACTATGGTACAAAAATGTGAATTTCCGCTTTTTGAAGCAGCTCTGACTTTCTGAGCACCTGTCATGTTTCCTGAGGTTCTACAATGCCCAGACAGTACAAACACCCCACAAATGACCCCATTTCGGAAAGTACACACCCTAAGGTATTCGCTGATGGGCATAGTGAGTTCATAGAACTTTTTATTTTTTGTCACAAGTTAGCAGAAAATGATGATTTTTTTTTTTTTCTTACAAAGTCTCATATTCCACCAACTTGTGACAAAAAATAAAAAATTCTAGGAACTCGCCATGCCCCTCACGGGATACCTTGGGGTGTCTTCTTTCCAAAATGGGGTCACTTGTGGGGTAGTTATACTGCCCTGGCATTCTAGGGGCCCAAATTTGTGGTAAGGAGTTTGAAATCAAATTCTGTAAAAAATGACGAGTGAAATCCGAAAGGTGCTCTTTGGAATATGGGCCCCTTTGCCCACCTAGGCTGCAAAAAAGTGTCACACATCTGGTATCTCTGTATTCAGGAGAAGTTGAGGAATGTGTTTTGGGGTGTCTTTTTACATATACCCATGCTGGGTGAGATAAATATCTTGGTCAAATGCCAACTTTGTATAAAAAAATGGGAAAAGTTGTCTTTTGCCAAGATATTTCTCTCACCCAGCATGGGTATATGTAAAATGACACCCCAAAACACATTCCCCAACTTCTCCTGAGTACGGAGATACCAGATGTGTGACACTTTTTTGCAGCCTAGGTGGGCAAAGGGGCCCATATTCCAAAGAGCACCTTTCGGATTTCACTGGTCATTTTTTACAGAATTTGATTTCAAACTCCTTACCACACATTTGGGCCCCTATAATGCCAGGCCAGTATAACTACCCCACAAGTGACCCCATTTTGGAAAGAAGAGACCCCAAGGTATTCGCTGATGGGCATAGTGAGTTCATGGAAGTTTTTATTTTTTGTCACAAGTTAGTGGAATATGAGACTTTGTATGAAAAAAAATAAAAAAAATCATCATTTTCCACTAACTTGTGACAAAAAATAAAAAATTCTAGGAACTCGCCATGCCCCTCACGGAATACCTTGGGGTGTCTTCTTTCCAAAATGGGGTCACTTGTGGGGTAGTTATACTGCCCTGGCATTCTAGGGGCCCAAATGTGTGGTAAGGAGTTTGAAATCAAATTCTGTAAAAAATGACGAGTGAAATCCGAAAGGTGCTCTTTGGAATATGGGCCCCTTTGCCCACCTAGGCTGCAAAAAAGTGTCACACATCTGGTATCTCTGTATTCAGGAGAAGTTGAGGAATGTGTTTTGGGGTGTCTTTTTACATATACCCATGCTGGGTGAGATAAATATCTTGGTCAAATGCCAACTTTGTATAAAAAAATGGAAAAGGTTGTCTTTTGCCAAGATATTTCTCTCACCCAGCATGGGTATATGTAAAATGACACCCCAAAACACATTCCCCAACTTCTCCTGAGTACGGAGATACCAGATGTGTGACACTTTTTTGCAGCCTAGGTGGGCAAAGGGGCCCATATTCCAAAGAGCACCTTTCGGATTTCACTGGTCATTTTTTACAGAATTTGATTTCAAACTCCTTACCACACATTTGGGCCCCTAGAATGCCAGGGCAGTATAACTACCCCACAAGTGACCCCATTTTGGAAAGAAGAGACCCCAAGGTATTCGCTGATGGGCATAGTGAGTTCATGGAAGTTTTTATTTTTTGTCACAAGTTAGTGGAATATGAGACTTTGTATGAAAAAAAATAAAAATCATCATTTTCCACTAACTTGTGACAAAAAATAAAAAATTCTAGGAACTTGCCATGCCCCTCACGGAATACCTTGGGGTGTCTTCTTTCCAAAATGGGGTCACTTGTGGGGTAGTTATACTGCCCTGGCATTTTCCAGGGGCCCTAGTGTGTGGTAAGTAGGTAAATGACCTGTGAAATCCGAAAGGTGCTCTTTGGAATGTGGGCCCCTTTGCCCACCTAGGCTGCAAAAAAGTGTCACACATGTGGTATCGCCGTATTCAGGAGAAGTTGGGGAATGTGTTTTGTGGTGTCATTTTACATATACCCATGCTGGGTGAGAGAAATATCTTGGCAAAAGACAACTTTTCCCATTTTTTTATACAAAGTTGGCATTTGACCAAGATATTTATCTCACCCAGCATGGGTATATGTAAAATGACACCCCAAAACACATTCCCCAACTTCTCCTGAATACGGAGATACCACATGTGTGACACTTTTTTGCAGCCTAGGTGGGCAAAGGTGCCCAAATTCCTTTTAGGAGGGCATTTTTAGACATTTGGATACCAGACTTCTTCTCACGCTTTGGGGCCCCTAAAATGCCAGGGCAGTATAAATACCCCACATGTGACCCCATTTTGGAAAGAAGACACCCCAAGGTATTCAATGAGGGGCATGGCGAGTTCATAGAAAAAAAATATTTTTGGCACAAGTTAGCGGAAATTGATTTTTTTGATTTTGTTCTCACAAAGTCTCCCTTTCCGCTAACTTGGGACAAAAATTTCAATCTTTCATGGACTCAATATGCCCCTCAGCGAATACCTTGGGGTGTCTTCTTTCCAAAATGGTGTTATTTGTGGGGTGTTTGTACTGCCCTGGCATTTGAGGGTCTCCGCAATCATTACATGTATGCCCAGCATTAGGAGTTTCTGCTATTCTCCTTATATTGAGCATACGGGTAATGAGATTTTTTTTTTCCGTTCAGCCTCTGGGCTGAAAGAAAAAAATGAACGGCACAGATTTCTTCATTCGCATCGATCAATGTGGATGAAAAAATCTCTGCCAAAAAAAGAAAAAGGAGGGGAAAGGCGTCTGCCAGGACATAGGAGCTCCGCCCAACATCCATACCCACTTAGCTCGTATGCCCTGGCAAACCAGATTTCTCCATTCACATCAATCGATGTGGATGAATAAATCATTGCCGGTATTTTTATTTTTATATATACAAAGTGTTTGCCAAAGTATATGAACACCGCCACCTCCTCAGCTCATATGCCTCGGCAAACGTATCTTTTACTGCAGAGGAGAAATCTCGTCTTGCAGCGCCGCATACACCGACTTGCGTGTAATCTGACAGCAGCGCAATGCTTCTGTCCGAATGCACATCAGTGCTGCAGCTAGTCGATCGGTTGGTCCACCTGGAAGGTAAAAAAAAAAAAAAAAAAATGAAAAAACCAGGCCGCAACGCAATAACTTTATTAACTTTAGAACAGAACATATTAACTTTTTTTAAACTTTTTAAACTTTTTTACTTACCGGTAATTTTTTTTTTGTTTAGTTTTTTTTACCTTTATAGAACAAACCTCTCCTTCCCCATGGGACAATGTGCAAAGCGCAAATCGCCCAAAGATGTGGCAAAGTACGTTATGCACTTTATCCCAGGTGAAAGGAGAGGTTTGCAGCAGCTGTGAGTAAAAGGGCCCTAATAGCCCTGTGTGCCTGTCGTGAGATGCAATCCCTATGCTAGGTGTACCTGTGTGTGGTACTTCCGGAAACACTCACCAAAGCATAGGGCAGGGTGGTCAGGACAGTCAGGACAGAAATAGCGGGTGTCACGCCTTATTCCACTCCTGCTACAGACACAACATCTTTTTCGGGGTGACGGTTGGGTTGAGGTACCAGGAACGACACTGGGGAAATGTCGCTCGTGTAGACGGCTAACTACACTGGTGGATGGGGCCACGGAACCTCCTGGATAAAGGAGGTTCTCGATGATCTCTTCCTGGAATTTGAGGAAGGATCCTGTTCTCCCAGCCTTACTGTAGAGAACAAAACTATTATACAGCGCCAATTGAATTAAATATACAGACACCTTCTTATACCAGCGTCTGGTTCTGCGGGAAACTAAATACGGAGACAACATCTGGTCATTGAAGTCCACCCCTCCCATGAGCGCATTATAGTCGTGGACACAGAGGGGCTTTTCAATGACACGGGTTGCTCGCTCAATTTGGATTGTCGTGTCTGCGTGAATGGAGGAGAGCATGTAAACGTCACGCTTGTCTCTCCATTTCACCGCGAGCAGTTCTTCGTTACACAAGGCAGCCCTCTCCCCCCTTGCAAGACGGGTGGTTACAAGCCGTTGGGGGAAGCCCACGCGACTAGTTCGCGCGGTGCCACAGGCGCAAATCCGTTCTAGAAACAAATGCCTAAAGAGGGCCACACTTGTGTAAAAATTGTCCACATAAAGATGGTACCCCTTGCCGAATAAGGGTGACACCAAGTCCCAGACTGTCTTCCCACTGCTCCCCAGGTAGTCAGGGCAACCGACCGGCTCCAGGGTCTGATCTTTTCCCTCATAGATCCGAAATTTGTGGGTATAGCCTGTGGCCCTTTCACAGAGCTTATACAATTTGACCCCATACCGGGCACGCTTGCTTGGGATGTATTGTTTGAAGCCAAGGCGCCCGGTAAAATGTATTAGGGACTCGTCTACGCAGATGTTTTGCTCGGGGGTATACAAATCTGCAAATTTCTGGTTGAAATGGTCTATGAGGGGCCGAATTTTGTGGAGCTGGTCAAAAGCTGGGTGGCCTCTGGGACGGGAGGTGGTGTTGTCGCTAAAATGCAGGAAACGGAGGATGGCCTCAAATCGTGCCCTGGACATAGCAGCAGAGAACATGGGCATGTGATGAATCGGGTTCGTGGACCAATATGACCGCAATTCATGCTTTTTTGTCAGGCCCATGTTGAGGAGAAGGCCCAAAAAAAATTTACGTTCGGAAACTTGGACTGGTTTCCACAGGAAAGGCTGGGCATAAAAGCTTCCCGGGTTGGCAGGTATAAATTGTGTGGCATACTGGTTTGTCTCTGCCACGACTAAGTCCAAGAGCTCCGCAGTCAAGAACAGCTCAAAAAATCCCAGGGCCGAACCGATTTGAGCCGTCTCAACCCGAACTCCAGACTGGGCGGTGAAAGGGGGAACTAATGGTGCGGCTGAAGTTGGTGACTGCCAATCAGGGTTTGCCAGCACCTCAGGGATTCTAGGGGCTCTACGGGCCTGTCTGTGCGGTGGCTGCGACGGGGTAACTACTGCACGTGCCACCGTACCAGCTTCAACTGCCCTTCTGGTGCTCGCCACGTCACCATGTTGTAGTACTGGTACTAGGTCCAGGGAGGGCTGCGCTGCTGGTGTATGCCTCACCACGTGATCCGGCAGCGACAGCCCCACTGTGCTGCTCTTGAAGCGGATCCTGCAGAACCTGTGGTCTAGCGACACGGGGCCGGGTACGCCTGGTGCTGCCAGGGACCTCAACCTCCTCGTCCGAACTTTGGGTCAGAGAGCCACTGCTTTCTACAGGTTCATATTCTGACCCGCTAGATTCGTCAGATGAGGGTTCCCACTCCTCATCCGACTGGGTCAGAATCCTGTAGGCCTCTTCAGAAGAATACCCCCTGTTTGACATTTTGGACTACTAAATTTAGGGGTATTCCCTGAGACTACCCAAGAAAAAAAGCAAGCCTGTCTTACAAAGGGGAGGCTAGCGAAGTACCGGAGGCCGCTGCGGTTGATAAAAAATATCAAAACAGATTTTTTTATCGCCGCAGTGCGTGTAAAATGAATGTGCAGTGATCAAAAAAATAATAATTTTTTGTCACTGCGGTGGGGCGGGCGTGGGTGAACGCACGTGTGGGCGACCGATCAGGCCTGATCGGGCAAACACTGCGTTTTGGGTGGAGGGCGAGCTAAGGTGACACTAATACTATTATAGATCTGACCGTGATCAGTTTTGATCACTTACAGATACTATAAAAGTACAAATGCTGATTAGCGATACGCTAAACAGCGAATAAGTGACTGCGGTGCGGTGGGCTGGGCGTTAACTCACGCTAAACTACCTAACCAAGGGGCCTAAACTATCCCTAAAACCTAACAGCCAATACTAGTGAAAAAAAAAAAGTGACAGTTTACACTGATCACTTTTTTTCCTTTCACTAGTGATTGACAGGGGCGATCAAAGGGGTGATCAAAGGGTTAATTGGGGTGCAGGGGGGTGATCTGGGGCTAAGGTGTAGTGTTTGGTGTACTCACAGTTCAGTCTGCTCCTCTGCTGGATCCAACCGACGAAAAGGACCAGCAGAGGAGCAGACAAGCCATATAACAGATCATATTTACTAATATGATCTGTTATATGACTTGTGATTGGATTTTTTGAAAATCGCCAGCCTGCCAGCCAATGATCGTTGCTGGCAGGCTGGTGACGAACTTGTTCTTTTAATTTTGCCGGCCCGCGATGCGCATGCGCGTGCTGGCTTTGAGCGAAATCTCGCGTCTCGCGAGATGACGCGTATATGCGTGATTGTGCACAGCGCTGCCACCTCCGGAACGCGAATCTGCGTTAGGCGGTCCGGAGGTGGTTAAAGGGCGTTTCTGGTTGTTAAAAGTTACCCCGTATCCACCACTGGTACCCTACTGATCAGCAAAATGGGTACCCCGTATTCCTGGGAGCTCCCTGAAATGAACAGAGTGGCAGGTCGAGCATGCACACTGCCGCTCCATTCATTTTTACGGGAGTTCCGGAGACAGCCGAGTACAACACTCCGCTATTTCTGGAACTCCCATAGATGAATGGAGCAGCAGTTCGCGTGCCCGACCTGCCGCTCCATTTATGTCTGGGGGCTCCCAAGAATACGAGGTTGGCGATAACTGGGGCCCCAGTGTAGCTGAAGTTCAAGGAAGAGAATAATCCAGCTGCATGGATTGCGCACGTGAAGATAAAAAGTAGAAAACGGAGCGCCTCATATGCTGGAGCGTAACACATGTTTAACATTTGGAGCTTATGATAAAGGGCTTATGCACACGACGGTATGCCCTCCGAGACATCCGGTCCGTGAGCGGGCCATATGTCCCGGAGTGGCATACATCGTGCACACGGGAGCGCACAGCATCATAGGTTACTATGATACTGTGCGCATCGGGCCGCCCGCGGGACTATTGTCCTGCACTCATATGATCATATGATGCCGTGCACTACAGTTCGCACAAAGTA
Source organism: Bufo bufo (assembly GCF_905171765.1). Lineage (NCBI taxonomy): Eukaryota > Metazoa > Chordata > Amphibia > Anura > Bufonidae > Bufo > Bufo bufo. The sequence continues at coordinate 134,558,256 of NC_053394.1, read as the reverse complement.
TGCCGCTCCGGGACATATGGCCCGCTCACGGACCGTATGTCTCGGAGGGCATACCGTCGTGTGCATGAGCCCAAAGTATGAGGATTACTTGTTCAACTCCAGCCAAGTGTATCCCCTATGCCCTGCACATTCGGGCCCTGGGCAACAAGCAACATAGGACCCCCCTCCCCCCCCCCCCCCCCCCTCCCCCCCCCCCACACACACACACTTCCCCCGCTTGCTATTTTTAGTTTGAGTTTTCTTGCAATCTCAACCCACATAATACTGCCATATACAGTAGTGCCATAACAGTACTGCCATATACATCCCACATAATACTACTATTAGTTTGGAGTGAAGCAAAGCATTCAAAGCAGAATTTAATCAGAAGTTTAGAAAAACTTCGATTCTCAATTAATTTGAATCTCCTTGAGCTTCATGGTAACGAATCAAGTTTTCCTAAAATGGTGGCTGTACGTGTTACAAAGTAAAATTAGTGTAGAGGAGACAAGCCTGGGAAGGCAAGATCCCCCATAATGCTGTGTAGTCTTGTCGCCATTTGCGCCTAGACCCTCCACTGCTCTGCCGCTTTCACATTAAACTGACATGGCACGCGCTGACAGGGGAGAAGGAGGCCCTGTGCCGCTGCCACCAATGGACTGATAGCAGGGAGGGGAGGGGCTGTGGCCACTGCACCACAAATGAATATAATTTATGCCTGAATACAAACCCGGCACCCAGCCTCTATGACTGCATTTGTATTAAGCATAAACTATATTCATTGGTGGCACAGTGCACCGAACCCCCCCAACCCCAGTATTATAAAGTAGAATCATTGGTGGCGCAGTGCGTTCCCCCCCCCCCCCAAGTATTATTATCATTGGTGGCAGTGGCAGTTCCAATCGGAGCCCCAGCAGTGTAATCCTGGGGCTCCGATCGGTTACCATGGCAGCCAGGACGCTACTGAAGCCCTGGCTGCCATAGTCGGCTCCCTGCTGCTGTGTGCACAAAGCCCAGGGCAGCAGGGACAGTGTGAGGTCCTATTCACCCTAATAGAGCTCTGTCAGGGTGAATAGGACAAGGGATGAAAGATCCCAGGTTCTATCCCCTAAGGGGGGAAATAGTTATTAAATAAAAAGTAAAAAAAAAAAAAACAAACACCAAGATATTAAGTTTAAATCACCCCCTCGCCCAATTTTACATATAAAATATATAAACAATCAAAAAAATTACATATCGCCACGCCCAAAAAAGTGCGAACTATTAAAATATTTTAAAATATCTCCTATGCGGTGAACGCCGTAACAGAAAAAAATATAAAAAACTTGCAATTTGCCATTTTGTCCCGACAAAAATTAGGTTAGAACTGTTCTATTATGGTACAGATGTTCCATAATGCACGCAGCTTTTTTGGTGTTTTATTTTTTTCACGTGGTATCAGGTTTTGCAATACTTTTTTATGGTATCGAAATCGAGTCAAAATTTTGGTATCGTGACAACCCTAGGTAAGACATGTGTGTTTTTGTTGTTTTTATTATACCGTAATTATATGTATTTTAAATTTGGCAACAAAATTTTTCAGGTTAGGAGCCAATGGCTCCTTAATATTTTTTTTAGTCTGGAGCCCTGCCTGTGATGTCACAGCCCTATAAAGGCCTCATCCCGCGTGGTCTCCACCATTGTCCTGTGAGCTGAGCATAGGAAGAGACAAGGCAGCGCTCATGCGCTAGGGACAGTGTTGCTGAAAACGATTACTAGAAGAATACTGGAGAGGGAGAGCGTGGGGAGATTTATTCTGCGTCAGTTTTATTTACTTATTCCTACATCAGCCGTAAACTAAGATATGTAATTCAATACAAATAATATGGAAGCCTTTATTATTCCAATACCATCCAGTCTGCACCCCTTAGGGGCGCCAGGTTTTAATGATCATCCTCCTCATGTTTTGCTGGCTTTACTTACTAGAAAAGTCAGCAAGATGCAGAGAGATGAGGAGCTGGATGTTCCTGATGACAGATTCTTATCGATATTAGATGATGTGGAAAAGGAGGAAAAGGAAAAGCAAATGGCAGAAGAAGGACTTCCACCTGTAGGGCAAGAGAGCTCTCCGGTTGGAGAAGTATGCCAGAGTTGATTAACACCTTCCCGACTGCCAAATGACTATATACAACCTATCTGCACATACCCCGTGCAGACAGCATGTACCAGTTGTGCTCATAAGTTTACATACCCTTGCAGAATTTATGATTTCTTAACCATTGTTCAGAGAATATGAATAATAACACAAAAACTTTGTTAACTCTTTTTAACCCCTTCAGTCCTGAGCCACTTTTGACCTTAAATCCCAGGCCGATTTTTGCAAATCTGACATGTGTCACTGTGGTAATAACTTTAAACACTTTTACTTATCCAGGCCATTCTGAGAATGTTTTCTCGTCACATATTGTACTTCATGACAGTGGTAAAATTGAGTAAAAAAATTTCATTTTTATTTATTTCTCTACTTTTATAATAGATAGTAATAACTCCAAAAACAGTTACTACTTTACATTCCCCATATGTGTACTTCATGTTTGGATAATTTTGTGAACGCCATTTTATTTTTTGGGGACGTTAGAAGGCTTAGAAGTTTAGAAGCAAATCTTGAAATTTTTCTGAAATTTTCCAAAACCCACTTTTTAAGGACCAGTTCAGGTCTGAAGTCACTTTGTGAGGCTTACATAATAGAAACCACCCAAAAATTACCCAATTTTAGAAACTACACCCCTCAAGGTATTCAAAACTGATTTTACAAACTTTGTTAACCCTTTAGGTGTTCCATAAGAATTAATGGAAAATGGAGATTAAATTTCTTTATTTCACTTTTTTTGCAGATTTTCAATTTTAATCAATTTTTTTCCACTAACAAAGCAAGGGTTAACAGCCAAACAAAACTCAATATTTATTGCCCTGATTCTGTAGTTTACAGAAACACCCTATATGTGGTCGTAAACTGCTGTATGGGCAGACGGCATTGCGCAGAAGGAAAGGAACGCCATATGTTTTTTGGAAAGCAGATTTCACTGGGATAATTTTAAGCTGCCGGCTGGGGGGGCGTGGCTTGCCGGCTGAGTAAGATGGCTGCGTGAGGTGAGAGCTCCGGCGTTGCTCCAGCTATTTCAGCTATCCCAGCGACAGCGGTATAACAGACTCCACAACTCTGCAATTCTGCAATTGAGCCTAGGTTACGGCTGAAAAATTGGCGGTGGTGAGAATGACTAGAGGTATGAGGTCCGGGAAGAAACAGGGGAAGTTGGACGCATTCCTGGAAACAGGAACAGGAACCTCCCCTGGAGACATTCCATCGTCGCCACTATCATCTCCACCACCACAGCAGCGAAACCCGGAAGCGGAAGAGGCTCGGAATAACTCGCGATGTGAGACGGCGGTAAACCCACCGTCGGATGTACTCCCACCTGCAGCTGCAGGTCTCCAAACCGGGCATGAGAGGCCCAGAGAACCCTGCGGTCCACAGACGGAGAGCCCTCAGAGGTATGTTACTCCTTCGATTCCATTTCTAAAGCCGCTTGGAGCGGGACAGACGCGACTGAGAACACAACTCGATGGGGAGACTCCGACGACCGAGGTGAGGGAGGTGAGCGATTATGCTACCTTAACAATTCAGGCGATCCCCACTGATGATCGACCTGCATCAAGTAATTTATTGAAAGACATGCTAGTTCTCTTCAGTGAGTCTATCCATAAAGATTTAACCTCCCTGGTTCGCCCGCTTCAGACTGCGGTGGCAGAGGTGGGGAATAGGGTGGACTCTATCGAATCTAAGATGGAGGACTATGCGGTCTCCTATAATCAGCTTAAAGAGGCTCACAATGATTTGATGGGGGAAATAGTTTGGCTCAAAGTAAAGGTAGTTGACTTAGAAGATAGATCACGCTGGAACAATCTTAAATTCCGAGGGGTTCCTGAGGAAATTGCATCGAAAGACCTGACCCCATATTTACAGAACCTAATGAAAGTCCTGATCCCAGAGCTTACTTCATATGATTTAACCCTAGATAGAGCGCATAGGGTGATAAGACCAAAGCATCTCCCCAGCTCACTACCGAGAGATATTCTGGTACGAGTTCATTTTTTTCATATTAAAGAAGCGCTGCTAGCCGCGTCCAGGAAATTAGGCACTCTGCCTTCTCCGTACCACCAGATCAAGGTTTTTGCGGACTTGTCTGCTACTACTTTGCAACAGCGCCGCCAGCTTGGTGTGTTTACTGCTGCTTTGCGACGGAGTAATATCCCTTATAGATGGGGATTCCCGACTAAAGTCTTGATTCACCACCAGGGAACTCTTCATGTCATAACTTCCCTGAAGTCCGGGAAGCAGTTGCTAGACTCTTGGAATATCAAGATGGAAATTCCGGACCAGAGTCAAAGTCCACTTACCTCCCTGGACTCTGAATGGCATTTAGTGACTCAGGGGAAGAGGCCCCATCGTTGATAGGGGCCACGGGAATCCACCGGGGTAGTGATCGCTGGGGCAACGCTGAGCAGTCCTTTCCGGCCATGGGCCGAAGTATATGTCCCTCCAGATTAACGGCATTATATGCCGGTTTACTGTTTGTCTTAAATTAATTATGCTGTATATTTTTGTTTTTTTACGCAGATTTGTTTGTCATTTATGTCTTGTTTGGCAGTGCATGCATAGGATAAATTATCTACAGGCTCTAATATGGGAGACATTGGATTCGGCAGGGGAGCATCCCCTCCACAGCATGGACCCACGGACCTATGGTTTTTAAAATTGTCGCAATAAACGTGAAGGGCCTAAACAGCCCGTTTAAAAGGTCCATGCTGTGGAGGGAAGCAAAGACCATGAGGGGGGATATAGTTTGTGCAACTGAGACACATTTGCTAAAGGAGGATGCGTATAGACTTAAAGATATTCACTTCCCATATATTTTTCATTCTCACTATACGAAAAAGCAGAGAGGAGTGATGGTGGCAATTAGGGATTCGGTAGCGTTTCAGCTGCTTGAATCTATAATTGACCATAATGGGCGATACATTATTATGGTGGCATCTATAAATAGTGTGATTTATACCATGGTATTTGTATACACTCCGAATAAGCATCAGCTGCATTTTTTACGTAAATTAGTGACTAAGGTGAACGCTGTCAAGAGGGGCTTGATCCTCCGGGGTGGAGACTTTAATTCTATTTTAGATCCGGCTATGGACTCGTCATCCGGTGCTGGAGGTTACCCCCGGGGCCTCAACTCCCTCTTACTGAAAGAGGATCTCTATGATGTGTGGAGGTTTCATCATGATGGAGAAAAGGATTATTCTTTTTTTTCAAATGTTCACCAAACATATTCCGGATTGATCTCTTTTTGGTCGATCGTCATTTGTTAGCCACAGCAGTAGGTTCCACCATAGAAATGATTACATGGTCTGACCATGCGCCCGTTACCTTGACAATTGGTGAGGATTTTAATAGACCCCCTTGTTTTCTATGGCGCAATAATACATATTTACTGGAGCATTCTAAACATAAAATAATACTGCAAGAGGGTCTAAAAGAGTTTTTTCGCATCAATGATGGATCGGTGTCTAATCCATTCTCTCTCTGGAATGCTCACAAGGCTTATATGCGAGGTTTGCTCATCAAAGCTAGAAGTAGAGCAAAGAAGGAGAGAGAGGAGCGGATAACTGTCTTGACCACACAGATTAGGTTCTTAGAATCTAGTAATAAAATTATCCCCTCTGCCACTATAGGAACTCAGTTGCGGAATCTCCGCCTTCAATTAACCACCTCCGGACCGCCTAACGCAGGATCGCGTTCCGGAGGTGGCAGCCCTGCGCACAGTCACGCATATATGCGTCATCTCGCGAGACGCGAGATTTCCTGTGAACGCGCGCACACAGGCGCGCGCGCTCACAGGAACGGAAGGTAAGAGAGTGGATCTCCAGCCTGCCAGCGGCGATCGTTCGCTGGCAGGCTGGAGATGTGTTTTTTTTAACCCCTAACAGGTATATTAGACGCTGTTTTGATAACAGCGTCTAATATACCTGCTACCTGGTCCTCTGGTGGTCCCCTTTGTTTGGATCGACCACCAGAGGACACAGGTAGCTCAGTAAAGTCCCACCAAGCACCACTACACTACACTACACCCCCCCCCCCCCCGTCACTTATTAACCCCTTATTAGCCCCTGATCACCCCTGATCACCCCATATAGACTCCCTGATCACCCCCCTGTCATTGATTACCCCCCTGTCATTGATCAACCCCCTGTAAAGCTCCATTCAGACGTCCGCATGATTTTTACGGATCCACTGATAGATGGATCGGATCCGCAAAACGCATCCGGACGTCTGAATGAAGCCTTACAGGGGCATGATCAATGACTGTGGTTATCACCCCATATAGACTCCCTGATCACCCCCCTGTAAAGCTCCATTCAGATGTCCGCATGATTTTTACGGATCCACTAATAGATGGATCGGATCCGCAAAACGCATCCGGATGTCTGAATGAAGCCTTACAGGGGCATGATCAATGACTGTGGTTATCACCCCATATAGACTCCCTGATCACCCCCCTGTCATTGATTACCCCCCTGTAAAGCTCCATTCAGACGTCCGCATGATTTTTACGGATCCACTGATAGATGGATCGGATCCGCAAAACGCATCCGGACGTCTGAATGAAGCCTTACAGGGGCATGATCAATGACTGTGGTTATCACCCCATATAGACTCCCTGATCACCCCCCTGTCATTGATTACCCCCCTGTAAAGCTCCATTCAGATGTCCGCATGATTTTTACGGATGCACTGATAGATGGATCGGATCCGCAAAACGCATCCGGACGTCTGAATGAAGCCTTACAGGGGCATGATCAATGACTGTGGTTATCACCCCATATAGACTCCCTGATCACCCCCCTGTCATTGATTACACCCCTGTCATTGATCAACCCCCTGTAAAGCTCCATTCAGATGTCCGCATGATTTTTACGGATCCACTGATAGATGGATCGGATCCGCAAAACGCATCCGGACGTCTGAATGAAGCCTTACAGGGGCATGATCAATGACTGTGGTTATCACCCCATATAGACTCCCTGATCACCCCCCTGTCATTGATTACCCCCCTGTAAAGCTCCATTCAGATGTCCGCATGATTTTTACGGATGCACTGATAGATGGATCGGATCCGCAAAATGCATCCGGACGTCTGAATGAAGCCTTACAGGGGCATGATCAATGACTGTGGTTATCACCCCATATAGACTCCCTGATCACCCCCCTGTCATTGATTACCCCCCTGTAAAGCTCCATTCAGATGTCCGCATGATTTTTACGGATGCACTGATAGATGGATCGGATCCGCAAAACGCATACGGACGTCTGAATGAAGCCTTACAGGGGCGTGATCAATGACTGTGGTTATCACCCCATATAGACTCCCTGATCACCCCCCTGTCATTGATTACACCCCTGTCATTGATCAACCCCCTGTAAAGCTCCATTCAGATGTCTGCATGATTTTTACGGATCCACTGATAGATGGATCGGATCTGCAAAACACATACAGGCGTCTCCCTGGAGCCTTCCAGGGGGGGTGATCAATGACTGTGGTGATCACCCCATATAGACTCCCTGATCACCCCCCTGTCATTGATCACCCCCCCTGTCATTGATCACCCCCCTGTCATTGATCACCCCCCCTGTCATTGATCACCCCCCTGTAAGGCTCCATTCAGACATTTTTTTGGCCCAAGTTAGCGGAATTATTTTTTTTTTTCTTACAAAGTCTCATATTCCACTAACTTGTGTCAAAAAATAAAATCTCACATGAACTCACCATACCCCTCACGGAATCCAAATGCGTAAAATTTTTTAGACATTTATATTCCAGACTTCTTCTCACGCTTTAGGGCCCCTAGAATGCCAGGGCAGTATAAATACCCCACATGTGACCCCATTTCGGAAAGAAGACACCCCCAGGTATTCCGTGAGGGGCATATTGAGTCCATGAAAGATTGAAATTTTTGTCCCAAGTTAGCGGAACGGGAGACTTTGTGAGAAAAAAATTAAAAATATCAATTTCCGCTAACTTGTGCCAAAAAAAAAAAATTTCTATGAACTCGCCATGCCCCTCATTGAATACCTTGGGGTGTCTTCTTTCCAAAATGGGGTCACATGTGGGGTATTTATACTGCCCTGGCATTCTAGGGGCCCCAAAGCGTGAGAAGAAGTCTGGTATCCAAATGTCTAAAAATGCCCTCCTAAAAGGACTTTGGGCACCTTTGCGCATCTAGGCTGCAAAAAAGTGTCACACATCTGGTATCGCCGTACTCAGGAGAAGTTGGGGAATGTGTTTTGGGGTGTCATTTTACATATACCCATGCTGGGTGAGAGAAATATCTTGGTCAAATGCCAACTTTGTATAAAAAAATGGGAAAAGTTGTCTTTTGCCAAGATATTTCTCTCACCCAGCAAGGGTATATGTAAAATGACACCCCAAAACACATTCCCCAACTTCTCCTGAATACGGCGATACCACATGTGTGACACTTTTTTGCAGCCTAGGTGGGCAAAGGGGCCCATATTCCAAAGAGCACCTTTAGGATTTCACAGGTCATTTACCTACTTACCACACATTAGGGCCCCTGGAAAATGCCAGGGCAGTATAACTACCCCACAAGTGACCCCATTTTGGAAAGAAGACACCCCAAGGTATTCCGTGAGGGGCATGGCAAGTTCCTAGAAATTTTTATTTTTTGTCACAAGTTAGTGGAAAATGCTGATTTTTTTTTTTTTTTTTTCATACAAAGTCTCATATTCCACTAACTTGTGACAAAAAATAAAAACTTCCATGAACTCACTATGCCCATCAGCGAATACCTTGGGGTCTCTTCTTTCCAAAATGGGGTCACTTGTGGGGTAGTTATACTGCCCTGGCATTCTAGGGGCCCAAATGTGTGGTAAGGAGTTTGAAATCAAATTCTGTAAAAAATGACCAGTGAAATCCGAAAGGTGCTCTTTGGAATATGGGCCCCTTTGCCCACCTAGGCTGCAAAAAAGTGTCACACATCTGGTATCTCCGTACTCAGGAGAAGTTGGGGAATGTGTTTTGGGGTGTCATTTTCCATATACCCATGCTGGGTGAGAGAAATATCTTGGCAAAAGACAACTTTTCCCATTTTTTTATACAAAGTTGGCATTTGACCAAGATATTTATCTCACCCAGCATCGGTATATGTAAAATGACACCCCAAAACACATTCCTCAACTTCTCCTGAATACAGAGATACCAGATGTGTGACACTTTTTTGCAGCCTAGGTGGGCAAAGGGGCCCATACTCCAAAGAGCACCTTTCGGATTTCACTCGTCATTTTTTACAGAATTTGATTTCAAACTCCTTACCACACATTTGGGCCCCTAGAATGCCAGGGCAGTATAACTACCCCACAAGTGACCCCATTTTGGAAAGAAGAGACCCCAAGGTATTTCGTGATGGGCATAGTGAGTTCATAGAAGTTTTTATTTTTTGTCACAAGTTAGTGGAATATGAGACTTTGTAAGAAAAAAATAAAATAAAAAAAAATCATCATTTTCCGCTAACTTGTGACAAAAAATAAAAAGTTCTATGAACTCACTATGCCCATCAGCGAATACCTTAGGGTGTGTACTTTCCGAAATGGGGTCATTTGTGGGGTGTTTGTACTGTCTGGCCATTGTAGAACCTCAGGAAACATGACAGGTGCTCAGAAAGTCAAAGCTGCTTCAAAAAGCGGAAATTCACATTTTTGTACCATAGTTTGTAAACGCTATAACTTTTACCCAAAGCATTTTTTTTTTACCCAAACATTTTTTTTTTATCAAAGACATGTAGAACAATAAATTTAGAGCAAAATTTATATATGGATCTCGTTTTTTTTGCAAAATTTTACAACTGAAAGTGAAAAATGTCATTTTTTTGCAAAAAAATCGTTAAATTTTAATTAATAACAAAAAAAGTAAAAATGTCAGCAGCAATGAAATACCACCAAATGAAAGCTCTATTAGTGAGAAGAAAAGGAGGTAAAATTCATTTGGGTGGTAAGTTGCATGACCGAGCAATAAACGGTGAAAGTAGTGTAGGTCAGAAGTGTAAAAAGTGGCCTGGTCTTTCAGGGTGTTTAAGCACTGGGGGCTGAGGTGGTTAAAAGAGCATTTACTTTATAAATATGAGAAGGACCTAAAACAGACCCGTGCATTATATTATGCACAGGATAATAAATCAGGGAAGGTGTTGGCCCGGAGATTAAAGGAGAGAACTACTAAAAGTAAGATCCCTTATATAACGTCAAAACCGACGGATAAAAGGATCATTGATCCACAAGGTATAGCAAATTCCTTTCAGGGTTTTTATAAAACCCTCTACAATCTAGAATCTACGTCGGATGTGTCTTCTGTAACATCGGTAGCCATAGATCAGTTTTTAGCTTCCATTCACCTCCCGAATCTTACTGAGGCCCAATTAGGGAAATTAAATTCCCCAGTGACAGAGCAAGAAATTCTTGAAGTTATTGTGAAACTACCTAAGAATAAAGCGCCAGGACCAGACGGCTTCTCAAACGTATATTATAAGATATTCCAAAAAGAACTCTCTCCCTATTTATGTCAAATCTTTTCGGAAATGGTGAATACCAGTTCTCCTCCAAAAGAGATGCTGGAGGCAACGATAGTCACCATTCCGAAAACTGATCCCCCTTCGGATGATGTAAGGAGCTACCGTCCGATTTCGCTGTTAAATACAGATGCAAAAATGTATGCAAAAGTCTTGGCGAATCGGCTGGCCCCTTGCATCACAACTCTTATCCATGTGGACCAGGTGGGATTCGTAAGAGGTAGGCAGCTACAGGACAATACTATAAGGACATTAAATATTCTGGACTATCTTCAGAAATCCAAAATCCCAGCTCTTTTTGTCACCCTAGACGCCGAGAAGGCGTTTGACCGCATTAATTGGCAGTTCGCCTTCTCGGTGTTAGCGAGGATGGGATTTTCGGGAGCAATTCTGGTGGCTATCAGGGCACTTTATATTCAACCAAGTGCTAGAGTGTGGGTCAATGGGGCGCTTTCTGACCCCTTCCATATTACTAATGGTACCCGCCAGGGTTGCCCCCTGTCTCCCTTGATATTTATTTTGACCATAGAGCCTTTGGCTCAAGCCTTACGTCAGTGTCCTGATGTGGAAGGAGTTGGTATAGGGGGTATAGAACATAAAGTCAGCTTATACGCAGACGATATCATTTTGACGTTGTCAAAACCCCAAACATCTCTTACAGCTGCTATCGATATTATAACCCGATTTGGAGAACTCTCGTTTTATAAACTGAATGCTCTTAAATCCCAGGCTCTTTCAATAAATATCCTTCCAGCTCAGATGAAGAAGCTGAAGGATGCTTTAGACTTAGACTGGCAAAATAGCCAAATTGACTATTTGGGGATAAAGCTTACAGCGTCATTTAAGAAGCTATACTCGGTAAATTATGTCCCACTTTTAAGGGTCTTGGAGAAGGAGCTTGACAACTTAGCTAAATATGAGGTGTCTTGGGTAGGTCGTATTGCATCCTTTCAGATGTTCACCCTCCCTAAACTCCTATACATATTCAGGACACTACCTATCACTCCCCCAAGCAGTTTTTTTCAGAAGTGTTCCCAGTTGATTAATGCATTGATTTGGAAACGGCATAGACCCAGAATAGCAATTACAATAATGCAGAGACCTAAACTTCGGGGTGGATTGGGTCTCCCGAATATTTATGAGTATTTTTTGGCCTCGCAGGTATCACAGTTAAGGGAATGGTGGGTGGGCAACTACGCTAAACAGTGGGTACATATAGAAACAATACTATCCCCTGGTAGCAGTTTAAAAACCCTCCTATTGGCAGCCCTCCATCCGACATTTAATCGACCATCTGTCCCGACATTAGTATTTATGGCTTTGGAAAACTGGGTCCAATTTCATAAATTATGCACTCGGGAGTCCAGGTCCTTTCCACCCAGCACCCCAGTAACTCTATTTAACTTTCTCATTCCGAATATTTTGGTTTCGTCTTGGGAGCTGAGTGGATTGGACCTTCTCTCTAAGCTATTTATTTCGGACACCCTCTGCCCTTTTGAATATCTTCAGAGACGATTCCTGATTCCACACACAGATTTTTATAAATATTTGTGTATTAGACATTTTTTGACAGCTAATTGTCCGTTTAATCTGGTGTGCAGTCAGGAAGTCTTTAAACTATGGTCACTTGCCCTGCCACAAAGCACACGATTGCGGCCTTTGTATTTGATGATGGGGGAAAAAGGATTATTTGTTAAAACGACTCCACTGCTTACTTGGGAAAGGGATTTGGGGTTAACGTTTTCTGATGAGCAGTGGTCAGCGGTCTTTTCTTGTATATCAAAAAATATTAGATGTGCTTTACACTATGAGTCCTTGATGAAAACCACACTAAGGTGGTATTATACGCCTGATCGCTTGAGCCATATCTTTCCCGATTCCTCATATCTATGTTGGCGGGGATGTGGGGGGAGAGGCACATTATACCATATTTTGTTGTCTTGTCTGATGTTGCGAGACATATGGAGGGCTATATTCTCTCTTGCCTCGGACTTACTGGGTCTCCAGCTCCCGCCATCTCCCTCATTGGCTCTTTTATGGATTGATTTGGTTAGGATACCATGTGAGGGGAGGGTGGTATTGGGACACCTCTTTCTTTCAACTAAATTAGCCATAGCAAAAAATTGGAAATCACGGAACGTTCCAAGCCTAACGGAGATTATCCGTAGGCTAAACTCCACTTATATACATGAGCGTGTGCTGGTGGGAACTGGGGACGCAGCTGGGAGGTTTGAGAGGGAATGGGGCGTATGGAGGGCCTCTCCGCTCGCCCTACCATCCTCTGACTGATATACTCAATATATACTCAACATATAGTTGGATGTCCTGTAGTACAAAAATTTATATCTGTACAAAAATTATATCTGGGTAAATATTGCCTAACGATTGCACTGTACGTTTTATGTTTTTAGTCTATTTTTGTTTGTTGCGTATTTTACTGTTGTATTGATTTCGGCTAGTTGGTGCTGCCAATGTGGCTATGTAAAGCGCTGACTGTGTAGCCGTCTGTTTCTCTTTATGCATAATAATGTATGTCTTTTTTTCTTTTTCTTAAAACTAATAAAAACTATTGATATGGGAAGGTATGTGTGACCGAGATTCCGGGCCTCGGTGAGGTAAGAGCTGGTAGTTTTAAGTGTCAGCGGCAGCTAGTGCTGGTTGACACTGTTTGTTGTTAGTGTGGCTGTAAAGCTGTTCCGGGCCGGCTCTTACTGGGAGTAGCCAAAGTGCTGGGTGGGTGCCTCCTCCCCACACTCCAGGCCGGGTCTTTATTGGCCTATATAAAACCCAGCCAGGAGTCTCAGCTGGGTGTGGATTATCCTCCATCTGACAGTGGAGCGCTGTCAGTCTCTGTGTGTTTTGGAACTGAGAACTTGTGCTGTGCTAAAGGGCTGAGAGACGCCTGCTGGGAAACAGGCCCTAAAGCCTGCTGTGGACTGCGGGTGGAAAAACTGCTGACCAGGTGAAGGCTTTTGTTCTGTGGACTTTTAATGGTGTGAACAAACACCAAGACTGCAAACTTTTTGTTTTTCCTTATGTGTGAATAAACACCGAACTGTTTGGGCTGAAGACTTTGTGATTGCCTCTATACTGCGTCCGCTAGCCTGTCTACTAGAGCAAAACCCCACATATATTACACTTTTTGTGAGGCAAGGTAACAAAAAATAGCTGTTTTGGCACTTTTAATTTTTTGTTATTTACAGTGTTCATCTGCCCTTGTTCTCCTGGGCGTCTTTTTCTGGCCAATCGCAGCGCAGAGCTCACAGCCTGGGAGATTTTTTTCTCCCAGGCTGTGAGCTCTGCGCTGCTATTGGCCAGCGCTACAGCCTAGGAGAAAGAGACGCCCAGGAGAACAAGGGCAGTCTCCTCCTACTATAACCCAGTGACCGAACATACCGGAGGGCATAGCTGGAGAACGGAGCGGCGCCCAGGGATAATAGTAAGTGCAGTGAGATCCCTGGGCGCCGCTGTACAGATCATAAAAAAAGAGGGTTAAGCAGCACTCCAGGTCCCGATATAGGGACAATTGCCAATAGAAACCTAGATAGGTCGGTGCTCGCGGATGGGGATCCTGGCTGGGGGTCCCATAGGTGTACAGATAAAGAAGAAAATCCACAGCACTCCTCAGTTCTGGTGAACAAGCTGGTTACTTTATTGGTAACAGCAGCATAGGGATAGCAACGTTTCAACCATCTCTGGTCTTTATCAAGCTATGAGATCATACACTGCGTGCAGAATTATTAGGCAAATGAGTATTTTGACCACATCATCCTCTTTATGCATGTTGTCTTACTCCAAGCTGTATAGGCTCGAAAGCCTACTACCAATTAAGCATATTAGGTGATGTGCATCTCTGTAATGAGAAGGGGTGTGGTCTAATGACATCAACACCCTATATTAGGTGTGCATAATTATTAGGCAACTTCCTTTCCTTTGGCAAAATGGGTCAAAAGAAGGACTTGACAGGTTCAGAAACGTCAAAAATAGTGAGATATCTTGCAGAGGGATGCAGCACTCTTAAAATTGCAAAGCTTCTGAAGCGTGATCATCGAACAATCAAGCGTTTCATTCAAAATAGTCAACAGGGTCGCAAGAAGCGTGTGGAAAAACCAAGGCGCAAAATAACTGCCCATGAACTGAGAAAAGTCAAGCGTGCAGCTGCCAAGATGCCACTTGCCACCAGTTTGGCCATATTTCAGAGCTGCAACATCACTGGAGTGCCCAAAAGCACAAGGTGTGCAATACTCAGAGACATGGCCAAGGTAAGAAAGGCTGAAAGACGACCACCACTGAACAAGACACACAAGCTGAAACATCAAGACTGGGCCAAGAAATATCTCAAGACTGATTTTTCTAAGGTTTTATGGACTGATGAAATGAGAGTGAGTCTTGATGGGCCAGATGGATGGGCCTGTGGCTGGATTGGTAAAGGGCAGAGAGCTCCAGTCAGACTCAGACGCCAGCAAGGTGGAGGTGGAGTACTGGTTTGGGCTGGTATCATCAAAGATGAGCTTGTGGGGCCTTTTCGGGTTGAGGATGGAGTCAAGCTCAACTCCCAGTCCTACTGCCAGTTTCTGGAAGACACCTTCTTCAAGCAGTGGTACAGGAAGAAGTCTGCATCCTTCAAGAAAAACATGATTTTCATGCAGGACAATGCTCCATCACACGCGTCCAAGTACTCCACAGCGTGGCTGGCAAGAAAGGGTATAAAAGAAGAAAATCTAATGACATGGCCTCCTTGTTCACCTGATCTGAACCCCATTGAGAACCTGTGGTCCATCATCAAATGTGAGATTTACAAGGAGGGAAAACAGTACACCTCTCTGAACAGTGTCTGGGAGGCTGTGGTTGCTGCTGCACGCAATGTTGATGGTGAACAGATCAAAACACTGACAGAATCCATGGATGGCAGGCTTTTGAGTGTCCTTGCAAAGAAAGGTGGCTATATTGGTCACTGATTTGTTTTTGTTTTGTTTTTGAATGTCAGAAATGTATATTTGTGAATGTTGAGATGTTATATTGGTTTCACTGGTAAAAATAGATAATTGAAATGGGTATATATTTGTTTTTTGTTAAGTTGCCTAATAATTATGCACAGTAATAGTCACCTGCACACACAGATATCCCCCTAAAATAGCTAAAACTAAAAACAAACTAAAAACTACTTCCAAAAATATTCAGCTTTGATATTAATGAGTTTTTTGGGTTCATTGAGAACATGGTTGTTGTTCAATAATAAAATTAATCCTCAAAAATACAACTTGCCTAATAATTCTGCACTCCCTGTATAGTGACATGTGCCTTTAAATAGTGACTCCATGGGTGTGTCTCCCATCAATAAAACATCAAAAAAATCAACATGTGAGATAACTAAGTGTTTAAGATTCAGCCTATCAAGTGACTGGGTGTAGTTAATTGGATCATTAACATATCATTTATGCATATAATAACATAATACTTACTGGTGGGGGAGGGACCATGTAAAAGCCGCGCTCAGTCAGGAGGTGAGATCGCGCCAAAAACCGGCATGTTCCGATTCCATATGCGCCTGTGCCGAGTCCCCACATCCACAGGGGGAGGGATTCTAAGGCGGCCAATAGAAAAATCGGGCGCCCATGACATCTGATGTTGCCGGGTTGCAGATCCCAGTGAAGGGAACGTCCTCCGGCCGCGGCGCCAATCAGAGTATAGGTGCCGATGACGTCTATTGTTGCTAGGGAGAGTCTGCAGTCCAAAGCAAAGCTAGGATCGCGTCCCCTTCATAGCAACTACACATGCCATGCATGTAAGCAACTGGGGGAGGACCGGGGTGATGATAGCATATTTAGCCGCTGTGCCTGAGGATCCCATCTGGCTGGGATCGTTGTTTAGGCGATTACAGCTGTCACTTGGGTACTCATACTAGGCTATGGCCCCTACATGGACGTGACCAACACTAGGCTAGCCATCAGTCCCTAGAAGAGGGGCCACAGGCCGACATTCATACATCCCCCATCTGTATACAGTGCAAACCACAGAATTTCTTGAGTGTATTTACTCTGTGACAGGGGTTACTATACATGATAGTGTCCCCCTGGTCGCTCATTGTTTAGATAGCGACCAGGGGCAACGCTACCCTGCTCATACATACTCATTTAAAGGCCACTAATGCATCAAACTTACCCCTGCGGTTCCCGTGTAGCCGCTGAAGGAGTATGGCAATTATTGAGGTCTTGGTCGTTGTGGAATCTGTGTAGGCGCAGCTGGAGAGGTAGTCGGGTGAAGAAACTAATAAAACCTGGTTTCACATGGAGAGCGGGGGCTAAAGGTAGAAAAGGTGACTTTTGTGATTAAAACAAACACAACAATTATCTATTGTTGGGCACTCTACTTATGATAAAATCATCCGTAGCAAAGTCATAGATAGGGATTGGGCAGGACATAACCTGGGGAGAAAAATAATTAACCACTTGCCATCTGGGCCATTTGCCCCCTTCCTGACCAGGCCAAATTTTGCAAAACTGACATACTGTATCTCACTTTATGTGGTAATAACTTTGGAACGCCTTTATTTATCCAAGTCATTCAGAGATTGTTTTCTCGTGACACATTGTACTTCATGATAATCATAAATTTGAGTCAAAATATTTCACCTTTATTTATGAAAAAATCCCAAATTTACCCAAAAATTTGAAAAATGCGCAATTTTCTAAATTTAAATTTCTCTGCTTTTAAAACAGAAAGTGATACCTCATAAAATATTTATTATTTAACATTCCCCATATGTCTACTTTATGTTGGCATCATTTTGGAAATGTCATTTTATTTTTTTAGGACGTTAGAAGGCTTAGAAGTTTAGAAGCAATTCTTCAAATTTATAAGAAAATTGCCAAAACCCACTTTATAAGGACCAGTTCAGGTCTGAAGTCACTTTGTGGGGCCTACATAGTGGATACCCCCATAAATGACCCCATTGTAGAAACTACACCCCTCAAGGTATTCAAAACCGATTTTACAAACTTTGTTAACCCTTTAGGCGTTCCACAAGAATTAAAGGAAAATGGAGATCAAATTTTTAAATTTCACTTTTTTGGCAGATTTTCCATTTTAATAAATTTTTTTCTTTAACACATTGATGGTTAACAGCCAAACAAAACTCAATATTTATTACCCAGATTCTGCGGTTTACAGAAACACCCCACATGTGGTCATAAACTGCTGTATGGGCACACGGCAGGGCGCAGAAGAAAAGAAACTCCACATGGTTTTTAGATGCCATGTCCCATTTGAAGCCCCCTGATGCACCCTTACAGTAGAAACTCCCAAGAAGTGACCCCATTTTGGAAACTAGGGGATAAGGTGCCAGTTTTATTAGTACTATTTTTGGGTACATATGATTTTTTGATCATTCATTATAACACTTTATGGGGCAAGGTGACCAAAAAATTGGTTGTTTTAGCACAGTTTCTATTTATTTATTTTTACAGCGTTCACCTGAGGGGTTCAGTCAAATGACATTTTTATAGAGCAGATCGTTACGGACGTGGTGATACCTAATATGTATACTTTTTCTCATTTATTAAAGTTTTACACAATAATAGCATTTTTGAAACAAAAAAATTATGTTTTAATGTGTCCATGTTCTGAGAGCTATAGTTTTTTTATTTTTTGAGAGATTTTCTTATGTAGGGGCTCATTTTTTGCGGGATGAGGTGACGGTTTTATTGGTACTATTTTGTGGGACATACGCGTTTTTGATCACTTGGTGTTGCACCTTTTGTGATGCAAGGTGATAAAAATTGCTTTTTTTGACACAGTTTTTTTTTTTTTTTTTTTTTTACGGTGTTCACCCGAGGGGTTAGGTCATGTGATATTTTTATAGAGCTGGTTTTTACGGACGCGGCAATACCTAATATGTATACTTTTTTTATTTGTTTCACTTTAACACAATAATAGCATTTTTGAAACCAAAAAAATGATGTTTTAGTGTCTCCATGTTCTAAGAGCTATAGTTTATTTATTTTTTGAGAGATTTTCTTATGTAGGGGCTCATTTTTTGCGGGATGAGGTGACGGTTTTATTGGTACTATTTTATGGGACATACGCGTTTTTGATCACTTGGTGTTGCACCTTTTGTGATGCAAGGTGACAAAAATTGCTTGTTTTGACACAGTTTTTTTTTTTTTTTATACGGTGTTCACCCGAGGGGTTAGGTCATGTGATATTTTTATAGAGCTGGTTTTTACGGACGCGGCAATACCTAATATGTTTTTATTTTTTTATTTTCAACCTTTTATTTTTATTTTTTTTATTTTACACTTTTCGTCCCCCATAAGGTCATACAAGACCTCTGGGGGACATTTACTTCACTTTTTTTTTTTTTTTTCACTGTTGATTTCTCCTGTAACTGGGGCTGACATAGTAGCCCCAGTTACAGAAGAAATGCACCCCTAGAGAGGCTGTACAGCAGCAATCCAGCGCTGTACAGCCTCAGAGCAGGGCTGATCGAGGTCTCTGAGAGACCTCACAAAGCTCCTGCACACTCCGGTCATAGCGCTTCCTTCTCTGCAGACACAGCGCTCGGTGAGCGCTGTGTCTGCAGCGATCTAGAAGGCAGGGACACCTGGGCACTGTCCCTGCCTTGTCTTAGGGTTGCCCTGCTGTCACTGACAGCGGGCAACCCGATCAGCAGCTGCACGATTAGCGTGCAGCTGCTATTTCTAAAAGGACGTTCTAAAACGTGCTTTCAGAAATAGACGTCCACCCATAGGACGTTTATATCCTATGGGCGGACATGAAGCGGTTAATGCAAGAAGATACTCAAATTAAAGTCCCTATTGAGTCCTTTCGGTTCCAGCGTATCAAGTCTGTGGATCCATTTTAGTTCCAATTTAAGTAAAGTCTCTCGATCCCCACCCCTCCTCAGTTGTGGGATTCCATCAATGACTTGAAATCTCAACTGTAAGATATTGTGTCCGGTTTTTACAAAATGTTCTGGGACGGGTAGTTCAAGGACGTGTTTGCGGATCTTAGATTTGTGTTGGGTGAGTCTTTTTTTGATCTCCTCTGTGGTCTCGCCCACATATAGGAGTCCGCAGGGACATTGTAAAATATAGATAACGAATGACGAGTCTGCTTTGGACTGCAGACTCTCCCTAGCAACAATAGACGTCATCGGCACCTATACTCTGATTGGCGCCGCGGCCGGAGGATGTTCCCTTCACTGGGATCTGCCCCCCGCCCCCGGCAACAGCAGACGTCATGGGCGCCCGATTTTTCTATTGGCCGCCTTAGAATCCCTCCCCCTGTGGATGTGGGGACTCGGCACAGGCGCATATGGAATCGGAACATGCCGGTTTTTGGCGCGATCTCACCTCCTGACTGAGCGCGGCTTTCACATGGTCCCTCCCCCACCAGTAAGTATTATGTTATTATATGCATAAATGATATGTTAATGATCCAATTAACTATACCCAGTCACTTGATAGGCTGAATCTTAAACACTTAGTTATCTCACATGTTGATTTTTTTGATGTTTTATTGATGGGAGACACACCCATGGAGTCACTATTTAAAGGCACATGTCACTACAGGGAGTGCAGAATTATTAGGCAAGTTGTATTTTTGAGGATTAATTTTATTATTGAACAACAACCATGTTCTCAATGAACCCAAAAAACTCATTAATATCTAAGCTGAATATTTTTGGAAGTAGTTTTTAGTTTGTTTTTAGTTTTAGCTATTTTAGGGGGATATCTGTGTGTGCAGGTGACTATTACTGTGCATAATTATTAGGCAACTTAACAAAAAACAAATATATACCCATTTCAATTATTTATTTTTACCAGTGAAACCAATATAACATCTCAACATTCACAAATATACATTTCTGACATTTAAAAACAAAACAAAAACAAATCAGTGACCAATATAGCCACCTTTCTTTGCAAGGACACTCAAAAGCCTGCCATCCATGGATTCTGTCAGTGTTTTGATCTGTTCACCATCAACATTGCGTGCAGCAGCAACCACAGCCTCCCAGACACTGTTCAGAGAGGTGTACTGTTTTCCCTCCTTGTAAATCTCACATTTGATGATGGACCACAGGTCCAAGTACTCCACGCTGTGGAGTACTTGGACACGTGTGATGGAGCATTGTCCTGCATGAAAATCATGTTTTTCTTGAAGGATGCAGACTTCTTCCTGTACCACTGCTTGAAGAAGGTGTCTTCCAGAAACTGGCAGTAGGACTGGGAGTTGAGCTTGACTCCATCCTCAACCCGAAAAGGCCCTACAAGCTCATCTTTGATGATACCAGCCCAAACCAGTACTCCACCTCCACCTTGCTGGCGTCTGAGTCGGACTGGAGCTCTCTGCCTTTACCAATCCAGCCACGGGCCCATCCATCTGGCCCATCAAGACTCACTCTCATTTCATCAGTCCATAAAACCTTAGAAAAATCAGTCTTGAGATATTTCTTGGCCCAGTCTTGACGTTTCAGCTTGTGTGTCTTGTTCAGTGGTGGTCGTCTTTCAGCCTTTCTTACCTTGGCCATGTCTCTGAGTATTGCACACCTTGTGCTTTTGGGCACTCCAGTGATGTTGCAGCTCTGAAATATGGCCAAACTGGTGGCAAGTGGCATCTTGGCAGCTGCACGCTTGACTTTTCTCAGTTCATGGGCAGTTATTTTGCGCCTTGGTTTTTCCACACGCTTCTTGCGACCCTGTTGACTATTTTGAATGAAACGCTTGATTGTTCGATGATCACGCTTCAGAAGCTTTGCAATTTTAAGAGTGCTGCATCCCTCTGCAAGATATCTCACTATTTTTGACTTTTCTGAGCCTGTCAAGTCCTTCTTTTGACCCATTTTGCCAAAGGAAAGGAAGTTGCCTAATAATTATGCACACCTAATATAGGGTGTTGATGTCATTAGACCACACCCCTTCTCATTACAGAGATGCACATCACCTAATATGCTTAATTGGTAGTAGGCTTTCGAGCCTATACAGCTTGGAGTAAGACAACATGCATAAAGAGGATGATGTGGTCAAAATACTCATTTGCCTAATAATTCTGCACGCAGTGTATATGATTTCATAGCTTGATAAAGACCAGAGATGGTTGAAACGTTGCTATCCCTATGCTGCTGTTACCAATAAAGTAACCAGCTTGTTCACCAGAACTGAGGAGTGCTGTGGATTTTCTTCTTTAGCTGTACAGATCATGACACTTAGTTCACAATTTTTTGCCAGATGAAACGTCCTCAATGTGACAGGCAGTGCACATGACGGCTTAGGGTACTTTCACACTAGCGTTTTTCTTTTCCGGCATAGAGTTCCGTCACAGGGGCTCCTTGCGGAGAGACGGATCCGTCCGCCTCACAAATGCTTTCAGTCAGCAACAGATCGGCGGATCCGGCGGGCAGTTCCGACGACAGAACTGCCCGCCGGATCACACTGCCGCAAGTGTGAAAGTAGCCTTAAGCCGAGTGACATCACTCCCTCTCCCGGCTGGCTGTCAGTGTCAGCTGGCCGCGGAGTGACACACGACATGTACGTGGCAGCGCTCACCTGCCCGCTAGGCGCTCTCCACCGCACGCCTCATGTCCCGGGAGCGGCGTAGGTGACTACGGCAGGGTTTCCGTTTTCCTGTACGAAGACTCTTCCAGCGTTTCCCGGAGAGGAGTCGTCTCATCACCGTAAAGACTCATGCACACGTCCGTAGAACACGGATCGTGTGATACCGGCCTGGATTTCTTCTGAGTGCAGGAGCACACAGCGTTATTGGTTGCTGCAGCCGCAGTACAGTAATACACTGGTATAGATCATACCAGTGTATTACTGTACTGCGGCGGGAGCAGGAAGCGCACGGCGTCATAGCAACCAATGACGCAGTGCGCTCCTGCACTCAGAAGAAATCCAGGCTTAACGCACTCACAGGACTCCGAGATCCCTCCGACAAACAGGACCGCAGCCCCACCCCCTCCCCATCACAGCACGGGATGTAGATCCGGCAAGAGCTGGAACCAAATCCCGGCCTGGACTCAGTGCGCGTCCACAGCGGAGGGAGCACAAGGACGGCCCCGGAAACGCCGACAACAGCGACTCCATAATTCCCCGGACAGGAAAAATAATTCGGGACAGCAGAAGGGCAGTGATCCCGCAGTGACGGCGGATACAGGCGGCAACGAGGGACATTTCTCTTCAACCCAGCGCTGCTTCAGTTTTATCTAGTCACAAAATAAGTTTACAAGAGAAGAACTATGAGATGAATGATGAGCCCGGACCAAACATCCTGGGGAAGGGATCTCAGTTCTGTCAGCTGCACCGCAGGGATTATACACCCAGTGACGTCACAGCGCAGGGATTATACATACAGTGACGTCACAGTACACTGATAAACACTGAAGAGATGCTTTACACAGTGACATCACAGTACTCTGACATCACAGTACTCTAATAAACACTGAAGAGATGCTGCACACAGTGACCTCACAGTACTCTGATAAACACTGAAGAGATGCTGCACACAGTGACATCATAGTACAATGATAAACACTGAAGAGATGCTGCAGACAGTGACATCACAGTACTCTGATAAACACTGAAGAGATGCTGCACACAGTGACATCATAGTACCCTGATAAACACTGAAGAGATGCTGCAGACAGTGACATCACAGTACTCTGATAAACACTGAAGAGATGCTGCACACAGTGACATCATAGTACACTGATAAACACTGAAGAGATGCGGCACACAGTGACGTCACAGTACACTGATAAACACTGAAGAGATGCTGCAGACAGTGACATCACAGTACTCTGATAAACACTGAAGAGATGCTGCACACAGTGACATCATAGTACACTGATAAACACTGAAGAGATGCTTTACACAGTGACATCACAGTACTCTGATAAACACTGAAGAGATGCTGCAGACAGTGACATCACAGTACTCTGATAAACACTGAAGAGATGCTGCAGACAGTGACATCACAGTACAATGATAAACACTGAAGAGATGCTGCACACAGTGACATCATAGTACACTGATAAACACTGAAGAGATGCTTTACACAGTGACATCACAGTACTCTGATAAACACTGAAGAGATGCTGCAGACAGTGACATCACAGTACTCTGATAAACACTGAAGAGATGCTGCAGACAGTGACATCACAGTACAATGATAAACACTGAAGAGATGCTGCACACAGTGACATCATAGTACACTGATAAACACTGAAGAGATGCTTTACACAGTGACATCACAGTACTCTGATAAACACTGAAGAGATGCTGCAGACAGTGACATCACAGTACAATGATAAACACTGAGGAGATGCGGCACACAGTGACGTCACAGTACACTGATAAACACTGAAGAGATGCTGCACACAGTGATGTCACAGTACACTGATAATAAACAATGTGAAGAGATGCTGCACACAGTGACATCACAGTACACTGATAATAAACAATGTGAAGAGATGCTGCACACAGTGAAGTCACAGTACAATGATAAACACTGAGGAGATGCGGCACACAGTGACGTCGCAGTACACTGATAAACACTGAAGAGATGCTGCACACAGTGACGTCACAGTACACTGATAATAAACAATGTGAAGAGATGCTGCACACAGTGACGTCACAGTACACTGATAAACACTGAAGAGATGCGGCACACAGTGACGTCACAGTACACTGATAATAAACAATGCCCATGTTGTTTGGTTTTAGACTTCTTTATATGTTAATTTAATAGGTGTTATTTTTGTCGCTGAAAATAAGGCTTTATAAGGTAAAAAAAGGCTCCTAACTTTTTTAGCTGGCTCCTAGATTCCAAGGAAATTTGTCAAGCCCTGTTTTACACAATAACGCCATTTTTTTATTTAAAAAAAAATCATGTTTTAGTGTCTCCGTCTTCTGAGAGCCATAGTTTTTTTTTTTGGGGAGATTTTCTTAGGTAGGGGCTAATTTTTTGTGGGATGAGATGACGGTGTGATTGGTACTATTTGGGGTGCGTATGACTTTTTGATTGCTTGCTATTACACTTTTTGTGATGTAAGGTGACAAAAAATAGCTTTTTTGAAGCCGTTTTAATTTTTTTTTTTACGGTGTTCACCTATGGGGTTAGGTCATGTGATATTTTTATAGAGCAGGTCATTACGGACGTGGCAATACCTAATATGTCTACATTTATTTATGTAAGTTTTACACCATGATATAATTTTTGAAACAAAAAAAAAAGTCATGTTTTAGTGTCTTCATAGTCTGAGAGCCATAGTTTTTTCATTTTTTGGGTGATTGTCTTAGGTAGTGTATCATTTTTGTGGGATGAGATGACGGTTTGATTGGCACTATTTTGGGGTGCATATGACTTTTTGATCGCTTGGTATTACACTTTTTGTGATGTAAGGTGACAAAAAATGGCTTTTTGACACCGTTTTTATTTTTATTTGTTTACCGTGTTCACCCAAGGGGTGATGTGGTATTTTTATATAGCAGGTTATTACGGACGCGGCGATACCTAATATGTCTATATTTTTTTTTTACATGTAACACAATAAAAGCATTTTTGAAACAAAAAAAATATCATGTTTTAGTGTCTCTATAGTCTGAGTGACATATTTTTTTTTTTTGGGGCGATTGTCTTAGGTAGTGGCAAATTTTTTGTGGAATTAGATGACTGTTAGATTAGTACTATTTTGGGAGCATATGCCTTTTTGATCGCTTGGTGTTACTTTAAGTGATGTAAGGTGACAAACTTTTTTTTTTTTTAGCACAGTTTTTTATTTTTTTATAGAGCCGGTCGATACGGACGCGGCGATACCTAATATGTCTACTTTTCTTTTTTTCCCTATTTTTTTACAATTTTTTTTAACTTTATTTTGGGAAAAGGACGCTTTTTTATTTTTTTTTACTTGAAACTAAAATTATTATTTTTTTACTTTATGTTTGTAACTTTTTTTTTGTCCCACTCTGGGACTTTAACTTTTGGGGGTCTGATCCCCTTTACAATGCTTTACAATACTTCTGTATTGTAATGCATTGGCTGTAAGTGTATTACCACTGTAATACACTTACAGCCTGCTTGCCTGTGAGATCCAGGGGGCTGGATCTCACAGGCTCTCCCAGAAGGCAGCCACGATGCCTAAGGAAGGCATCGGGCTTCCTTCCCTGCCATGGAGTCCCCGTCAGAGCAGCGCGTGGACCCCATGGACACCAGCACCCGTGAGGATACCGCACGTGCCACGGATACCGAGGATACCGCTGACCGGTGTTTTCACTGATGCCGAAGCATACAGCATACAGCAGGGGTCCTGCTGTCAGTGAGAGCCGGACCCCTGCCTCTGATCGGGCAGGTATCCTGAGGGTTAAATCATAATCACAACTCAAACTACCCAAATGACCGCGATACAAAGTTTACATTCCCCAGTTCTTAATACCATGTATTGCCCCCTTTAACATCAATGACAGCGTGAAGTCTTTTGTGGTAGTTGTGGATGAGGCTCTATATCTTCTCAGATGGTAAAGCTGCCCATACTTCCTGGCAAAAAAAACTCTAATTCCCCTAAATTCTTGGGCTGTCTTGCATGACCTGCACGTTTGAGGTCTCCCCAGAGTGGCTCAATGATATTGAGGTCTAGGGACTGAGATGGCCACTCCAGAACCTTCACTTTATTTTGCTGTAGCCAATGACAGGTCAACTTAGCCTTGTGTTTTGGATCATTGTCATGTTGGAATGTCCAAGTACGTCCCATGCGCAGCTTCCGGGATGATGAGTGCAAATTTTCCTCCAGTATTTGTTGATACATTACTGCATTACTACAGCAAGCACTAGGGGAGCTTACTGCATACTGTTTTAGTATTATGCTCAGTGGATTGTATGCAGTAAGCTCCTCATAGTTGTAAGACATTTCTGCAAGAAATCTGGTTTTATTATATTCTAATACAATATCCAATACTCTGTCTCATAGCTGCCATCACTAACAGGAGCTACACAAGATTTGTTCTTGCACGGAAGAAGTTCAGCAAGAGGAGTTCAGAAGGTGAACACCACAAAATGAAGAACTCTCTTCTTGCCGTGTGACAGATCAGGAGGAGATGAGGTCGTTAGTGGTTTCCATCACATTATTGCTATACAGGGCTGTGAAAAAGTATGTGCGAATGTCACGGATGGTGTACAGGAAACAAGACAATACCATATAAACAATGTCTCTCTGGATCCACAACTAAGGAACAAAGGGAGACCCCTGCAATAGAGCTGCCGCTCTCCCTCACTGCTCAGCCTATGCGAACACCCCAAAGGTGGATGGCCGCATATCCATGTTCCTCGGCTATCTATTACCTGAAGACCCTACAATAGTGAAGGGACACGACCACCGGCTCCCTACACTGACACGGAGGGAGTCAGGGTCACCTGGATCCAGAAAAGACAAAAACATAAATACATAAACAGCACTTATCTGCAGACGACTGACGACTGAGGACTGAGGACTGGGAACTGGGAACTGGGAACAGCATGCACACACACTCCAGGAAGTTGTATCAGCCGCACACTACTGCATTATGGGGAGGAACTTAAAGGGTAGCGATCAGTCTGACTGCATGACAGCTGAGATAGACTAACGAGATGAGAAACTAAACCAAAACAAAGAAATTCAAGGAGGAGGATCTGAGAAGCTCCTGTGAGCGCTTCTCAGCTGTCTGGCTGTGACAGTACCCCTCCCTCTAGGAGTGGACTCCGGACACTCAGGGCCCACCTTCTCAGGATGGGACCTATGGAAAGCCCTGATGAGACGAGAGGCCTTAATGTCCGTCACTGGGACCCACATCCTCTCCTCAGGACCATAACCCTCCCAATGAACGAGGTACTGGAGGGAACCGCGGACAAGACGAGAATCCACAATTCTAGAGACCTGAAATTCAAGATTTCCATCAACCATAATCGGAGGAGGAGGTAAAGGCGAGGGTACAATAGGTTGAACATAAGGTTTCAATAAGGACTTATGAAAAACATTATGGATCTTCCAAGTCTGAGGAAGATCAAGACGGTAGGCAACAGGATTGATGACAGACAGGATCTTGTAAGGCCCAATAAACCTAGGACCCAACTTCCAGGAGGGAACCTTCAATTTGATATTCTTGGTAGACAACCACACCAGATCACCAACATTCAGGTCCGGACCAGGCACACGTCTCTTATCCGCCACACGCTTATATCTCTCACTCATGCTCTTTAGATTATCCTGAATCTTTTGCCAAATAGATGACAAAGACGAGGAGAATCTGTCCTCATCAGGCAAACCAGAAGAGCCCTCTCCCGAGAAAGTCCCAAACTGCGGATGGAACCCATATGCACCAAAAAATGGTGACTTATCAGAGGACTCCTGACGACGGTTATTTAAAGCAAACTCAGCAAGGGACAAAAAAGAACACCAATCCTCCTGATTCTCCGCCACAAAACAGCGCAGATATGTCTCCAGATTCTGATTGACGCGCTCTGTCTGGCCATTCGACTGCGGATGGAAAGCAGAAGAGAATGACAACCGAACCCCCAAGCGAGAACAGAAAGCCTTCCAGAATCTGGAAACAAACTGCGTGCCCCTATCAGAGACTATGTCTGAAGGAATCCCATGCAATTTGACAATGTGGTCAATAAATGCCTGCGCCAGCGTCCTAGCATTGGGCAAACCAGGGAAAGGGATAAAATGCACCATTTTGCTAAAACGGTCCACCACCACCAGAATCACAGACTTCCCCGAGGAACGAGGCAAGTCCGTTATGAAGTCCATGGACAGATGTGTCCAAGGACGGGAAGGAATGGGCAAAGGAAGGAGAGGACCTGATGGCCGTGAATGAGGGACCTTGGCACGAGCGCAAGTCTCGCAAGCTGCCACAAAACCCTCAACCGACTTACGAAGCGCAGGCCACCAGAATCTCCGAGCGATGAGATCCAGTGTGGCTCTTGCCCCCGGGTGCCCAGCAAGGACCATGTCGTGGTGTTCTTTAAAAATCTTGTGTCTCAAAGCGAGAGGCACAAACAACCTCCCAGGAGGACAAAGATCAGGAGCTTCTGACTGGGCTGCCTGCACCTCTGCCTCCAATTCAGGAAAAAGAGCAGAGACCACCACACCTTCAGCCAAAATGGGACCCGGGTCTTCAAAATTCCCACCTCCTGGAAAACAACGTGACAGGGCATCTGCCTTCACATTCTTAACCCCAGGGCGGAACGTAACAACAAAATTAAACCTTGAAAAGAACAAAGACCATCTGGCCTGTCTCGGTTTCAGACGCTTGGCTGACTCCAAATAGGCCAGATTTTTATGGTCAGTAAACACGGTAATAGGGTGTCTGGCTCCCTCTAGCCAATGGCACCATTCCTCAAAAGCCAACTTGATGGCCAACAATTCCCTATCTCCCACATCATAATTTCTCTCTGCGGAGGAGAGTTTCTTTGAGAAAAAGGCACACGGTTGCCATTTGGCAGGAGAGGAACCCTGAGACAAGACCGCACCCACCCCTACCTCAGAAGCATCAACCTCAACTATGAAGGGTAACGAAATATCAGGTTGTACTAGGATGGGAGCGGAAGCAAAACTCTCCTTGATATTAGAAAAGGCCTTACGTGCCTCTACCGACCAGGAAGAAAAATCTACCCCCTTTCTAGTCATATCAGTGAGTGGTTTAACAACAGAGGAATAATTCAAAATAAATTTCCTGTAATAATTGGCAAAGCCCAAAAAACGCATCAGCGCCTTCTGGTTCTCAGGAAGCTCCCACTCAAGCACAGCGCGGACCTTCTCGGGGTCCATGCGAAAACCAGAAGCGGAGACAAGAAACCCCAGAAATTGGATTTCTGGAACCGCAAACACACATTTTTCCAGTTTCGCATATAATTTATTCTCCCGCAGAATGAGCAAGACCTGACGTAAGTGTTCCTTATGAGTCTTGAAATCAGGAGAAAAAATCAAAATGTCATCCAAATACACTAATACAAATTTTCCCATTAAATGATAAAAAAATGCTGTTGACGAAATGCTGAAAAACGGCTGGGGCATTCATCAAACCAAAAGGCATAACCAAATTCTCAAAATGGCCCTCAGGGGTATTGAAAGCCGTCTTCCATTCGTCTCCTTCTCTGACCCTAACCAGGTTGTATGCCCCTCTTAGGTCTAATTTGGAAAAGACTTTAGCCCCAACAACCTGGTAAACAGGTCCGGGATCAGAGGAAGCGGATAAGGATCCCGAATAGTGATACTGTTCAGCTCCCTGAAATCCAGACAAGGTCTTAAAGAACCATCTTTTTTCTTAACAAAGAAAAAACCAGCGGCAACAGGTGACTTCGAGGGTCGTATGTGTCCTTTTCTCAAACTCTCAGAGATATAAGCCCACATAGCGACCCTTTCAGGTTGGGAAAGATTGTATAAACGAGATTTAGGCAGCTGGGCGCCTGGGATGAGATTAATAGGGCAATCATACTCCCTGTGCGGAGGCAAACCCTGAACTCCACTCTCAGAGAAGACATCCAAAAATTCAGAGAGGAAAGGTGGTACAGTCTTAGTAGAAACCTCAGAAACAGATGTTATGAGGCAATTCTCTCTGCAAAAGTTACTCCAACCATTTATTTGCCTCGCTTGCCAATCAATGGTGGGGTTATGTTTAGTGAGCCAGGGTAGCCCCAACACTAGAGGAGTAGGCAAACCGCTAAGGACGAAACATGACACATCCTCAACATGAGCATCACTCACTATTAAACGGATATTGTGAACTATGCCCTTTAACCACTTCCCATCTGGGCCCTTTGCCCCCTTCCTGACCAGGCCAAATTTTGCAAAACTGACATATCTCACTTTATGTGGTAATAACTTTGGAACGCCTTTACTTATTCAAGTCATTCAGAGATTGTTTTCTCGTGACACATTGTACTTCATGATAGTCATAAATTTGAGTCAAAATATTTCACCTTTATTTATGAAAAAATCCCAAATTTACCCAAAAATTTGAAAAATTCGCAATTTTCTAAATTTCAATTTCTCTGCTTTTAAAACAGAAAGTGATACCTCATAAAATATTTATTATTTAACATTCCCCATATGTCTACTTTATGTTGGCATCATTTTGGAAATGTCATTTTATTTTTTTAGGACGTTAGAAGGCTTAGAAGTTTAGAAGCAATTCTTCAAATTTTTAAGAAAATTGCCAAAACCCACTTTATAAGGACCAGTTCAGGTCTGAAGTCACTTTGTGGGGCCTACATAGTGGATACCCCCATAAATGACCCCATTGTAGAAACTACACCCCTCAAGGTATTCAAAACCGATTTTACAAACTTTGTTAACCCTTTAGGCGTTCCACAAGAATTAAAGGAAAATGGAGATCAAATTTTTAAATTTCACTTTTTTGGCAGATTTTCCATTTTAATCAATTTTTTTCTTTAACACATCGATGGTTAACAGCTAAACAAAACTCAATATTTATTACCCAGATTCTGCGGTTTACAGAAACACCCCACATGTGGTCGTAAACTGCTGTATGGGCACACGGCAGGGCGCAGAAGATAAGGAACTCCACATGGTTTTTAGATGCCATGTCCCATTTGAAGCCCCCTGATGCACCCTTGCAGTAGAAACTCCCAAGAAGTGACCCCATTTTGGAAACTAGGGGATAAGGTGCCAGTTTTATTAGTACTATTTTTGGGTACATATGATTTTTTGATCATTCATTATAACACTTTATGGGGCAAGGTGACCAAAAAATTGGTTGTTTTAGCACAGTTTCTATTTATTTATTTTTACAGCGTTCACCTGAGGGGTTCAGTCAAGTGACATTTTTATAGAGCAGATTGTTACGGACGTGGCGATACCTAATATGTATACTTTTTCTCATTTATTAAAGTTTTACACAATAATAGCATTTTTGAAACCAAAAAATTATGTTTTAATGTGTCCATGTTCTGAGAGCTATAGTTTTTTTATTTTTTGAGAGATTTTCTTATGTAGGGGCTCATTTTTTGCAGGATGAGGTGACGGTTTTATTGGTACTATTTTGTGGGACATACGCGTTTTTGATCACTTGGTGTTGCACCTTTTGTGATGCAAGGTGACAAAAATTGCTTGTTTTGACACAGTTTTTTTTTTTTTTTTTTTACGGTGTTCACCCGAGGGGTTAGGTCATGTGATATTTTTATAGAGCTGGTTTTTACGGACGCGGCAATACCTAATATGTATACTTTTTTTTATTTGTTTCACTTTAACACAATAATAGCATTTTTGAAACCAAAAAAAATGATGTTTTAGTGTCTCCATGTTCTAAGAGCTATAGTTTTTTTATTTTTTGAGAGATTTTCTTATGTAGGGGCTCATTTTTTGCGGGATGAGGTGACGGTTTTATTGGTACCATTTTGTGGGACATACGCGTTTTTGATCACTTGGTGTTGCACCTTTTGTGATGCAAGGTGACAAAAATTGCTTGTTTTGACACAGTTTTTTTTATTATTTTTTTACGGTGTTCACCCGAGGGGTTAGGTCATGTGATATTTTTATAGAGCTGGTTTTTACGGACGCGGCAATACTAAATATGTCTATTTTATTTTATTTTTTCTATTTTAAATTTTTTTTTTTATTCCTTACTTGGGATTTTTTTTTTTTTACATGTGAAACTTTTTTTGATTCTATTTTTTTAACCCTTTATTTTATTTTTATTTTATTTTACACTTTTCGTCCCCCATAAGGTCATACAAGACCTCTGGGGGACATTTACTTCACTTTTTATTTATTTTTTCACAGTTGATTTCTCCTGTAACTGGGGCTGACATAGTAGCCCCAGTTACAGGACAAATGCACCCCTAGAGAGGCTGTACAGCAGCAATCCTGCGCTGTACAGCCTCACAGCAGGGCTGATCGAGGTCTCTGAGAGACCTCACACAGCTCCTGCACTCTCCGGTCACGGCGGTCACATGACCGCCGGGCCGGAACAGGAAGCGCACAGCGCTTCCTTCTCTGCAGACACAGCGCTCGGTGAGCGCTGTGTCTGCAGCGATCGTGAAGGCAGGGACACCTGGGCACTGTCCCTGCCTTGTCTTAGGGTTGCCCTGCTGTCACTGACAGCGGGCAACCCGATCAGCAGCTGCACGATTAGCGTGCAGCTGCTATTTCTGACAGGACGTTTTAAAACGTGCTGTCAGAAATAGACGTCCACCCATAGGACGTTTATATCCTATGGGCGGACGTGAGGTGGTTAATGATTTCTGAGAAAGTGGAGCTGAATGAATAGCAAAAACAGGAATATCCCTTCCCAAAGTGCATACTTGGAAACCATGAGTTATTGCAAATTGATTATCAATGAGGTTGACAGCTGCTCCACTATCCACAAAAATCTCACAAAAAATGCTCTTGCTCTCTAGCGCCACCCTAGCAGGCAGGACAAAACGGGAACTACAAGCAAACGGAAAACCTTCAATTTCCGCCTCAACCCTGCCAATAGTAACAGACAGAACATTTTTAAAAGATTTTTTCCTTTTTGTCTCTTTATTACTCCCAGAAAACTGCCTGAATCTCCTTGAGGGACAAACATTTGCCAAATGATTTATACCTCCACAACAAAAACAAACCCTCCCATGCGGGCTGAATCTTCTATTGTCAGAGGCAATCAACCCCAGCTGCATGGGCTCCTGCTCAGAAGGGGCTGACAGCGACTGAGACTCCTGCGCACAGAATGAGACCGCTGCACTGTTCCGAGACTGAGTAGGACAGGAAGGAGAGATCTCTCGTCTCTCTCTAAGACGCCTGTCAATACGAACGGCCTGAGACATAGCAGAGTCCAAGGAGATAGGCCTCTCATGAAAGGAAAATGCATCTTTCAATCCCTCTGAAAGACCATGGCAAAATTGACTTCGGAGTGCAGCATCATTCCAACCAGTATCAGCTGCCCATCTCCGAAATTCGGAGCAGTATATCTCTGCGGATTGTTTACCCTGGCATAACAGACGTAGTCTAGACTCAGCCAGAGCAATACGATCCGGATCATCATATATCTGACCCAGGGCTAAAAAGAATTCATCCACTGAGCGGAGGGGCCGTGCCCCCTCCGGTAGCGAAAAGGCCCAAGACTGAGCGTTACCCCTGAGCAGCGATACAATGATCCCCACCCTCCGTTCTTCATCACCAGAAGAATGGGGAAGAAGGCGAAAATGGAGTTTGCAAGCCTCTTTAAAACGCACAAAATTCTCACTACCCCCAGAGAACGTATCCGGGAGCGAGATCTTAGGCTCAGAACAAACTCCATGAACGCAAGCTGAACCGGTCACTTGAAACTGAGAAAAAATCCTACGGAGATCAGCTACCTCCAATGAAAGACCCTGGAGGCGTTCAGCCAAAAGTGAAACCGGATCCATGCTTGAGACGGTTTTGGCGGCTGATAATGTCACGGATGGTGTACAGGAAACAAGACAATACCATATAAACAATGTCTCTCTGGATCCACAACTAAGGAACAAAGGGAGACCCCTGCAATAGAGCTGCCGCTCTCCCTCACTGCTCAGCCTATGCGAACACCCCAAAGGTGGATGGCCGCATATCCACGTTCCTCGGCTATCTATTACCTGAAGACCCTACAATAGTGAAGGGACACGACCACCGGCTCCCTACACTGACACGGAGGGAGTCAGGGTCACCTGGATCCAGAAAAGACAAAAACATAAATACTAAAATAGGATACAGCGGCTCACCCCTATCACGTATGGATAGGTGCTCACCCTCTAGTCCTACCCTCAGGACCACAAAGAATGCAAAACGTATAGAGAGAGTGAGGGGGCACACACACCAGGGAGACACTAGATAGATGAATAATTGATATTTAATATTCTAAAAACAAACCCCTAAAATCACATAAAATGTACATCAAGTAACTACTGATGGCAGCCTATATTGCATGTACATATGATGCCACTAATACAATAAAGTAGTATATACAACTGTGCAGCTGGTGCAGTGGTCTGTACACTACTGTGGGTACGATATATTGAAGTTCGATATGTTAGAGTTCATCCGAACAGTGTCCCAAATCATGCGGTGCTGCACCAAGTGAACCAGGTAATGGTGGTAGTATAGGAAATCCTGAAGATAGCCCCAACAGATGTATCAACTGAGGCAATAGTTATGACTGTATGTCAATGTCCGGTATTCAGTGGTAAGTACAGAGATGCGTACAAGTAAAGCGCACAGGCGCTGGCCTCCAGATTACTTACAGTGTCCAGCCGCTTCAGGTCTCCCGGTCTCACCCCTCCTTGCTGCCTGACTGCAGCACGATTTCCCAGGTGGCTGAACACGGCCGTCTGTGGCGTCCCACGTGACCTGGTGATCTGGGGTTCCGGGCGGACGCTTAGATGACGTCAATGCTTTGCGGCGGTAATTTCAAATCTGGATATGGATTCCTTGCGCTTGCAATTTGAAGTCCAGTTTCTTTATTCTTTTCTTTTCCTTGAATCCACGCTCACTCTGTATGCCAGACGCGTTTCAGGGTCTTACGCCCCTTCCTCAGTGGCCACCGAGTGAGTGGATTCTCACTCCTTATATATGGTGTTTGCCCACCCACATTCACTTTGTTCAGCTTGTTCCAATATGCGAGATGGATTTAATTACTGCTGCATTTCTACTAACAATTACAATGTCATATTCAAGTTAAAAACATGATACATAATAAATATTACTCCCCTTTAATAGATACAATGTTAAAACCATCTTAAAAATGTTCTTGGTCTAGGACTGCAATGTCAGAGCTGCATTATGAGCAAAACCGCATTGAAAACGCTTCAAAAACGCAACAGTGTGAATTGTGTCTTCACTGCGGTTTTTGTATTTTTATGTTCTATGGAGTTAAGTGACCCCACCTAAAAGGATTAGATCAGGATTCTCAGCATATCCTTCACATAAAGTGATAAAAAGAAGATAAAAGGAAGATAATCTTCATCAGGAATCATATATTGCAAGGATGGTTCATAGTTGTATAGTTGTATATGTAGGGAGTCGTCCGGTGGGGAGGTGAATCACAGTGTCAATAACTGACCCTCCTGCGATATCTCATCCCCATCGGACCACCCCCCCAAAATATTTACAGGAACCCGAACACCTCCCTCTCAGCATTGAGACCCCTCGGCATAATGGTGTCATACTCAAAAATTCTGCGGGATTCCTGTCGTGACATGTGAGCGATATGATTCCCTCCTCTCCACATTTTTTTCACCCTTTCTATGGCAGTGAATTTTAGGCCTGTTGGGTCACAATTGTTGTGAATTTTAAAGTGTTTCGATAGGGAATGCGTTTCTAGACCTTTTTTAATATTCGCCACATGTTCGGCTACCCTCTTTTTAAGTGTCCTTTTAGTCCTGCCTATGTACTGTTTCTTACATCCACATTCCAGTAAGTATATGACATCAGTGGAATCGCATGTAAGGCACTCTTGTATTTCTACACTAAAGGAATTTGTTGTAGATTTCACCGTAGTTGTTTTTTTGGGGAAACTCATGATCTTACAATTCGTGCATCGACCACACTTGAAAAAACCATTGGTTGTTAGCCAGTTCTTTCTTTGTTGTTGTTGACTATCCTTTTTAGCTTTAACGGTTGGGGCTATTTTACCTGCCAAATTGTTTGCCCTTGTGTACGTTATTTTTGGTACATCACTCAAAAGTGGGCCAATTAGTTTATCATTTAACAGGTGTGCCCAATGTTTTCTAATACTCCTTTCCATTATTCTATATTGTGAGCTAAAAGGGAGAATGATTCTCAACATTTCATCTCGCGGTTGTGGTGGGCCTGTCTCAAAGAAACCTTTTCGTTCCATCTTTTTCACTTTTTCCAGTGATTTATCAATTATCTGGACGGGGTAGTCTCTCTCTAACAGTTGTTGTTTCAAGTGTGCAGCCTCTTCATCAAACTTGCTTTCAACCGTACAATTTCGCTTGAGTCTGCGAAACTGACTGGTTGGTATATTGATCAGCCACCGCGGAAGGTGGCTGCTAGCAAATCTGATGAAGCTATTTTTGGCTACAGGCTTGAAAAACGTGTTGCACTGTAGCTGGTTTCCCCTAATCCATATCTCCAAGTCTAAGAACTCTACTTTTTCTTGACTGACAATTGGACTAAATACTAAATTATTATCATTTTTGTTAATGTTACTAAGGAACAAGTCCAAAGATTCCGCAGTGTCACGCCAAATAAACAAAATATCATCAATATACCGCCGCCACAGCACCAGATCCGTCTCCAGCCTGGGTATGATGGTCTCTCTCTCCCATTGAGCCAAAAAAAGGTTGGCATAGCTAGGGGCGAATCTGGTGCCCATGGCGGTGCCGGTACACTGCAGATAGAACTCCTGCTCGAAGGAGAAATAGTTGTGAGTTAGAATGTATCTCACTCCATCCAGCAGGAACTCCAATTGTTCCACAGGAAATCCGGCATCTCCTGACAGTTGCTTATGCAATGCCTGTATTCCCCTGGTATGTTCGATAACCGTGTAGAGTGATCCAACATCCAATGTCCCCAAGATCCACCCATCTACCCAGTTGACTCCCTCCAGTGTCTTAATAATGTCAGTGGTGTCACGAATGTATGATGGCACCTGCTTGACATATGGTTGGAGCCACTGATCGATATACTTGGATAGGTTACATGATATAGATTGGATACCCGACACTATCGGGCGACCTGGAGGTGCTTCCAGGTTCTTGTGGATCTTGGGGACACAGTAGAACATTGGAATTCTTCTCTCAGTGTCCAAAATAAACTTGGCTTCCTGATCAGTGAGAAAATCTGATTTTATCCCCTTTGCACAGTAATCTTTCAAAATATTATAATATTCCTGTGTCGGGTCTGCAGACGACTGACGACTGAGGACTGAGGACTGAGGACTGGGAACTGGGAACTGGGAACAGCATGCACACACACTCCAGGAAGTTGTATCAGCCGCACACTACTGCATTATGGGGAGGAACTTAAAGGGTAGCGATCAGTCTGACTGCATGACAGCTGAGATAGACTAACGAGATGAGAAACTAAACCAAAACAAAGAAATTCAAGGAGGAGGATCTGAGAAGCTCCTGTGAGCGCTTCTCAGCTGTCTGGCTGTGACAGCGTCCCATTGAATTGAGTTATAACTCGTGTGTGGTAATGATGGGTGGTGTAGTGTTCTACAAATAGAGTATGGAATGAGGTGCCATCTACAGTAAATTATTAATAATTATTTTTATCATTTATAGCAGGATGTACAGTTGTCACGGACGTTCCCTCGATAGGTGGCAGGTGATCGGTGAGACTGGCAACACGTGGTTTGATCTGACATGTTTTCTGTTTGGATCAAATGACGTCTGTGTTGTTTCTGGTGCTTGCCTCACCTTCTTTCCCCAGGTGTGGCTATTGCTGTCATTTAACCTTCTCTATTTATTGTTGTTTCTCCCACTATGCTATGCGGTTTATAGCTTCTGTTGGAGTTGTGGATAGCTGGTGTGTGGATCTCAGCTGAGTTCCTGGTGCTGCCATAGCCACTTGAAGTTAAGTGTTTTATTTCCCTTTTGTATTTTGTTTGGATTATTTTGTTTGTTGCATTTCCCTGTCATTTGTCTTAGGCTGAGAGAGACTCCTGTTCGTCCTTCCTTTTGGAGGAACAGGTTGTCTCAGTCCTGACATTAGTACCAGAGTCCTATAGGGTGAATTAGGACACTAAGTATTCCTGTGTATGAACTCACCTACCTCTGGGGTCTGTTCATACTGGTAGTTAGTATGGACTTTGATTAGGGTTTTACTAGGAGGTGTCCATCTCCTTTCCCTAGTTTCCAGGCCTTATTCACTCACCCCTTTCCCTCCTATGTTCGGTGTGGTGTTTCCCTCCCACCCCCAAACGTGACAACAGTATTCCTTACAATACACACCTCAGCTGCTGCAGAACCTCTTTTTGAAGAGGAAGTGAACACTTCAGACACTGACTTAACATTGGATAAAAGTTGCCTCAATTTGCTGTCTTTACGAAAATAAAAGGGGTTGTGCAGTGCAAAAATGTTGATGACCTATTCTTCGGGTAGGTCTTCAATATCAGATCATCAGGGGTCCGGCTCCCAACACCCCCACCAATCAGCTGCTGGAAGTAGACAGGTCATGTAGGAGGTTGTATTGTTCTATGTATATATTATTATAGAATGGTATTATAGTCATGTCTAGAAGACAGATCATGTATGAGGTTGTAGTGTCCTATGTATATAGTATTATAAAATGGTTTTATGGCCATGTCTAGTAGACAGTCATGTTGGAGGTTGTAGTGTCCTATGTATATAGTATTATAAAATGGTATTATGGTCATGTCTAGTAGACAGTCATGTTGGAGGTTGTAGTGTCCTATGTATATAGTATTATAGAATGGTATTATGGTCATGTCTAGTAGACAGTCATGTTAGAGGTTGTAGTGTCCTATGTATATAGTAGTATAGTATGATATTATAGTCATGTCCAGTAGACAGGTGATGTAGGAGGTTGTAGTGTCCTATGTATATAGTATTATAGTCATGTCCAGTATACAGGTCATATATGAGGTTGTATTGTTTTATGTATATAGTATTATAGAATGGTATTATGGTCATGTCTAGTAGACAGTCATGTAGGAGGTTGTAGTGTTCTATGTATATAGTATTATAGAATGGTATTATGGTCATGTCTAGTAGACAGTCATGTTAGAGGTTGTAGTGTCCTATGTATATATTATTATAGAATGGTATTATGGTCATGTCCAGTAGACAGTCATGTTAGAGGTTGTAGTGTCCTATGCATATATTATTATAGAATGGTATTATGGTCATGTCCAGTAGACAGTCATATAAGAGGTTGTAGTGTCCTATGTATATATTATTATAGAATGGTATTATAGTCATGTCTAGTAGACAGTCATGTTAGAGGTCGTAGTGTCCTATGTATATATTATTATAGAATGGTATTATGGTCATGTCTAGTAGACAGTCATGTTAGAGGTTGTAGTGTCCTATGTATATATTATTATAGAATGGTACTGTAGTCATGTCTAGTAGACAGTCATGTTAGAGGTCGTAGTGTCCTATGTATATATTATTATAGAATGGTATTATGGTCATGTCTAGTAGACAGTCATGTTAGAGGTTGTAGTGTCCTATGTATATATTATTATAGAATGGTATTATGGTAATGTCTAGTAGACAGTCATGTTAGAGGTTGTAGTGTCCTATGTATATATTATTATAGAATGGTATTATTGTCATGTCTAGTAGACAGTCATGTTAGAGGTCGTAGTGTCCTATGTATATATTATTATAGAATGGTATTATGGTCATGTCTAGTAGACAGTCATGTTAGAGGTTGTAGTGTCCTATGTATATATTATTATAGAATGGTACTGTAGTCATGTCCAGTAGACAGGTCCTGTTGGGAGGTGTAGTGCTTTATATTAGGTATGCATCTTGCATGAATTTACTGGTGGCCAACCTTTAGCTACTAATCTTACACAGGAAAGGCAGTTAGATATATCATGCAACAACTGCATCCCCGAATGAGTGGAATGATCAGGTTAAGATTGGTGTCATGCTACATCTTTTTTTGCTATGTGCCACATTTGTAACGCCTTTATTTTGCAACAATTTTCATTGCATTTTTTGCTATTAAAGACACAGCACCCTGATGTTAGGCAGTGACATTTTAAACCAGTATCTTGGAGTTTTTTTCCCCCTCACTGGCTTTTTTGTTTTTCAAACCTATACGAAAATTACAAGTTTGAAAAACAAAACCAGAGTGTGACAAAAAAAAGTCACCATAAAAAAAAGTTGTGAAAAACATTAAATTTCATGGCGTTTTTACAAGCCAAAAAAAAGCCAGGAAAGAAATGTTGGGTGGCAGAACCCTAAAGGGGTATTACTAAAATCATGCTGCAGTAATCATTTCACATAGTGTTTTTTATCCTCTGGATAGGTAATCAGTATCTGATCGGTGAGGGTCCGACACCTGGGACTTCCCCTGATCAGGTGTTTGAGAAGGCACCCACAGTAGAGCTTTAAAGGCTATGTACACCTTTGGGGCAATTTTTTTTAAATTATTGCATTGTACTCCTTTTGAGCTAAAAAATATTTTTCAATTGGTCTGTATTAAAAATATGGAGGCCTTTTTCTGTACAGAGCTGAGATGCCCTACAAGCAGCCTCTAGGTTTTCTCTCCTTTCCGTCAGCTGGGACCTGACGGGCTCCTTATCTTTGCTCTCTGACAATATAAACACTCATTATAGCTCAGTTCTTACCTTACTGATAAGAATGTGGCTTAAAGGGAACCTGTCACCGGGATTTTGTGTATAGAGCTGAGGACATGGGTTGCTAGATGGCTGCTAGCATATCCGCAATATCCAGTCCCTATAGCTCTGTGTGCTTTTATTGTGTCAAAAAAACGATTTGATACATATGCAAATTAACCTGAGATGAGTCCTGTACGTGACTCATCTCAGGGACAGGACTCATCTCAGGTTAATTTGCATATGTATCAAATCGGGTTTTTTTACACACAAAAAAGCACACAGAGCTATGGGGACTGGGTATTGTGGATGTGCTAGTGGCCATCTAGCAACCCATGTCCTCAGCTCTATACACAAAATCCAGGTGACAGGTTCCCTTTAAACAAGTGTTACCTATTAGTAAATTAGAGATAAGGGTTATTAGATGATCGGCACAGAGTAAAAGCGAAAGTAGCATGCCCACAGCTAGAAAAACAGTTAACCATTTGTGACAGACCAGCTCAATATTTTTTAATAAAGGCTAATTGAAAATATGATTTTTAGCCAAAAATGAATAAAATTCAATCATAAACAAAAATTGCCTCAGAAGGTGTAAATAGCCTTTAAGTCCTCATCTAGGTGATCATATTTTTTGCAGCTCCGATATAGACCCATTCATTTTTATGCAGCTGCAAAAAATGCAGGCTGTCCGCATCTGTGTGTACATTATAGAACATGTCCTATTCTTGTCCGTTTTGCAGCAAGAATGGGCATTTCTACTATTTGACCAGTGAAAATTGCGGCATGCACATGGCTGGTACCCGCGTTTTGCGGATCCATGGTCATGTGCATGAGGTCGCTTATATGCTGTCTCAGGGAGAAGTGTTCGCTGGGTGGCTTTCCTCTACTTTCCACTGTCCTGCTCCCTATGATTGACATGTCTCTCTCTATACCATCACTGGGGCCCCCATTGATCCTATCAAACCAGTTTTAGTCCCCCTTAGAATGGCTGTGTATGTTCTCTCTTTGAAATGGATGACAGTTAACAAAGATTGCTAAGTACACTGCTCAAAAAAATAAAGGGAACACTTAAACAACACAATGTAACTCCAAGTCAATCACACTTCTTTGAAATCAAACTGTCCACTTAGGAAGCAACACTGAGTGACAATCAATTTCACATGCTGTTGTGCAAATGGGATAGACAACAGGTGGAAATTATAGGCAATTAGCAAGACACCCCCAATAAAGGAGTGCTTCTGCAGGTGGTGACCACAGACCACTTCTCAGTTCCTATGCTTCCTGGCTGATGTTTTGGTCACTTTTTAATTCTGGCGGTGCTTTCACTCTAGTGGTAGCATGAGACGGAGTCTACAACCCACACAAGTGGCTCAGGTAGTGCAGCTTATCCAGGATGGCACATCAATGCGAGCTGTGGCAAGAAGGTTTGCTGTGTCTGTCAGCGTAGTGTCCAGAGCATGGAGGCGCTACCAGGAGACAGGCCAGTACATCAGGAGACGTGGAGGAGACCGTAGGAGGGCAACAACCCAGCAGCAGGACCGCTACCTCCGCCTTTGTGCAAGGAGGAACAGGAGGAGCACTGTCAGAGCCCTGCAAAATGACCTCCAGCAGGCCACAAATGTGAATGTGTCTGCTCAAACGGTCAGAAACAGACTCCATGAGGGTGATATGAGGGCCCGACGTCCACAGGTGGGGGTTGTGCTTACAGCCCAACACCGTGTAGGACGTTTGGCATTTGCCAGAGAACACCAAGATTGGCAAATTCGCCACTGGCGCCCTGTGCTCTTCACAGATGAAAGCAGGTTCACACTGAGCACATGTGACAGACGTGACAGAGTCTGGAGACGCCGTGGAGAACGTTCTGCTGCCTGCAACATCCTCCAGCATGACCGGTTTGGCATTGGGTCAGTAATGGTGTGGGGTGGCATTTCTTTGGAGGGCCGCACAGCCCTCCATGTGCTCGCCAGAGGTAGCCTGACTGCCATTAGGTACCGAGATGAGATCCTCAGACCCCTTGTGAGACGATATGCTGGTGCGGTTGGCCCTGGGTTCCTCCTAATGCAAGACAATGCTAGACCTCATGTGGCTGGAGTGTGTCAGCAGTTCCTGCAAGACGAAGGCATTGATGCTATGGACTGGCCCGCCCGTTCCCCAGACCTGAATCCAATTGAGCACATCTGGGACATCACGTCTCGCTCTATCCACCAACGTCACGTTGCACCACAGACTGTCCAGGAGTTGGCAGATGCTTTAGTCCAGGTCTGGGAGGAGATCCCTCAGGAGACCGTCCGCCACCTCATCAGGAGCATGCACAGGCGTTGTAGGGAGGTCATACAGGCACGTGGAGGCCACACACACTACTGAGCCTCATTTTGACTTGTTTTAAGGACATTACATCAAAGTTGGATCAGCCTGTAGTGTGTTTTTCCACTTTAATTTTGAGTGTGACTCCAAATCCAGACCTCCATGGGTTGAAAA
Organism: Bufo bufo; assembly: GCF_905171765.1. Classification (NCBI taxonomy): domain Eukaryota; kingdom Metazoa; phylum Chordata; class Amphibia; order Anura; family Bufonidae; genus Bufo; species Bufo bufo. The sequence goes on along the minus strand of NC_053394.1, from coordinate 134,514,847 downwards.
ATTTGATTTCCATTTTTTTTTGGTGTGATTTTGTTGTCAGCACATTCAACTATGTAAAGAACAAAGTATTTCAGAAGAATATTTAATTAACTCAGATCTAGGATGTGTTATTTTTGTGTTCCCTTTATTTTTTTGAGCAGTGTATTTTTGGTATTTAAAATTGTTCTGTTTTTGGTACCATTGGGGTCCAGGTACTAATCAAATAATGACCCTTATCATGACAGAGCAGTTTTGCCAGCTAGACTTTGCTCTTGCATAATAAAGATAACCAGATTGGTATGTACAGTACAGTAATTACATAGGATAACAACACTGTCCGCAGTATACTGTATTCACCACAAGAGGGCAGTGTTGTACTCTAGTAGAATGCCCAAGATTCTTCCTCCATTCAGCTGCAAATGGTGACATTGGGATTGTGGCAAGGTCACAGTGTTATTGTACCATGTGCATTATTAGTCTTTCATGAATTGTAAGCAGCGTTCCCGTACATGTTTTACAAGCTCACAGGGTGCGCTTATTTAGCAGAGATGAACTGTTGTTTGTATCATCTGGCCTGGACTGATGCTGTTCAGATATAAAGTGCATTTATCAATTATGTATAAAGGTGGAAGCTATTCTGTTACCAGGACCAAGAGATATATATGATAATGCAACCAATCGATTCACCATCTGTGACAGTTGGGGATATATCTGTCAATATTTCTGATTGGAGAACTAGGACAGAACAGTCCATGCCTTACAAAACGTCGTATCTTGGGCTAAGCAGACTGCAGAGGTGGGGTTACTCCTAGTGAACCGTCAGAATACTTCTTTTATGGCGGAATATTTCATTGACATTACGGAAGCTGTCTTGGTAGCAATGGGCAACTCCCCTTTTCCTTTTCTCATAGATGTCCTCCAGGTGTCCTGCTTCTCCCCCAATAGTGAAAATACATAGATTTAATGACTGGCTTGTAAGTAAATAGTCCTGAAATCTGTGTTTCAGATATCAGCGTTAGATTGCAATGTTCATGGTGTCAGAGTCAGGATCTGCATATCGGAATATGTCGCCACTATTAACAGCAGGAAATAATAACGACCTTTCTTGTGAAGCTCACTAAGGCCTCTTGCACACCAACGTGTGCGCCCCGTGGCCGTGCTGCGGGCCGCAATGCATGATCGCTAACCGTGGGGCAGCCGCAGTGGATCGCGGACCCATTCACTTGAATGGGTTCGCGATCCGCCTGTTCAGCTAAAAGATAGAACATGTCCTATCTTTTTGCGGAATGGAAGTACGGGACGAAACTCCACAGAAGCACTCCGTAGTGCTTCCGTAAGGTTCCGTTCCGTGCTTCCGTTCCGCATCTCCAGATTTGCGGACCCATTCAAGTGAATTGGTCCGCATCCATGATGCGGAATGCCCACGGAACGGCGCCCGTGTATTGCAGATCCGGTGCGATTTTTACGCATGGTTGCTAGGAGACGATCGGGATGGGGACCCGATCTTTACTATTTTCCCTTATAACATGGTTATAAGGGAAAATAATAGAATTCTTAATACAGAATGCTAAATAAATTAGGGATGGAGGGGTTAAAAAAATAAATAAAAAATTTAACTCACCTTATCCACTTGTTTGCGCAGCCCGGCTTGTCTTCTTTCTTCTTCTTTGAGGATCTTGAAGGAAAAGGACCTTTGGTGACGTCACTGCGCTCATCACATGGTCAATCACATGGTCTATCACCATGGTGATGGACCATGTGATGAGCGCAGTGACATCACCAAGGTCCTTTTCCTCCCAGGTCCTCAAAGGAGAAAGAAGACAAGCCGGGCTGCGCGAACAAGTGGATGAGGTGAGTTTAATTATTTTATTTTTTAACCCCTCCATCCCTAATTTACTTTACTGTATTAAGAATGCTATTATTTTCCCTTATAACCATGTTATAAGGGAAAATAATATAATCTGGAGAACACCTAACCCAAACCCGAACTTCTGTGAAGAAGTCCAGGTTCGGGGCTGGGTACCAAACATGCCTATTTTTCTCACGCGCGTGCAAAACGCATTAAAACGCTTTGCAATCGCGAAGAAAAATCACGCATTTTCCCGCAATGCACCCGCATCTTGTCCGGCCCTCACACGCGACGCCTGTGTGAAAGAGGCCTATGGGCCTTCCGTTTCCGTATTTCCGTTTTTCTGTTCCGTTGAAAGATAGAACATGTCCTATTATTGCCCGCAAATCACATTCTGTGGCTCAATTCAAGTCAATGGGTCTGCAAAAAAAACGGAACACATATGGAAATGCATCCGTATGTCTTCCGTATCCGTTCCGTTTTTGCGGAACCATCTATTGAAAATTTTATGCCCAGCCCAATTTTTTTCTATGTAATTACTGTATACTGTATATGCCAAACGGAAAAACGGAACAGAAACGGAAACACAACGTAAACAAAAAACGGAACAACGGATCCGTGAAAAACGGACCGTAAAACACTGAAAAAGGCCTCTTGCACACGACCGTATGGCTTTTTCAGTATTTTGTGGTCCGCAAAAAACGGATCCGCAAAAAATACGGATGATGTCCGTGTACATTCCGTTTTTTGTGGAACGGAACAGCTGGCCCCTGATAGAACAGTACTATCCTTGTCCATATGGGGACAATAATAGGACATGTTCTATCTTTGAACGGAAAAAGGGAAATACGGAAACGGAAGGCATACGGAGTACCTTCCGTTTTTTTTGTGGATCCATTGAAATGAATGGTTCCGTATACGGTCCGTATATGGAACTCAAAAAAAACGGAACGAAAACAGGAAAAAAAATCGCTCAAGAGCGTGCAAGAGGCCAAAGCCATACGGTCGTGTGAAAGAGGCCTAAGTAGGGGGAGGACACAGTGGGGCAGATTTTCTAATTCTATAGATGTAAACCCAAAAAGAATGAGTGAAATTACTTTCCTGCAGGGTACTTTCACACTTGCGTTAAACTTTTCCGGCACTGAGTTCCATCACAGGGGCTCAATACCGGAAAAAAACTGATCAGTTTTATCCTAATGCATTCTGAATGGAGAGCAATCCGTTCAGTATGCATCAGGATGTCTTCAGTTCAGTCACTGTACGGTTTTTGGACAGAGAAAATACCTCAGCATGCTGCTGTATTTCTTCCGTCCAATATTCCGGAACACTTGCCGGAATGCCAGATCCGGCATTATTTTACATTGAAATGCATTAATACCGGATCCGGCCCTAAGTGTTCCGGATAAACAGATCCGGTTTTGTGAAAAAGATAAATACCGGATCCGTTTTTCCGGATGACAACTGGAGAGACGGATCCGGTGTTGCAATGCATTTGTGAGACGGATCCGCATCCAGATCCGTCCACAAATGGTATCCGTTTGCATACAGATTGTCGACGGAACTGCCGTATTGCCATGTCACCACTATAGGTGAGGATAAGAAGGTTTTAGCATAGGTTAGAGGCGGTAAAAGCCCTATATCCATGTGGTTTCATTTCCTTCTTCTGCTGTGATCCAGTCAGCATTTTGTCATTAGGGTAGTTTGCCAGTATGATTTTGGGAGTGTACATGACATATGACACCAAACATTTTATACTTGACTAAGGATTGCTAAGGTGGTGTGGTTAGTTTGGATTCCCTACTAATATTAATTACTGTGAATGAATGAGTGTTATTTTCAATCATGTTTAATAAAGAAGTATTGTATGGCTAAAGGAAAGTCATTTCACTCATTCTTTTTGGGTTTGAATTTATTATTGAATGTTCCTGTGAGGATTATTCTGAATTTATTTTGGACCTATTGTGAGGTTAATCCTATAGATGGTGTAAACTCAGACAGGTTGTGTAGGCCTGCGCCAGATTTATCACAGGGGCTCGGGCTGGATGATGTCATACAGGGAGAGACATTTTTAAAGACCATCTGTCAGCAGATTTCTACCTATGAAACTGTCCGACCTGTTGCATCTGCACTTGGCAGCTGAAGACATCTGTGTTGGTCCCATGTTCATATGTGCCCGCATTGCTGAGAAAAATGATGTTTTACTATATGCAAATGAGCCTCTAAGAGCAATGGGGGCGTTGCTGTTACACCTAGAGGCTCAGCTCTCTCTGCAACTGCCGCACCCTCGTTACTTTGATTGACATCACATCTGCCAAGCCCTGTCAGTCAAAGTGTAGGGGTACAATTTTGGGTACACAGCATCTACACAGACACATCGGCATAGTTACAGACGACAGACAAACCTCATATGCACTGTTACATCCACCCACCTTCAGAATGACTACCGCCTCTATTGTTTGTCGAATCGTAGATTATTTTAGTTCAGAAGATTATAGTTCCTGTTTCCCTATACATTTTCTTGTTATATTAGAGTCCATTCACACGTCCGCAATTCTGTTCCGCATTTTGCGGAACGGAATTGCGAACCCATTCATTTCTATGGGGCCACATGATGTGCTGCCCGGATCCGCACTTGCGGGTCCACAATTCTGTTCCTGAAAAAAATAGAACATGTCCTATTCTTGTCTGCAATTGCGGACAAGATTAGGCATTTTCTATTAAGTGACGGCGATGTGCGGTCCGCAAAATGCGGAACGCACATTGCCAGTGTCCTTTTTTTGCGGATCCACAAAACACAAACGGACTTGTTAGTGGACCCTAATAGTGATGGCTGCACCATATATTATGCAAAGAAACATCCAACCCAGATTGGGACCATCAATAAAGAAAATACTTGAAAATTCTAGTGTACATGCCTGGGGCCACATTTATGACGTTTCATAGACATGTATTGCGCCTGCTTGAGGGGGATGGGATGAGCGTGAAAGACGGTGCTACAACATCCATTCAAGTGCAATGAAATGCTTTATTTCTCCTGCAGCAGAATGTGAGCTGGACAGCTGCATCCACAAATATCAGCTGAATGCTGGGAACTAAACAATGGCACCGCCCATGAGGAGCTTATCATCATGAGATCCTTACATAAAATGGGGTTACCCAAACTCGACAAACCTTTGAACATGGAAATAAAAGTCAGACAGCTATGAAAGTTCATAGTTAGCTTTTAGATGCCACTTGTCTTTTCTCTTCCTTCAGTCAAAAGCCAGTCTGGTTCTGAACAGAAAAATTGAGCCATTCGAGACAGATTGGTTGCTAGAGATGTACTTCCTGGCAACCCCATACATTTTGAAGTTGTTAAAAGGGTTCTTCTGGAATGATTTAAAGTGGCCACCAGCAACCTGTCCTAGAATGTGAGTAAGACTGGCTGCCTCCACTTTTAGAGCTGACTAGCGGAGTGAGGGTTTGCGGCCTCACTACACACTCTGGCACATTGGTGAGTGTTCCTGCCAGGCTACTCAGCCATGATGGCATACCGTAGGCATGATCACTTCATTCCCTCACCCTACTCAGCTCTGCAAGTGAAGATAACCAGTCCTGCTCACATTCGAGGACAGGTTACTGGTGGCAATTTTAAATCATTCCCGGAGAACTTAGTGTATCCATTGCAACCAGGTTATACAGGAGCCGATCAGCAGTCATACACCAACTCTGTTAGGCTACTTTCACACTGGCGTTTCTGGGTCCGCTTGTGAGATCCGTTTCAGGGCTCTCACAAGCGGCCCAAAATGGATCAGTTCAGCCCCAATGCATTCTGAATGAATAAGGATCTGTTCAGAATAGGGATCGACCGATTATCGGTTTTACCGATATTATCGGCCGATATTCAGGATTTTGAACGTTATCGGTATTGGCATCTATTTTGCCGATATTCCGATAACATATGGGGAACAAGGATCGCACTGCTCTCAGCGCTCTCCGTGTTCCCTCAGCAGCACAGGGGAGAAGGAAGCAGTGTCTCCCTTTCCTGTGCTGCTGCTGCCGCTGCCACCAACGAGAGGAGGAAGGACAAGAGGAGGGGCGGGGCTGTGGCCACTGCGCCACCAATGCAGATAACTATCTCATTAATTCACATACAGGAGGCGTGAGCTGGCTGCAGAATCACATAGCCGGCTCCCGACCGGTATGACAAGTAGCTGCGATCTGCACTAGTTAACCCCTCAGGTGCGGCACCTGAGGGGTTAACTGCTGCGGATCGCAGCTACCGCTCATAGAGGTCGGGAGCCGGCTATGTGATTCTGCAGCCAGCTCCCAACTCCTGTATGTGAATTAATGAGATAGTTATCTTCATTGGTGGCGCAGTGCGCCCCCCCCCCACCCAACCCAGTATTAAAAGTATTAAAAACATTTGTGGCGCAGTGCGCCCCCCCCCAGCCCCAGTATTAATCATTGGTGGTGCAGTGTGCCCCCCCAACCCCCCAACCCAGTATTAATCATTGGTGGCGCAGTGCGCCCCCCCACACAAGCCCCCCCAGTATTAATCATTGGTGGCAGTGGCCACAGGATCCCCTCTCCCCCTCAGCGGCAGTTCCGATCGGAGCCCCAGCAGTGTAAGCCTGGGTCTCCGATCGGTTACCATGGCAGCCAGGATGCTATTGAAGCACTGGCTGCCATAGTCAGCTCCATGCTGCTGTGTGCACAAAGTGTCATGGTCTTACCTTCTTGCTGTTCTCCTTCGTTTGACATGTGCTGGCGGCCATCTTGGTTTCTGGGTTTCTTGTAGCCTTCCACCCTGCGGCTCCTCCTTCCCACTGGGAGGAGCTGGATGCCTAGCTCATATATATAGGAGGTCTGTGGCTTCAGTTCCTTGCTTGGTCCTCCTGTGTTCACATGCTTCTAAGACTGCTGCTGCTTCTGGTTCCTGATCCTGGCTTCGTCTGACTACCCTGCTGGTTCCTGATCCTGGCTTCGTCTGACTACCCTGCTGGTTCCTGATCCTGGCTTCGTCTGACTACCCTTCTGGTTCCTGACCCCTGGCCTCTCAAAGACTCTGCTTCGGTTTCACCATCCGTTTGGACTTTTGCTTTACAGCTTTATTTTCAATAAAGCCTTCTTATTTTCACTTATCTCTTGTTGTACGTCTGGTTCATGGTTCCGTGACATTAGGACCAAGCCATGAATTCTGACGGTACAGGGCCATCCTCGCTACCCATGCTGGTTGCCAGACTTGATCAGCAGGATCACCTGTTGGGTCGGTTCGCTGTGGCGTTGCTAACCCTGCTTGAACGCACGGCTCATTTCGCTCCCGTTGCCGATGGGTCGGTTGTCGCTCCTACTGCCGCTCCGGTTGTTGCGCCAGAGTCTACCCCGACACCTGTTGTTGCGCCTGCGGTGTTTCGGGGTATGACCGGTTCTGCCCCTCTTCCACAGCGCTTTGGGGGAGAGCCAACTCAGTGCCGAGGTTTCCTTAACCAGGTGGGCATTTATTTCGAGTTGCTGCCACATGCCTTTCCTACTGAGAGATCAAAGGTGGGCTTCTTGATCTCGCTGCTCTCGGACAAGGCCTTGGCCTGGGCCAGCCCTTTATGGGAGAACAACAATCCGGTGGTTGCCGAGTTTTCCGGTTTTGTTGCTCTTCGGAAGGTATTCGATGTGCCGGCTCGTGCTGCCTCTGCTGCGAAGCTCCTTATGTCCATCAGACAGGGTTCACGATCCGTAGCTGAATACGCCATTGAGTTTCGTACCCTGGCAGCAGAGGTGGGGTGGAATAATGAGGCTCTGGTCGCTGCTTTCTCTCATGGTCTCTCGGATGCCTTGAAGGATGAGGTTGCAGCTAAGGACCTACCAGTGGAGCTCGAGTCTCTTATTTCTTTCCTGATTTTGATTGACACCAGACTCAGGGAGAGACCTTCCTTTAAGGAGAGCCTGCGGAGGTCTTCTAACAGATTGGCGCCTACGTTTGCTGTCCCACCCGTGCCTCCCTCTCCTCCCACGCCTCCTGGGGATGACTTGTCTGGGGGTGAACCCATGCAGCTGGGGTTTGCTCGCCTGTCCGAGGGGGAGAGGGTACTCCGGAGACGCGAGGGCCGATGCATGTACTGTGGTCTCGGTGGGCATTTTCGGTTGGCATGTCCGAACCGTCCGGGAAAACGCTCGCACCTGAGATCCTGTCGGGGGCAGATCTTGGGTGGAGTCTCCTCGTCCCCGGTTTCCCGTGTTGACAAACCACTGATCACTGTTGTCCTCTCCTGGGTCGGGGGCTCGGTGACGACCCAGGCGTTGGTGGACTCTGGTGCTGGTGGTTTGTTCATTGATAGTGTGTTCGCTGCCGCCAATTCCATTCCTCTGCAGGCTCGAGGTTCCCCACTGGCTCTTGAGGCGATAGACGGCAGACCCCTTCTGCCGCCACACGTGACTCATGAGACCCTTCCAGTGGGGATAGCCATTGGTGCCGTTCACAGAGAGTCGGTCTGCCTCCAGGTTATTTCGTCTCCACACTACTCGGTGGTCTTGGGGTACCCCTGGCTCCAGAAGCATAATCCGACTTTCGATTGGAGATCGGCCGAGATCCTCTCGTGGTCACCGCAGTGTGGGGCTAGTTGCATCCATGGGTCTGTCAAGTTGCTGTGTACTTCCTCGGACTCTCTGTTGCCTCCTGAATACGAGGAGTACCGGGATGTATTCGATAAGGTGCGCGCGGTTGCCCTACCTCCGCACCGCCCATACGATTGTGCCATAGAGTTACAACCTGGTGCCGTTCCTCCTCGTGGCAAAGTCTATCCACTGTCGGTAGCGGAGAATGAGGCCATGGAGGAGTACGTGAGGGAGGCTCTTTCACGCGGACACATTCGCAAATCCTCGTCCCCGGCAGGGGCTGGATTTTTCTTTGTGAAAAAGAAGGGCGGTGAGTTGAGGCCTTGCATCGATTACAGGGGTCTCAATCGCATCACGATCAAGAACGCTTACCCGATACCCTTGATTTCCGAGCTGTTCGATCGCCTTAAAGGGGCCACGGTCTTTACCAAACTCGACCTGAGGGCGGCATATAACCTGGTAAGGATCAAGGCGGGCGATGAGTGGAAGACCGCGTTTAACACCAGGACCGGTCATTATGAATCCTTGGTTATGCCCTTTGGGTTGTGCAATGCGCCCGCAGTCTTTCAGGAATTCATCAACGATGTTTTCCGTGACCTGTTGCAGCAGTGTGTGGTGGTCTATTTGGATGACATCTTGGTATATTCTGAATCCATGGAGGCCCACATTCTGGATGTCAGACGAGTGTTGCAACGGTTACGAGAGAACAAGCTGTTCGGTAAGCTTGAGAAATGCGAATTTCACCGATCCCAGGTAACCTTCTTAGGTTACATCATTTCCGCTGAGGGGTTCTCCATGGATCCTGAGAAGGTTTCGGCTGTCTTACAGTGGCCCCAGCCCAGTGGTCTTCGTTCCCTGCAGCGCTTTTTGGGCTTCGCCAATTATTATCGGAAGTTCATCAGGGACTTTTCCATGCTGGCCAAGCCTCTCACGGATCTGACCAGGAAGGGCAGTAATTCCCAGGTCTGGCCGCTCGAGGCCATCCGAGCTTTTGAGGCCCTAAAGTCCGCTTTTGTGTCGGCTCCGATTCTGTCGCATCCCAACCCTGGGTTGCCCTTTGTCCTCGAGGTGGACGCGTCTGAGACGGGAGTAGGCGCCCTTCTGTCTCAGCGTAGAACACCAGAGGGTCCTCTGCTTCCTTGTGGGTTTTACTCCCGGAAACTGTCTTCCGCGGAGTGCAACTATCAGATTGGTGACAGGGAGTTATTGGCCATCGTGCAGGCCCTTAAAGAATGGAGGCACTTGCTCGAGGGTTCGGTGGTTCCGGTTCTCATCCTGACGGACCATAAGAATCTGACCTACCTTTCTGAGGCCAAGAGATTGACACCACGTCAGGCCAGATGGGCTCTGTTCTTGTCACGTTTTAATTACGTGGTCTCCTACCTACCCGGTTCCAAGAACATCAGGGCGGATGCCCTATCACGGCAGTACTCCGAGCTGTCCAGGGAGGAGTCGATTCCGACTTCGGTCATACCTCCGAATCAGATCCTGGCCGCCATTCGCACCAGCCTGACCTCTCCCCTGGGTGAGCAGATTTTTGCGGCTCAATCTGGTGCTCCCTCTGGGAGACCCAACGGCAGATGTTTTGTGCCTGAGGAGTTGCGCACTCGGTTGTTGCGAACCTACCATAACTCCAAGACCGCGGGGCATCCTGGAAAGAATCAGCTGTCCTGGGCTGTTTCACGTCTGTTCTGGTGGCCTTCCCTACGTTCCGACATCGCCGCATATGTAGCGGCATGCTCCGTTTGTGCCCAGAGTAAGTCCCCTCGGCACCTTCCGTTGGGCCTTCTGCAACCCATAGCCACCGGGGAGCGCCCATGGTCACACCTGGGGATGGATTTCATTGTGGACCTCCCTGCATCCCGAGGCCATACGGTCATTCTCATGATTGTGGATCGGTTTTCCAAAATGTGCCACTGTGTTCCTCTCAAGAAGTTACCCTCTGCACAAGAGTTGGCCACGATTTTTGCCAGGGAGGTCTTCCGGTTGCACGGTTTGCCCAAGGAGATTGTGTCGGATCGGGGGAGTCAGTTTGTGTCCAGGTTCTGGCGCGCCTTTTGCTCCCAGTTGGGGATTTATCTCTCCTTCTCCTCGGCCTACCACCCTCAGTCCAATGGGGCCGCAGAACGATCCAATCAGGCCTTGGAGCAATTCCTTCGTTGCTATGTCTCCGATCACCAAGACAATTGGGTTGACCTCCTGCCTTGGGCTGAGTTTGCCAGGAACACGGCGGTGAACTCTTCCTCTGGGACGTCTCCCTTCATGGCCAATTATGGGTTCCAACCTGCCGTGTTACCGGAGGTATTCTCTCCCCAGGATATTCCGGCTGTGGAGGATCACCTTTCCGTCCTACGTGCTTCTTGGGTACAGATCCAGAAGTCCCTTGAGGCCTCTGCGCAGCGCCAGAGACTCCAGGCTGATCGCAGACGAGCGCCTGCTCCTTCCTACCAGGTCGGAGACCGTGTATGGTTGTCCACCCGCAACCTCAACCTTCGAGTGCCCACTCCCAAGCTGGCGCCTCGCTTTGTTGGTCCCTTCCGAGTGCTTCGCAGGGTAAACCCGGTAGCCTATGCCCTTGCGCTTCCTCCTGGCATGCGGATCTCTAACGTGTTTCATGTCTCCCTGTTGAAGCCACTGGTGTGTAATCGTTTCACTTCCTCGGTTCCTCGGCCTCGTCCGGTCCGAGTGGGCAATCGTGAGGAGTATGAGGTGAGCAATATCCTGGACTCACGCCTGGTCCGCGGTCGGGTGCAGTTTTTGGTCCATTGGCGTGGTTATGGTCCAGAGGAGCGTTCCTGGGTTCCCTCCGCAGAGGTCCATGCTCCTGCCTTGCTCCGAGCCTTCCACGCACGCTTCCCTCAGAAACCGTTTTTTGCTCTGCGGAGGAGGGGCCCTTGAGGGGGAGGTACTGTCATGGTCTTACCTTCTTGCTGTTCTCCTTCGTTTGACATGTGCTGGCGGCCATCTTGGTTTCTGGGTTTCTTGTAGCCTTCCACCCTGCGGCTCCTCCTTCCCACTGGGAGGAGCTGGATGCCTAGCTCATATATATAGGAGGTCTGTGGCTTCAGTTCCTTGCTTGGTCCTCCTGTGTTCACATGCTTCTAAGACTGCTGCTGCTTCTGGTTCCTGATCCTGGCTTCGTCTGACTACCCTGCTGGTTCCTGATCCTGGCTTCGTCTGACTACCCTGCTGGTTCCTGATCCTGGCTTCGTCTGACTACCCTTCTGGTTCCTGACCCCTGGCCTCTCAAAGACTCTGCTTCGGTTTCACCATCCGTTTGGACTTTTGCTTTACAGCTTTATTTTCAATAAAGCCTTCTTATTTTCACTTATCTCTTGTTGTACGTCTGGTTCATGGTTCCGTGACACAAAGATCTATCAGGGTGAATAGGACAAGGGTTCTAGTCCCTAAGGAAGCTAATAGTAAAAAAAAAAAAAAAAACACACGAAAATATTAATTATAAATGAAAACGAAAGATTTACAAAAAAAAACTACACGTTAACAATAAACATATTCATTTTCAGCAGATTTGTGTAGGAATTTTTTATTTTTTTTCAAAAATGAAAATTTACAGAATATCGGTATATATTATCGGCTATCGGCCTGAAAGTTCACAGATTATCGGTATCGGCCCTAAAAAATCAATATCGGTCGATCCCTAGTTCAGAATGCATCAGTTTGGCTGCGTTTGGTCTCCGTTCCGCTTTTTAAGCGGACACCCAAACGCTGCTTGCAGCGTTTTGGTGTCCGCCTGACGATGCGGAACCAAATGGATCCGTCTTGACTTACAATATAAGTCATGGGGGACGGATCCGTTTTTGCTGACACAATATGGTGCAATTAAAAACGGATCTGTTCCCCATTGACTTTTAATGTAAGTCAGGATCCATTTTGACTTAGGCCCCTTTCACATGGGCGAGTATTCTGCGCGGATGCGATGCGTGAGTTGAACGCATTGCACCCGCACTGAATCCTGACCCATTTATTTCTATGGGGCTGTGCTCACGAGCGGTGATTTTCACGCATCACTTGTGCGTTGCGTGAAAATCTCAGCATGCTCCTCTTTGTGCGTTTTTCATGTAACGCAGGCCCCATAGAAATTAATGGGGTGGATTAAGGTGAGTACAAGTGGATTAAGCTTGTATAACAGTGTAAATTAGGTGTGCCCTCAAAATAACTCAACACACAGTTATTAATGTCTAAACAGCTGGCAACAAAAGTGAGTACACCCCTAAGTGAAAATGGACAAATTGTGCCCAGTGAGCCATTTCCCCCCCCCATGTGACTCATTAGTGTTACAAGGTCTCAGGTGTGAATAGGGAGCAGGTGTATTAAAGTTAGGCCTCTTTCAGACGGGCGTTGCGGGAAAATGTGCGCGTGCGTTGCGGGAACATGCGCGAGTGCAAAACATTGTGATGGATCATGTGATGACCGGAGTGACGTCACCACAGGTCCTGTTGCTGCACACAGCAAAGATGAAGACAGAAGGAGATGCCGGGCTTCGCGATCAAGTGGATTAAGGTGAGTTAAATTATTTTTTATTTTTTTAACCCCTCCAGCGCTATTTTACTATGCATTCTGTATTCAATAATAATGATCGGGTCTCCATCCCAATCGTCTCCTAGCAACCTGTGCGTGAAAATCGCACCGCATCCGCACTTGCTTACGGATGCTTGCGATTTTCACGCAACCCAATTCACTTCTATGGGGCCTGCGTTGCGTGAAAAACGCAGAATATAGAGCATGCTGCGATTTTCACGCAACGCACAAGTGATGAGTGAAAATCACCGCTCATCTGAACAGCCCCATAGAAATGAATGGGTCGGAATTCAGTGCGGGTGCAATGCGTTCAACTCACGCATCGCATCCGCGCGGAATACTCGCCCGTGTGAAAGGGGCCTTAGGCTAAGTTCACACGAACGTTTGTGATCCGTGGCCGTATTGCAATACACGGCCACAGTTCCGTGTGCATTCCGCATCACGGATGCGGACCCATTCACTTCAATGGGTCCGCAAATCCGGAATCGATCCGATGCGGCTGACCTACGGCCGGCGATCGTGCATTGCGGCCCGCTATTTGCGGGCCGCAGCACAGGCACGGGTCACACACGTTCGTGTGAACTCGGCCTGAGTGTTATTGCTCTCACACTGGTCACTGGAAGTTCAACATGGCACCTCATGGCAAAGAACTCTGAGGATCTGAAAAATATATTTTTTGCTCTACAGAAAGATGGCCTAGGCTATAAGAAGATTGCCAACACCGGGAAACTGAGCTGCAGCACAGTGGGTAAGACCATACAAAACGGGTTCCAAAGAAGTTGAGTGCACGAGCTCAGCGTCATATCCAGAGGTTGTCTTTTCAAAATAGACGTACGAGTGCTGCCAGCATTACTGCAGAGGTTAAAGGGGTGGGGGTCCGCCTGTCAGTGCTCAGACCTTACACCGCACACTGCATAAAATAGGTCTGCATGTCGTCCAAGAAGGAAGCCTCTTCTATAGATGATGCACAAGAAAGCCCCCAAACAGTTTGCTGAAGATAAGCATACTAAGGACCTGGATTACTGGAACCATGTCCTGTGGTCTGATGAGACCAAGATAAACTTATTTGGTTCAGATGGTGTCAAGCGTGTGTGGTGGCAACCAGGTCAGGAGTACAAAGACAAGTGTGTCTTGCCTACAGTCAAGCATGGTGGGGGGAGTGTCAAGGTTTGGGGCTGCATGAGTGCTGCCGGCTGTGGGGAGCTACAGTTCATTGAGGGAACCATGAAAGCCAACATGTACTGTGACATACTGAAGCACAGCATTATCCCCTCCCTTCGGAAACTGGCACAGGCCAGTATTCCAACATGATAATGACCCCAAAAAGACCTCCAAGACGACCACAGCCCTGCTAAAGAAACTGAGGGTAAAGGTGATGGACGGGCCAAGCATGTCTCCAGATGTAAACCCTATTGAGCATATGTGGGGCATCTTTAAAGAGGACCTTTCACTAGAATAAAAAATGTAAACTAAGTATACAGACATGGAGAGCGGCGCCCAGGGATCTCCCTGCACTTACTATTATCCCTGGGCGCCGCTCCGTTCTCCCGGTATAGGCTCCGGTAGCTTCATATGTTCACTTCAACTGGGTGGAGCCTGCCGGCGTCTCCTTCTCCCAGGCTGTAGCGCTGGCCAATCACAGTGCTCAGCTCATAGCCTGAGAGAAAAAAAAAACCTCTCAGGCTATGAGCTGAGCGCTGCGATTGGCCAGCACTACAGCCTTGGAGAAGGAGACGCCGGCAGGCTCCACCCAGTTGAAGTGAACATATGAAGCAACCGGAGCCTATATCGGGAGAACGGAGCGGCGCCCAGGGATAATAGTAAGCGCAGGGAGATCCCTGGGCGCCGCTCTCCATGTCTGTATGCTTAGTTTACATTTTTTATTCTAGTGAAAGGTCCTCTTTAAATGGAGGAGCGCAAGGTGTCTAAGATCCACCAGCTCCGTGAAGGAGGAGTGGAAGAGGATACCAGTGGCAACCTGTGAAGCTCTAGTGAACTCCATACACAAGAGAGTTAAGGCAGTGTTGGAAAATAATGGTGGCCACACAAAATATTGACACTTTGGGCACAATTTGGCCATTTTCACTTAGGGGTGTACTCACTTTTTTTTTGCCAGCGGTTTAGGCATTAATGGCTGTGTGTTGAGTTATTTTGAGGGCACATCAAATTTACACCGTTATACAAGCTGTACACTGACTGCTTTACATTGTATCACAGTGTCATATCTTCTGTGTTGTCCCACAAAAATATATAATAAAATATTAGCAAAAATGTGATGGGTGGACTTTATACAACAGTTTACATTTGTACTGACCTAAGTTACAGTCTATTATAATTTATTACAGTGCTGAAATCTCCCAGCATTCCCTGCAGGTTCAGTTTCTGGGCATCTTTTGGTTTAGTGGTTTGTATTCTGATAAGTTTCATTTTTACACTTTACCATCATCTGATTGCATTACTGCAGATCAGCAAAACTGTTACGGAGCAGTTTGTTCCCAAGCTTGCTGACTGACCAGTAACACTCAACAAAACTGTGAATGCAGCTCTAGAGTGTAATACAAGATGTAGTTCAGTACAGGATAAGTACTATACACGCAGTGATGCCTGCAGAATAGTGAGTGCAGCTCTGAAGTATAATACAGAATGTAGCTCAGGATCTGTACAAGATAAGTGATGTAGTGTATGTACATAGTGTCTTCACCAGCAGAATAGTGAATGCAGCTCTGGAGTATAATACTTGATGGAACTCGGGATAAGTACAGGATAATTAAAGTACCGATATGTACACAGTGACTCCACCAGCAGAAATAGTGCGTCCAGCTCTGGGATATAATACTTGATGTAACTCGCCAGAAGAACAATAAGTACAGCTCTGGAGAATAAGAGCTATCTCTACAGGGAGTGCAGAATTATTAGGCAAGTTGTATTTTTGAGGATTAATTTTATTATTGAACAACAACCATGTTCTCAATGAACCCAAAAAACTCATTAATATCAAAGCTGAATATTTTTGGAAGTAGTTTTTAGTTTGTTTTTAGTTTTAGCTATTTTAGGGGGATATCTGTGTGTGCAGGTGACTATTACTGTGCATAATTATTAGGCAACTTAACAAAAAACAAATATATACCCATTTCAATTATTTATTTTTACCAGTGAAACCAATATAACATCTCAACTTTCACAAATATACATTTCTGACATTCAAAAACAAAACAAAAACAAATCAGTGACCAATATAGCCACCTTTCTTTGCAAGGACACTCAAAAGCCTGCCATCCATGGATTCTGTCAGTGTTTTGATCTGTTCACCATCAACATTGCGTGCAGCAGCAACCACAGCCTCCCAGACACTGTTCAGAGAGGTGTACTGTTTTCCCTCCTTGTAAATCTCACATTTGATGATGGACCACAGGTTCTCAATGGGGTTCAGATCAGGTGAACAAGGAGGCCATGTCATTAGATTTTCTTCTTTTATACCCTTTCTTGCCAGCCACGCTGTGGAGTACTTGGACGCGTGTGATGGAGCATTGTCCTGCATGAAAATCATGTTTTTCTTGAAGGATGCAGACTTCTTCCTGTACCACTGCTTGAAGAAGGTGTCTTCCAGAAACTGGCAGTAGGACTGGGAGTTGAGCTTGACTCCATCCTCAACCCAAAAAGGCCCCACAAGCTCATCTTTGATGATACCAGCCCAAACCAGTACTCCACCTCCACCTTGCTGGCGTCGGACTGGAGCTCTCTGCCCTTTACCAATCCAGCCACGGGCCCATCTATCTGGCCCATCAAAACTCACTCTCATTTCATCAGTCCATAAAACCTTAGAAAAATCAGTCTTGAGATATTTCTTGGCCCAGTCTTGACGTTTCAGCTTGTGTGTCTTGTTCAGTGGTGGTCGTCTTTCAGCCTTTCTTACCTTGGCCATGTCTCTGAGTATTGCACACCTTGTGCTTTTGGGCACTCCAGTGATGTTGCAGCTCTGAAATATGGCCAAACTGGTGGCAAGTGGCATCTTGGCAGCTGCACGCTTGACTTTTCTCAGTTCATGGGCAGTTATTTTGCGCCTTGGTTTTTCCACACGCTTCTTGCGACCCTGTTGACTATTTTGAATGAAACGCTTGATTGTTCGATGATCACGCTTCAGAAGCTTTGCAATTTTAAGAGTGCTGCATCCCTCTGCAAGATATCTCACTATTTTTGACTTTTCTGAGCCTGTCAAGTCCTTCTTTTGACCCATTTTGCCAAAGGAAAGGAAGTTGCCTAATAATTATGCACACCTAATATAGGGTGTTGATGTCATTAGACCACACCGCTTCTCATTACAGAGATGCACATCACCTAATATGCTTAATTGGTAGTAGGCTTTCGAGCCTATACAGCTTGGAGTAAGACAACATGCATAAAGAGGATGATGTAGTCAAAATACTCATTTGCCTAATAATTCTGCACGCAGTGTAGATCAGTACCAGGAAAAATAATGTATGTATACAGTGACTCCAGAAGCAGAATAGTGACTGCAGCTCTGGAGTATAATACAACATGTATCTCAAGATCAGTACAAAATATGTAATGTATGCACACAGTGACTCCACCAGCAGAATAGTAAATGCAGCTCTGAAGTACATACAATTTTTTATTTGCGACTGATTTCTGCATATATGACTGAGTGTAAATGCAGTGTGTTTGGTGAGAATGCGGACAGAATTGCGATGTGATCAGATGTGTGATTAATCTCACATACACAGGTCGCTGACCCCCCTTTGGCTTTCCTACTATTGTGTCATACTAAGCTCTGGGCTTCGGAAAGCTGTAGGTTCTTGCGAGGTGTACGGGACACTAGGGACACCCGTCCTCTTCCCCTCTATTGTCATAATTTTGGCCGTGTCCTAAGCTGCTATATATAGACTCTGACATGGTGAGCCGGGTATGTCCCCTCTAGCTCTGAACAACAGATAACCAGGGGTCACAATGAGTGTACCGGGCACTCACCAACAGCTCCTCCACGTGCCCACTTCATTCATAAATCCTCTCCTGATACAAAGGCCTTGTGTCTCTGTCATCCAAATACTGTATTTCCTATCTATAGAGAGTCTTCAGCCTGCGCTAGATTAATTTTACTTCACTGCAGTGTAGAGAATCAGAACTGACACCTGATTTGTGAGATGTTTAAAGGGAGTCTGTCAGCAGTTTTGACCATGCTAAACTATTGACTGTGCTAAGTAAGGGCTGGGGTGAGCGGGAAAAACATACTTTTTATGGAGCTTTTATCATTAGGAGTAGTGTGAATATGAAGTTTTCTTCTGCCAGATTCTGCTCTTACAAGTACACTGGAGAAGAGGCTTCACTGTGAACTTTTTGCATTGAGCTGCTTTTAAAGCCCCTATCCTCTAGTCAGAATGACAGCTCAGCAGTTCACAGTGAAGCCTCTTATCCAGCCCCCTTGCAGGACAGAAGCTGGCATAATAAAACTTAATATTCTACCATTTCTGATGACATTGCTTCATAAAAGGTATGTTTTTTCTGCTCTCCCCAGCCCCCTACCTAGTGCTGACAATAGTTTAGCATGTTCAGAACCGCTGAAACATTCCCTATAAAGTTTTTTATCCCTGGGGTTCCATGGGGTCCCTCACTGATCAGCTGTTTGAGAAGGCACCAGCGCTCACAGTAGCACCGCGACCTTCCCTCAGCTCGCCAAACACAGCGCCGTACATTGGTATCACAGCTCAGCTCCATTCACTCTAATTTGGCTGAGTTGCGCCTTGGCCAGGTGACCTATGAATGTGACGTCACATGGCCTAGGCAAAGCTGGAGGAAGGCCGCAGTGCTACTGCCTTCTGAAACATCTAATTTGTGGGGGTTCCAGGCGTTGGACATCCACTGATCAGATACTGATGATCTATCCAGAGGATAGATCATCAGTTAAAACATAAAAAATAAAAAACATTTAAGGTTATCTTCACAAGTCTTAGGTTTGCAAATTAAAAATCCAACAAGTATTCTACTACAGGTTTGCACAAGGAGTAACCCCACTGAGTGGGGTTAATCCACTGGCTTTTCCATGCAGAATCCAAATTGTGGATCTGCAAATCACATCCTGCTCTTTATAGATCTGTCCTATCTTTGTCCGTAATATAGACAAGACTAAGACGTGTTCTATTTTTTTTGCAGGTACTGCCGAACGGACATACGGACAGCACACGGTATGCTGTCCGCATCTTTAGTGGCCGCATTGAGGTTAGTGGGTCCGCATCCGATCCACAAAAAATGCGGATCAAATGCAGACGAAAACAACGGTGTGCATGAGTAGTATCCTTTTCACATGGAAATTCTCTGTAACATGTGAACAGGGTTGCAGAAAGCCTACTCACTTGCATAAGATGCAGATTTTGATCAGATTTAAAGGGGTATTCCCATTTTACACATTGATGACATAGTGCTAAAAGATGCCATTAATGTCAGAAAGGTGTGGATCCCACCTCTGGGACACACAACTATCTCCAGAAGGGCCCCTGAAGTTAAGGTGAGCACACTGTGGATACGTGGTGTGATTTCCATTCATTGCTTTGGGAGCTCCAGAAATAGTTGAGCGAGCGCATCCGTCTGCTACGGTACTGCTGGAAATAGCCAAGTCAGCTCTTGGGTAATTTCCGAACTCCCATAGTGGTTAACGAAGGGTGGGCGTGCATGTGTGGCTGCTCTCTATTCATTTAGGCGCCGCATTCTGGATACAGGAGCAGATCCCAGAGATCTGCACATATCTGACAATGAAGGCATATCATAACGATAAGGTCAGTTGGCTTTAGGAGAGGAAAAATACAGAGTGGTCTCAGTATATATGTAGAACCTGGCTTACCTAAAATAACTGGAGGCTGGTTGGCCCCAAAACAGGCAGCATTTACCATAGGTTCCTGTCTAAAAGAGGTCACCTTGCCATGGTGGATGGGCGCAAGTGATCTGACATGGGCCAAGCCCTCTAACATTTGTTTTACTTTTAGATAGTGTTATTATTACAGTGTACATGTATTTTGTGCCACATTTACTAAAGAAGTGGATTATAAATGGAAGCTGGCACAAATGCACGCCCGTTCTCTGGAAGGGAAATATAATTTTACATTCTCGGTATCCAAATGACTGGCCAGCTGCGTAATGCATGGAAAGGCTGGAACTGCTCACATAATGGCTCATAGAGGAAGACCCCATGCAGTTGTCAGTCTATAGACCCTAAATGGCATAACATTGCAGATTTATAATTTCGGGGATATTATCTCTACTTGGGGAGAGCGCCTTAAAGGGGTTGTCCGAGTTCAGAGCTGAACCTGGACATACCCATATTTTTACCCAGGCAGCCCCACTAAGATGAGCAACAGAGCATTTTATGCTCTGATGCTCTCCTTTGCCCTGCGCTGAATCATGCAGGGCAAAGGAATGTTCAGGAGATCCGGTGACGTACTGGGCTCTCCTTAGGGCTGCCAGGTGGAGGCTTCCGCCTAGCAGTGAGCCCGGTGACGTCACTGGCACTGATGGGGTGGGCTTTAGCACTGCCCTAGCCTGTAAAACGGCTAGGGCAGCGCTAAAGCCTCCGCCTAGTAGTGTGCGGAGGTAAACAACAAGCCCTTGCCCTACGCGATCCAGCGCAGGGCAAGGGAGAGCATCGGAGCATGAAATTCTCTAATGCTCATCTTAGTGGGGCTGTCTGGGTGAAAATATGGGTATGTCCGGGTTCAGCTCTGGGTTCAACCCCTAATTGGCGTGAGGAGGCTTATAGGCCACACATGCTCCTCTGGAATTCTGGGAAGAAAGGGATGGAAATGAGCACCCTTCAGTGTCTGTAAGACATGGAATGATTGGATGTGCATGGAAAGCCCATGCCGTTTTGCCTCTTTGGATGCACGCATGGCAATTATAATCAAAGGTCATCCATGTGGCACAATGCTTTCTAGTTCATACTCCAGACATCGAAGCCTCTTTTATAAACTGTATTTACATACAACCCAAAATCCTTTATTTAAAGTGTAGAAATCTTCAAAAAAAATTTGTCCCCACAGGCATAAGTGTAGGGGTACAAGTGGTCACACGGGCTGAATTATCTTTCCGCCTATTTTTCGGTAAGTTTTTAAGGTTCATATTTGTTTTTCATTGCACCTGATGATGAACTGTTGGTTAATAGTATGGATTACAGTAAATTGCATGCACCCAGCAGCCCTGCAGATAGCCTGGTGTTACTCATCCTTCTCAGGGCTGCTCTGACTTTGCTGACCTCCTTGTTCAGGGTTTGCCTGGTTCTCCTGGGACCGTCCTGCACATCTCTGGAAGATGTGACTCACCCTGACTGCTGAGCACATTCCAGCCTCCTACTCCTTGCAGCTCGGCTTGAGAGAGCACAGCTTCCCCTGCGATCGCAGCATTACGCAGACCCCCGGTCTGTGATTGTCTCATTGTTTGTAGAGGGAAGCTGCAGACTGGAATTAACCTGGTGTTCACCCTCTGCTAATAGCCTCACACCCTGTTTCTATCGACATTTCAGGGGGGGTATGATGAGTGTGGGTGGGGAGCGAATGAGGAAAACAGAAAAACACAAAAAGGGGGGCAATTCTGGAGAATACAGTTATACAGAACGATTCATGACCCAATTTTATTGCCCAATACAGTACACTTTCCAGTTGTTTAAAAGGAACATTAGGCTGCGTTCACAGTAGCGTTGGGAATCCAGTAGCCTGATGCGACAGCCCACCATATCCAGCATTGCTGGACACAACTGTGTACCTCTGGGTCCCCATTAATTATAATGGCATCCAGCTGGTTTCTCACCTAAATGGTGGGTTTCAGCCGAACAAATACTACTGTATGCAATGGTTTTTGTCCAGCCAACAGCCGGCATTTACGCTGGAACAGGCTAACAGAATAGCCTGCCGGAATGGTGAACGCAGCTGTGAACGTAGTCTTATCTGGGACTCCAAAGAGGGGATCAAAATGTGGCTTGAGCAACTTTCCTTATGCACGGCATATTTATATAGGACATGCCCAAAACTATGGCAATGGAATCACAAATAGTGTACAGTATAGGATTCACTTTCAGCACACCCCAATATAAATGCAGATCACAAACCAGACCCCCTAGACCAGGGGTACACAACCTGTGGCCCTTGATACCATTCTGTGCTCCCCCCACCCATCTGGTAACATACTTGTATGTCTAGATCGTGTAGCTGCTCACATGTATCTTTTATGTGTTCTCCCATTAGATGGGAATCCTGGAAGTGTAACTGGACATTTCTGATATATACTGTATGTTCAATATCCCATAAACATAGTATTTCAGTTGGTAATACCCCTTTCAGTTTTATTTTCGGCCCTTGAAAATGGTTCAGGCTGACAAGGTGGCCCCCAACCAGAAAAGGTTGTGCACCCCTGCCCTAGACAAATACAGACCACACCTGAAATAGATACAAACCCATGCCCAAAGACCTTCCTTTGGACTCTTTCACATGGTCAGTATTTAGTCACTATTGTGCATCAATATTTGGTCAGTATTTGTAAGCCAGTAGTGGAACCTATAGACAAAAGGTATAATAGAAATATTTGGTCCTCTTCTGTGTTTTGGACCCACTCCTGGTTTTGGCTTACAAATACTGATGCGAAAATACTGACCGCGTGAAAGAGGCCGTTATACAGATCACAGGACAGATTCCCTAAAAAATTACAGATCCATAAATACAGAACAATATGGTGGCTCTGTTACCTTGCATTGCTAGGAGCCTGGATTTAAATCTGACCAAGGACAACATCTTCATGAAGTTTGTATGTTCTCCCTGTTTACCCAGGGCACCAAATGTAAAAGGGTCTGTATATATGGGACTTAGAAGCAGTTTTATATCATTTTAATGCTCCATGACCACCTAGTAACCACACAAATTATTTATCATTTTGTTATGTATTAAGGCCCTGTGGTCACAGACCCAGGTCCTCAAGCCAGTTAAAGCATATTGCTCATGTAGGAAGGACATGCCTTTATAAAATCATTGGACTGAGCCATCATAGACAGTTCACACACAAGCCCCTATTGTGTTTATTTACTTCCCTGCTGAGGGTGAGCAGAAGACAGGCCCTGGTGCAGCAGCTGCTGCAGCAGAGGACAGAAACTACAGAGACAGCAGCTGCTGCAGCAGAGGACAGAAACTACAGAGACAGCAGCTGCTGCAGCAGAGGACAGAAACTACAGAGACAGCAGCAGGATTAAGCAGCCTGTCACAACCCCAGAAGGGGAACAGAAGCTGCCTGTGTGTGCTGCATCCAAAGCACAGAGGCTGCAGTAGGGATGAACAGTGCGAGGTGCCTGATCCCTTACTGAGAAACCCACTGTACTAGGGCTGAAGAGATGGACTTCTGTCTGAGGCATCCCAAATAGATCAGGCCCAACAATACCAGGCTTGGTCCAATGTCCTGTTATGATCGATAGGGACAAGTGATGGTCACCATGCCTGCAGTGACCCAGACAGATGATCAGCATATTGTAGCGAGCATTAGAGTCTCCTTCTCCGCAGGGGTGCCTCGCCAAGATGATGGCTGCAGAAGGGACAACTGCAGCGTGGATGCATGTGCAGAACGCTGCATCCCTCATATGTAGTAGTGGCGGATTTACAGTAGAGAATTGGTAGCACAGATTTAAGGAGACCCTACAGTGTAATTTTCACTGTTACCTTCTAATCAGGAAAGTAAACTATGACATACTGATATTTCTGCATCACCAGGAGAAATCACCATTGCCAAGGCCATTGTACATTGCTGAATGGTTACATAATGTGTAAAGTGATGCTATGCAGTGTTATAACTTGTATATTGTATTTAGCATTATATATGGACTAAGCCCTAACTCTGAAGTAATTAAATCTGAGACTCTTAGCCAATATATTTTGATCAAAACACATCTGTGCCCACCTACCCCCGCCAAGGTGGTCTCAGGTCAGGCAGTTCCTACGCTAAACCTACCTATGCCATTGGGCATCTATGTTCAGAAGCGCAGACTCTGTAGATTTAGCGTAGGACCCGCCTCACCTGAGACCACCTTGGCGGGGGTAGGTGGGCACAGATGTGCTTTGATCAAAATATATTGGCGAAGAGTCTCAGATTTTATTACATCGGTGTGAGGGCTTAGTCCATATATAATGCTTGCATCTATTTTGTTAGTGCATTATTATCTATTTTTTTCATAAATGTAGCCAGGGACATCCGCATATTTATTTATCATATCGTGCAGGATGTTTTTATATTTATTTTTTCTCTTTTCTGTGGTTTTTGTTTATTATGTAGTATATGCTTGAGGGAGTGGCTCCTTAAAGTGTGAATGCGCTCCTATTTTATCTTGGATGTAGCATTCCTGTGCACTTTTGCTCTTCCTATCAAACATACTGCCTTGATTAAGTGGTACACAGATGTGTTTTGATCAAAATATATTGGCTATGAGTCTCAGATTTTGAAACTGAGTGAGTGCTTAGGGCTCTTTCACACCTGCGTTCTTTTCTTCCGGCATAGAGTTCCGTCGTCGGGGCTCTATGCCGGAAGAATCCTGATCAGTTTTATCCTAATGCATTCTGAATGGAGAGAAATCCGTTCAGGATGCATCAGGATGTCTTCAGTTCCGGAACGGAACGTTTTTTGGCCGGAGAAAATACCGCAGCATGCTGCGCTTTTTGCTCCGGCCAAAAATCCTGAAGACTTGCCGCAAGGCTGGATCCGGAATTAATGCCCATTGAAAGGCATTGATCCTAATCCGACCTTAAGCTAAACGTCGTTTCGGCGCATTGCCGGACCCGACGTTTAGCTTTTTCTGAATGGTTACCATGGCTGCCGGGACGCTAAAGTCCTGGCAGCCATGGTAAAGTGTAGCGGGGAGCGGGGGAGCAGCATACTTACCGTCCGTGCGGCTCCCGGGGCGCTCCAGAGTGACGTCAGGGCGCCCCAAGCGCATGGATCACGTGATCACATGGATCACGTCATCCATGCGCATGGGGCGCTCTGACGTCATTCTGGAGCGCCCCGGGAGCCGCACGGACTGTAAGTATACCACTCCTCCGCTCCTACTATGGCAACCAGGACTTTAATAGCGTCCTGGCTGCCATAGTAACACTGAAAGCATTTTGAAGACGGCTCCGTCTTCAAATGCTTTCAGTACACTTGCGTTTTTCCGGATCCGGCGTGTAATTCCGGCAAGTGGAGTACACGCCGGATCCGGACAACGCAAGTGTGAAAGAGGCCTTAGTCCATATATAATGGTTGCATCTATTTTGTTAGTGCATTATTATCTTATTTTTTTCTGTGATATATACACTCACCTAAAGAATTATTAGGAACACCTGTTCTATTTCTCATTAATGCAATTATCTAGTCAACCAATCACATGGCAGTTGCTTCAATGCATTTAGGGGGGTGGTCCTGGTCAAGACAATCTCCTGAACTCCAAACTGAATGTCAGGATGGGAAAGAAAGGTGATTTAAGCAATTTTGAGCATGGCATGGTTGTTGGTGCCAGACGGGCCGGTCTGAGTATTTCACAATCTGCTCAGTTACTGGGATTTTTACGCACAACCATTTCTAGGGTTTACAAAGAATGGTGTGAAAAGGGAAAAACATCCAGTATGCGGCAGTCCTGTGGGCAAAAATGCCTTGTGGATGCTAGAGGTCAGAGGAGAATGGGCCGACTGATTCAAGCTGATAGAAGAGCAACGTTGACTGAAATAACCACTCGTTACAACCGAGGTATGCAGCAAAGCATTTGTGAAGCCACAACACGCACAACCTTGAGGCGGATGGGCTACAACAGCAGAAGACCCCACCGGGTACCACTCATCTCCACTACAAATAGGAAAAAGAGGCTACAATTTCCACGAGCTCACCAAAATTGGACTGTTGAAGACTGGAAAAATGTTGCCTGGTCTGATGAGTCTCGATTTCTGTTGAGACATTCAAATGGTAGAGTCCGAATTTGGCGTGAACAGAATGAGAACATGTATCCATCCTCTGATGGCTACTTCCAGCAGGATAATGCACCATGTCACAAAGCTCGAATCATTTCAAATTGGTTTCTTGAACATGACAATGAGTTCACTGTACTAAAATGGCTCCCACAGTCACCAGATCTCAACCCAATAGAGCATCTTTGGGATGTGGTGGAACGGGAGCTTCGTGCCCTGGATGTGCATCCTTCAAATCTCCATCAACTGCAAGATGCTATCCTATCAATATGGGCCAACATTTCTAAAGAATGCTATCAGCACCTTGTTGAATCAATGCCACGTAGAATTAAGGCAGTTCTGAAGGCAAAAGGGGGTCCAACACCGTATTAGTATGGTGTTCCTAATAATTCTTTAGGTGAGTGTAAATAAGTAACATAAATTCCTCTGCCAGAACTTCCTGCTGGATTTCTGTAGTGCAATTGTGAAAGCAGCCCAACTGTATTCTACAGGTCGTTACTAGCCGTTTTCAGAGAGAGAACTTTTTTTTTATTTCTCTGTCAGTGTATTGTATATGAGGAAAAGTGCCTGTCCTTGCACCACTTTTATCATCCAGCCTGAGCCCCTGTAATACATTTTTGCTCCACATCCGACCCACATTTTCTGCCATTCATATTAATGAGGCTGCAAAAAATGCGGACAACATACCATGTACTGCCCAAATCCTCATGTCTACATGCGAAGGAAGTCCCACAATAAAGATAGAACATGTCCTATTCCTGTCCATTTTACTGACAAGAATAGGCATTGTTACAATGGATCTGCAAAAAACGGATGCAACACGTCATCGTTATATTTTGCGGATCCGCTTTTTGCAGACCACAAAATACATACGGTCCTGTGAATGCACCCTAAGCTCAGGCCATCTTTAGGATTAGTAAATCTAGGCCAATGTGTTTGACCTTTAAATACCTTTAAATGTGTTTGACCTTTGAAGCTGTCAGCTCAGGGGGCGTGCACTTCCTCAGGGGCATGTTCTTTCTGCTGCTGGTGTCAGTTGAAGGATGGAACTGAGCATGTATGTCAATCTTAGGCCTCATTCACACATACGTGGACCACGATCCGTGAAAACCCCTCCTGCCGTCCTGAGGCACGAGCGCACGGCGTCATTAGTTGCTATGACGTCGTGCACTTCGTGCCGGCGCCGCTATACAGTACACTCGTATGATCTATACGGCAGCACGAAGCGCACGCCATCATAGCAACCAATGACGCCGTGCGCTCATGCACTCCGCAGGACGGGTTTTCACGGACCGTGGTCCACATATGTGTGAATGAGACCTTAGTGAGAGTGAGAAGGACAGAAAATTTAGAAAAGGGGAAAACAGCATGTTAGGTTAGCTATACCAAGGGTACTTTCACACTTGCGTTATGAGGATCCGGCAGGCAGTTCCATCGCCGGAACTGCCTAGTGGATCCGGAAATCCGTATGCAAACGGATATCATTTGTAGACAGATACAGATCCATCTGACAAATGCATTGAAATTCGGGATCCGTCTCTCCGGTGTCATCCTGAAAAACGGATCTGGTATTTATTTTTTTCGCATTTTTGAAGGTCTGCGCATGTGCAGACCGGGAAACCGGATCCAGTTTTCCAGAACACTTAGCATTAATACATTTCAATGGGAATTAATGCCGGCAAGTGTTCCGGAATATTGGCTGTAGAAAATACTGCAGCATGCTGGGTATTTTCTTCGGCCAAATACCGTAAATGGCTCAAAAGGATGACAACTGATACAACGGGATCTGTTTTTTTTCTTTTTTCTCTCTCTTCTGACGGATTAACGTAAAGCTAAACGGTTATGTGAACTCAGCCTAAGGCCTCATGCACATGACCGTTGTGGGTTTTGCGGTCCGCAAATTGCGGATCCGCAAAACACGGATGGCGTTCGTTTGCGTTCCGCAATTTGCGGAACGGCACGGACTGCCATTGATATAACTGCCTATTCTTGTCCGCAAAACGGACAAGAATAGGACAGGTTATATTTTTTTTGCGGACCATGGAACGGAGCAACGGATGCGGACAGCACACAGAGTGCTGTCCGCATCTTTTGCGGCCCCATTGAAGTGAAGGAGACTCTTAACTGTGAGTCCACCATATTTTTTTGAGTTTTATATTTTTTTTGTTTAACGGGCCTGTAGCTATAATATGCTGCCCTTACATAGCAAATCATGCCAATATATCCACTTTAAAAGGGTTTTCCAGGATTTTTTTTTTTACTGATGACCTATCTTCAGGCTAGGTCATTAGTACCTGATTGGTGGGGGTCTGACACTCAGGCCTCCGCCGATCAGCAGTTTGAGAAGGCACCGGAGCTTACCAGCTTACCAAGAGCTGTACATTGTATGGCTGCTGTGTCTGGTATCGCGCTCAGCCCCTTTCACTTGAATGGGACTGAGCTGCTTCTAGGCCACGTGACAGATGAACATGACGTCACTGGCCTAAGAAAAGCATCGGTGCCTTCTCAAACAGTTGATCGGCAGGGGTACCTGGTGTCAGACCCCCACTGATCAGATACTGATGACCTATCCTGAAGATAGGTCATCAGTATTAAAAACCCGTAAAACCCTTTTAAGGCTATGTTCACATGTTGGATTTTTGCCATGGATTTCAGTAGGAATGTTTTCAGTGGGTGCCTGCGTAACTGCTCATGCGGTCGTGGATTATTTACATTTGGTGTTCCAGACTGCGTCAAGAAGGACAAACTACCGGCACCCAATAGATTACTTTTAGGTGTATACTATCGGCATTGAGTACCAGAATTCTGTTGAATAAAATACTGTTGCATGCAGCTGTTTCTTTTGGGCAGGATGCCGGTATTCAAGCCAAAAATCTGCATACCCTGTTATAGTGCATGCAATCTGTCAGGCGCTGTCACGGATGATGTTGCAGATAGCTGGAACTTATAAATAAATGTCCGACTGGCTTGATCCCAAACTAAGAAGCATATAGGTGAGCCCTATAAAACCCTAAGGCCTCTTTCACACGGGCGTTGCGGGAAAATGTGCGGGTGCGTTGCGGGAACACCCGCGATTTTTCCGCGCGAGTGCAAAACATTGTAATGCGTTTTGCACTCGCGTGAGAAAAATCGCGCATGTTTGGTACCCAAACCCGAACTTCTTCACAGAAGTTCGGGCTTGGGATCGGTGTTCTGTAGATTGTATTATTTTCCCTTATAACATGGTTATAAGGGAAAATAATAGCATTCTGAATACAGAATGCATAGTAAAACAGCGCTGGAGGGGTTAAAAAAAAATAAAAAATAATTTAACTCACCTTAGTTCACTTGATCGCGGCCCGGCATCTCCTTCTGTCTCCTTTGTTGAATAGGACCTGTGGTGAGCATTGATTATACAGGAAC
The DNA here is from genome assembly GCF_905171765.1 of Bufo bufo. Taxonomy (NCBI): domain Eukaryota; kingdom Metazoa; phylum Chordata; class Amphibia; order Anura; family Bufonidae; genus Bufo; species Bufo bufo. The sequence continues at coordinate 134,485,522 of NC_053394.1, read as the reverse complement.
AGGACCTTTGATGACGTCACTCCGGTCATCATATGGTACGTCACATGATCTTTTACCATGGTGATTCACCATGGTAAAAGATCATGTGACGTACCATGTGATGACCGGAGTGACGTCACCACAGGTCCTTTACCCAGGTCCTGAAGAAAGGAGACAGAAGGAGATGCCAGCAGCGCGAACAAGTGGACTAAGGTGAGTTAAATTATTTTTAAATTTTTTGAACCCCTCCAGCGCTATTTTACAATGCATTCTGTATTCAGAATTCTATTATTTTCCCTTATAACCATGTTATAAGGGGAAATAATAATGATCGGGTCTCCATCCCGGTCGTCTCCTAGCAACCATGCGTGAAAATCGCACCGCATCCGCACTTGCTTGCGGATGCTTGCGATTTTCACGCAACCCCATTCACTTCTATGGGGCTTGCGTTGCATGAAAATAGAGCATGCTGCGATTTTCACGCAACGCACAAGTGATGCGTGAAAATCACCGCTGTGAACAGCCCCATAGAAATGAATGGGTGGGTATTCAGTGCGGGTGCAATGCGTTCACCTCACGCATTGCATCCGCGCGGAATACTCGCCCGTGTGAAAGGGGCCTAAGAGCTCTCCCTGACTGCTATGCCCATGCAAGGGTCTCAATGGTAGACGATTGCATGCCCACGTACCTAAGACTGTGTGACACCTGAAAACCTTATAATAGTGAGGGGACACGACAACCGGCTCCCTGCACTTAATACGGACAGAGTCAGGGTCACCTAGAATGAAGCCAGCAAGGAAACACAATACATGAAAAGACTTATCTGAGTAAACGGCAGCAGCAGCCCCCAGCAGTGAACACTTCATCCAGGAAGTAGTATAAACCGCAAAGTGAGGCAGTATGGGAGGGAATATAAAGGGAGACAATTAGTCTAAATAGGTGACACCTGGGAGAAGGAAAGGAGATGACAAAGTGAAACCAAAACAAAGAACATCATGCAAGAGGTAGAGAAGGATGTCTGCCAGACCTTCTCACAGAACTGGCAGTGACAGTACCCCTCCCTCTACGGGTGGACTCCAGACACTCAGAGCCCACCTTCTCAGGATGAGACCTATGGAAAGCCCTGATGAGACCAGTGGCCTTAATGTCCGCCACTGGGACCCACTTCCTCTCCTCAGGACCATAACCCTCCCAATGAACGAGGTACTGGAGAAAACCGCGGATAATGCGAGAATCTACAATCCTAGAGACCTGAAATTCAAGATTACCATCAACAACAATCGGAGGAGGAGGCAAAGAGGAGGGTACAGTGGGTTGGACATAAGGTTTTAATAGGGACCTGTGAAAAACATTATGGATCTTTCAAGTCTGAGGAAGATCAAGACGGAAGGCAACGGGATTGATGACGGACAAGATCTTGTAAGGCCCAATAAACTTAGGACCCAACTTCCAGGAGGAAACCTTCAGTTTGATATTCTTTGTAGACAACCACACCAGATCACCCACATTCAGGTCCGGACCAGGCACACGTCTCTTATCCGCCACACGCTTACAGTTGCAAGAAAAAGTATGTGAACCCTTTGGAATGATATGGATTTCTGCACAAATTGGTCATAAAATGTGATCTGATCTTCATCTAAGTCACAACAATAGACAATCACAGTCTGCTTAAACTAATAACACACAAAGAATTAAATGTTACCATGTTTTTATTTAACACACCATGTAAACATTCACAGTGCAGGTGGAAAAAGTATGTGAACCCTTGGATTTAATAACTGGTTGAACCTCCTTTGGTAGCAATAACTTCAACCGAACGTTTCCTGTAGTTGCAGATCAGACGTGCACAACGGTCAGGAGTAATTCTTGACCATTCCTCTTTACAGAACTGTTTCAGTTCAGCAATATTCTTGGGATGTCTGGTGTGAATCGCTTTCTTGAGGTCCTGCCACAGCATCTCAATCGGGTTGAGGTCAGGACTCTGACTGGGCCACTCCAGAAGGCGTATTTTCTTCTGTTTAAGCCATTTTGTTGTTGATTTACTTCTATGCTTTGGGTCGTTGTCCTGTTGCAACACCCATCTTTTATTGAGCTTCAGCTGGTGGACAGATGGCCTTAAGTTCTCCTGCAAAATGTCTTGATAAACTTGGGAATTAATTTTTCCTTTGATGATAGCAATCCGTCCAGGCCCTGACACAGCAAAGCAGCCCCAAACCATGATGCCCCCACCACCATACTTCACAGTTGGGATGAGGTTTTGATGTTGGTGTGCTGTGCCTCTTTTTCTCCACGCATAGTGTTGTGTGTTTCTTCCAAACAACTCAACTTTGGTTTCATCTGTCCACAGAATATTTTGCCACTACTGCTGTGGAACATCCAGGTGCTCTTGTGCAAACTGTAAACGTGCAGCAATGTTTTATTTGGACAGCAGTGGCTTTCTCTGTGGTATCCTCCCATGAAATCCATTCTAGTTTAGTGTTTTACGTATCGTAGATTCACTAACAGGGATGCTAGCATATGCCAGAGACTTTTGTAAGTCTTTAGCTGACACTCTAGGATTCTGCTTCATCTCATTGAGCAGTCTGCGCTGTGCTCTTGCAGTCATTTTTACAGGACGGCCACTGCTAAGGAGAGTAGCAGCAGTGCTGAACTTTCTCCATTTATAGACAATTTGTCTTACTGTGGACTGATGAAAAGCAAGGCTTTTGGAGATACTTTTATAACCATTTCCAACTTTATGCAAGTCAACAATTCTTAATCGTAGGTCTTCTGAGAGCTCTTTTGTGCGAGGCATCATTCACATCAGGCAATGCTTCTTGTGAAAAGCAAACCCAGAACTGGTGCGTGTTTTTATAGGGCAGGGCAGCTGTAACCAACACCTCCAATCTCATCTTATTGATTGGACTGACACCTCACTTCAATTAGCTCTTGGAGATGTCAGTAGTCTAGGGGTTCACATACTTTTTCCACCTGCACTGTGAATGTTTACATGGTGTGTTCAATAAAAACATGGTAACATTTAATTATTTGTGTGCTATTAGTTCAAGCAGACTGTGATTGTCTATTGTTGTGACTTAGATGAAGATCAGATCACATTTTATGACCAATTTGTGCAGAAATCCATATCATTCCAAAGGGTTCACATACTTTTTCTTGCAACTGTATATCTCTCACTCATCCTCTTCAGATTACCCTGAATCTTTTGCCAAATAAATGACAAAGACGAGGACAATCTCTCCTCATCAGGTAAACCAGAAGACCCCTCTCCAGAGAATGTCCCAAACTGCAGATGAAACCCATATGCACCAAAAAATGGGGACTTATCAGAGGACTCCTAGCGACGGTTATTTAAAGCAAACTCAGCAAGGTACAAAAAAGAATACCAATCCTACTGATTCTCCACCACAAAACAGCGCAGATATGTCTCCAGATTCTGATTGACGCGTTCGGTCTGACCATTCGACTGCGGGTGAAAAGCAGAAGAGAACGACAACCGAATCCCCAAGCGAGAACAGAAGGCCTTCCAGAATCTGGAAACAAATTGCGTGCCCCTATCAGAAACGATGTCTGAAGGAATGCCATGCAATTTAACAATGTGATCAACAAACACTTGCGCCAACGTCTTAGCATTGGGTAACCCAGGATAGGGAATGAAATGCGCCATTTTGCTAAAACGGTCCACTACCACCAGAATCACAGTCTTACCCGAGGAACGAGGCAGGTCCGTAATGAAGTCCATGGACAGATGCGTCCAAGGACGGGAAGGAATGGGTAACGGAAGGAGAGAACCCGATGGCCGTGAATGAGGGACCTTGGCACGAGCGCAGGTCTCGCAGGCTGCCACAAAACCCTCAACCGTCTTACGAAGAGCCGGCCACCAGAATCTCCGAGCAATGAGATCCACTGTGGCTCTACTCCCCGGGTGCCCAGCAAGGACAGTATCGTGGTGCTCCTTAAAAACCTTGTGTCGTAAAGCGAGAGGCACAAACAACCTCCCAGGAGGACAAAGATCAGGAGCCTCTGCCTGGGCTGCCTGAACCTCTGCCTCCAAATCAGGATAAAGAGCAGAGACGACCACCCCTTCAGCCAAAATGGGACCCGGATCTTCAAAGTTCCCCCCTCCCGGAAAACAACGTGACAGGGCATCCGCCTTCACATTTTTAACCACAGGGCGGAACGTGACAACAAAATTAAACCTAGAAAAGAACAAAGACCATCTGGTCTGTCTCGCTTGGCCGATTCCAAGTGGACCAGATTCTTATGGTCGGTAAACACGGTAATAGGGTGTCTGGCTCCTTCTAACCAATGGCGCCATTCCTCAAAAGCTAATTTGATGGCCAACAACTCCCTATCTCCCACATGGTAATTTCTCTCTGCAGAGGAGAGTTTCCTTGAGAAAAAGGCACACGGTCGCCATTTGGCAGGAGAGGGACCCTGAGATAAGACCGCACCCACACCCACCTCAGAAGCGTCCACCTCAACAATAAAAGGTAGAGAGACATCAGGTTGTACCAAAATGGGAGCGGAAGCAAAACTCTCTTTGATACTAGAAAAGGATTTAAGCGCATCTACCCACCACGAGGAAAAATCCACCCCCTTTTTAGTCATATCAGTGAGGGGCTTAACAACAGAGTAATAATTCAAAATGAACTTTCTGTAATAATTGGCAAAACCCAAAAACTGCATCAGCGCCTTCTGATTCTCAGGAAGCTCCCAATCAAGCACAGAGCGGACCTTCTCAGGGTCCATGCGAAAGCCAGAAGCGGAGAGAAGAAAACCAAGAAATTGAATCTCCGGAACCGCAAACACACATTTTTCCAGTTTAGCGTACAATTTATTCTCCCGCAGAATCAGCAAGACCTGACATAGGTGGTCCCGATGAGTCTTGAAATCAGGAGAAAAAATCAAAATGTCCTCTAGATACACCAGAACAAATTTCCCCATTAAATGATAAAAAATGCTGTTCACAAAATGTTGGAAGACGGCCGGAGCATTCATCAAACCAAAGGGCATAACCAAATTCTCGAAATGACCCTCAGGGGTATTGAAGGCCGTCTTCCATTCGTCCCCTTCCCTGACCCTGACTAGGTTGTGTGGAATCGATAGCAAAAACAGGTATATCCTTTTCCAAAGTGCATACCTGGAAACCATGCGTTATTGCAAATTGATTATCAATGAGATTGACAGCTGCTCCACTATCTACAAAAATCTCACAAACAATGTTCTTGCTGTCTAGCGCCACCCTGGCAGGTAGGAGAAAATGGGAACTACAAGCAAATGGCAAACCTTCAATTTCAATAATCAACCTTGCCAATAGTAGCAAATGGAAAGTTTTTAGAGGGTTTTTTGCTGTTTTCTTCTTTTTTATTACCCTCAGAAAACTCCATGAATCTCCTAGAGGGGCAAACATTAGCCAAATGATTTATACCCCCACAACAGAAACAAACCCTCCTCTGAGAGCTGAATCCTCTACTATCAGAGGCAAGCAAACCCAGGTGCATGGCCTCCTCCTCAGAGGGGATTTAGAGAGACTGAGACCCCTGCGCACTGAATGAGTCAGCCCTACTGTCCTTGGGCTGAATATGACAGGAAAGAGTAGTCTCCTCTCTCTCTCTCTCTCTCTCTCTCTAAGACGCCTGTCAATATGAACAGCTAGAGACATGGCAGATTCTAACAAGGCTGGTCTCATGAAAAGCAAATGCATCTTTCAATCTTTCCGAAAGACCATGGCAAAATTGACTTCGGAGTGCAGCATCATTCCAACCAGTATCAGCTGCCCATCTCCGAAATTCAGAACAATATATCTCTGCGGACTGTTTACCCTGGCATAAAAGACGCAGTTTAGATTCAGCCAGAGCAATACGATCCGGATCATCATATATCTGCCCCAGGGCTACAAAAAATTAATCCACCGATCGGAGGGGCCATGCCCCTACCGGCAGCGAAAAGGCCCAAGACTGAGCGTTATCCCTGAGCAGCGAGATGATGATCCCCACCCTCTGCTCCTCATCACCAGAGGAATGGGGAAGTAGGCGAAAATGGAGTTTGCAAGCCTCTCTAAAGCGAACAAAATTCTAACTACCCCCGGAGAACGTATCCGGAAGCGAAATAGGCTCGGAGGCTCGGAACAAACTCCATGAACACCAGCAGAACCGGTCACCTGAAACTGAGACACAGTTTTACGGAGATCTGCTACCTCCAGCGAAGGCTGAAACCGGATCCATGCTTAAGACGGTTAAGGCGGTTTATAATGTCACAGATGATGTTGCAGATAGCTGGAACTTATGAATAAACGTCCGACTGGCTTGATCCCAAACTAAGGAGCATATAGGTGAGCCCTATAAAACCCTAAGAGGCTCTTTCTGACTGCTATGCCCATGCAAGGGTCTCAATGGTAGACGATTGCATGCCCACATACCTAAGACTGTGTGTAGTGTCCCACTACGTAAGGGTGGGCACTACTCAAGGGTCAATTGGGCCACGTTGTTCTCCACCTCCTGTGAAACATGGTTATAGTATTTTATATTGCATTGTAATGTATAATTTCATGTTATTTCCTGTGTACCAGGCCTGTTAGGGGTGTAGTTTCTCCTCCCAAGCTGTAGAGGGAGCTAGGGAACCCCCTAGTATATATAGACAGGTCCAGTCCAGGGAAAGTGTGTGTTTCAGAAGCCAAGATTCACTTTAGCCAGGCAGGAGCTGAGGTCCAGCTTCTAACATGCAGTTAGATAGCCCAGGATTCTAACCTGCTTCCAGGAGAAGAAGTTCCCTCCTGAAGTTATCCTGCATCAAGCAAAGTACAGAGCAGTGCTAATTGTATCCAGTCAAGTAGAAAGCTGAAGGGCAGAAGTTTATTTGCAGCAAGTGGATTTATACCAGAAGAAGGTTTCCCTACCCAAGGATAAAGCAAGACTACTGCCAAAAAGACATACTTTGAGGAGCTCGCAAAGACTGTATTCGAGCACCATGCAAATACCTAGCCCCGTCTGGAGAGAAGGATGGGAGTGGTTGTGACTTTCGATAAAGGCCAAGGTTTCGGGTTTATAAAGGACTTCTCTACCGGCCGAGACCTTTATGTAAATCGGAAGTCCGTGAAGCGCAGCTACTTGCCTGAATTGCCTCGCAGGGAAAAGACGCAAGTGGGGATAGAGAACCTGCACAAGTTCCATGAAGCCCTTGACGTCCTGCGCCGAGGAAAAAGTCATGAGTCATCACCTGTACCTGCTGCGACAGCACCGGATCCCTGCTGCGGAGCATCACAAGGGACTCTGGAGGAACAGATCGCCAGGCTAGAAGTACACCTTGATGGCCTGCGTCAAATTGCTGCGTCCAAAGCCGCACAAATAGAATCGGATGATGTTGTCCCCGGGCCTGCAGTGAAAGCTCCCGTCGCCACCAGTTCGGCGACCACCATGACTGTGCCAGCAGAGAAACTGTGTTATGTCAAGAGTCGGGTCCGTCGTACGGGACAGACGACACCCAGACTTGCGGAGCCTGTGCAATTGACAGGACCATTTACACTTCAGTTGCCTGATAGTACTATTGTGTGGGCCCAGCCAAGTGCCAGCCTATGTCCCAGGCCAAGACTCAGAGCGGAACCTGCTTCCAGGAGAAGAAGTTCCCTTCTGAAGTTATCCTGCATCAAGCAAAGTACAGAGCAGTGCTAATTGTATCCAGCCAAGTAGAAAGCTGAAGGGCAGAAGTTTATTTGCAGCAAGTGGATTTATACCAGAGGAAGGTTTCCCTACCCAAGGATAAAGCCAGCTATTAGGCATTCGGGCCTTGGAGAAAGTCAGACAGGATTCTGCAGAAAGTACAGCCTGATCTGTAGGTTGATTCCCTCTGAGTGATCTTGCTAGGATTCTACCTGCCATTGATGTAAAGCCTGCCTGTTACCAAATCTACTTCATATGGAACTGTCTGAAGCCTGTATATAGTTGAACTGTTCAGTAAAGAGGAGTTCTAGTTCACCATAAACGTGTGTACCTCAATTATTCCTCCAACAAATCGGTGTGCCACCGTTACCAGCACTGGCGTCACGAACTGTAAGGGATCTTGGCACCGGCACACTAAACTTCCAACACCCAGGGCACCTCACCTACCGCCCGGCCTGGTCCCTATATTCAGAGAGTGCCCCAGAGGATCTATGTGCCAGCCTCTCTATCACTGCTGTACGCCTGCCAAGGGTCTTCTACAAACTGTGAGTACTAAGAGCAACCCTCGTTCTGCCTATTAACCCGTGACCTCACATTCGCTCACCCTGAATAGAGATGTCGCGAACATAAAATTTTCCGTTCGCGGACGGCGAGCGCGAATTTTCGTAAATGTTCGCGAACCGCCATAGACTTCAATAGGCAGGCGAATTTTAATACCCACAGGGACTCTTTCTGGCCACAATAGTGATGGAAAAGTTGTTTCAAGGGGACTAACACCTGGACTGTGGCATGCCGGAGAGGGATCCATGGCAAAACTCCCATGGAAAATTACGTAGTTGACGCAGAGTCTGGTTTTAATCCATAAAGGGCATAAATCACCTAACATTCCTAAATTGTTTGGAATAACGTGTTTTAAAACATCAGGTATGATGTTGTATCGATGAGGTAGTGTAAGGGTTACGCCCGCTTCAGAGTGACAGACCAAACTTCCCGTTTAACGCACCGCAAACAGTCCATTTGCACAACAGCCTATTTGCACAAGGTTGGATACCAAGCTAGCCATGTCCCGTTCCTTGTCCTCACTGATGTCATTGAAGGTCTCTTCCTCCACCCAGACACGTACAACACCAAGGGTCCCCGAAAGGTGACAACAAGCCCCCTGGGACGCCTGCTGTGGTTGGTCTTCCACCTCCTCAAAGCCACCTTCCTCCTCTGACTCCTCTTCTTCAGACTCCCCTCTCTGCGTTGCCTCTCTCTGCGTTATTATAAGGTGTGTTAAGTAGTACTATTCCTATCAGTTTAATCCCTGTTACGTCCCCTATCAGGGGACGTGTATATGGCATTGATTTTAGGAACGGGGAGATGGAAAAAGACGCTTGGTCGGTCCTCCTACTTCAAATTTGGGGCACTGCGCGTGCAATCTAATGTGCCGCCAGATAGTTGTGGTGTGTTATGTTGTTCTATTCTTAGCAGTTTAATCCCTGTTACACCAGATATGAGTTGCACTGGTGTGACACTGTGCCCTTGCAGGCCCTGAAACGCACACTTGTGAAGGAAAATGACTGCTATTATTTCACAGTCAAAATTATATTATTTTTTTTTAAATGCAAGCTATTGTGACACCAGATATGAGTGGTGGCACTGGGCAAGAAGGCACAGTATACGCTGTGAGCCTGACACACACGCTGGCAGGCAGGCAACTGCAGTTAGATTACACAGGAAAAAAATAAATAAAGCAGACTGATGTTCTAGCCCTAAAAAGGGCTTTTTGGGGTGCTGTCCTTACAGCAGAGATCAGATGAGTCTTTCAGGACTGTAGTGGACACTGAATGCACTAGCCTAGCTATCGATTTCCCTATTAAATCAGCAGCAGCTACACTGTTCCTCCTCTTACTAAGGATGCAGCTTCCGAATGAATCTAAAATGGAGGCTGTCCAGGAGGTGGGAGGGTCTGGGAGGGAGGGTCTGCTGCTGATTGGCTGGAATGTGTCTGCTGACTGTGAGGTACAGGGTCAAAGTTTACTCAATGATGATGAATAGGAGGCGGACCGAACATCGCATATGTTCGCCCGCCGTGGCGAACGCGAACAAGCTATGTTCGCCGGGAACTATTCACTGGCGAACTATTCGGGACATCTCTAACCCTGAAGGACTGGTGTATTGCATGTGTGACACCTGAAAACCCTATAATAGTGAGGGGACACGACCACCGGCTCCCTGCACTTAATACGGACGGAGTCAGGGTCACCTAGAATCAAGCCAGCAAGGAAACACAATACATGAAAAGACTTATCTGAGTAAACAGCAGCAGCAGCCTCCAGCAGTGAACACTTCATCCAGGAAGTAGTATAATCCGCAAAGTGAGGCAGTATGGGAGGGAATATAAAGGGAGACAATTAGTATAAATAGGTGACACCTGGGAGAAGGAAAGGAGATGACAAAGTGAAACCAAAACAAAGAACATCATGCAAGAGGTAGAGAAGGACGTCTGCCAGACCTCACAGAACTGGCGGTGACAGGCACCCACAGTGTCCAGCATGTGCTGGATATGGCTGGATATGGCAATTTTGGTATTCTATTTCTATGCCGGAACAGAATACCAGAATTTCCAGAGCCAATGTGAACATACCCTAAACATTCTTGACTATCTCCATAATCCCCATAAGGCCCCATGCCTTGTAGTCTGCGTAATACGGATACTGTCCGCGTTTCACTCAAATTTCTTGCTGACCCATTGACTTCCGTGGGTCTGTGGTCCGCATTTTGCTGCATTTTTAGGCCTCATGCACACGACCATTGTTTGGGAACGCATCCGAGCTGTATTTATTGGGGCTTGGATGCGGACCCATACACTAGAATGGGGCCACAAAAGATGCGGACAGCTCCATTCCGTGGCCCTGCAAAAAAATTAAAAATAGAGCATGTCCTATTCTTGTCTGTTTTTCAGACAAGGATAGGCATTTCTATCATGGGCCTCTCGTTCCGTGTTTTGCAGATCCGCAATTTGCGAACCTCAAAACACAGCGTGGTCGTGTACATGTAGCCTAAAGTATTGGAGATGTGATAGTATTTTGCAGAACGGACATATGGATGCGGAAAACACACCGATCATCCGTGTGCTTTCTGTAGCCATATGTCCGTTCTGAAAAAATTAGAACACGTCTGCAAGATGTGGACCACGGGCCCAAAGAAGTCAGTGGGTCCGCAAAAAACATAGATGACATCCATATTTTGTGGATTCCCGGTTTGCAGACCGCTAAATAGACACGGTCGTGTGCATGGGGCCAAAAAAAGGTAATGCCACTGCTTTAGGTGGGCTAGGGATTGGGTACCATCCTGTTAATATGCCACAATACCTCCTTAATTCCCTTGTGATCTAACTGGTTCAAGCAAGGCATGCAAATACAAGAAAAGCTGATATACTGTATAATTTGTTAAGTTTAATATCTTTATACCTATACTCGTTAATACTGCAATGTATATTTTTTTCTTTTGTACAAAATTTCTGCATTTGGCCAAATTAGTTGGAAAAGAGGGTCAACAAAGTCTCTTCATTCAGTGGTAGTTTACTAAAAATATTGTGGGTACCAATATTTCTGAGCAGCTGTAATATCTGGGAGGTGATCTCGGAAAATAACAGCTAAAATAAGAATATTTAAAAACAGAATAAAAAAAACTAAAAAACAACAATCCCTTGCAGGGAGCGAGGAGCTGCAGCTGTGAGAGTCCCAGGTGAGAGGAATCCTGGAGAACTGCCAGAGCGGCCCCTTAGAGAGGGTCTCACTGGGGTCAGTGATCTGTGTGTTTCCTTCCTGAGACTGTCAGACACCTTCCTGTCCCAGGCATGAAGAAAAAATAAAATCCAAGTGCTGGTCCGAAGGGGGCACTAACCAAGTAGAGCAAACGAGAGCTGGCACAGATGAAGGAGCCACAGTGCCAGATGCAGCACAGATCCAGATGCGACTGCCATACAGTAAGCAGAAGACTCCTCACTATGATTAAAGATCTGGTCTGTAAGCACCTCACCTACTGTGAAGGGTCATGCTCCAGGAAGGGGTGTTTTCTGATGTAGTTTTATAGAGGTGTGTCAGTCATTGTGCTGCCAAATAACATTCCACTTCATTCAAAGGAATTTGAACATTCAATGCCTGTGTAGAATAGGACCACATTTATCAAGTGTCACTCGCTAAGAAAAAAAGTCATAAAACTATTGCTTATTGATATCTGCTAGTTATTAAAGAGGCGCTAAGAACTGAAATGACACACCAAAGTAGCAGTAGTTATTACTTACACTTTGGAAAAAAAACTGGGGCAAATTTACTAATCCTGTCAAATATTTAGACTGAGCAAACCTAAAGGGCCTTTCTGGGATTTACATATTGATGTCCTGTCCTTAGGAGAGGTCATTAATATTAGATCGGCGGGGGTCTGACTCCCAGTTGACACTGACTCCGTGAAAACCCGTCCTGCTGAGTGCACGAGCGCACGGCGTGATTGGTTGCTATGACGCCGTGCGCTTCGTGACGCCGCCACTGTGCAGTAATACACTCGTATGATCTATACGAGTGTATTATTGTACAGCGGCGGCACAAAGAGCACGGCGTCATAGCAACAAATCACGCCATGCGCTCATGCAGCGTTCCACATATGTGTGTAAAAGGGACACTTTAAACATCTGCCTATTTATCAAATTTATTTGCAATGTATAGTATTTCCTATTTATCAGGCTGGCACTGTCATTACACCCATTCGCCCCTAGGTGGTGCTGGCGCCACATAATATATATAGCTTGGGGTGTGCTAGAACAGGAAGTGAAGTAGTGTATTGTAGTGAGAGAGGAAAGCAAGTGTATGGAGGAGAGAAACAGGCCTTATCCACTATGTAGCTGCAATTTCTTTGCTCCGGGACCTGATCAATCCTGGAGAGGACAAACTAAGAGTAGTTACAGCAGCTTAGCACTGGACAGTAAGTCTACGTCTAAACATAAAGCAAGCCTAGTGAAGGTTAGAGTTAAGTCTGGCCCATGGACTTCACAAGCACAAGTGACCAAGAGTAACTTTCCAAGTTCCTGGACGCGACTAGATGATTAAAGGCCATAATTATCCTTATTCACTAGAAGCCTTCCGGGATATAGTGAACCTGAATACTTCAGGAGAGCATCCTGCAAATAATGCTGCAGAGAGTTTGCCTGCCATGAGGGAGAAACGCCCTTATTGGATAGCTCAAGATAAGTAGAAAACAGTATATTTAGTATCTGAGTGCTATAGAAAGTGGACTTAAAGTAAATCTAATTATTCTTCGCCTGTAAAGCTAAAGTACTAGAGAACTCCCTAACTGACAATTGCCTAAGTCCTCATGCACACGGCCGTTGGGTGGCCGTGGCCGTATTGCGGTCCGCAAACGGCGGGTCGGCAATCCACGGCCGCCGGCCGTGTGCACCATGCATCACAGATGCGGACCCATTCACTTAAATGGGTCCGCAATTCCGGAGATGCGGAACGGAGTCTTGAAACGGAACACCGGAAGCACTACGAAGTGCTTCCGTGGTGTTTCTTTCCGTTGTTCCGCACCGCAAATAAATATGACATGTAAAATTGTTAAATGGGTCAAGTTAAATGGGTCCGGCCCGCAGCAAGGATGTTGCCCGTGCATTTGCGGTCCCCAATGCACGGAACGGCCGCCCAACGGCCGTGTGCATGAGGTCTAAACCAGATAAAAGGAATACTACTGAACCTATTTCTGAGTCATCACTCATGCCATACAAATGAACTGTATCTGTACTGACTACCTGAAGACAATTGATTCAGTAAATTGATTTAGTTTGATTACAACCGACTCCTCATCAATTCTACTACTACAATCAACATTTACACTTTACGGTGCTGGCGTCACGAACACAGGGGCCCAGCCACCAAACCACCTTAAACACCTATACCATCAAGGGCACCTCAACTTCCATCTGGCTGGTGTTCCCTGCAATAGAGAGTGCCCTGGAGGATTTAGTGCTGTCTTCCCCATCACTGTACGCCGGCCCAGGGAGGCTCTGCTAACCGTGAGTAAATGAACTACTACCCCCATCGGCCCACCGTAGCCTCACGTGTTGCCCCTGCGGCCTGGTCGTTACACTCGTGCACTCAGCAGGACTTTTTTTTATGGACCGTGGTCCATGAAAATCTACGTATGTGTGAATGAGGCCTAATCCTGTCAAATTTCTGGACTGAGCAAAGATAGAGCTTCTCCGGGATCTACATATTGATGTCCTGTCCTCAGGATAGGTCATCAATATGAGTTTGGCAGAGGTCCGACTCCCGGTTGACTCTGACTCTGCTGTTTCAGGAGGCAGCAGCAAATTTACTAATCCTGTCAAGTTTTTGCACTGAACAAACTTAAAGAGCTTCTCCGGGATTTACATATTGATGTCCTGTCCTCAGGATAGGTCATCAATATGAGATTGGCGGGGGTCCGACTCACTGTTGACTCTGACTCTGCTGTTTGAGGAGGCAGCAGTGCCATACATTGTGTAGCTTCTTTGCTTGGTAGGGGCCAGCGTCGTTTTTACTCCAGGCACACGGACTGCCACAGATGTGCACGCCTCGTCATAAATTAGACAGATCTTACGGCAGCGCAGAGGGGAAAAATAAGACCAATGTAAAAAGCCGGTCTTAGTAAATGTGCCCCATTGTTTCTGACAGCAGATCACTATATACTGGCCAGAAATACGGTCGAGCATGCTCAGTGTGTTGCTATCAATTCTCTAGCTAAATGTTTAGTGCTGCTGATTACTGAGTAGAGGAGGCTTGACTGGACTGTATATCAGGCAGCCAAGCAGTAAAAATTGTGACACAGTGAAAGTTGGTTGATGGCAGGTGTTTTCCTCCCAGCATATGCTGCAAAGACTGATTGCAGCAAGCTGAGGTCAAGCACTGGGCCGAATTTCACTTGCCGGTCTGGGCTTTGCGGACGCCCAACTCTCATTAAAGGCACCTAGAGTGTGGACTATGTCTCTCTATGTTAAGGTATGAGGCCTGTGCCTGGATGAATGCTTGCGACTAGAGATGAGCGAATCGACTTCGGGTGAAACATCAAAGTCAATTTGCATAAAACTTTGTTCTAATACTGTACGGAGCAGGAGCTCCATATAGTATTAGAATGTATTGGCTCTGTTGAGCCGATACCGAAGTTATTACTTCGCAAAGTCTCATGAGACTTCGCATAATAACTTCAGAAATTAATTTATACTGTAAAAAAACATTTCCCAAACTCGGGTTCAGTTCCAAACATGACCCCCAAATAATCATTCAATAATCGAAAATCAAGGTTACATGTTCAATTCATCACGGTTTTCATTTTTGCCCTACTTGAGGTGCGTTTTTTGGGTCAATGGTGTTTATTTAAAATCAGAGCATGTTCTGGGTAGACCTCCGTATTTTTTTATTTTTGCCCTGCTTGAAAAATAAACGTGCTAGTGTGGGTTGTGCTCAAGGCCTCTTTCACACGAGCATATTGAAATCAGTCGGTATTCTGACTGGATTAGGCACAGATTCCTGATCATATACCATCAGCATTGTCATCAGTATTGAATCAGGATTTAATTGGGATTTTACATGCGTATTCCTTCCCCGCTGCACTTTTTATGTACTCCCATAGACTGTAATGTGTGTATTTGGAAACAAATACGCACAAATCTCGGACACGATGCAGATTTCAAATACATACGGTCTGTGAATGAACTCTAAGGCCCCTTTCACAGGGGCGAGAATTCCGCGCGGGTGCAATGCGTGAGGTGAACGCATTGCACCCGCACTGAATCCGGACCCATTCACTTCAGTGGGGCTGCGCACATGAGCGGTGATTTTCACGCATCACTTGTGCGTTGCGTGAAAATCGCAGCAAGCTCTATATTGTGCGTTTTTCACGCAAAGCAGGCCCCATCGAAGTGAACGGGGCTGCGTGAAAATCGCAAGAAAGTGCGGATGCAGTGTGATTTTCACGCATGGTTGCTAGGAGACGATCGGGATGGGGACCCGATCTTTATTATTTTCTCTTATAACATGGTTATAAGGGAAAATAATAGCATTCTTAATACAGAATGCTAAGTAAATTAGGGATGGAGGGGTTAAAAAAATAAAAAAATAAACTCACCTCATCCACTTGTTCGCGCAGCCCGGCTTCTCTTCTTTCTTCTTCTTTGAGAACCTGGGAGAAAAGGACCTTTGGTGACGTCACTGCGCTCATCACATGGTCCATCACCATTAATTTATTTCTCAGATTATCGAGCTCATACTTATTTTATAGCAGAAAAGTCTGATTATAGAGTAATTAGCTGATGACATGTATATTGGAAGATAACCCCATTGCATTATGGGTGACCTATAGGTCTCTTTCTCTCGAGTGTATTTGCAATCTACGATACGTATTTTGTGTTCCGGAATCTGCTGCTAATGTAAATGAATAAGTCGTAAATTTTCCATCAGTATTTGAAATCCGCTGCATGTCCCAGTTTTGTGCATATTTCCTTCCATAATGCCCATAAGTGATATATTGTGGCAGGATCTGCTCAATGAAAAATATATATATTTTATTTATTTATTTATTTTTGTTACCCACGCAAGTTCAATAAGTTTTTTTCTGCGATTGCGTTCAGTGTTTGAGTTTTTTCCTTTTTGATTCCATCCGGATGGTATGTGTTTTTCACTTGTGTGAATTAAATAAACCTGAAGAAAAGCAATTTACATCTCCTAGCAACCATCAGTGCTAAACATTATGGGGGCATTATGCCGTAAAATGCGCCAAAAATAATGGCGTTTTAATTTGCACCAACTATATCAACAGTTTTATCCACGATTTTCACCATAAAGAATGCATCACACCAGAAATTAGTTATTAATGTGAAAGTGGGTTGGGCTATCAAATTAGCGCATATGACCGCTTCATTTATCATCCTCTTATGGGCAGAAATGGCTCAAATTGTTGCAAAGAATTAAGCCAGCTTACCTGGTGGTGGTTTGCGTAAAAAGTCGCATTTATGGGATAAAGATGCGACTTTTTGTCAAAAAGTCGCATTCATAGAAAGAAAAATCAACCTGTCGTGGGAACAAGTGATAGGTAAGTATTTAACTAATGATGATATAAATGAGCTAAACAGCAGGGTTTTGTCACTATGGCTGAGTTCACATAACCGTTTAGCTTTACGTTCTTCTAATCCGTCAGAAGAGAGAAATAAAATAAACGGATTCTGTTGCATCAGTTATCATGCGTTTGAGCCATTTCTGTCTGAGGCTACTTTCACACTAGCATTTCTATTTTCCGGTATTGAGATCCGTCATAGGGTGCAAGCAGCGTTTTGGTGTCTGCCTCCAAAGCGGAATGGAGACGGAACGGAGGCAAACGGATGCATTCTGAGCGGATTCTTTTCTATTCAGAATGCATTAGGGCAAAACGGATCCGTTTTGGACCGCTTGTGAGAGCCCTGAACGGAAAGCCAAAACGCCAGTGTGAAAGTAGCCTTAAATGGAAAATCTGCAAAAAATTTGAAATTTTGAAATTTCACCTCTATTTTACTTCTTATGGAATACCTAAAAGGTTAACAACATTTCTAAAACCAGTTTTGAATAGTTTGAGGGGTGTCGTTTCTAAAATGGGGTCATTTATGGGTTGGTTCTTTTATGTAAGCTTCACAAAGTGACTTTAGAACTGAACTGGTTCTTAAAAAAAGTTGACTTTAGAAATTTTCTTTAAAATTTCAAAAATTGCTTCTAAAATTCGAAACCTTCTAACGTCCTAAAAAAATAAAACAACATTACCAAAATGATGCCAACATAAAGTAGACATATGGTGAATGTTAATTAATATTTTATGAGGCATCACTGTCTTAGGGTTCATGCACACGACCGTATGGCTTTTTCAGTGTTTTACGGTCCTTTTTTAATGGATCCGTTGTTCCGTTTTTTTTTTCCGTTGTGTTTCCGTTTCCTTTCCGTTTTTATGTTCCGCTTTTCCGTATGCCATATACATTATACAGTAATTACATAGAAAAAATTGAGCTGGGCCTAACATTTTCAATAGATGGTTCCGCAAAAACGGAACAGATACGGAAGACATACGGATGCATTTCCGTATGTCTTCCGTTTTTTTGCGGACCCATTGACTTGAATGGAGCCAAGCACCGTGATTTGCGGACAAGAATAGGACATGTTCTATCTTTTCACGGTACAGAAATACGGAAATACTGAAACGGAATGCACACGGAGACACTTCAGTTTTTTTTGCTGAACCATTGAAATGAATGGTTCAGTATATGTGCCGCATACTGAACTAAAAAAACGGCCAGTATACTGAACGCAAAATACTGTCGTGTGCATGAGCCCTTAGGCCTCTTGCACACAAACTTTTTTTTTTTCTGTTTCCATTGCGTTCTTTGCGTTCCGTACTCAGACCGTATTTGGAACCATTAATTTTAATGAATCCGCAAAAAAAAAACGGAAGGTACCCTGTATGCCTTCCGTTTCCGTTTTTCCGTTCAAAGATAGAACATGTCCTATTATTGTCCGCATAATGGACAAGGATAGTACTGTTCTATCAAGGGCCAGCTGTTCCGTTCCGCAAAAAAGGCTGAATGCACACGGACTTCATTCGTATTTTTCGCGGATCAGTTTTTTGCGGACCATGAAAAAGCCATACGGTCGTGTGCAAGAGGCCTTAAAAGCAGAGAGATTCAAATTTAGAAAACAGTGAATTTTTTTCAAATTTTCGTTAACTTTTGGATTTTTTTTATAAATAAAGGTAAAACATATTGATTCAAATTTACCATTAACATGAAGTACAATGTGCCTTGAGAAAACAGTCTCTGAATGGCCTGGATAAGTAAAAGCTTTTCAAAGTTATTACCACATAAATTGACACATGTCACATTTGGAAAATTAGGCCTGGTCAGGAAGGGGGTAATTGGCCCGGTCTGGAAGTGGTTCAACTAAAAACAGGCTCAAAATACATTAGTAAGGCCTCTTGCACATGAACATTTTTTTTTTTCGTTTACGCTCCGTTTTTTGCGTTCCGTATACAGAACCATTCATTTCAATGGGTCCGCAAAAATAAAAAATGGAATGTACTCCATATGCATTCGGTTTCCCTATTTCCGTTTTTCCGTTCCATTCAAGGATAAAACATGTCCTATTATTGTCCACATAACGGACAAGGATAGTACTGTTCTATCAGGGGCCAGCTGTTCCGTTCCCCAAAAAAACGGAATGCACATGGACGTTATCAGTATTTTTTGCGGACCGCAAAACAATAAAAAAAGCCATACGGTCGTGTGCAAGAGGCCTAAATGTGCCCCACAATATAGAACATGCTGTAATTTTTCCTGAACGCAGAGATGATGGGGGCGATATATCAAAACTGGTGTAAAGGAAAACTGGCTTAGGCCCCTTTCACACGGGCGAGTATTCCGCGCGGATGCGATGCGTGAGTTGAACGCATTGCACCCGCACTGAATACCGACCCATTCATTTCTATGGGGCTGTTCACATGAGCGGTGATTTTTACGCATCACTTGTGCGTTGCGTGAAAATTGCAGCATGCTCTATATTCTGCGTTTTTCACGCAACGCAGGCCCCATAGAAATGAATGGGGTTGCGTGAAAATCGCAAGCATCCGCAAGCAAGTGCGGATGCGGTGCGATTTTCACGCATGGTTGCTAGGAGACAATCGGGATGGAGACCCGATCATTATTATTTTCCCTTATAACATGGTTATAAGGGAAAATAATAGCATTCTGAATACAGTAAAGTAAAACAGCGCTGGAGGGGTTAAAAAAAATAAAAAATCATTTAACTCACCTTAATCCACTTGATCGCGTAGCCCGGCATCTGCTTCTTTCCCCTTTACTGAATAGGACCTGTGGTGAGCATTAATTAATCACCATGGTAAAAGATCATGTGACGTACCATGTGATGACCGGAGTGACGTCATCACAGGTCCTTGAACTATAATTAATGCTCACCACAGGTCCTATTCAGTAAAGGGGAAAGAAGCAGATGCCGGGCTACGCGATCAAGTGGATTAAGGTGAGTTAAATGATTTTTTATTTTTTTTAACCCCTCCATCACTATTTTACTTTGCATTCTGTATTCAGAATGCTATTATTTTCCCTTATAACCATGTTATAAGGGAAAATAATACAATATGCAGAACACCGATCCCAAGCCCGAACTTCTGTGAAGAAGTTCGGGTTTGGGTACCAAACGTGCGAATTTTCTCACGCGAGTGCAAAACGCATTACAATGTTTTGCACTCCCGCGGAAAAATCGCGGGTGTTCCCGCAACGCACCCGCACATTTTCCCGCAACGCCCATGTGAAAGGGGCCTTAGTTGCCCATAGTAATCAATCAGATTCCATCTTTACCTTTCCAAACGATCTCTAAAAAATGAAAGTTGGAATGTAATTGGTTGCTGTGGGCAACTGAGACAGTTTTCCTTTTCACCAGTTTTGATAAATCTCCCCCCAATGTGTGAAAAAATACGTGTGTGTAGACAGACCCGTTGAAATGAATGGGTCAGGATTCAGTCTGGACGCTGTACATTCGCTAAAACTCGCTAATGTGAAAGAGCCCTTATACTCTATAGGAGTGCGTAAAAAATGCAGGAAGGAACTAATACGCATGTATATCCGGATGAATTAGGCCTCTTTCACACGAACGAGTTTTCCATCAAGATGCGATGCATGTAATCAACGCATAGGATCCGGACTGAATCTTGACCCATTCATTTCAATGGCTCTGTGTACATGCGCGGCGTTTATCACTAATTATCTCTGCGTTCAGGAAAATCGCAGCATGTTCTATATTGTGTGTTTTTTCACGCAGCCCTGGCTCCATAGAAGTAAATGAGGCTTCTGTGAAAAACAGAAGGCATCTGGATGCAATGCCATTATTGCCTCATGCACACAAACATATTTTGTTTCCGTGTCCGTTCTAGTTTTTTTGCAGATTTCAATGGATCCGCAAAAAATGCGGACAGTAAACAGTGTGCTGTCTGCATCCGTATTTCCGTTCAGTAGCCCCTCCCAAAAAACAGAACATGTCCTATTCTTGTCCATTTGGCGGACAAGAATAGGCATTGTTACAATGGGTCCGCAAAAAATGATGCAATACGGATGCCAAACGGACGTCATCCGTATTTTTTGCGGATCTGTGTTTTGCAGTACGGTCGTGTGAATGTAGCCTATCACTGATGGTTGCTAGCAGATGTAGGCTACTTTCACATGATTGTATGTGTTTTGCAGTCCTCAGAACACAGATCCGCAAGATATACGGATGACATCCGTTTGGCATCCATATTACATATATTTTTTGCAGATCCATTGTAACAACGCCTATCCTTGTCCGCCAAATTCAGAAGAATAGGACATCTTCTATCTTTTTTTCAGGGCTGCAGAACGGATGCAGACAGCGCAAGATTTTGCTTCCGCATTTTTTGTGGATCGATTGAAATGTATGGGTCCGCATCCTATCCTAAAAAAAAACAAAAAACGAAACGGACTCAGAAACAAAATACGTGTGTGTGCATGAGGCCGTGCATTGTTGTTCTTCAGGTTTTTTTCACGCATGTGAAAAATGCATGCAATCCAAACAGATAAAAAACGCAAACGCTGAATGCAATCCGCAAAACACGGAAGCCGCCCGGCCCGTGTGCCTTCCGCCAATTTGCGGAACGGAACAGGCGGCCCATTGTAGAAATGCCTATTCTTGTCCGCAAAACAGACAAGAATAGGACATGTTATATTTTGTTTGCAGGGCCACGCAACAGAAGTGGACAGCACCCATTGAAGTGAATGGGTCCGCACCCGAGCCGCAAAAACTGCGGCTTGGATGCGGACCAGAACAACGGTCGTGTGCATGAGGCCAAACTTGTGTGCAAAACCAGCAGTTTTTTCCTGAACAGATCCCGACACAATCCGTATTGCTCATGTAAAAGTAGCCTTACTGATGCGATACTGATAACAATACGGATGGCGTATCATCGGAAATACGGACAGAGTTGGATAAGCTCTTGTGAAAGTTGCCATAGTACGAGACCAGCCATATACTTCACTCCTCCTTCACAAAATCACCTCCATGAATGAATGAGGGAGAGATGGCCTATCCCTTTGCTTTATGGGGCTCAGCTGAGGTCAAAGGATCACACAGGGTTTCTGTCAAATGTTTTGAAAATCTCACGGCTGTTTATTGGGGGTCTGTAAAACATTAGATACGGTGAGAATTTACCACCCCCTTTTATCCCCCACCCAGACCCAGACTGGGACACAAGTGCAGCTGTGCAGAGCCACTGGAGGCATAAATCATCCTGAATGGGGAGGAGGGAAAAAGACCAAAAGCAGTAATAATAATGTAGCAAAATTTGGGAAATGGTTAAAGGAAATGTGA